>NC_059112.1:38132050-38761425 GCF_020740685.1 Jaculus jaculus
CTATCTTCATAGGAATTCTTTGACTTTAACCTTGAATGGGACCTTTGCTCCTTAAAAGGAACTTCTTAGTTTTAGATGCAAAATGGAAATAGTGAGGAAAGCAAAACAGACTCTCAAGATTGTAGTAGCCCTATCATTGTTAGTTTTCCTTCCTTGTCCAACCAAGCAAAGCAGAAGGGAACCTCATGGAAAATCTCACTCATAGTGTTTCCCGTGATCTCATGAAGACTGGGAAAGAAGTTCTGGTTCTCACCTTTCACAGAATTGGATTTGTTCCAATGGAATCATGCCAGTCAACAGTGCCCAGGTTTGAAGGATATGGGATATATATGATCTTTTTGGAGCCATGAGGGGTTTCTGAACTTGTAAAGAGAAGCCTGTGCCATGGCAGATGGGGGTCTGCATCATCCAAAAGATCTGGCTTTCACTCTGGTCCTGCTGAGAGATGAGGAGACTTCTCTGATTTGAAAACAAAATATGGCTAGACTAGTGTAGTAGACG
The DNA here is from genome assembly GCF_020740685.1 of Jaculus jaculus. NCBI lineage: Eukaryota > Metazoa > Chordata > Mammalia > Rodentia > Dipodidae > Jaculus > Jaculus jaculus. Next base: position 38,132,552 of record NC_059112.1, read on the forward strand.
GCCTCAGGTGGCTGAGACGAACTTCCAAACCAGGCACAGTTATGGAGGAAGGGCTATTTATTGAAGCTGACAGATCCAGTGGAAGTTCCATAATGGCAGAAGAAGCTGGCCTGCCTTCACAGGTCCAAGCAGAGAGGGGGGCGGGCACAAGCCAAAAAAAAAAAAAAAAAAAAGCCATACCACACAGTACACTTTAGGAACTCCAGGCACTTTACATATCTTTAAAAAAATTTTTTTTTGTTTATTCTTATTTATTTATTTGAGAGTGACCGAGAGAGAGAGAGAGAGAGAGAGAGAGAGAGAGAGAGAGAGAATGGGTGTGTCAGGGCTTCCAGCCACTGAAAATGAACTTCAGATGCATGTGCCAACTTGCGCATCTAGCTTATATGGGTCCTGGGGAATTGAGCCTCGAACCAGGGTCCTTAGGCTTCACAGGCAAGTGCTTAACAGCATCTCTCCAGCCCCACTTTACATATCTTTAGACTAGAATTTAAAATTCACTACCACACTTCAGGGCTGGACCCTAGGATCCACCCAGTGACACCTCCTCCAGCCAGGTGACTTTAGATCCAAACTACAAACTAATAGAACACTAAATATATTGGGGGGGGGGGGATGTCATCTATTCAAGCTACCACAATCAGGGATCACTAAAGATCTTTCATCAGAAATCTGTGAGGTTTCAGTGTGATCACACCCACCTGTAATCCTAGTACTTGGGAGACTGAAAACCTACCACTTGACCATTGCCCATGAGAACTGTGTGCTCTCTGTAACATCTATGTGCATGGGTGATGGTTTGATTCAGGCGTCCCTCATAAACTTAGGTGTTCTGAATGCTAGGTTCACAGCTGATGGATATTTGGGAATTAATGCCTCCTGGAAGGAGTGTATTGTTGAGGGCGGGCTTTTGGGTGTCATAGCCAGTTTCCCCATGCCAGTGTTTGGCACACTCTCCTGTTGCTATTGTCCACCTTATGTTGGCCAGAGGGTGGTGCCCACCCTCTGCTCATGCCATTGTTTTCCCCTGCCATCGTGGAGCTTTCCCTCAAGCCTGTAAGCCAAAATAAATCTCGTTTTCCTAGAAGCTGCTCTTGGTTGGGTGATTTCTGCCAGCAATGTGAACCAGACTACAATAGCATGGTAATCCAGTTTCCCTAATGATAGTGTTAATGTGTTATAAAAGTTTAAACTAGCTGGGCATGGTGGTGCACACCTTTAATCCCAGCACTGGGGAGGCAGAGACAGGAAGATCGCTGTGAGTTCAAGGCCACCTTGAGACTACATAGTGAATTCCAGGTCTGCCTGGGCAAAAGCAAGACCCTACGCTGAAAAACAAAAACAAAAGACCACAACATAAAAGGATGTGATATTAAAATGGGATTCAATGGGATTAAATAAAGATCATCAGCTTTTGAAGATAATGATATGTGATATGCTCCTAAAGAAAATTGTGCCCAAGTTTGATGCTAGGATAACAATTTTAAGAGCAATAATGCATGGTTCTTTAGATTTGGGGTTCAGATGTTAAGAATTGCATACAAATTGAAATGGCTAGGCACTGCTTCTTAACCTACATAAATCTCCATTACAACAGACCCTCCTAACAAATACCATACAATCCCATTTTGCTAATTCAAGCCAATAGTTAGAGAGTGGTAAAAGAAAATTTTACTGGATCATTTTAGTTTATATGCTAAAAATATGTTGTGCCTGCAGGAGAGGAAAGGTAACCCTACACAGACCAGGATCTTACTCTAAGAAGCCTTTTCTTCTTTCTTGGCTTTCTGACCTAGTAGTGCATTTCTTTCTTAGACTACCTCTTTTACTAAGATGAGATATATTCAGTCCATTTCTCAGCGTTTGCAATTCTCTTTTTATTACTTTCTCAAGACTGTGTTATGTTTTTGACCCACATGAAATGCAATCTGAATAGTCTGATTAAAAAGTTTTTTTTTGAAGGTTTTGACTTTGGCTAAGTCTCATATCTTTGAAAAATGTGCCATGGCCATTCTGATTATATCAGAGCTATCTGTCTTACTGCAATCAGTGCTGGCAACGTTGGGGGAGCCATTTAAAACTAGTCGTTTTCCCCTTCCTGAGCTTAACAGATACCTATTATGCATACACAGAGCAAGGTTCTTTGCATTTCTAGGAAATAGAGAAGAGCAGGAAACTGTGTAAACAGTGGCTCAGATAGTGCCATGGCTTACAGAACTTCATGCCAGTCAGGAAATAAGCAACATGAGCAAGATGAAAAGCAAATTACAAATGGATTTCTTTTTAATAATGTGTCCAAAGAGCAAGGCAAGGAACACTGGGCCCCCACAAGAAGAATGAGGAATAATTTGACCTGTTGACATAGTGGACTCCGGATCACTGGGAAATGGGCAAAGTTTATAAACTTCAAGTATCCAGCCTCCCCCTGATATTAGAAATGATCTCTTCTAATATTTCTTGCAGACTTTTGCAGTTTACTTAGAGCTTTTCTTTTTGGTGGCACCTTCCTTGTATTCTCTCTGGCACCTGTGGGCATTCATCAAATTTGAGCTCAGAAATGGATTTGCTTAACTCTTTCCCAGTAAGCAGTTTCAAATCCTTGATGGAATAATACAGGGTCAAACTGAAAAGGAAAAAAAAAAATAAATTATTCAAACAGAGGTAAAAATGACTGATAATGTTTAATGTGTGACCTTTCCAGCGGCATTTGTATTTTTTCCCGAAGATAAGGTCTTAAGTTAAACAGATGAATCTCAAATTGTGTAAATCAGACAGCAAAGGTTTTCTAGGGGGAGGGTAGGTATAGGACTTGAAAATATCTTTTTTGATGTCCTTAAAATAGCTTTGCCTTTATGAAATCATTTTGCTTGCTGGCAAGACATTCCTCTCTCTAGGTCTGCATAGCTGATAACATGCATGTCATCAATTGGTAGAACTGAATTAATTAGTCTGTATTTCTGAGTCACCCAAAAATATAGATTCTCAGAATGTCAGAGATTGGAAAAAAACTTAGAAGTTCTTGCAGCCAAGCCTTTTAATAGGTAAGGAAATTAAAGGCCAAAGATGTCTGAATTTTTCTGTTAGTATTTTAAGGGTATTGTATTTTAATAATCAGGGACGCTGATCATGTGACAACTAAACATCTAGTTGACCAAGAAAATCTCTTGAAATTTATTATAATTTAGGTACATACCAGGACTACTGTGTTGTGTTGAATATTTTAGCAGTAGTAGATGTTCATATTTCTATCAATGCCTATCAAGGTGATCTAGTGTCCTAATGTATTCATTTGCATAATATGTTAGTAGATTGCCATGTGCTGTTGCAGCTTGTTGACAGTGAAAAGAAAAGGTATATCCTAGGGAAAAGGAGATTTTGATTTCTAGAGTTTCCACAACAGTTCATTCAAATATCCAGTTTAAAAAAAAAATCAGAGGGTGAGGAGATGGCTCAGCTATTAAAGGCACTTGCTTGCCAACCCTACCAGCTGGGGTTTGATTCCCTGGTATCAACATAAAACCAGATGCACAAAGTGGCATATGCATCTGGAATTCACTTACAGTGGCAAGAGACCTTGGCACTCCTCTCTCCCTCTCTCCCCTTGCAAATAAATGTTTTTACTTTAAAAATTTTGTTATTATTATTCATTTATTTGAGAGCAAGAGAGGCAGAGAGAGAGAGTGCTCCAGGCCTTCTAACCTCTGCAAACAGTCTCCAGATACACGTGTCACCTGGCTTACGTGAGTACTGGGGAATTGAACCTGGTCCTTAGGCTTTGCAGGCTAATGCCACTAAACCAGCTCTCCAGCCCACATAAAATATTCTTTTATTATTTATTTATTTATTTATTTATTTATTTATTTGAGAGTGACAGACACAGAGAGAAAGACAGATAGAGGGAGAGAGAGAGAGAACGGGTGCGCCAGGGCTTCCAGCCTCTGCAAATGAACTCCAGACACGTGCGCCCCCTTGTGCATCTGGCTAACGTGGGATCTGGGGAACCGAGCCTCGAACCGGGGTCCTTAGGCTTCACAGGCAAGCGCTTAACCGCTAAGCCATCTCTCCAGCCCCCAAATAAAATATTCTTAAAGAACAAAGAACCTGTTGGTAGTCAAGAGCTTTAGTGCTGTGTATTTATTAAACACACTAGGACAAGGCTTTCAAAAGTAAATTCCCATTGGAGAATTTGCATAAGCATGTTTTGAAAATAAGGCATGACCACAGAAATCTTGGAAACCTGTGGTCAACTGAATTATATTGGTCTCAATTCTTTATTTTTCTACTGTAAAATTATACTTTCATACTGTGAACCTATGTTCCTGGTGGACAGAGTGTTATTATCAATTTTAACTTGAGGCCTAGTGTGTGACTCAACTTGGCCAGTGGGATATGAAGGGCACAGGCTTGCCCTGTGCTTACCACAGGCTCAGCCCAGCTCACTTGCCCATCGCCATGAGGGTACTGCCAGACACTGCTGCTCATCAGCAGTCTGGAACGAAACTCACTGCTCTGCTCAGCTTCCTCACTGTAGACTAAATGTGACCAGCTCCGGCCACCATACCTTCCCTACCCTGACGGACTGTAACCTGGAACTGTAATAATGGAAGCATTGGATTACCACTTGCAAAAGAATGAAATTAGATCCAAACCTCATTGAAAAAAAATAACTCAAAGTGGATCAAAGATGCAGTTGGGCTGGGCATGGGGGTGCACACCTTTAATCCCTGTACTCAGAAGGCAGAAGTAGGAGGATCACTATGAGTTCAAGGCCACTCTGAGACTACATAGTGAAATCCAGGTCAACCTTGTCTGGATTGAGATCTTACCTAAAAAAAAGCCGGATGGGGTGGGGGGGATGCTGGAGAATTGGCTTAGGCATTAAGGTGCTTGCCTGCGAAACCAAAGACCCATGTTCAGTTCTTCAGATACTCAATGTGCCACAAGTGCACAAGGTCACACATACTCACAAGGTGGCGCATGCGTCTGGAGTTCAACTGCAGTGGCTGGAGAACCTGGCGTGCCAATTCTCTCTCTCTCTCTCATAAAACAGGAAGCCAGACTGCTGGGATTGCCCCCCCACCAAAAAAAAAGGAGGAGCTGGGTGTGGTGGTGCGCGCCTTTAATCCCAGCACTCAAAGGCAGAGGTAGGAGGTTGCCATGAGTTTGAGGCCAACCTGAGACTACATAGTGAATTCCAGGTCACCCTGAGCTAGAGTGAGACCCTACCTCAAAAAAAGGGGGCGGGCTGAAGAGATGCCTGTGAAGCCTAAGGACCCAGGTTCAATTCCCCAGAACCCCTATAAGCCAGATGCACAAGGTGGTACATGTGTCTAGAGTTCATTTGAAGTGACTAGAAGCCCTGGTGTGCCCGTTCTCCCCCCCACCCTCTCTGTGTGTGTGTCAAATAAATAAATAAAAATATTTTTTTTTAAAGATGCAATTGGGCAGCTCTTCCTTCCAAAGCCTCCCTACTGCGTAGGGCTTTCCAGCCTACTGACAGCGCATCAACAGGGAGGAGCTTCCAGCTTGGCTGCAGCTTCGTTTCTCAGTGACCCGCAGCCCAAGCACGTGGAATCTTCAGCAACAGCCTTTTACCATCTAGTTCTGGCTGGCAATTTAGCAATAGCCTGTAATGTTTTGGGGGCATCAGGGACCCCCCAGCCAACAACTCACTAGAAGGTATCCCGCCCCTGGCCCTGGAGCTTTTCTGATAACAATCTGTGAAAAGTATTATCCACCCCACAGGGTACTTATGCCCAAACTCTATTTTCTAACATATTAACTATCAAAGAAGTCGGTTTTGGTATGACTTATAATAACATTTTAAATTTTGATTAATCCTCCTCCCATCCATTAATCCTCCTTCTACATCCCCTCCTCTGAACCCACTTAGATCACTTCACCCCCAGTTCTCTGCCCCTCTACTTACATATCTGCTGTACCCCCCCCCCTTAAGTCCTCCCTTCATAGAAGGAGAAAGGAAGAAAGAAGTGAAGGAAGAAGAGGCAACATAGTTCTGAATGACCAGGAGATGCTGACACATCGCTGGGCCGGATATTGCAGATTAGTTGACACTCCCCATCACAGGGAAGGTCCCATCCCAGAATGCCTGGAACCATGAATGACTAGTCCCTCCCCTTCTGCAGTTTCCTCACTAAGCTGGCATCAAAACGTGTTGCTGCCTTGCCTCTCTCTCCTCCAGTGCTTTAAGAAGCAGCATGTGTTACTGGCATCTGTTGGATTTCCCTCATATGAAACACAGGTTGCCACCTGGGTCTATGGAGACATTTGGGATGCATTGTATTTAAATTTTGTTTTCATTGAAATTTTATTGCCACTGCCTTCTACTTTCACGTAATGAATAATTAGAACCAATTACAAGGAAATGTATTAAAATAAAATAAAATAAAATAAAATAAAAAGGGCTGAAGAGATGGCTTAGAGGTTAAGACACTTGCCCAAGAAGCTTAAGGACTCATGTTCGACTCTTCAGGTCCCACATAAGCCATATGCACAGGGACACCAACACGCAAGGGGGCACATGCACATGAGGGGGCGCACAGCTGGAGCTTGATTGCAGTGGCTGAGGCCTTGGGGCCCCAATTCTCTCTCTCTCTCTCTCCCTCTCTCTTTCTCTTTCTCTCTTTCTCCCTTTGTCTCACTCTCACAAATAAAGCAAACAAAAAAAAATGCTTATGCCCTCAGCCAGAGGTCCTGTGTTTAATGTCATTGTAGCAGCAAGAATGAACTAATAGATTGTAGTTATCTCAAGACATTGTTAAACTTCAAGATGTTACTCATTTTTCATTTACATAAAGATAAATATTACAAATTTTCTGACCTTCAGTGAGCTAATAACAAACCAATGTGGTTACTGACAAATTCTTATGACAAATAAGGGTCATTAGAAAACTGCCTAGAAGACTTTTTTTTAATAAAACAACTATAGTTAATCTGTACCTTTGATGTAAAGGTAATTCTCAGGTATGAGCGAACATGTCACTGCTTTCTCAAATACATTTATACTGCAGAGATAGCATTTTGAAAACTGATGTTAGTTTTTCACATTATTTCATGATGCTTCCCCAAACAATTTATGTTCTTACCACATAAAAATAGCCATATCTGTATACCAAAAACCCTGAGAAACTGAATTTTGTACTGCTTATAAGACCTCTACTGGGCTTTAGGTGAGTGTATTTTGCTAAGTAAATTGTCACTCAGAAAAATAAATCTCCTACGCAAAGAATTTCTGTGGTCCTTAAGCTCATTTTTTGAAAATACAAACAGAACACTTTGCAGTGACTTTGCAAAAACCAATGATTGACACTGGGGAAGCTGGAAATTTCCTAGATGAATTCCAATAACAACTCTTGCATAATTGATGGTTGGAGGGGGAAATGAACATCATGATTTGCTAAACAAGGCACATGATACACTCCTTCCAACTAGGTCCACTTCTCAGGGTGAAGAATCTTTTCAGCTGTGACAGATATAAAATCAAATATCAAAAGGAGCTGAAATTAGAACCAGACTTTTTCTTTGCCATCATACAAAATATTAAAGTGATTTTCAAAATAAGTGAAACTCTTTAAAATTATTTTGGGGGCTGGAGACATGGCTTAGCAGTTAAGTGCTTGCCTGTGAAGCCTAAGGACACCATTTCAAGGCTCAGTTCCCCAGGACCAACGTTAGCCAGATGCATTATAGGGCACACACATCTGGGGTTCATTTGCTGAAGGCCCTGGCATGCCCATTCTCTCTCTCTCTCTCTCTCTCTCTGCCTCTTTCTCTCTCTGTCATTCTCAAATAAATAAAAATTTAAAATATACATCTTTTTTGATATTGTCCTTTCAAAATATGCATTTTTTGCAATTTAATAATGTAAGAATCACACATTGTTTACTCCCATGTAAACAATAGCACATGTATATATAACTTTACATATTTATATTCAGAGAAAATCCTTTTAAAATATTTTACTCTTAGGAAGAGTATAATCAGAAAAATTTTAAGATAACTCACCAAAAAAAAAAAAAAAAAAAGCCTATTTTTCTTGTGAGCTCACACCTATGGTCATCCATTCCAACATCTTCAGTTCCTCTGAGTGCTTTCTTTCTAGTCCAGCTGCGCATACTGAAACCAAATGCACAAAGAGCACCCCGGTGACCCGATCACCTCTCACTGATGTGCTATTTCTCTCCTTATTGCCAAATTTCTAGTCCACATACTCGCCAGTGATGCTGCGGTTCATGAATAATTGTACCTATTTTGTTCTCTTTTTTTGTCCCTACTGCCATCCCAGCACACATGTGTGCTCAGACCCCGTTCTTAAGACCCTACAGCATATCTTTTTATCCCTCCAAAATAGGAATGGCTTGGATGTCCCCACAAATCTTAATGACAAATCTCAAAGTCTTTTCTTGGCTCTTGTCTGTCTTGATTCCGAGCACAGTGAGCACAGTGAGCTCTTCTTCCTGCTGCTTTAAAGGTTCCCCATGTGGTTTAATGTGGAGCCAGAGCTAGAAGGCCCAGCTTCCTGGCTCATTGTTTTAGCTTCTCAGTTCCAATATAAGAGTCTGTATTCTTTTGCGTAGCCAAAGGCCTCCTCTCTTCTGTCTCCTGCCAGAACTGAATTCCAGTTTATGGCCTTTAACAAAAACAAATAAACAGAAGCTTTGAAATTATTTATTTTTCTTAATTCTTCCCTGCACAGAACCCCAGGATCCATCGCCCAGTGACACCTTTTCCAGCCAGGCAGCTCTGATTTTATGCTTTAGCTAGCATACAGAGTTTAGGGTGTTAAGGAATTCTCTTCTTTGTTTCACTTCTCCCATCCTCCTATACCCACGTGTCTCCCACCCTCCTTTCTATTTACCTGTTACATATGACCTTTTGCTCTTCCCTACCACCTTATTTGTATCTCTTATTTCTCTCTCTCCTTTTCAGCTTTTTAGGTTTTACCCAAGTTTTGGCCTTTATAAACACATATCTATTACAAGTTAAGATCCACATATGGTGTTTGGCTTCTGAGTTTGGGTCACTATCCCATTCATTGTCCTGAAAATTTCCTTTTTCTTTACTACCAAGTAAAATCCAATTGTATATATGTAATTTGTGTTCATTATTCATTCATCTATTTGGGGCATCTAAGCTGGTACCGTTTCCTTGCTATCGTGAATAGAACAGCAATAAATATGGGTGTGCAAATAGGTCTGTAGTAGGATTCGGTGTCCCAGGAGTGATAGCTGGGTCATATTGTTCTATTTCTAATTTTTTGAGAACCATCCATACTAGAAACTAGTGCACTGCTTAGCACTCCTGCCAGCAGTGAATAAAAGTTACTCTTTTCCCACATTCTTACCAGCATTTGTTGCCAGTGTTCTTGATGATAGTCATTCTAAGTACGGAGAGGTAGCATCTTAATTTGCATTTCCCTAATGTCTGCAGTTATTTGAATACTTTTGAAAATACTTATAGACCATATGTGCTGCTTCTTTTGTGAACTGTCTGTTCATTTCATTAACTAATTTAGTGACTGGCTATTTTATTGGGGTTTTATGGTTTAATTCTTTTTTATTTTCACTTTATTTATTTGAGAGAGAAAGAGAAAGAAAGAAAGGAAGGAAGAAAGAAAGGAAGGAAGAAAGGAAGAGAGAGAGAAAGAGAGAGGCAGATAGAGACTGAGAGAATGGACACTCTAGTGCCTCTAGCCACTGCAAACAAATTCCAGATGCATGAGCCACCTTGTGTGTCTGGCTTACGTGGGTGCTGGGGAATCAAACCTAGGTTCTTAGGTTTCACAGGCAAGTGCCTAAACTGCTAAGCCATCTCCCCAGCCTATGGTGTTTAATTTTTGTAGTTCCTTATAAATTCTGGATATTAGCTCCTTATCTGAAGTATAGTTGGCAAAGATTTTCTATCATTCTGCAGGTAGTCTGTTTGCTTTGTTGATGGTTTCTTTTGCTGTGCAGAAACTTTTTAACATCATGTAGTCCCACTTGTTAATTCTTGGAGCTATCTCCTATGCCATTAGAGTACTGATAAGAAAGTTCTTGTCTATATTGATATCTTGAAGTATATGCCCTCTTAGGTCACTGAAAAAAATAAATCGCAGAGGATACTAGATTATGGAAAGACCTCCCATGCTCCTGGGTTGCAGAATTAATATGGTAAAAAATAGCTATATTACAAAAATTCACACAATCCTTATCAAATTTCCAATGATGTTCCTCACTGAACTGGAAAAAAAATGATGCATTCATATGGGGACACAAAAGATCCAAAGAGTTCCTGAGGAGAAAGACAACAGCTGGAGGTATCCAACACCTGACTTCAAATTATACCAGAGTAGACTTCCTGCCAAGATGGCGACCGCCTAGCTGTGCTGCAAATCCTGGGGAAAGAACGATAGATGCAGATCCTAAGGAGAGAGCCACCCCATCATACCTCAAAAGGGCCCCCAGCTGAAACTAAGGAAAATTGGCGAAACAAGCAAGGGTGCTGTTTTCCTGATGAACCGGATACCAGCACAAGGGGGAAGGAGACCAACACAGAGAAAAATCAACTCCTATCAAATCAGAGAGCCAGAGCCCCAGAGGCCCCCAACACCTCAGCACTGAAGCAGACCAAAAGTGAACCCAACATGGCTCAGGGAAATTTTGTGGACGAGGGGATGGAAAGAATGTCAGAGCCACATGTTGGGTCATGATATACAGGGACATTTATTGTACCAATAACTGTGGGCTAACTCCACAATGCACAACCCATATACCTCAATGGAGAGGGGGTAGGCCACGGATGAGCCTAATAATTATGGTACCAAACTGAATGTATTTGCTGAATACAAAACTAATACAAAAAAAAAAAATCATACTACAGAGAGGTAGTGACAGAGACAGCATGGTGCAGGCGCCAAAGCAGATGTATGAACCAGCAGAACAGGATAGAGGGTTGAGAGATAAGCCCTCACTTGGCCTCCTAATTCTGGACACATAAGCCAAAAACATCCAGTCAAAAAAGAGTAGCCTATTGAACAAATGGTACCAGCAAAATTGAATAGCAACTTGCAAAAACATGAAGTTAGATCCTTATCTTCCACCCTGTACAAATACCTCTTCAAAGTAGATCAAATGCCTTAATTTAAAATCTTTTTGTTTCTTGCAAAGATAATACAAGATGACTTTGGAGTGTGACTTAATGTTGGCTGTTTGTTCCTCTTAAATTCACATGTTGAGACCTGATTTCCAGGGTGTTGATATGAGCAGGTAGAGTTTTGGGCACTGATTGGATCATGAGGGTGGAGTGCCAGTGACCAGGATCAGTGCTTTCATAAAAGGTGGCTGAGATCCTTCTCACTTCTGCCACTTGAAGATGTCCATCTGTGACCCAGGCAGCAGGCACTCACCAGACACCTAATCTACCAGCGACTTCCAAGCCTCCCAGACTGTGAGAAGAATATTGCTGCTGTGTGTAAGCTTTGAACTTTATGGGTTTAGTTGTTGTTTGTTATTGTTGTTGGCCCAGAATGGGCAAAGCCAACAATGGTGGAACAGGAAAACTTAAGAAATACATTGTTTCAACCTATTTCACTCCTCTATCTCTGTACATATGTCAATCCCTGCAAACCATTTTCCTTGGCTCCTTTTCAAGTTGCATCAAATCCTTTCTAAAGTAGAATAAACTAGAACTCACATCTTAAATTCAAGACAAGAACTTCCTTCCTTTGCCTGTGATCCTGCTGAGAACAGGTTCAATTCTAGCTTAAGCATGCTAACCAGCACTGGGGCAGGCTGGGCAATAGTAAGTAGTTCAATTTCTGAGAGCCCATGTGGTCTAGAGCACTTAATTAAGTTCTCTGACCCTCAATGTGCTTATTAATTAAATAGAGATGATGATATTACCATCTTACAGGATTCCACAGTGCCTGTCTCATGACAGGTTCTCACGACAGTGAACACTGGCTACCATCTTTCTGTAGTATTAAGTACAGCACTTGCATGTGTCCTAATCATAGTAAAGTTGTTCATAGTCTGAATTTCAACCATCCATTTTCCCCAAAATTATATCACTTACTCCTTTTGAAGATTATCTTTATTTTTTGCAGATCATTTTCTTTTGAGTAAAGGTGACTTTGAATTATATTTATTTTCCTTAATGTGTTAATAGCAAGGCTCAGTGGTATAATCAACAAGCAATATAAACAATTTGAAGATGTTTTCAGCTACATAATAAGGCTAAATCATTTTGACCTCTGTCTTGTAGGATACTATTCAGTATGATGCTGCAGAGTGGCTGTCAGCCACCAATCAGTCTTCTTGTATCACATCTTCTTAAGTTAATGAGGAAAATTATTATCAAATTTTGATTAATTGCCTAAAGCTGTGCTAAGGAAGTAAGATACATTTAGAGAGCCAAAGCCAGGAAGACACATAAGAACTCATACACTTTCTCTCTCTCTCTCTCTCCTCCTCACCAATAAATAAAATTATTAAAGAATAAAAATAAAATACTGATCTCTATATATTTGTGTAGTTATCCTTACTACTTATTTCCATCTTTGTTGCACTATTATCTTATAAGATACAAGGAATTATGTCAATTCTTTTGTATTTGGAAAGACTTGACTTGTATCCCAGGATGGGCCTGTTTTAGAGAAATCTGTTTTATAGAGGGTTGTGGGTTGCTACAAAGAATGAGTATTCTGAATCTGTTGGGAGTGAATATTCTATGTATATCTGTTAAGCCCATTTGATCTATGGTATAGTTTAACTTTTAAGATACCTTTGTTGATTTTTAATTTGGATGTCTGGTGGCGTGCATGTAGAATGTCTCCTATAGCCTCATGCGCTTTAATCGTCAGTTGGTATTGTTGTTTGAGAAGGTTGTAGAGCCTTTGAGAGGTGAGGCATTGGTGGAAGAAGTATGTTACTAGGAGCCCGGCTTATTGTACTCAGCCTGTGCTTGTTACTTCCTCCATGCTACTATGAAGATATGGTTACCAACTATGCTCCTGCCATGCTTTCCTGGCCATGATGAAACATCACCACGGAACTGTAAGCCATAAACTAACCCTGTTCTTCCATAAGCTGCTTCTGATCAGGTGCTTTGTCCTAGCAATGAGGCAGTAACTGATACAATGTACTACCTAAAGAAAGAGATCACTAATTATAGTATTTCTTAAAATAAACATACATGGGAGTGTTTTGCATGCGTGTGTACTATGGGTGGTATATTTTGTGTGTAGATGCCTACACCCTGTGCACACACAGGTGGAGACCAGAAAAGACTGTTGGGTGTACTCCTTTATCATTCATTCATAGTGTTTCCTTGAGACAGAGCCTCTTACTTAACCTGGAGTTGCCATTTTTCCCTGTCAGGCTGACTGACCATCAAGCCCCAGCAGATCTCCAGTCTCCACTCTCTACAGGACTGGGTTACTAGAATATTTGGCTATACCCAACTGGGTTGGGTGTCGGGTAATCGAACTCAGGGCAATACAGCCCCCTTAGGCTCTTATGCTTGCATGACAAGCACGTTTACCCACTGTACCCTCTCAGTGCTTAATGGTTAAGAGCTCTTGCTGGTGGCATGTGAGCTGGAGATCGTCTGAGTTCGATACCCCAGGACTTACGTATATAATCAGGCGAGGCCATACACATCCTTAACCCCAGCCCTGTGGGGAGCAGAGGCTAGTGAGAGCCAGTGAGAACTGCAGCTCCATATTCAGGGGAGACTCTGTCTGAAGGAAATATGTACATGAGTGACAGGAAATTCACCTGACCTTCTCCCATGGCATGCACATGACCATGAGCACAACTGCTCATACATGCACATACACTACACACCACCACCACCACCACACTACACATGCAAAGAATTATTAATTTCCTTGCTGAAGTTTTCTTCCATATTGCTGTTTTTTTCAATGTTTATTTTTGGAACCATTTTGTGGTCTTTTTCCTGTGTGTTATTGACTTTCCTCTCTTGATCCTGGATTAAATTCATCTGCCTGTTTGTGTCTTCTTTTAAGTCACTGATCACATTTTTGTATGTAGCACAGTATCTTTTCCCCCTTTTTTAATGTTTTAATGACAACTTCCATAAATACAGACAACACACCATAATCATAGTCCCTCCTACTACCCTCTCTCTTCACCTTCCCAAATCCCCCTTCCACTGAATCCCATTTATCCAACTAGTCTCTCTTCCACTTAGATGTCATCATTTTTTCCTCCTATTATGCATGTCAGCCAGTGTGGTTATAAATATAGTGTCACTTTGTGTCTGAAAGACAGTATTATAAGCATGCCCCCTTTTCCTTTGGCTCTTGCATTCTTTCCAGTACCTCTTCTGCAATGGTTCCTGAGCCTTGAAGGGTGTGGTAGAGATGTCTCACTCAGTGCTGAGCACTCCACTGTCACTTCCATTGATCATTTTGGCCAGTAAACTTTTGACATCTTCATCTGCCATTTTACCATTTACAGTAACCTTGTGTTCCATAGGTGAAGAGGTATGATTTTTCGGAGGCGTCATACTGCCTTGCTTTTTCCTGTTTCTTATATTTCTGGGTTGTCATTATTCCATGTGTTGGTCTGGATATGGCATACGATTCTGTTTGGGGATCTTCTAACTGAGTAGCATAGTCCTGAAGGCTCAGTTCCTGCTAGCCCTGTGTGCAGAGAAAACAAACTGCTTTGGAAGTGGCTTCTGCTTCCTCCTCCTCCTGCTTAGCTGCAGCTGTGTTCAGCTTAGTTCTTAGAGTCTTCTCTGTATGTCTCAGCTACTTTTTCATTTCCTTTGTAAACTTCCAAAGCTCTTTCTTTCTTTTTCTGTTTGGAATAGAGTCTACTCTTATTTCGATTCTCTCCTTCAAACATAGGCAACTTCTAGCCCAACAACTTACCCCAATGTCCAAGTAAGTAAGTGTATGAATGTCTCTATTGCATGAGGTAGTCATTATGAAATTCATTCTGAAGACAGTAAGCCAGGTGAAAGAGTAAAGAAGAGTGAGGGTGGTGAGTAGGAGTTTTGTATTATTTAGGAGATAATGGTTAAAAAAGTATTTTTCATGAAGTGACATTTGGGCAGAGATCTGAATGGAGTGAGATGCCCAGCCACTCGGATATCTGCAAGAACACACCATACGGAAAGTGACCCACAAATTTAAAGGCTGTAAAGCAGTAGTTTTAAGTAGTTAAGGAACGGTGAGAGGCCAGTGTAGCTAGAGCAGCCTGGAGGAGAGGAGCTGAGGAGAAGGTGGTTAGAAAGGTGGTGGGGTGGGGGAGATCCCGGCACTTTCGGATATGGAATGCTTTTGATCTTGTTTAGGGTGAGGCAGCAAGACCCTAGAGGGGCTGAGAGAAAGATCATTTAGCAGATTTTTTTGCCCTGGAAGGACTTTTTTTTTTACCCTGGTAGAACTAAGACAATGGCAGCTTAGATGATGTGTGAAGTGGCAGAACTGGAGAGCAATGGTCAGGCTGTGAAGTCGTTGTTTTGTTTTGTTTTCTGAGGTAGTCTCATTCCAGCCCAAGCTGACCTGGAATTCACTGTATAGTGTCAGGCTGGCCTGGAACTCATAGTGATCCTCCCACCTCCACCATTCCCCCCCCCCCCCCCTTTCGCAGTGCTTGCATTAAAGACATGTGCCACCAGCTCCGGCTCACGCTGTGAGACTTTTGAAGGTAGGGTTGGCACATGGAATATGAGAGAAAATAAGGAATCAAAGATGGCTCCAAGAATCTTGGTCTGAACAGCTGAATGAATAAGCTCACATTTACTGAGATGAACGTGCGACAGGTTCAAGGTTGTGGTGAGGTGTGGTAGAGAATTGAGGGTTTTTAAATTTGGGGGTTTTTCTTTGAGGTAGGGTTTTGCTGTAGCCCAGACTGACCTGAAACTCACTAAGTAGTCTTAGGCAGGCCTCAAACTCACAGCGATCCTCCTCCCTTGGCCTCCCTACTTCTGGGGTTTAAAGGCATGCACAGAGTTTGGTTTCACCATGTCCGGTGGGGCCAGGACCAAGATGAAGCAAGCAAGGTACTTGCTGTGGGCTCAAACAAAAGGGATTCAGAGTGCTCCACGATCGACATAGACAGTATTTCAAATAAAATATTTTTAAGATCAAAATGTTATTCAAGATTTTTAATAAAATATCAAAAATGGAAATTGAGACAGGTTGTTGATTTGCTCTGTGGCCATCATGCTGAGGTTCAAAGGATCCCTTTATGAACACAAACAGCACACATGAACAGATCCAGAAACTTAAGGCCCTCCAAGAAGTCATGTCTTATTACCTTTGCAGACTTGGCTTAAAATACAAGGGGGCGGGGGCAGCTGGAGAGATGGCTTAATGGTCAAGCGCTTGCCTGTGAAGAAGCCTAAAGACCCTGGTTCTAGGCTTGATTCCCCAGGACCCATGTAAGCCAGATGCACAAGGTGGCACATGCATCTAGAGTTCGTTTGCAGTCACTGGAGGCCCTGGTGCACCCATTTTCTCTCACTCTCTCTCTCTGCCTCTTTCTCTGTCTGTCTGTCTGTCATTCTCAAATAAATAAATAAAAATAAAAATAAATAAATTTTAAAAATACTACAGGGGATTTTGACAAATGAATAAAGGGATTCATATATTTCCTTTGCTTCAGGATTCAGTATGGTCCAGCAGAGCACTTCCTCCTAGTGGACACACTGAGCTTGGACATAGAGCCTGTAAGAGAGGAGAGAGAAGTTGGAGGATGAGCTGTAAACAGGGCCTTGGGCACATGAATGTGGAGTGGAAAGCACAGGTTGGGATCAGATGGAGGCAAAGTGTGAGGACAGAGGAGGGAAAAGGATACAAGAGAAAACCCTGGGAAGGAGCAGGATGAAATAGGAAGATGGGAAGAAGCAGTCCAACAGGAAGTGACATCACAGATCTCAAGACAGAGCATGTTAAGGAGAAAGTCAAGCCGGGCGTGGTGGCGCATGCCTTTAATCCCAGCACTAGAGAGGCAGAGTTAGGAGGATCGCTGTGAGTTTGAGGCCACCCTGAGATTATAAAGTGAACCCAGGTCAGTCTGGGCTAGAGTGAGACCCTACCTCAAAAAACCAAAAAATAGGGCTGGAGAGATGGCTTAGCGGTTAAGCGCTTGCCTGTGAAGCCTAAGGATCCCGGTTTGAGGCTCGGTTCCCCAGGTCCCACGTTAGCCAGATGCACAAGGGGGCGCACGCGTCTGGAGTTCGTTTGCAGAGGCTGGAAGCCCTGGCGCGCCCATTCTCTCTCTCTCCCTCTATCTGTCTTTCTCTCTGTGTCTGTCACTCTCAAATAAATAAATAAAAAATGAACAAAAAAAATTAAAAAAAAAACAAAAAATAAAAGAAAATAAAGAAGGAGAAAGTCGACAATGGTGTATTGGTCTGGTTTCTTCTGATATCACAGAGTACTTGAGAATTGCAGAGAACGGATTTCTTTGGCTCGTGATTCCAGAGGCCAGGAAGGCCAAGAGCCTGATGGGAATATAGTAAGCACCTTTTTACTGTGTTAAAACATGGTGGGAGGCCAAGTGAGCAGACTGAGGCAGAGAGCCAGCTGGACTTTAGGAGCCCATTCTGAGAAAACACACCCATAATTCATAAGGACAGACCACTCAGGCCTAATCACCTTTAGAGAACCCATGTCTTTTCTATAAAATATATTTTACTTATTTACTGTTGAGAGACAGAAAAATTCAGACAGAGAAAGAGTGTGTGTGTGAAAATGGGTGCACCAGGGCCTCCTGCCACTGCTAACAAACTCCAGATGCATGCAGCGCATGGTGAATCTGGCTTTACATAGCTACTGGAAAATCAAACTCAGGCAGGCAGGTTTTGCAAGCAAGCACCTTTAACCACTAGCCATCTCCCCAGCTCAAGGCCCCACCTCTTTTTTAAAAAAATTGTTTTGTTTATTTATTTGATAATGACAGAGAGAGAGAGAGAGAGAGAGAGAGAATGGGCACGCCAGGGCCTCCAGCCACTGCAAATGAACTCCAGATGCGTGCACCCCCTTGTGCATCTGGCTAACGTGGGTCCTGGGAATGGAACCTTGAACCGGGGTACCTAGGCTTCACAGGCAAGCGCTTAGCCACTAAGCCATCTCTCCAGCCCAAGGCCCCATCTCTTAAAGCTATTAGAATGCCAATTAAATTCGGCATAAATTGTAGAGATGGCAGTCCAGTCATAGCTCAGAGACACTATTGCTTCTTCCACAAGCCTTTAAAGACTTTTTGGGTTCTGAAAATCCAACCCATGGCCTTGCATATGACAGGTAGGAATTCTGCCATTGACTAGATCCCTGGTCCCAAGACTAAGAAAAGGGTTTTAGCATGTTTTAATAAACTTGTGGATTGAGCGACAGACCCAAATGATATGTCCATATCCCAAACCCTGCAACCTTATTTGGGAAAAGGGTCTTCGCAGTTGTACTTAAGTTAATGATCTCTAATGAACGGCTCAAAAGCAAACTCTAAGTTCAACGACAAGTGGTCTGCTTAGAGTGAGCCAGTGGGGAGTTCACTGTGGGAAGATTAGGAGCCATGTGGAGACAGAGGCGAAGACAAGAGTGGTGCATCCACGTTCCAAGAGACACAAGGAATGACCACAGTATCAGGGTTTGGGGGGATCCAAGGGACTGTCACCAGGGCCTCTGGAGGGAGAGTGGACATAGAGGCACATTGATTTCAGACTTCTGACCTCCTGGAAAATGAGAGTGACTTTTTGTTTTGTGTTGTGTTTTGAAGTAGGGTCTTGCTCTAGCCCAGGCTGACCTGGAATTCACTATGTAGTCTCAGGGTGGCCTAGAACTCACAGAGATCCTCCTACCTCTACCTCCCTATTATTGATTAAAGATGTGCGCCACCACACCTGGTAAGAGTATTGTATTGTATTGTCATGTATGTGCAAGGTTATTCACTGATGTCCTGTTGGTCAATACAATGTGGGAACATCTAGATATATCAGTTTTACATTAAAGAGCTTGGCTGCAAAAGGTGCAGTAAGGGCAGAACTCTTCCTGTGTGGCTGGTTCTGTTCTGCCCCCTATATGAAATTTCAAACCACTTTCGGATTTTTCCTACATAGTTAAGATGATACAAAGTCTGTTGATAATTTTTTTTTAATTTTTAATTTATTTATTTGACAGGGACAGACACAGAGAGAAAGACAGATAGAGGGAGAGAGAGAGAATGGGCGCGCCAGGGCTTCCAGCCTCTGCAAACGAACTCCAGACGCGTGCGCCCCCTTGTGCATCTGGCTAACGTGGGACCTGAGGAACCGAGCCTCAAACCGGGGTCCTTAGGCTTCACAGGCAAGCGCTTAACCGCTAAGCCGTCTCTCCAGCCCTGTTGATAATTTTAATTACAACATTGCTCCTATTTTACTAACCGGAATATCTAGCCCAGAAAATTGTTACTTTCTTATCCTAATGACGGCTATCCACTCCCTTCAACCAAGTTGGACATCTGCTTTGGGGTGGGCTAAGGACATGGCTAGCTGCTGCTTCTCTTTCTTCCTGGTTTCTTTGCCCCTAGCCTCACACTAGCGTGATTGTGAATTCTCCAGGGCTCAGGGAGGGAATGGAAGGAAGACAGGTAAGAGGCGGCCTTAGCTGCTTGTCTCAGAGAGAATGGAATGCCACTCATAATGACTGAAAAAACAAATTCGAGCCCATTTGTCCTTTTAACCACATCGGATTGATTTTACAGAGGAACTTTATTCCTCACCACGTCACAAGCAACATACATTGGCATTTGAGGAGGCCAGGGGAGGCTAGCTGGATACCACGTGGTTGTTCGGAGCCTGCATTCTCCAGCTTCAAGCTTCTGAAGATTCTAGGGCCTCCCCCTACTCTGCTTTCAGGGAAAGAAAAGAAAGCACCAAGCATCCTACAGGAAGCACTTTGGGGCCCTCTGGGGGGTGTCTGTCCTATACCTTCTGCCCACACGCCACATCACATGGCTGCATCCAACAGCAAAGGCAGCTGGAAGTATGTCTGTACTTGGAGGGTGGGATGCTCAGCAAGGTCTCCGCTGTATGCAGATCCCAAGACTGATTTGTTTATGGAGTGCTTCCATAGAGTCCCTAGAGATGCTCATGTGGCTGCGGCTTCCTTAATATGGACAAGTCCTCCTGTGACCAGCTATTTACAGTTCCTGTGAAGACTGTGAGTATCTGGCTGGCCATTCTTCTTAGAGTCAGGTTTGCCTAACACAGAGTTCTTTTAGTACTGTACAAGATGGGCCCAAACTGAATCCTAAGGCATCTCCCAGTTAGGTGGTCCTTCAAGAAGACTCTCTTGTTCCCTTCACTGACTTGCCATCTGCCCCCAGTGTGAGCCTTTGTACTTGGCCCCTTGAGGCCAGGTCACCCAGCCACGTGCCCACAGGATCTGTGAGAGGTGGGTCCGGTACCAGGCAGTGGGCTCCTCTGCCTCCTCCATGGGCATACACCCAGCTCTCACATTTGGCTTGATGGGGGGGGGGAGAAGCATCCCCTCCTCTGTGACCTCGTGGAAGGAGGACTGGATACAAAGTGCCCAAAGCTCACTTGCTCTCCTCTCTCCTTTCCAGAAAATGTTCTCCCGTGACATTACAGGGTCATCCATCGCAATGTCACAAAGCAGGGCTGGCCAAGCTTCCCTTGCAAGTCTTGAACAGATGGTCACTGATAGTCTCACTTTAGAATGTGGATGTTCTAGAAACTATTTTATTCAGGGTGGTTTTGCCAGGTAAATATTTTTTAACTTTTCAAAACATGTACCTTAAAAATTTTTTTTAAACATGTCATTCCTATTCTACTTTGGTCTTAGAAACTTTGATTGTCTTGTCAGTGGCTACAGAGAAGCTGAAAAACAATTTAGATGCTCTGTTTTTTAAAAAAAAACAAAACATTTTTAATGACAAGTTCCATAATTATAGACAATAAAACATCATAATTCCCTTTCTCTTCACATTTCCCTTCACAAATTCACTCTCCATCATATCCCCTCCCCCTCTCAATCAATCTCTTTTTTATTTTGATATCATCATCTTTTCCTCCTATTATGATGGTTTTGTGTAGGTAGTGTCAGGCACAGAGGCCATGGATATCCAGGCCATTTTGTGTCTGGAGGAGCACATTGTAAGGAGTCCTACCCTTCCTTTGGCTCTTACATTCTTTCCACCACCTCTTCCGCAATGGACCCTGAGCCTTGGAAGGTGTGATAGAGATGTTTCAGTGCTGAACGCTCCTATGTCACTTCTCAACACCATGGTGCCTTGAGTCATTCCAGTTGTCACTGCCATCTGAAAAGAGAAGCTTCTCTAACCAGAAGTGAGAGTAACATTAATATATGGGTGTGAACATTAAGAAAAGTGCTTACAGAGCTGTTTGGAGAGCATAACATACAGTTATCCAGACAACAGCAGGGATCCCCTGCCACAGGCTTTTGATTAGGTTTTCAGCACCAGGTGTCTATTTCCTCCCTTGGAGCGGGCCTCCAGTCCAGTTAGAGTGGTTAGTTTCCCCATAACAGACATGCCACTGTTGCACCCGTTAGGTCATTTGGCCTGGTTGAGGCTCTGCTTCTTTCTTTTCTTTCTCAACTTTTATTAACGTTTTCCATGATTATAAAAAATATCCCATGGTAATACCCTCCCCCCTTTCCCTTGTGAAATTCCATTCTCCATCATATCCCCTCCCCATCTCAATCAGTCTGCCTTTTATTTTGGTGAGGCTCTGTTTCTTTATTGATAAAATGGAGTAATGGCAATGCAAATTTGCTGTGGAGGTTGAAAAGAATACCTGCTGTAAAAGCAGCTAGTATGCTCAGAGCAGATGCTCAGTAAGAGAGTTGCCTTCCTTCCTTTCTATTTTAGAACAGAATGACAAACTTATTTCCAGATTGCAAGGGAACAGATAAAATGACCATTTTAAACTAGTGTCCACAATTGTAATAGTCAGGTTTCTCAGGAGGAACAAAACCAATAGGATGAATTGTATTAAAAAGGAGATTTATTGGAGTAGGCCAACAATAGCAGTCTATAGACCCCAAAGTCAAAGAGCCCAGTAGCTGCTCAGTCCACGAGGCTGGATGCCTCAGTAGTCCCAATCCAGCACTGAAGGCCCAAAAGCTTCCTGGAGAGCCACTGGTCTTCAGTCCAAGCTGGTCTTCTGTCCACACTCTGGTCTTCAGTCCACACAGGAAGGTTGAGAAAACTTGGTTCCAATACTGATGAAGGATAACAGAACAGGAAAGGTGTACATGAAAGCAACAAACTCACCAGCAAGCAGCACCAGCAGGTGGGAGGAAGGGAAGCTTTTCTCCCAGAGCTTTCTTAGATGAAGCCTCTCTCTAAGAGGGGCCGCTCACTCCGGGGGTAGGACTTCCTCCTTTAGTTAATCCTTCCTGGAAGCAACCTCAGAGACTCACCCAAGAGGCATGTTTGTGGATTCCTAACCAGGTCAAGTTGACAGCATCACATAATTAGTAAATGACTGGGCTGGAGAGATGGCTTAGCAGTTAAGGCACTTGCCTGCAAAGCCAAAGGACCAAGGTTCAATTCTCCAGCACCTACTGGAGTTTGAGTGGCTGGAGACCATGGTGTATCCATTCTCCCCCCCACTTCTTTCTCTCTCTCTCAAATAAATAAATTAAAACATTTTTTTTAAAGAGGATACATTTGCTAGAAACCAAACTCAAACTTTCTCCTTCATGTTTCCCAGTGTCCAATGGTCTGCATATCATTTAGCTGAGGTCAGCTAAGAGCTGGGAACAGAAATGGATTTGGATTTTTACCTCATTTCAGATACTCCTAAACTCAACCCTATATAAACAATACCAAGTTGTGAAATCTACCTACTGTTCCCTGAGACTATCTTTAAATATTTTTTTATTTTTCTTTATTTATTTGACAGAGAGCAAGAGGGAGGGAGAGAGAGAGAGAGAGAGAGAGAGAATGGGTGCACCAGGGCCTCAGGTCGCTGCAAAGGAACTCCAAATGCATGTACCACCTTATGCATCTGCCTTATGTGGGTCCTGAGGAATTGAATCAAGGTCCTTAACTGCTAAGTCAACCCTCCAGCCCCAAGACTATCTTTTCATGCTGGGTGGATTGACGACATGCTCTGAAGCAAAACACAGAAAACAGTGTCACTTGCAACTGCCAATTGTGTCTCTTATCAGTGTTTGGATCATATTCAGCCCTGACAAAAGTAGGGAGTCCTGTCAAGTTTACATACAGGCATAGGTGTTAAGCCAACCCTTGTCTTGGCAGTTGATACAGCCAGGCCTTAAGGCTTATTATAAGCTGCTGGGTGGTTTCTCACACCCTGTTTCCTGTACAAAACTCTTTCTACTAGAAAAATGGATGTGTTTAAAAAATGGGTGGCGCAGTTAATTTCAGGAGTCAAAGGTAGAAATTTTAGCTGTTTCAGATTCCAGAGACTTGAACCAAGATCTGTCATGTAGTAGGCTCAGAAGAGTTCCCAACTCATTGAGAAATGGGACAAAACAGGCAGGCAGATTGGGCCCAAGACAGAGGTGGAGTTTATTCAAAGTCATGCACACAATAACCTGAGCGAGATTTGAACCCAGGTGCTCTGTTTCTGAGCCCCATGCACTGTGCATCATGCCCACTGCCTCTCAGCATGAAGGCTAAAGTCCCTGGCAGGTGCCCATCTACTGATCTTTGGCAACTCTATTAGAACAAGTCCCAACATCGCCAGTCAGTAAACAGGCATGGCAAATCATGGCAACAATGGCACTTCATGCCACCTGCAATGAGACACCCAGCCTGCCAGAGTTGACTGTCACCCGAGAAGTTCCTCCTGGTCAAGTATGGCCTGGGTTTTATGCTGCAGAACAGAATTTCAGGAATATTCAGTATAAAGCAAAACTAGGGCTCATTTAAAGCAAAATTATGAGGCTGGAGAGATGGTTTAGCGGTAAAGGTGCTTGCCTGAAAAGCCTAATGACCCGGGTTCTATTCCTACATCTTAAACTTAGTACACACCTAAGTATGGGTTTGGGTTTCTCAAGAGGTAATCACACGTAGTTTCTTCAGCAATAGCTGTACATAAATGATTTTATGGCTTTTTAAAAATTTATTTTTTTATTGACAACTTCCGTAATTGTAGACAATAACCCATGGTAATCCCCCCACACACACTTTCCCCTTTGAAACTCCACTCTCCATCATATCCCCTCCCCCTCTCAATCAGTCTGTTTTATTCTGAGGTCATTATCTTTTCTTCCTATTATGATGGTCTTGTGTAGGTAGTGTCAGGCAGTGTGAGGTCATGGATATCCAGGCCATTTTGTATCTGGAATAGCACATTTTAAGGAGTCCTAAGCTTCCTTTGGCTCTTACATTCTTTCTGCCACCTCTTTGGCAATGGACCCTGAGAAGGAGAAGGTGTAATTGAGATATTTCAGTCCTGAGCACTTCTCTGTCACTTCTTCTCAGCACCATGGTGCCTTCTGAGTCATCCCATGGTCACTTCCGTCTGAAAAGAGAAGCTTCTCTAACCAAAAGCGAGAGTAGCATTAATATATGGGTATGAACATTAAGAGAAGTGCTTACTGAGAAGTTTGGTGAGCATAGTATATACATTTAGCCAGACAGCAGAAGATGTTACACCCTAGCACTCATGACTGACTACCCCTGTTGTAGGTTTTCAGTATCAGGGAAGTATTCTCTGCCACGAAGCAGGCCTCCAGTCCAATTAGAGAGCAGCTGGTTTCCCCATAACAGACATGAGATTGTATGGCTTTTGAAGTTATTTTTGTTTTAAGGGATATGATTCACAACCAAGTTTAAAGATTAAGCAGATTTTTGAGATTATCTTAAATAGATGTAGTGACTCACATTTTTAATTCCCAGCACTTGGGAGGATCTCCATGAGTTCAAAGGCAGCCTTGGCTGCAGTGTAAAATCCAGATCATGCTGGGCTAGAGTCAGATCCTACCTCAACAACAACAATATCAATTAGCTTAAAATGATAGTTTCCTTGCTCTGCTTACTATTTAAATGAAATTATAAAATAGTATAAATAGTTTCTGGGGGAGCATTATTCAGGTTTAGGGATGAGAGCAAAGCACTGATAAGGTTACTTTCAAAGGTTATGTGTACTTTGTAAAAGGCTATGACCATTGTTCTTGGTTGTCCACCAAAGCTAGATGCTAAGTCCCTGTTGCTGAAAACACCACATATTCTGTGAATCTCTCCAAAAGCCTATGGCTGTCCACATAGGTCTGGCATGGGGAGGGGACATTACTAAACAGACAGTGTGTGCAAGTACCTTCCAAATAACTGTCCATTCTTATAGACCAGCACTGCTTGCAGCCTCCATCACAGAGGTTTCTTTGTGCAGTGACCAGAGGTCAATGTAGAACTGCAGAGCTGGCAAAACTGCCAAGAATGAGTGAGCTCAGTCCTTAACCAGACCATCTAAACCACGCCTCCAAGGTTCATGGAACCTTGTGAAGATGGGGAGGGAGACAATGTAAGAGCAGCGGCTTGGAGCGGAGGGCTGCAGCGCGCTGTCTTCTCCGCACAAGGCACCGCATCCTGAACTCAGCTGCTGCGGCTTTCTGCACAGGACTGGGCCTGTCAACGTTTCACCATGGAGGACGGAGGGGTTCACGAGACCCCACCCCTCCCTGAATAGTTAAGTTTCTTGGAGAGGGGCAGTCATGTTCCTCAGTGATGTGGCCACTGAGAGGTTGCCCCTACTGCAGCTAGTAATCTCCCACCCATGATCATGAGCCCCTAATTTAACTCAGTGGGTCAAAAAGCGGAGGGCGAGAAAGTCAAATGGGAATCATTGAGAAGAAGAAAAGTTTGAGTGGGGAAAAATAAGAGAGGGTAATTGGGGGGATTTGATCAACATATGTTATATAAATATATGAAAGTGTCAAAACAAAATGGAAGCATAAAATAAATGAAATAAAAAGGTTACATATTTGGGGCTTCCTTGAGACTTGCAAACAAGGCTCAGGCAGCTTCCTGCGCTTCATGTGTGGGGAACCGAAGCTCGGCCAGCAGCCTTTGCAAGTACCTTGAACCAGAGTGCTTTCCAGCCCTTCTTCATCTTTTTTGTTTTGCTTTGTTTGTTTCTTTTTCTTTTTTCCTGAGGTACGGTCTTGCTTTAGCCAGGCTGATCTGGAATTATCCACGTAGTCTCAGGTTGGCCTGGAACTCACAATGATTCTCCTACCCCTGCCTCCCAAGTGCTGGGATTAAAGGCATGCGCCCCATGCCCAGCTTCCCTCTTTCTTTCTCTACTTTTCCTCTCTCGCTCACTTGCTCACTTGCTCTTGCTGTCGTTCTTCCTTCCTTCCCTCCTTCCTTCAGTTGTTTCAGTTGTGTGGAACTTCTTGACTCTCAGGCAGCAAGAAATGTAAGCTAAAAAAGTAGGCCATTCCCCTCCCTGTGCTCTTTTCTTATATATATATATATAGATAGATAGATAGATAGATAGATAGATAGATAGATAGATAGACAGACAGACAGACAGACAGATAGATAGAATACCATCCTCCAAAGTCCTTCCTTCTCCTCCCTCCCTTATAGCCTTTGGATAACAGCATATACAGAAGCCATAGATTGCTACTAGAAAATTTTCAGTGCCAGGAATGGGATACCTACCAGTGAGTTATTGGTCACGGTGGTCCCTGCTACCTGCAAAACATTATAGGCTTTTGCCACAGCCCTTGGTTTTCCTTGAGAAACAGATGGTAAGACCCAATTGCTGAAGACTTTACATGCCTGAGCAGCAACATCACTGAAAAACCAAACTGGTGTTGAGCTGGAAACCTTTTCCCTGTAGACCAGCCAACTGAAAGCTGGAAAAAGCTGCACTGCATGCAGCCCTATGGGAGACAGAAGTCATCAGTGGTGAAAACAGTGGACACTGGAAGCCTCAAGTTTGGCCAGATAGGCCAAATGACTGAACGGGTGCAATAGTGGCATGTCTCCTCTGGGGGAAAACAACTGCTCTCTAATTGGACTGGAAGCCCGGTCTATGGGAGAGAATACATGCCTGGTACTGAAACCTAATTAAAAGCTTATGGAAGGAGAGGTCATGTGCCTTAGGGGTATAAAGCCTGCTCTTGTCTGGCTAAATACATACATTATTCTCACCAAACTGCCTTGAAAACACTACACTTAATGTTCATATTCATGTATTAATGCTACTCTCAGTTTTGGTTAGAAAACCTTCTCTTTTCAGATGGCAGTGACCACTGGGAAGACCCAAAGGCAACATAGTGCTGAGAAGAAGTGACAAAGGAGTGTCCAGCACTAAAGAATCTCACACACTCTGAGGATCAGGTTCCATTGCAGAAGAGGTGGCAGAAAGAATGTAAGAGCCAAAGGAAGGGCACCACTCCTTACAATGCAGCTGTCCAGACAGAAATTGGTCTCAATATCCATGACCTCACAGTGCCTAGCATCACCTTCACAATACCCTACTAATAGGAGAAAAAGACGATGACATCAAAATAAAAAAAGAGACCAATGGAGAGAGGGAGGGGATATGATGGAGAGCAGAGTTGTGAAGGGGAAAGCAGAGGAGGGGAGGAGGGAAATATCATGGTTTATTGTCTGTAAGTATAGAAGTTGTCAATAAAAGAAATTGAAAAAGAAAAGGAAATGTAAACTAGATCCCCAGGTGAAGGGACCTTTTCTCTCCCCATGTGCTCAGTCTTTCCTGCCTTTTCAGCCTGGCTCAGTAGTGCTGTAAAGCTTTAATGAGCAAATGCACATGACATGCCTGACAGAAAGTGTGAATTCATTCTTAGTACAAATCATATGCAGTTGATCTACATTGTTTAAAGATCTCTTACTTGTGAACTCACCTACACACTAAAATCTATTTGAAGGCCTGGAGAGATGGCTTGGTGGTGAAGGTGCTTGCCTGCAAAGCCGAAGGCCCATGTTCATCTCTTCAGGTCTCACCTAAACCACACACCCGAGGTGCTGGCAGCACACAAATTTGCTCAAGGTGGCACACACATCTGAGGTTCAGTGGCAGTGATGGGAGACCCTGTCGCACCAATTTCTTTCTTTCTCTCTCTCTCTCATAAAAAATATAAGTTAAAAATATTAATTTTGAAGTAATTTGTGAATTTATGCACAATGGCAAAAAAAAACATAAAAAATAAAAATAACCACCCAGCACACACATTCCCAGCCATTCTTGTTCCAAAACACACTGTAAGCAAGTGTCTTCGTTGTGGTCCACTGGACTCCATGTCTTTTACCTCTTTGTACTTTTTGTCGCTGAATCTGCTGTTAAACAGGCCCCACACATGGTGCTGATGTATTCCTAAGCACTGGGAGGCTGAAAGTGTGACTTAGAGAGGAAACATCTGCTTTAGAAACACTTTGTTCAGGACTGAGTTCCACCACCGTGAGTTGGCCCTGAGTTCACTGTTAATGATTGACAATAGAAACAAGGTGTCTTTAGAGAGAAACACAAATGAAACAAGTTTGCACACAGATAAGCTGATGAGAGTAGGCCAGAGAACCACAGGTACCTCACAAGCCTGGTTTTCTCCAGGAGTCGACGTTCAGTATTTTCTAATTCAGATGTTCACAGCGATTTTATGAATCAGAACTACAGTGAATAATGAGAATGAACCATAGTAATAGTAATAGTCATGCAGCAGTGTCATTTGTTATTATCAATGACAAAATAATAAGAGCTACTATTATTGAAGCAGGAGACTGGACTGTGGTGCATTGGCTTCTGGTCCCCAAGTCTCACGTATAAGTTAAAGTCTGCCCATGAGTAGAGGTGTGGACAGAGATGAAGCCACTCCCCATAGGCCACCAGGAATCTATTTGGTCACTGTAACTTATTTGGCCCTTGCTTAGATAAAAGTGATCTCCCAGGCTTCTGTTTCAGATACGCAATGTCTATTGCAGATGTGAACAATTTGTTCTGATGGCAGTCAATGAAGTGTCATGATTTTCATGGTTGGTGAGATTGCCAATGGAAAATGTCTTTAACCCCAGCACTCAGGAGGCAGAGGTAGGAGGATCACTGTAGGTTTGAGGCCAGCCTGAGACTACAAAGTGAGTACCAGGTCAGCCTAGGTAGAGTGAGACCTTTCCTCAAAAACAAATAAACAGGGATGGAGGGATGGCTTAGAGGTTAAGGTATTTGCCTGCAAAGCCAAAGGACCCAGGTTTGATTCCCCAGGACCCACGATAACCAGATGCACAAGGGGGCAGAGGCCCTGGCATTCTCATTCTCTCTGTTTCCCTCTCTTTCTCCCTCTTTCTCTGTCAAATAAATAAATAAAAATATTAAAACAAACAAACAAAAAAAAAGAGTTGGAAAAATTGGACTCTCAGAGTAAAGAACAGCAAAATTGGTGTCATTTTTCTTGAAGCAACGGGAAACCAACACTCCAATAACCTTCCAGAAGGTGGAGGAGGTATGTGCAGATACCACGCTTGTGATGCTCTGTCTCCCCTTGAAATGTTGCAACAGCCAAGAAGGTTTCTGAAGTTGAGATTTCTAGAGATGTCCATGGACATTGATTCCAAGTATCTTTCTTATATCTTTTGATATAAGAACAACATACATGCTTTTTTTTTTTTTTTGGTTTTACAAGGTAGGACCTCCCTTCAGCCCAGGCTGACATGGAATCATTGAATTCACTGTAATCTCAGGGTTGCCTCAAACTCAGTATTCCTCCTACCTCTGCTTCCCGAGTGCTGGGGTTAAAGGTGTGTGCCACCATACCCAGCTCATACATTCATATTTTAAGAAACTAAGTGCAGAAAAGCATAAATAAAATTTAACCTCCCCCACAAACCCATCACTTTAAGCTGACCCTAGTTACACTTTTTTTTTTTTTTTTTCATTTTTGGGTTTTCTGAAGTAGGGTCTTGCTGACCTGGAATTCACTATGTCATCTCAGGGTGGCCTTGGACTCATGGCCATCCTCCTACCTCTGCCTCCCAAGTGCTGGGATTAAAGGCATGTGCCCCCCAGCCTGGCCATAGTTATACTTCTGATGGAGTCTTTCAGAACTTTATCTGTACTTCTCCTCATGTGGAGGGACACTTCAGGGATGAAATTGTAATACTGACTTGTTCTCATGGAAACCCAAAAATATCTACAATTCTTGTGCAGCTCTATTTTTTGTTTACATGTTTTACTAGTATCTATTTACATCTTTGCATTAACCCTAGGTGGGAAAAAAGAAATTTTAAGGGTCACTGTTGCAACCCATGGCCAGAAGTTCCTGTACTTGATCATGAAGCACTTGAATCCTAAATCTCATTCACAGCCCAAATTAAAGCTATCAGCATTGAGCTCCAGGATAACTGAGGCAAACAGTTTCCCATCGTCAGAACATCACAACGACTACTAGTGTAGCCCTTCACTGTGTACTAACTACATGCTGCCCTAAGACCTTTAGGCATTGACTCATTAAAGAGGTGGAAAACATCATCACCACTCTGTAGGTAAGGAAATGAAGACTCAAAAGGGCACAAAGCCACGACGTGGTAGAGAGTGGAGCTTTGGACAAGCTATTTGCCTCAACATCTATGCATGCAGCTGGTAGCTGGACTGCCTCTTAGAACCTAGCTATTGGGTAGGGATATTGCATGGACACAAAGCACAAAGTTTGAAATCCCTAGGTGTAAAAGAACATGGAAAAATTATGGCTTAACTCTTGAAGCTTGCTTATCTGGACAGTAGAAATGGAGCAGAGACACAGGAAAAGCGAGGCCAGAAGAATTTGACAGTGGCGTTGAGGGGTCCAGGTATGAAGAGTCCCAATGCCACCACTGTTGTTCTGCACGACTCTGAAAACTTTTCTCCTCATTTCAAAGCCTCAGTGTGCCCTCTTCCGGGTGAGTTAAACGATACCTCCTCAGAGCTGCTGATAGATGGGGTACTGCCCACGGGCCCGTGCTCTGCCCCCTGACCTCTTGTTCCTACTCTTGGGTAGCCATACAGCCACCGTATCTACAGCTCTCTGCTAGCCTACATGTAGAATTCAAATCACTGTTTGGTTTTCCCCAAAGAGCAGTCTACCCAAGAGCATCTGTATGCAATACAGACACTGCTGTGTTTCGGATATGAAGTACCTGGTCTCCAGGACTTGTGTGTCTTTGTTTTGTTTTGGTGTCTTGAGACAGCATCTCATGTAGCCCA
The DNA here is from genome assembly GCF_020740685.1 of Jaculus jaculus. Classification (NCBI taxonomy): domain Eukaryota; kingdom Metazoa; phylum Chordata; class Mammalia; order Rodentia; family Dipodidae; genus Jaculus; species Jaculus jaculus. The sequence continues at coordinate 38,163,731 of NC_059112.1, forward strand.
ACCTGGCCTCCAACTCACTATGAAGCCACGGCTGACCTTGAATTCTTACACTTCTGCCTCCCCCTCCCAACTGCCAAGGTCATAGGTACGTTGTGCCATGCCCAACTCGAAGCACTTGATCCTGACATGGTGGGGCTATTTGGGGGCAGCTCTAGGAATTTTGAAAGACATGTTTCTGTCTGGAGGAAGGAGGTCCTTCAGGATGAATCCTTGGGGGCATGTTATCAGACTGCTTCCTGCCTGCTATGACCGTGAATGACTCCTGCCACACATTCCCACAGTCTCGGTGTTCTGCCACACAGTGGGCCCAGAAACATAGAGCCAAGTGATGGTGGACTGACTGTCTGACACCATGAGGCAAAACAAATCCTTTCTCCCTTGGGTTGTTTCTATTAAGTATTTTGTCACAGCAATGTGAAAAGGCGCTGATACGATGACTATGTTGAAGATTGTGTTGTGTGGTGAAGAAACCCTCTAATCAGCCCTCATGGAAAATGACTTCGTGTTGGTTTCCCCTGGGTCTGCCAACATGCCACAGGCGGGATGGGCTAGGAGGGCAGTTGGCGTTCTAGCTCACTATCTCTCTTCCTCCACCCCTCCATCCTTTTCCTTCTCATCCCCTACTCTTGGTCTTTACTTTCCTCATCCCTCCAAGATCTTACACTCCAAGCAACTTCATAAAACCAAATCACCTGGGCTTTATACCCAAGTTCACATTTGTGAACTTGAGACACTGCTTAACATGTAAAATGCCCTCCAGTCATTTCATTAGGACTAATTTTAAAATGCCCCAAACACAGACGTTTCCCACAACAAGTATTTATTGTCTCTCACAATTATTTGGGTTGACCGGGCTCAGCCTGGTGGTTGGCTCTGCATTATAGGGGTCTGTTAGAGGGGGTATAGTCATCAAGAGACTGGAATGTTCCAGACGGTTTACTCCTGTGGCTGCCAGTTGATGCTGGCTCTACTGGGAGATGAGTCAGAGCACCCATTATCATCCATGGGGCCTGTCCACTTGCTGAGGTCTTCTTTTACTAAACCTTAGGCTTCTAACTCTAAACCAATTGCTAGCATTTTGTCTGAGCGCCTTCTTTAGCCCCTCTCCATCTGACATGTGCTCAGCCCTCACCCGTGTCTAGGGAGCCAGAACAGCAGGATGCAGCCCAGGCCTGCGTTGCCCACTGGCTCAGCATCACCAGCAGCCGGCCCTCTGCTCACCTCTGGGCCAAGACCTGACTTTCTCTTCATGTTTTTTTCTTTTTGTCACAGATTAAGTTCATTATCATCTGAATGGTACATTTTAACTCTAAAAGGAATCAAAAAGCAATATATTTTATGTTGCCAGTAAAAAGCAGTTGTCAGACCCTGGCTAGCCATCAAAGCCAAGTCCAAGCATTCTCCAGTGGCTGTAATGAAAAGGAAGGGAGAGGATTCTTCTTAACAGCCCCGGTCGCCTACGCCTTAGCAGTAACACACTCTGCAAAAACCTTGTAAGTGGAGTTGAGGGAGCTGGAGGGAAAATCTACTTTGCAACCCAAGTCATCTCTCTCTAATTAAAACAATCTCATAAGTCTAGACATAGGTTATTGAAATTCTTCTAAACAACGGAAAGTGATTTAGACAATAAAAACAATTAAACTTTCCAAAGATGTCAGAGCAATTTTTAAGAGACCGTGGAAACAACAGCTCCTTCCTTAGGAACATCAATAGTCTTTAGGAGCCCAGCACAGCTGGGCTTCGGGCGATTCTGAGAACATGGAGACAGTTCCGTTGGAAGCTTAAGTTGTATGATCTCTGATGACCATCCAAAAATATTTTATTCCCTTGACTTTGGCCTTCTGGGTGTGCTGGTTTGAATGGGGGTGGGGCAAACATCACCATGGGGCAATCAGTCAAATTGTTCATGATTTGCTTGCTGTAAGAAAGATTGGATTTTTAAGTAGCTAGACCTATTGACCATTTTCTTTGTGGATCTGTCTATGGCTCATTCCAAGCTCAGTTGTGAATAGCCACATCTTCTAGTTCTTTTAGAGTTTCTATCTGTAGAGGCAACTCTTTAATGCTTCCATTCATAGAATTCATTTTTAAGTATCTCAGTGAACATTAGCAATAGTTTTGGCTGACTAGCAATTTGAACATATCGAGGGAGAGAGAGAGAGGGAGGGGGAGAAGGAAAGAGAGAGAACATAATTTTAGTTGCTTCAAGCTCCTCCTCCACAATTTGGAAATTTGTACCAGAAATTTTTTATTTATGTATGTATTTATTTATGAGAGAGAAAGGCAGATAGAGGGAGAGAAAATGGCATACCAGGTCCTCTGGCCACTGCAAACAATTCCAAATGTATGTGCCACCTTGTGCATCTAGCTTTATGTGGGTGCTGGGGAATCAAACTTGGGTCCTTAGGCTTTGCAGGCAAGCACTTTTACTGATAAACCAGCTCTCCATCCCTGTACCAGCAATTTTAAGGAAAAAAAAAAGTACCCTCAAGCATGGTATGGCCATCATTCCATATGCAAAACCTACTGCCCAAGGTCACATGGCCAGTGAACGGAACAGTTCCCACTTCATCCGTTTGTTCTTCTCCCACCTTGTAAGCCAGAAATGGGTGTTCTAGCTGTCTTTGATAACAGAAAGTAATCATGTAAGCAGGATTCCAGCACTCAGTGGTTCTGTGTGAAATCTCCGTTCTGAAACAAGTGACGGGCAGGCAAGGGAGCCTCTGGAGATTGAGTGAGGGCAGGGCATTGGCCCAGGCCGCCAGATTTCAGAAGCAGTGACGGCGGATGTCTTGTGGCACCACTTTTTGCCTGGTTACAGCAAGGGGTTCTTGGTCAGAATGTGGAGGTGGCAGAGGAGTTCCACTGAGATTAGCCTGCACTGGAATCGGGGTGCTGCCCCTGAGAGCTCACATACCCTTGAGTAACTTAATGGCTTCCTTTTCCACTTAAACAAGCTGGAAACAGTTCTGTCATCTACAACAAGAACACAAATCCAAACCGGCTATGAGGTAAGAATAGAATTTATTTGTTTCCAAATGTATAATAATTGCTCCTATGTGAATTGCTGCATGATAATCTATCCCCTCAAGCTAAGTGGAAATGCCATTTTATTTTCTTAAATACACTGGGTTGATTTCAGTGCTCTTGATTAGTTTTGATTGATCAATGGTCAGTTTCATTGTCTGTGAGAGGAAGGAACACTGACAACCACAAACCTTGTTGTGGCCTATGCCAGTAGATCTCTGCTTTCTAACTCCACCCACAGATAATTGTGTTCTTGCTTTGACTGCTATTCATATCATTTAAGCTAAGAGGATTTTTACATTCTGAGTCACCCCTCTAATATTTTTTCCTTAAACAAAGCCAATTATAAAGTTAAAATGGTAACCAAGGGTGGGCATAAAGTGATGGCTTGAGGGAGGTGTGGGGGAAGGGTGAAAGGACACATGTGACTTGTGAAGAGAAGGAGAAGCAAGGATATAGTGGGGGCAGGATTGGGGGGAGAGGAGAATCAACTTAAACAAATTGTACTTGAAAACGCCAGAATGAATGACCTCTAAAACTCTGAATGCTAACTAAACAACAACAACAATAATGACAATAGTAAACCCAATTGAGGAGATGTCTAACCCACCCCAGCAACTGCCTAGCATCAGTTAGAGAATTCTCTTACTTAGCAATTTGGGGCTAGTAGGTAAAAATCTAGGTGAAGGGGACTGGGGAAATGGCTTAGCGGTTACAGCAGTTGCCTGCAAAGCCTAAGGACCCCAGTTCGATTCCCTAGGACCCATGTAAGCCAGATACACAAGGGGGCACATGTGTCTGGAGTTCAAATGGAGTGGCTAGAGGCCCTGGTGGCCCATTCTCTCTTTCTCTCTGTGCATCTTTCTCTCTAATAAATAAATAAAATATTTTTAAAAAGATTAAAAGTCTGGGTGAGGAACAGATATTTTTTTCCATTCCACTGTGTACATACTTAGTGTACTGATTTCTATCTCCCTTTCTCTCTCTCTCTCTCTCTCTCTCTCTCTCTCTCTCTCATAAGCAATGAGAATATTTAACATATGCTAAAGTAGGTAATGGTCATGGTGGGTACCTGGGTTCTGGGCTCTGGGCTCTTAGTTCTTGCTGTGTCATTGTCTTTTGGTGTCATGAGATCATAAGAATCAGACTGCAATCCCAGAACACCGCGCGCTGGCTGTGTGCCATGGGCAGCAGGCTCTACATAGAAAACAACGGCACATCAGAGTCTTGAGGGTGCATTAGTCTCCTACAGCTGCTGCCGTACATTCCCACAGACTGGAATGTGAAATCACTTAAATATATTCTCTCAGTTATTGAGGCCACAAATCTGAAGTCAAGGTCTTTATAGAGTTCATTTCCTCTGGAAGGTTGTGACAGAGAATGTCACCTCTTTCTAATTCTGGACAGCAATTCTGGCTTTCTGACCCATTACTCCAGCCTTTGTTTCGTCATCATACCACCTTCCTCTCTGTGCGTCTCTGCTGTCTTGCCAGTCCTTAAAAGGACGCCAGCATAGGAGGTGGGACCTACTGTGAATGCAGATAAAGCATGTCTCATGATCCTAAGCTTAGTCATATTTGTAAAACTCCTTTTTCCCAGTGAGATCACCTCAGAGGTCCCCTTGATAGGCACGAATTGTAAGGGACACTGTTCAGTTCATTCCAAGGGGCAAGCATGGGTCCCACACTGGAGTCTCACTGAGGTCAATGTCTCATTCCTGCGTTCTGACCTGGCTGCCTGGGATACCAAATGAGCTCGGCAACAGAGCCTGAGGATTAAATGAGGGGAACCAAAAAAGGAAAAACAAAAACAAAAACAAAAAACCTATCTCATCCCAAAGAATAAGGCCTGAGAGGAACCTGGGTTGCCAATGAAACCAGTGGTAAGGGCAAGGTATCAGAGGCATATAAACTAACAAAGGAACAAAGGAGGCTGGTCAGAGAATACAATTTGGTTTTCTGGATATCTACCTTTATCTCCTTCCATTGGAATTAATACTGGACCAGATCCTAGCTTATCTGGCTCCACAAAAGCCAAGTTTCTCATCCTCAGGCCATCCTTAAGTGGATGCTGACCAGTAAGCTCCCTGCCAACCCTCCCCCCACCCCAAGCAGCACAATCTAGACTTTGTTTCACAGGACAGGTGTCTGCTGTGCCTGAGGAAACTGTGCCTGGAGGACGGCCTACAGGCGCATCCATAAGCCTTCTTTGTTATTGGCTCCATTCCCAGCATCTCTTGCCTCAATTCCTGATGTTCACCAAGATTTCTTACTTGTAGTTAATCCTCTGTTTAGCTACCAGTTAGGCCTCTGGGCCTGTTGGATATGCCACGTCCTGGGGCTGCGTGGGAATGGACAGCTTGCTGTAGCTGTTAACGTGCATGTGCCCTTGTTGCAGTTACCTTCATGTTGTTGGGACAAAACATTCAGCCAAAACAGCTGATGGGAGGAGTTTATTTTGTCTTATAATTTCACGGGTAACCTTCATGATGTCAGGGAAAGGATGGGGGAGCAGAGACTGGACATCACTTCTTGCTACAGTAGGTGGCAGAAAGCAGCCAGACAGTGAGCTACGCAAGCACTGGTAAGCTGGGGCCTAAGAAACCTCAAGGACTACCCCCAGTGACATACCTCCTCCAGCAGGGTTCAGCCTCCTAAATTGCCACCAGCTGGGGACCAAATATTCAAAACACATAAGTTTAGCCAGTCGAGGTGGCACATGCCTTTAATCCCAGCACTTGGGAGGCAGAGGTAGGAGGATTGCTGTGAGTTTGAGGCCACCCTGAGACTACATAGGTCAGCCTGGGCTAGAGTGAGACCCTACCTCGAAAAATCAAAAAAAAAAACAAAAAACAAAACACCATGAGTTTATGCAGGACATCTGATTCAAGTCACCACAGTCCTCTTCTGGTTCTTCTGTAAGGATCGTATCCTCTCTTTTTCCTATCCTTGTGCTCCCCTCCCCCCGACTCTCAAGTAAGCACATGATGACTTGGGGTAGGCCAATCAAGGATGAGTTAAAGGATGGACACATTGCCAGTGAGAGCCAACGACACATAATTAAACTTATGTTGGGACTTCCTGGAGAGAGGAACACACTGTTTCTTGCTCATGGTGAACCTGAAGGAATGTACATTTAGAGCTGCTGAAAACCAAGGCAAAAGACTAGAATAGAGGCAGCATGTCAGAGGTTAGAGGGTAGCAATAGGGAGTCTGACTTCTAGTAACATTTGTTGAATCTCTGAATCCAGACATATTGGAAGTCAAAATATGGAGTCAGTATAGTAAAAGGAGTGCATTTAAAACGGCATCAAGCTGGGTGTTATGGTGCACACTGTTAACCCCAGCATTTGGGAGGCAAAGGTAGGAGAATCACCATGAGTTTGAGACCACCCTGAGACTACTCAGTAAAGTCCAGGTCAGCATAGGCCACAAAAGGATCCTACCAGAATGGCTTAGTGCTTAAGGCACTTGCCTGTGAAGCCTAAGGACCCAGGTTCAATTCCCCAGTACCCATGTAAGCCAGATGCACAAGGTGGCCCTTGTGTCTGGAGTTCATTTGCAATGGCTGGAGGCCCTCTCTCTTTCTATCTGCCTTTCTCTGCCCCCTCTCTCTCGAATACATTAATTTAAAAACTTTTTAAGTTTTTTAAAAAAACAGATCCTACCTCAAAAAACAAACAAAAAAATAAATAGCATCAAGATTCCATTTTCCACACATTACTGGATGAAAGTGTGAAAATTGATTACCTCCAATGTTTGTAAGCATATTGAGAATAGGTGATCTCATGCATGAGTTTGATGCCAGTATAAGCTGATACAATCTCTTTGTGCAGTATTTGACAATATCTATAAAAAATATGGGTAGGGCTGGAGAGATGGCTTAGCAGTTAAGCGCTTGCCTGTGAAGCCTAAGGACCCCGGTTCGAGGCTCGGTTCCCCAGGTCCCACGTTAGCCAGATGCACAAGGGGGCGCATGCGTCTGGAGTTAATTTGCAGAGGCTGGAAGCCCTGGCGCGCCCATTCTCTCTCTCTCCCTCTATCTGTCTTTCTCTCTGTGTCTGTCGCTCTCAAATAAATAAATAAAAAATTTAAAAAAAAGTATTAAAAAAATATGGGTATATGTAGTCATGTCTCAGAAATTCCACTTACAGAAATAAAACCTTCAGAGATACTAGTACTTATGTGTAAAAATTTGTGTTTGAGAATATTTATTGCTGTGTTACTTAAAACCATGAAAATAGACATGATTTAATTTTATTTTATTTATTGACAATTTTTCAATATTTTAAAAATATTTAACCTCTTTTTTGTTTATTTGAGACAAATAAAAATAGATAAAGAGAAAATGTGCATATCAGAGCCTCTAGCCACTGCAAATAAACTCCAGAAGTGTGCCCTACCTTGTACATCTGGTTTTACATGGGTATCTGGGTCCTTTGGCTTTGCAGGCAAGTGCCTTAACCACTAAGGCATCTCTCCTGCCCAAGAATTTTTATTATATAAGCATTCAGTGTATTTTGATCACAGTCACCTCCTCTTGCCCTCTCTTTCACCTCTCCCCTCCCACTGAACCCCTTCCTCTTTCCAGGAAGTCTCTTGTCTACTTTAGTAGTGTGTGTGCGGGGTGGGGGGTGGTGTTGTGTGTGTTAGTGAGTGTCCCAATGAGTTGAATTAGAGTTACTTCTATGTGCATGGGTGAGGTGTTATTTACAAGAACACATGCAATTTACCAGTGGCACAATTTAAGTAATTATTAATTATGAGTAGTTAAATAAATCAGGGTATAACCAAACTATAACACTATTACATGACATTTGGGATGAATGAGGGAGGCTGATTGATCTGGAAAGTACTTATTACATGTATTAATGTAAAAGTAAATTATTACACAATAGCAGGAAATAGTCCCAATCCCCCTCCCAGGGGATAAGAACCTAAAATGGTTGTCAGACAAAATTTTTAAGTTTAGAGAGACTTTTTATTAGTTTACGAGAAGGAAAGAGGGGAGAGAATGAAGAGCTCCTGCCTATGAAAAGGCACGAGGGGTAAAGCTCACATAGAGACCCAAAACGGGGTAATTTATAGGCTCTGAATGGGGTTGAGCTAACCAGCCATGATGCCTAAATATATACATGTATTTTTTTCAAAGAAAGTTTATGTTTGAAATGCACAAAAAAAAAGTCCAAAAAAGATTCCAATTCACTTTGTTAATGGTGATTAATTCTGGAGAGCTGTGTTGGGAAAGGTGGGTTCACCTAGAACAGGACACTGTCTTTTAACTGCACGTTGTGATTTGAAACGTCTTCTGTACATATGTATTCATTTTTTGATAACAAAAGTCGTCAGGAGAAAGCCAACCCACAATAAAAAGCAAAAGCAAGAGATAGAAACTACCATGACAAAGATGCTCGCTCTGTCACTGGTTTTCTCTTTCATCTGTCTCTACAGACAGAACAGGATAGCAGAGAGGGTTTGGAAGCTGGACATGTTCCAGTCGGCCAGCAGGGCTGGATTTATTCTAAAGTATTCAGGGGATGGGAAGACCATACTGAAAAGCCATTAGCATCAGCTTTTTTTTTTTTTAAGTTCTTTGGAAAGATAAAGGAAGGCCTTAAAAAACGAGAAAGGGTGACTGCTCTACTCAAAACAAAAGTATTACATCCTGAACCTTTTAAACACTACTTTTTGCCCTAAAAATATTAGGGTAGGATAAACATGGATCTGTAGAGAGAAACATAAGGTTCTGGGGGCTGGAGGGTGTCATAATGGCCTCTTAGGCTATCCAGTGAAACAGATTGGATTGCAGGGGGGGGGGGTGGCAGGTTCCTGATCCACTGAAGGCGGCCCTATGCATTGACAAATATGCCAATCTTGGAGGCAGGTGACCTGTCTCACATGTCCTCTGCCACCTTGAATATGTGTGGTCTGATCAGTACTTGGCAACAGAAACCCAGTTCACCCGACCAAGCCCGACAAGAGAGTCTTGGCTCTCTCCAGTGAGTTTGCAGCCAGGTTATAACAATGGTAACTCTCATAAACTCTGCATTCTGCACCAACTTCGTGTTCAGTTGCCTCTTTTCTCATGCAGTCTCTCCTCAAGTCCAACATAAAGAAGTCCTTAAGATTCAAGCCTCTCAAGGAAAACTTTGGCTTGAAGGAAAACACTGACCCATTCTCCTGGAACTAGGGGGTGGCTCAACTTCACAAAAACCTCACACTTTGGCTATAATAATAACAGGGATGGTACCAGTTAAATAAAACATTCATTACAATCACGATTGGCAAATCAAAAATAACCAAGTCTGTTTTCTCATCTGTCTAATGGGCATGGAGTGCCTAACTCATGAAATTATTGAGAGGATTAAAGAAACTCAAAGTACAATTCAAATATGAGTTATTAATATAACCATGTCCTATAAGTAGTAGGAAGAAAAACCCAAATAAGGGCTGGAGAGATGGCTTAGCAATTAAGGTGCTTACCTGCAAAGCCAAAGGACCCAGGTTCAATTCCTAGGACCCCTGTAAGGCAGATGCACCAAGTGGCTCATGCATTTGGAGTTTGGAGTAGTTGGAAGCCCTGGCATGCCCATTCTTTGCCCCCCTTTCTCTCTTTCTCTCTCTCTCTCTCTCACTCTCTCTTTCTCTCTCTCAAATAAATAAATAATTTTTAAATCCAAATGAACAAAATAAACATATAGAAATGAATTCAGAAAATGCCATGGTGTTGGTAAGAAAAATGAGTATGACAGTAGGAAAAATTAACCTGGGCTACAAATTTAAAAGTGAAGGAGCAACAAGGCTAACACTATGGAGACAGTAAAAAGATCAATGGTTGCTAGGGGCTGGGATGAGGAGGAAGAGAAAAGTAGAGCACGGAGGGTTTCTAGGGCAGTGAAAATATTCCACAGGACACTGTCGTGATAGACAAAGGCAGAATACCAAGAGTGACCCTTAATGTGAAGAATGGGCTTTGCTGGTCATGTATCTTGCAGCTCCATCAGTGATAAGAAATTTACTTCTTGAGGTGGGATTACAATAGTGGGAGAGGCTTCCTGGGAGGACCCCGATATGCAAGACATCTTTGTGCCTTCCTCTTCTTTTTTGCTATGACCCTAACTAAACCTGTCTAAATTATTTTAAAAGGATAAAGAGATAACATGGCAACTTGTTGATGAATGATTCCTGGCATTGGCATAAGATATTTCTGTCTGGAACTGGGGAAGTCTCAGTAGGATGAGGATCTTGGTCACCAGTTTTGGTAGCCAGGGGTTGAAAGTGACAGTAGCTGACAGCCTCAGGAGCCTGAAAGGAGCCCCAAAGACTGGCACTGTGTTCCTCTGTAGACCAGAAAAATGCTCAACTCTTCTCAAATGTAAACAAAGGCATACTCAGGCTGCCTCTGTTCCCTGGTTCCCAGAATGGCCTAGAGTGGGAACCACACACATTTGGAAAGATAAACGCATTAAGGTTTGCTTTATGAAAAGCAAACATTTGTCCAACACTTAACTTGTGAAAGCCTGCGTGGGCGGGCCATTAGATAATGCTTATTTTCCTGTAGGATGAAGCTGAAGTTTTCACTCCATGGGGTAGAATGGAGTCTCCATTAAAGAGCCTCTTGGCTTAAATCTCACCCCACCAACTTTAGCACATTGTTCCAGACTTCCTTGCTTTATTTTCCTCAGCCCCAGAATGAAGGTTTTGTGATTTCCAGCTTGTAAGTATGCTATGAGGATGAGGCATATTAGCACATGAGCATTCTAAGTGGCAAACAACATGAGCTAAAATCATTATTATCCTAATCATGTCAGCCATGGAATTAACCACCTATAAAGGAATGAAACAAAGATGTCAATGAGACCAAATTTTTCTTTTCAGTTGAATTTTATCTTAAAGTCAAATGTCCCTCATCTTAAGAAATATATATATATATATATATATATATATATATATATATATATATTATGTACGAAGTTCCAGATGGATAAGAATTGTATCTATCCTGCCTTGTTCCTTCATTCCAACCAAGTAGTATAAGGCCAAGAACATGTTAGGTATTCAACATTTCCTGAGACTTAACATGATTTTTTTTGTTGTTGTTTATTGCTCTTAGTACCCAAAAGTTGATGTTGCCACTGTTTTATACATAGCCCAAGCAAAATAAGGCTGCTTTCAAACAGGCACAAGGCAGACCTAACAGCTTACACAGTCACATGAATCTTTGCTGCAATGGTGTCTTGAGGAGGGAGGGGCGCAGAGGAGAGGAGGGCACTGAAGAACGCCCCGGAGCCCCTCTTCCAGAGCTCAGGACGCCGCAGCCAGGGGCTGAGCATCTCACTACATCTTTTCAGCCGGCTAACACTCTCTGCCCATCTCTCCTTTCCACTTGCAAATTGGTTTCTGCCTGAGGCAGTCAAATGTTATTTCTTCTTTCAAAAAAAATTGTTGTTTATACAATATATTAAATTACTTCCAAGTGAAATAATAACCTTGTCCCCATTCTTGTGCTCATCTGGGTCACTCGGGTCAAGCACATATCCACTGAAGCCCTTCCAGAGGATCGTCGACCCCCATGCTGGTGCGCTCTGAGCTCGCTTGCTCTCCTCAAGCTCTCAGAAGCCACGCATTTCCATCCTCACCTTCATCCTAGCAGTTTTTTCTACAGAAGCCACCTCTCCTCACCACTGTGACTCTGTCATCTGTGGTCACCAGGCTCTTCCAGTGTCATCTTGTTCTTTTCTACTCTCCTCTACAGTCCTACGCAATGTACCAGGACTTCTCTCCACCAAAAACTCTTGATTCTGAAGTGGTTTCTTAGGATCATTTTAAATAGATTCGTAACTTTGTCTATTAAAAATTAATTCATTTGGCTGGGCATGGTGACACGCACCTTTAATCCCAGCACTTGGGAGGCAGAGGTAGAAGGATCTCTGTGGGTTTGAGGCCACCCTGAAGTGACATAATGAATTCCAGGCCAGCCTGGACTACAGTGAGACCCTACCTCGAAAAACAAAACAAAACAAAACAAATTTAATTCATTTATAATTCCTATAGTACATAATTGAAAAGACAAGGCCTTGGAAAACAAATGTGATAGACTGGATTTTAAAAATTTTTAAATGTATTTTTAAATGTATTATTATTGGCACATGAAGAATGAGGCCTTCATTATTTTGTATTTCACATATGGGGTATTCTTATTGTTTGTTTGTTTCCTTTCCTTTCACTTCCCTTCCCCCACTTGCACCCTCTTCCCACCAGAGCCTTCTTTCTGCTTTCCAATTGAATGTAACCTTTTGTTCACACACCTCTTTTTCCTCTTATCTGGATTCCTACTCTATAGTCTCTCACATCTCTTATTTATCTATATACAAATATTAAAAGTCAGACTTCTCATATGTCCATGAAGTTTTAGTCTTCCTGGGCCTAGCTTACCTCAGTATATTTGTTTCCAATTCTAACCATTTCCTGTAAAATTTGTAATTTTATTTTTCTTTACAGCTGAGTAAAACTCCATTGTGTGTATATATATACCACCACACTTGCATTATCCAGTCAGTTGATTGACATCTAGGTTGACTCCATTGCGATGGATATTTAGGTTGGTTCTTTGTGAATAGAGCAGCAGTGAACATGGATGAGAAAGGATTCCAATGGTAGGATATAGAGTCCTGTGGGTATATGTGGGTATATGGTATGTTTTAGTCATATAGTAGTTCAATTTTTAGCTTTTTGAGAAACCTCCACACTGGTTTTCATAGTGGCTATTCCAGTTTACACTCCCACTAACACTGAATAAGGGTTTCCCCTTTCCTCATATCCTCACTAGAATTTCTTATCATTAGTTTTTTCTTGAAGATAGTCATTCTGACTGGTACGAAATGAAATCTCAAAATGGTTTTAATTTACATTTCCCTGGTGGCCAAGGATGTTGAACATTATGTTTAAATGTCAGCTGGACATCGTATTTCTTCTGTGAACTGAATGTTCATTTCATTGGCCCATGTACTGATTAATGGTTTTGGGATTTGGAGGGGGAAAGGTACTTTATTTATTTATTTATTTATTTATTTATTTATTTATTTATTTATTTGAGAGAAAGGAACAAATAGAGAGACAATGGGCATGTCAGGGCCTCCTGCCACTGCAAACGAATTCCAGACATATGTGCCACCTTGAGCATCTGGCTTACATAGGAACTAGGGAATCAAACCTGGGTCCTTGGGCTTCATAGGCAAGCACCGTCTCTCTAGCACCAAGGGATTTTTTTCTTTTGGTGTTTAGTTTTTACAGTTCCTTATATATATTCTTGATATTAGCCTTTGTCTGAGGAATGAGCTTTTTAAAAATCAGCTCCTTTTGTGTCACTGTGACAACATACACAACATAGGGTAAGAAGGTCTTTGTTTTGGCTCATGGTTTCAGAGGCACCCAGCTATTGTGGTGGGGAGACATGGCACAACAAAGCAGTTCATGTGCCGTGGGTCAGGAAGCAGAGAGAGGGCCCTGCAGAAAGGAACAAGGGCAAGACATGCCCCAGGTGACCTACTTCTTCCACTGTGGCTCCAGTCCTACCTTTTACCACTCCCCTCATAATGTCTTCATGTTCTGTATCTACCAAGGAATTCGTCCACTGATCCAGTCAGAATCCTCACGACCTGTTCCCTCTGGGGATGCTCTCACAGGCACGTCCAGAGGAGTCCTATACTAATCGCCCAGACCTTTTGCAATCTAATTTCGTAGGCTGACAATCAAATTATCCATTGCACTTTCCTTACAGCACAAAAACTGCCTATCTTCCCTTTGCAGTGGGAGCAAAGTCTTGTTTTAAGCCACTGCCTCAAATGATTTTGACTCCAAACCAGTTCTTAATATCACCTGTGGTCTAGGTGTTCATGCCCCCCCATTATTGGTTGGAGGCTAGACACCAACATTGTGGTATTAGGAGATGAAGCCCTTGGGTGGTGATTAGGTCATGAGGGTGTGGCTCGTCTGTCCCTTCTACCATGCGAGGACACAGGGAGCAAACACCATCTAGGGACCAGAAAGTAGGCTTTGCCAGATACTAAATCTGCACCTTAATTTCAGACTTTTCATCCTCCAAACAAGAATAAATAAGTATTAGTGGTTTATAAACTGCCTGGTCTATGGTATTTTAGTATAGCCACCCCAAAAGACTAGGAAAGTATCCTTCACTGTTTTGCCTTATTTACCAATGCTTACTGTGAAGTAGGAATGAAAACCAAATCCACAAAGACACATGGATTCCTTCACATCTCTCTTCTTTTGCCACCTGCACATTTAAGTTACTCCTTTGCTTAGTCTTCTCCTCAGTAGGAATTCTTTGACAGAGGGTTTGAGGGATGACAGAGGCTTTGCCAGTTTCAGAAACTTCCCATTGTTGGTTTTTTGATGTCCCATCAATTAAATGTATGAGGTAAATTCCACCTCTATTCTCCACTATGAATTCTCAGATAGATGCAAACATGGTATGTCCTTCCATTGCCTTAAAGAGTGTGTAATTTGTACATATTGCCTAGTGTCTATTAAAGGCATCTCTGCACTCATCATGTATATGGTTTTTAAATATATATATTTTATTTGTATGAGAGAGAGAGAGAGAGAGGCAGACAGAGACAGAAGGAGAGGGGTGAGAGACAATGGACATGCCAGAACCTGTAGCCAATGCAAATGAACTCCAGATATGTGAGCCACCTTGCACCTCTGGCTTTATGTGGATACTGGGGAATCGAACCTGGGTCCTTTGGCTCTGCTGGCAAGTGCCTAACTGCTAAGTCACCTCGCCAGCCTACATATGTGGCTTTCTCCTTTCAGTGTGCATTCTGATAGGCATTTGAGCTTGGCATAGAGGGTTTCCAACAATCCTTATGCTCACAGGGCTTTTCTCCAACAGGAAGTCTCCCCTTAGGCAACATTGGAGGTGTGCCTGAGGGTTCTGCTTTCTCAGTCACTCCATGAAGGGTCCTTCCTGTACATTCCATGAATAGAATTTTGTTAACATGTTTATACCTAGCGAGATATGAACATTTGCTGAAAGCTTTCCCACACCCATTACATTCTAAGCTTTACCCACACTATGACTTCTATGATAAAGACTGTGTACTGCTTTGCCATTTATATCCACAGCATCCCCCACCCTCCCCAGGATATATTCCTTGAGTGGATAAAAATGAAAGCTTTCTTAAAGCTAAGGAAAGATAATCTTCATTGTCAACTTGATTGGATTTAGTTGTTTTTGTTTTTTCTTTTGAGGTAGGGTCTCTCTCTAGTTCAGGCTGACCTGGAATTCACTATGTAGTCTCAGGGTGGCCCCGAACTCAGGATGATCCTCTTACCTCTGCCTCCCAAGTGCTGAGATTAAAGGCGTGTGCCACCATGCCTGGCTTGCCTGGATTTAGAGTTGCTCTTGGTTGACTTTGAGAGCATTTTTAGAGATAATCATCTGAGAAGGAAAGACCCATCCTGCAAGCGGGTGACACCATTTCGTTGGTTGAGGTACAACACTAAATAAAAAGGGAGAAAGAAAGCAAGTTGCGCGCCAGCGTTCATCCCTGCAGCCTGGCTGTAGATGTCCTATGATGGCTGCTCACAGCTAGACCGGTTTTCTGCCCTGCCTTCCTTGACTTGGTGGCTGGGCCCTCAAACTGTGAGGCAAAATGAATCCTTCCTCCAGTGAGTTACTTTTGTCAGGTATTTTTGTCATAGCAACAAGGAAAAAAAAAGAGATAGATGGCTTAGCAGTTAAGGCACATGACTGCAAAGCCTAAGGACCCAAGTTCGATTCTCCAGGTCCCACATAAGCCATATGCACATGGTGGCACATGTGTCTGGAGTTCATTTGCAGTGCCTAGAGGCCCCGGTGCACCCATTCTCTCACACACACGCTCTCTCCCTCTCTCTCTACCTCTCTCTGTCTCTAATAAATAAGAATCTTTTTATAAAGAAAAAGAATACATTTCCCTATACGTATTACATGGCTTTTACTCTACAATGGATTCTGTGATGTTGATAAGATTTTGAGCACTGGTGAAGGCCATCCCATAATCCTTCCTTTAAAAGACTTTTCCCACAGACTGAAAATGTTGCTTTTTTTAAGCAAAAGAACAAAATCCTTTTCAGATTCACTACATGTGAATATTTCCCCTTTATTTTAAGCTTTATTTTGAATGTGTTTCTTAAATATTTGTATATATTTGCCAGCAGAGAGAATGAGAAAGTATGGGCATGCTAGGGCTCCTTGCCATTGTAAATGAGCACCAGACACATGTGCCACTTTATGCACATAGTCTTATGTGGGTACTGGGAAATCGAACTTGGCCTTTCAGGCTTTACAAGCAAGACATTCTAACCACTGAGCAATCTCTCCAGCACTGAATATTGTTTTTGAAGCTTGATCATGTGGATGATATCTATGAGTTTTACTCATAGAAACAGGCTATTGGACAGAAAGAGCTAATTTAGGATGAAAACTTCCCTCAAATATGTTATACTTGTGTTCTCTTTTGCAGGAGTTTTGCTATGGTTAACTCTGCCCTCAAATTGATCTTTTTCTTCTCATCTTTTTTTGATCATGAAGGACTCAGGAACCAGAGGGACGCCATGGCAGGCTTCAGAGTCACCAGTAGGCCCAAGTTTCTGTTTCCAAGCAAGGTTTAAATAAGAATTTAACAGTTACTGATAAAAGATCACAAATTGCTTATGCCATACATTTCTATAGTCATAAGACAAGTTGCTTAAGTTCCTCAAACACACATAGCCAATCACAATAAAGGTTACCTCATCTGTTTGAAATTCCCCTAGCCCCCTGCCCACCAGCTCTGACCCCCAGCATCCTAAGCCTATCAGAAAAATACAAGTGCAGTTACTACTTAAATCAACCAATCATGTAACCATTCCCCTACTTCTTTGTTCAAATCCCTATAAAAACCCTGCCCCCCTGCTCTTTAGGGCTCTTGTGTGGATCCACTGCGTTGGTGAAGTCAAGAGTCCAAGCTTAAGCCCGAAATAAAGCTCCTTGCCTTTGCATACGTGTTTGGTTCTCCTTGGTGGTCACTGGGGGCACTGAGAACTGGGCATAACAGATCAAAATATCTCTAGGGGGCTGGGGAGATGGCTTAGCAATTAAGGCACTTGCCTGCAAAGCCAAAGGACCCACATTTGATTCCCCAGGACCCACGTAAGCCAGGTGCACAAGGTGGATCATGCATCTAACATTCGTTTGCAGTGGCTAGAGGCCCTGGCACACCCACTCTCTGTCTGTCTGTCTATCTCTCTCTCAAATAAATAAATAAAAATATTAAAAATTTGGGCTGGAGAGATGGCTTAGCGGTTAAGCGCTTGCCTGTGAAGCCTAAGGACCCCAGTTCGAGGCTCGGTTCCCCAGGTCCCACGTTAGCCAGATGCACAAGGGGGCGCATGTGTCTGGAGTTCGTTTGCAGTGGCTGGAAGCCCTGGCGCGCCCATTTTCTCTTTCCCTCTATGTGTCTTTCTCTCTGTGCCTGTAGCTCTCAAATAAATAAATAAATAATGAACAACAACAAAAAAAAATTTAAGAAATATATTAAAAATTTATCTCTAGGGGCTAGAAAGATGTCTCAGTGGCTAAAGGTGCTGCTTGCAAAGCCTGAAATCCCAGGTTTGATCCCCCAGGACCCATGCAAAACTAGTGGAGTCTGTCTATGGAGTTTGTTGTCAGTGGCAAGAGGCTCCAATCTGCCCATTCCCTCTCTTCCTAGTCATTAGCTCTCCTGCCCCCCATTTCTGCTTTGCAAATAAATAAATAAAAATATTTTAAATCTCTAAGATATGTCTTTGAGCTTTTGCCTTCAATTTCCTGTATCATGCTTGATGAAGCTCCAACTTTCGAATTAACCCTTTGCCATACAATCAAACTACTTCCCTCTCTGTCTCTTGATGGCTTTGTACACTGTGTCACTGATAGGATATAAAATCAGAACTGAAAACTCACAGCCACTGCGGCAGGCAAAACAATGGTTCCCTAAAGATGTCCACATCCTAATCCCTGGAACCCATGAACCTTACATATTAAACAAGAGTTTACAGATATAAAAATTAAACTATGAACCTTGAGGTGGAGAAATTATCCTCCGCTGTCCACCTAGATTTGATGTAATCACAGGGACCCTTAAAGGAAAGAAAGAGGCAGAAGTAAAGGAGAGAGGGAGATGTAACAATAGAAGAAAGGTTTGAATGATGGAATGTAAAAAGGACCCCAGAGCCTATTTCTGGCTTTGAAGATAGAGGAGGCATTATAAGCCTCTAGAACTGAAGAAATATTCGAAAACACATTTGTCCCTGGAACCCATAGCACCTAGTGCTGTGTGATATTTGCTTTTAGCCCAGTGAGACCTTATTTGATTTGTAAAACTGTAAGGTAATAATACATTTGTACTATCTCAAGCCAACTGAGTTTGCGGTTTTTGTTATAGTAGCAATGGAACAACAATATGCCATCAGCGGCCTTCAGCCCTACAGCCACAATAACACTGGGCAGAGCCATCTAAAACCACGTTCTGTGACAGAGAAACAAATGCAGTGAGGAGTGTAGTAATTGACAGCATCTCTAGCAAGCTTTTCTTGGAGTGATTCCTGTGCAACAGGGACCCTTCAGGTGGGTGATCTGGGGCTGTGCATAAGCCTATCCATGATTTCCTCGGTGCTATCCTATGCACAGACATTCTTAACTGTGAGTGCTGCTGTCACTGCTAGCCTGACAACCTCCTCCAGGGAGATGACAATAGACACTGAGGAGACTCAGCACTCATCAGGGTAGAAAATCAGAGGATGCAGAGAGCTCAACACTAAATAAGGCATATAACATATTGTCCAAGGCTCTGGGAACATTACAGAAGAAGGAACAGAAAGAATATAAGAGACACAGGATGGGAAGGTATATTCTGAAGCCTTGTCCTCCAACAGAGACTGACTGATTGGGGGTGGGGGAGAAAAACGTAAGAGTGTAACCTAATGGGAATATGATCAATTTGCAGTATGTTCATATAATTAACTTCTCAATTTAAAAAGTTCTTATATTCAATCCCTCCTTCTTATCACTCTTTTCATATTGTAAACTTCCCTCCTTCTCCACCTATTCCCTTTCCCTTCTGTCCTATGGGCATTCCTCCCAGCAAGTCTCCATGCCTTTAATTCCATCTGGAATCTACTTCCTGAAGGATACAAAATGAATTATTTCCTAAGTTCCAGCTCCAAGTCATCCTATTTTTCCCAAACAAAGTTTTCATTTGTTCCTTTAAAGCTCACCATCAATGTCCATCTCTTCCTTCAACAGAGCAGTCTGGTTTCTCTTGGTTTCCTTCATTCTTTTCTACACTTCTCACTCTCGTGGAACCCATCCCCAGTAACTGGTCAAGCAGACAAAGAATACTTACTGTGATACTGAGTAAACCTGTGTCCTCAGTTATAATCTCCTGTCTTTCCTTTTCTCTCTGTCATGTCCAAGAGCAGAACCTATGGGGTCCAGGAGCAGACATGTGAAGTTAGACTTGAATGCATTTGTATGATGAGATGACCATGAACCAGGTCCAGGAGTAGAACATTATAATTTGGATCTGAAATGTTTCCCACAGGCTCATGAGTTTGAATACCTAGTCTCAGATGATGGTGCTGTTTTGAGAGGTTGTGGGCCTGGCAGGAAGATATGGTCAGTGGAGGTGGCCCTTGAGGGTAGTGGCCTGGTCTTGTTCCCAGTCCATCTTCTCTGATTCCTGATCAGCTAGACTTTGAACAAACTGCACTGCTAGCTCGCATTATCATTAATTGAGCTACTCCAGTTGCCATGATAGACTGCATCCGTGAAACTGTGAGTCAAAATCAGCCTTCCTTTGAGTTGTTTCTATCAGGTATGTGGTAATAGCAACAAAAAAGGTCAATCACCTTCCCATTGTGCCCTCTGACCCAGCCCCTTGGGATTCATGCCCTGGTCCAAAGGAGGATGGATTATAAAAACAAGCTGCTTTTCACCACCATGATGAATGTGAAAATGTCCACTATCAGCATTCCCACTTTTGATAAAGTAGAGAGGAAAAACATCCAGAATACAGAAGCAGTGTGGAAAATGAGGTCTTTCTCGGGGCAACCAGAAGCTAGGGCCAGCTGGGACAGTTTGAGTAGCAGGTGCTGCCAGAGAGGGAAATTGCCAATAAGACAAGAACTGAAGGAGAGTCAAGTTGATAACAAGGTAAATATTTCAGCCAGCAGCTGCCAGCTCCTCCTATGGTGCTAACACTGGGGTGGACTCGAGAATATACAATGTTCTTCATGATTTAGAAGCACTGTGGGCCACTCCATGTCAGGGCTGCCTCCCAATCTATTTGTTGTGTTTTTGCTTTCTTTTCTCATTTAAAAGGGCAGTAGAACCAGGCATGGTGGCACATGCCTTTAATCTCAGCACTCAGGAGGCAGAGGTAGGAGGATCGCCATGAGACTACAAAGTGAATTCCAGGTGAGTCTTGGCTAGAGCAAGACCCTACCTCAAAAAAACGTGTGTGGTGGGGGGGGGGACAGTAGTAAACCAGGAATGGTGTCTCATGCCTTTAATCCCAGCACTCAGGAGGCTGAGGAAGGAGGATCATGGAAGCTCATGAGTTCAAGACCAGCCTGGGCTACAGAATGAGTCAATGTGGGCTAGAGGAAGAGCCTGTGTCCAAAGAATGGGGAGAGAGGGTGCTTCTTCATGTCTGAGATCCTTACCTTTCAGTCAGTCCCCAGAGTGGCAGAGTCCTGGCATGCAGATGATGTTTGATAAATTAACAAGAGCTTTCTATTTAAAATAAAAGCAGCACATACCTACAAGAAATTTGGAAATTCAAAGAAAAAAGAGAGCATTCCTGAGCTCCTCTGCTTCTGGAAAGCATAACGCTGTGTCTTAATTGGCCTGAAACCTTCCCTGAACATATGCTTTCGTTTCATGGCTGGAGTCATCCACACATTCTGGGCTGGTTGTTGGGAAGATTTTGCTCCTTGAACCATTTGCCAGCATAAAAGCCTGCCAAGGATTATTGGCCAAATTGGGAGGAAAGAGAAAGATTTGGTAAATCCCTGCTGGCTTTGCACTGGTGCCTTCATTTCCCTCCATCCCCAACATCAGCTCCAGTACAGGCCTTCTCTCACTACAGTCTCCAGTTCAGAGGACCCCAAGGTAAGCACATGAGACAATTCACTGAGGGCTACAATGTTCTGTCTATCTTTTAAATGTCATTCTTAAAAATCCCTACATAACTTATAAATAAGCAAGCAGATCTCAAGAGGCAGTGGGTGCACAACACCTTTTGGCTGACAAGTGATGGATAAAAATAATTGAGTTATTTGTTTTCATCTTGTTAATTTATCAAACATCTGTAAACTTTTCCATATTCCTTAAGGCTATTTATTTTGATTCATTCTTTCAGTTATCAAATATGTAGTAATATATATATCTTACCCTTGATCCAGGTATGGGGATGTAGCAGTATATTAAAAATTTCCTTACCCCTGTAAGACTTCTTAGAAGATATAGACAGGGAAAGACATTTTAAATACTACAATACAGAGGTTGGAGAGATGGTTTAGTGGTTAAGGTACTTGCCTGCAAAGCCAAAGGATCCAGGACCCACATAAGCCAGATGCACAAGGGGACACATGCATCTGGAGTTTGTTTGCAATGGCTAGACACCCTGGCATGCCCATCCTCTCTCTCTCTTTTTCGCTCTCTCTCTCGGCTTCTTTTTCATAAGTAAATTAATAAAATATACTTAAATACTATAATACATTCCAAAAGGTACAATTAAAAAAATGAAGCAGAGGCCCAAGGTGATAGGTGGCTAGTGAAGGTCTCCCTAAGGACGGAGTGTTCAAGTTTAAACAGTCCAGGGGTGGTCTAAGCCGGCACAGGACAGGCTGATGTAAGGCAAGACTCCACAGCACAACCCACATGCATATTTATTTCTCTCTTACCTAAAAGACTAAGTACATCCAAGCTGATATGATAGGGGCCTGGACTCCTTCTCTCATTTATCTGCTGTCTTAGTCTGTTATGCTTTGTTACAACAGAGTACCACAGACTAGATAATGTGTAATAAACAGGAATTTATTGACTCGTGGTTCTGGAAGCTGAGAAGACAAAGATCCAAGCATTGTATCCTGCATCCCATGGTGGAAGGAGTTGCAAGGGTGGAAAATCAAACTTCCTTAAAAAAAAAAAAAAAAAGCCTACTTTCATAATAATAGCATTAGTCCATATGTGAGGATGGAGCCCTCATGACATGACCTAAGTGCCTCACATGAGGCCCTACCTCCTAACATGGTTGCATTAGGGACTAAGTCACAGTGCAGCTACTGCATTGCTGCTCTAGGAGATGCATGAAAACCCTAGTATCTACCACTCTCAGGGCAGAGGCCAGAAAACTATGGTGCCTCACAGAGCAAATCCAAGTCTCTGCCTGTTTTTATAAACATTTTTTTAAAAAATTTTTTATTTATTTATTTGAGAGCGACAGACACAGAGAGAAAGACAGATAGAGGGAGAGAGAGAGAATGGGCGCGCCAGGGCTTCCAGCCTCTGCAAACAAACTCCAGACGCGTGCACCCCCTTGTGCATCTGGCTAACGTGGGACCTGGGGAACCGAGCCTTGAACGGGGGTCCTTAGGCTTCACAGGCAAGCGCTTAACCGCTAAGCCATCTCTCCAGCCCTATAAACATTTTTTGACAACTCCCATACATATAGACAGTATACCATAATCATCATCTCCTCCCACCACGCTCCCTTTCCCCACACCCAAATTCCCCCTCCACTGAATCCCATCTTCTTTCTAACTAGTCTGTCTTCTAGTCTGATGTCATACCTTTTCCCTCCTATTATTCATGATGTCGTGTAGGTAACATCAGCCACTTACATGACCACTTTGTGTCTGGAAAACAGTATCACAAAGCACTCCTCTGCTTCCTTTGGCTCGCTCTTTCCACCGCCTCATCTGCGATGGCCCCTGAGCTCAGAGGTTGTGATAGAGACGTCTGGCTAGTGCTGAGCACTGCACTGTCAATTCTTCTTAGCACTTTGATGAGCTTTCAGTCTCCCCAGTGGTCACTACCATCTGAAAAGAGAACTTTCTCTAACCAAAAGTGAGAGTAGTGTTAATACATGGGCATAAACCTAAGTATTTAGAGGGCAGTTTGGTGGATACAATATACCCACTTAGCCAGACAACAGTAGTAGTTTCCCACCCCCACCCCCAGGGCTTATGACTTCCTCAGCCATAGGCTTTTGATTAGGTTTTCAGTATCTGGCAGCAATTCTTTCTGTGGAGCGAGCCTCAAATCCAATCAGAGAGCAGTTGATTTCCTCTATAGCAGACATGCCACCAGTGCACCATTGGAGCATATGGCCTGGCTGTCAGACATAAAGCTTGCAAAGTCCACTGCTGGTTATGACCAATGATGTCCCCTACCACCACCCCAGTAAGTAGCTAATCCACCAGAAGGAGACTTTCAACTCAGCTCCAGCTCAATTTTTCAGTGAACTGCAGCCAAAGCCTGTGGAGTATTACCTTTAATTCTGGTGAGCAAACAAAAGCCATGGCAATAGCCTGTAATGTTTTGGAGACATTGGGGGATCTCCTTGACCACTGTCTGTTTTTGCAAATAAAGTTTTATCAGAACATAACCATACTTATTGATTTGTATGTCACCTATGGGCTTCCTTCACACTCCAGGTATACATGTGTATTGCGACAGAGGCCACATGGCCCACAAGCTCAAACTGTTTGTCACCAGCACTTTACATAAAATATTTGCTGAGCCCTGCTTTGGATCTTTGTAATGTAACCTTTAAATGTAACCTTTCCTCCTGGTGAACAATTAGCTTCACTGAAGTAGGTAAGGTATGGAGAGAGGGCTGCTTCTGTGAACTTTGGTTTGCAGAGGTCATTCAGAACAGCCAAGGGAGTAAGAGCACACAGTAAATTGTCACTCCAGTACTCATTCTCCCACAATAGAAAGTTTTGCATAACCCCATCAGACTCATTGTCCCCAGAAATGCCCTCGCTGGAGTCCTCCTCCGCATAGCTCTCTAGTCCATAAGCCCCAGGGAAAAAGAGTGAGCCCAAGGGAGCAGAAAAGAGCTCCCACAGTCAATGCAGAAAGGGAAACAAGAAGACCCTAAGCTGTGAAGCTGTAGTTACTCATTTCTTCTCTTTAATGTTTAATTTTATTATTTTATTTTTTATTAACAACACATTTGGTACGGATACATCATGTGTTGGCACCCTCTTTTCCCTCATCCCTGACCCCACTCTTTGGGGATGCTCATAGCAGTCACTTCTTGAAATGAGGAAATTTCAGCAGACCAGTCAGGGAGGGGCACGGGGAAGTAGATGGGGTGGCTCACCTGAAGTACTAACCCACAGGCAAGACTGGACAAGTCTAGTCCTGCCTGACCTCTCAGCTTTGCATAGACCCCATGCCAGTATGGTTTTGCAGACACATGGTACCACTGTGCATCTTCTGAGAGCCTGTTCAAGGAATGTGGATCTGCAGTATGTCAAGATTTCACAAATGGAGAAAGCAGGAGAGAACATGCTCTTTTTGTCCCCTGTGTTTATGATGTTTGTCAAAAATGAGACAACTCAAATAACATCACAATTGGATGATATGAGGTCTTAGATCATCATCTCATTGAAAGGGGTATGTTTAAAGTCACAGTAAAGAACATGAGACTGAAATTATTTATATTCATAGACTATTTTAAGAGGTAGTAGCCCAGTGTTTGGGGACAGGCGATCTTTTCTGTGTTTCTGTTAGCTCGTACTAGATAGAACAGATTTCCCTGTTAGACCCCCAAGAAGGAAGTCAGGGCAAGAGATGTTTAATAATCCCCTTACCTTAAAGTGCCCAGATTGTTTTGTGCACTTGATCACAATAGTATAGTATGAAAGATTGAATGACAGAATGAGAGGGAAGAACAGGTAGAAATACATAAGAAAATGAAGGGATGAATGCTCACTCTGACCCATTACAGACAGAGTCTCAGCAAAAATTCTCAAGACATTCACATACATGGTTACCTGTCTTCTCACAGTCTCTTTCCCTAAGTTCCTCTGGACATCCAACTTTTTACCTAACTTTCTACTCCTAGCTCCTAAGTCTGGCTCAGAAACTCTGGATGTGGTTTATTCCAAGAACATAACTGATACCAGTCCCACCCATTGGCCTGTAATAGGGATGCAGAGAAGAATCTGGTGCAGTGGGATGGTAGGCGTTGGGAGGCTGAGTGTCAAAGGCATGTGAGGGGCATACCTTACATTGCCTCTCAGCTCATCCTGTGACAGACAACTGCATCCTTGACCCCAGGAGTAACAGAGGCATCTGACATTCAGTATAGAGCAACTGTGGCTTGGGTAAAGGTTCTATCTCAAGAGAAGGACAAAAGGGAAGCCTCTTTCTTCCAAAGGTAAAACTGACTGACCATTTGATAAAGTTAAACAGTCTGGAGGGATAGTTAAGTGGTTAGGGCGCTTGCCTGCAAAGCCTAAGGACCTGGGTTTGATTCCCTAGTACCCACGTAAAGCCAGATGCACAAGGTGGCACATGTGTCTGAAGTTCATTTGCAGTGGTTGGAAGCCCTGGTGTGCCCATTCCTTCTCTCTCTGTCTCCCTTTTTCTCTCTCTCAAATATATAAAGAAATAAAGCTAAACATGCATTTAGTACAATGCAGCAATCCCACTCTTAGTAAATGACCTTAGGGAAATCAATACTCAGCCTTGCACACACATACACACACACACACGCATAATCAGAGAGAGAGAGAAAAAGAGAAAAGTTCAGGGACATTCATATAAACTTTACCTTTAATCACTCTGTTATGACTTGAATATAGAATATTCTGGAGAGGCTCATGCCCATTCAAGCACGTGGTCCCCAGCTAATGGTGCTGTATGGGAAGGTGGAACCTTTAGGAGGTGGAGCCTCGCTGGAGGAAGTGCATCAGGGTGTGTGGCCTTGAGGTTTGATGGCCCAACCCCACTTCCTGTTCTGTTTCAGCTTCCTGACTATGGATGGGATGTGATTATCCAGGCTCTGGCTCCTGCTGTCATGCCATCTCCCTTTAATGGACTGCACTCCCTGGAACTAGTTGTAAGCCAAAATAAACCCTTCCTTCCTTAAGCTGCTTCTTGTTGGGTACTTGGCCACAGCAATGAGTAAAGTATCTGATACCCTGAAAAGAGAACAAGTCAATTTCTTGGATGGGTGAATGGAAAGATCATTCATATACAGGAAGAGTGTTTAGCCATGAAAATGAGCAAACTATTGGTCCACACAACTTGAATGAATTTCAAATGCAGCAGACTCAGGAGAAGGAGCTTCTCAAAAGGTCACATACTACATTATTCCAGTAAAGGTATTCTCAAAAGACTGGAAAATAGTAGTAGAAGAAAGGTAGAGGTTGACAGGGACTACGGACAGGAAAGGCAGGACCATAAAAGGCACCACTGAGTGTATTTATGGTCTTAGAATGGTCCATCACTTGATTGCAGAGATAGGTATACAAATCTATACATGTGCTAAAATTCACAGAGCTACACACATATCTCCCAAAGTCGAATTTCCTATATAACAACTTAAAACATTATTTTAAAAGTTAAATGCAGGTTGGAGAGACCACTTAACAGTTAAGGCATTTGCCTACAAAGCCAAAAGATCCTGGTTTGATTCTCCGGGACCCACATTAGCCAGATGCACAAGAGGGCACATGTATCTGGAGTTTGTTTACAGTAGCTGGAAGCCTTGGCATGCCCATTCTCTCTCTCCCTCTCTCAAATAAATTAATTAAATAAATATATTTTTACAAACTTAAATGCATGTAAAGAAGCGCTTGCTAGGACTTATAGAGACTTGGGTACTATTTCCTACCAGGTATGTTATTGAATAAATCAATCCTTACATCCACCTGAGCATTCACATTAAGCACACTTTCAGGATGCCCAAGAGGCATTTTCTGTTCCCAGAGTCTAGTGGAGAAGACCAAGATGTATACACACAATTTGATACAGTTTTCTACACAGTGACTGGAGGTACCTACAAGGAGACTCAGCTTAAACAGGAAAGGTCAAGGATGGCTTTGCCCTCACAGCCTTTCTTTCCTCATTTGGAAGTTGAAGATAATAGTTCTTCCTTCCCAACATGCACTAGAGGCTTGGAGACAGTCAAGTTCATAAGGAGGACCTGTGGCCTGCAGAGAACATCGTTGGTTGTACAGATAGGCTTATAATTGCTCAATACCAGAGAAGTTGGGTGATCTCTCAGGAGCAATGGTGATTTTTAAGAACAATGATTTTGTAGGTAATTTTGCAAAGGGAAGAAGAGGACAGGATGTCTCTGAATGTCCTCAGACTGAGGCTATTATGAAAAATGCTTTTATAAATTTTCTTTAAAACTTTTCTCAATGAAAACAGAATTTTGCTTCTATGCAGGCTTTGCCCTGCTGTGCTAACAATTTGATTTCTACAACATTGGCTGGAAGTGCAAATAAAACAGACCTATTGTAGAAGTTATGAACTAAAATCAGATGTGATGGTTTTTCTACTACTTAGGCTTAAAGATGTTTGTGATGTTCATTTTTGTTTGCCTATAAAAAACAGATCAGTAAACAACAGGTAGAAGTTGGAAGTAGATGTTATTTTGGCTATGCATGGAAGAATATTTATAAAATTAGCAATGGATAATAAATAATTACCTTCAAACACTTATATGTGTCAGGTAACAAACCCAGACTTTTATAATAATTATTTCACTTAATCCTCACAACCCTAAAAGCAGACATTGTTACTACCCCACATTTCAGGTAAGGAATTGAGAGCAAGTCAATGCTAATGGTAAGATTCTAATTCAGGTGTACTAATTACAAAAAGAGAAGAGATATTCTGAAAGAAAATGTGTAAGATGTTGTTAAACAATATTTAGAATCAGACTATGATAGAAGTTCATCAGTCAATGACAAAAAGAAAATGTATAAAAAACTGAACAAAGGAAACATAATTCACTACAGAACAATGTGGGAAAATGTTCAACATCACCAGTCATTGAAAAATGTAAACTAAAATAATGAGATTTTTAGCCATCAAATTGGAGATAATTAGATTGATTAATAATAATAGTAGTGCTTTAATATGGATATATTATACATTTTATGCATTGTTGAATGGAGTATAAATTGGTACCACTGCTTTGCAGGGAAATTTGGTACAAAGATATTTTAAATGTATATATATATATATATATATATATATATATATATATATATATATATATTTAAAAATATGTGTTTTGGTGTTTTATGTTTTTATAGAGAATATCTTTCATGTATTTCAGATGTGTTACAGTCAGGTTTGGATTGCTGGCAGAAATCACCCAACCAAGAGCAGCTTGTAGAAAACAAGCTTTATTTTGGCTTACAGACTCTAGGGGAAGTTTCATGATGACGGAGGAAAATGATCACATGAGCAGCAGGTGGACATCACCTCCTCACCAACATCAGGTGGACAACAGCAACAGGAGAGTGTGCCAAACACTGGCAAGGGGAAACTGGCTATAACACCCATAAGCCCGCCCCCAACAATACACTGCCTCCAGGAAAGGTTAATTCCCCAGTCTCCATCAGCTGGGAAACTAGCATTCAGAACACCTAAGTTTATAGGGGACACCTGAATCACACCAGCACAAGATGTGTGTGCAAACATATCACTGAGGCTTTGTTTGTAAAAGAGAAATACTAGTATCTAAAGTAAGAAAAAAAAAAAACTAAAAGAAGAAAATCGAGGGCTGGAGAGATGGCTGTGGTGGTTTGATTCAGGTGTCCCCCATAAACTTAGGTGTTCTGAATGCTAGGTTCCCAGCTGATGGATATTTGGGAATTAATGCCTCCTGGTGGGAGTGTATTGTTGGGGGCGGGCTTATGGGCTTTACAGCCAGTTTCCCCATGCCAGTGTTGGGCACACCCTCCTGTTGCTGTGGTCCACCTTATGTTGGCCAGGGGGTGATGTCCACCCTCTGCTCATGCCATCGTTTTCCCCTGCCATCATGGAGCTTCCCCTCGAGCCTGTAAGCCAAAATAAATCTCTTTTTCCCAGAAGCTGCTCTTGGTTGGGTGATTTCTAACAGCAATGCGAACCGGACTGCAACAATGGCTTAGCAGTTAAGCGCTTGCCTATGAAGCCAAAGAACACTGGTTCAAGGCTCAATTCCCCAGGACCCACGTTAGCCAGATGCACAAGGGGGCGCACACATCTGGAGTTCATTTGCGGTGGCTGGAGGCCCTGGCACACCCATTCTCTCTCTCTTTCTCTCTCTCTCTCTCTGCCTCTTTCTCTGTCTGTTGCTCTCAAATAAATAAATAAAAATAAACAAAAAATTTAAAAAAAGAAAATCAATACAGTATTATTTGCATAAACTTCCAATAGCAGACAGCAATGTTAATTTCTATGGTACATAGATATTTAGCGTATATTTATTGTATGCTTCTTAAAAAAAAATCTGTGTGGGGCTGGAGAGATGGATCAGCAGTGAAGGCACTTTCCTGCAAAGCCCAAGGACCCAGGTTCAATTCCCCAGTATGCACATAAAGCCAGATGCACAGGGTGGCACATGCCTCTGGAGTTCATTTACAGTGGCTAGAGGCCCCGACACATCCATTTTCTCTCTCTTTCTATCTGCCTCCGTGTGTGTGTGTGTGTGTGTGTGTGTGTGTGTGTGTGTGTGTGTGTGTGTTTGGGTGAGTGTGGGCATACATGTACCATAGTGAGTGTATGGATGTCAGAAGGAAACCTCAGATGTTGATCCTCAACTTTTATACCCTGTTTGAGGCAGAACTCTATTGTTTGCTAGTACATAACCAGGCTAGCTGGCCTACGTGCTCTATAAGCTCCCAGGACTACTCTTGTCTCTGCCTCCCACATCACTGTAAGCACACTGGAACTACAGAAACATTCTACTGCATCAGGTTTGCCATGGGAACCAGGGATCCACACTTAGGTCCTCATGTTTGTACTGCAGGCATTTTACCCACTGAGCTATCTCCACAGCCTCTAATGGATTCATAAGATGACATAAAACGAGTTGGGCACAACAGTTACTTATAGGAAGGAGTCTGAAATTAATTGGTAAAAGAGAATTTATTTAGACATCACCTCTAATATTGAAGTTTTCAATAGAGAAGATATAGCCCTGTATTAACTTATAGAAGTATATTTTATACTTTAAAAAAAGACCAAAGGCAGCTAAATATGTGTGACTCTACAGCCAAAGGATGCAGGCCCATTGGTTCTCAGCCCCTGGCTTATGTTTGAGCTTCGGCAAATGCACGTATTCTAGATGTTGTGTGTGAGTTGAGGTGTGCAGACTTGTTAATTTTTCATAACATTAGATTTCCAAAGATTTGTCTGAGTACATTCTGGCTGCTATAGAAGTACTCTAGAGTGGATTACTTTATAGACAACAGACGGACATTTCCTTCTTATAGTTCTGGAGTCTAGGAACTCCAAAATCAAGGCAGAGTCAGGTACAGTGAGGGCTGCTTCCTGATTCACAGACATGGCAGTAAGGTAGCTTTCACAATAGTTATATCACAAGTAAAATAGATCATTTTACCCAGTCCGATAACTAAACTATTTCAGACTCTTAAATTTTTCCTCCACTGAGGAATGATAAAATGATATTAAATGACATAAATCCTCCCATATGTTTATTCTTTTGCCAAACTGAATGCTACACAATGTGCTAGACACTGTAGGAATAGCAGGAGGTCCCGTGAGTATGAATCTGGCCAACAGGGCACTGCCGGCCAGAAGCTCAGGATCAATCCACTGTGGGGAGGGACTGAAGGTGATGCAGAGTGAGCTGTGAGGCTGCATCCTTGAGGGCCAAAATTACCCTGCGATCACTTAGGGGTTTTTAAACATAACCAATTTCAAATCCAAGTTTTATTATTGACAGGTCTAGGAATTCTATATTTAAATCCTTAAATTTGACATTTCTCTTTTAATTTACTGGGACATGGAGGAGGCTGATATCAACAGTTCTATTCTGGCCCCACTTCCCTAGGAATTAGACCAGATAAGCCTTATGTGCCCAAACACTTCAAGGCACTTGTGTCTTCAATTGCTCTCACTGTTAATGGACTCAGTGGCTGCTAAAATCCCAAAATAGACAAGCAGACATCTGGGTGGAACCATTTCCTCTAAGAGACATGATAGTTGCTCCCAACAGCTATGAGACATGTTAACCTCTGGGTTTTAGTGACATAAGGGTGTGCAGCAGCTGCATTCTGAGGTAAGTGGAACCTGAGAGTGAGGGTGATGGTAACAATGAAGTGGCTGAGCCTGTGGCTGGCTGAGCAAGGACACTGACAGCCTCATCTCCACATCAGACACAGCCATCTCTTCTATGCCCACTCATTTCCCTGCGATCTTGAGTGTCTTCATTTGGAAGGGAAAAGGAATTTGGACAGGGAACCCAGCAGAAGTGAGAAATGGGGGCTAACTGGTCTTTGAATTGGCTTAAAAATTAGAGTTAATGGAATTTTCACAGATTTCTGGGGTCAGGTCCAGGAGGGGCCATTCGGGTGCTCAGTCCTCACTTCTATACACTGGCCTAAGGACTAAACATTGCAGGACTGTATGGAGAAGTGTTCTGGCCATGGAGTTGGTGCCTTCCTGGTGGGACTCTAGTTATTTTAAGAGTGACATTTGACCACAGTTCAGATCCTGAGTGGGAGATAAATAATCGATGTCACAGCTAACAACAGCAACAACAATGACTTAATGATGCATATGAGGCCCACCTTGAGGACACTCTCAGATAACTGGACGATGCTCTGTGGCAGGAAGAGGTGGTGTGGAACACAACACAGAAGAATACACAGCCAGCAGAATGTTTGTGCTCAAGATGGGCAGGTGATTTCATTACTCCTGCATCTCTCAAGTTATGATACAACCTTCACATACATATAGATGAGCCTTCCTGGGACTCATGGGAGACCCGAAGGTTCTAGATTATGACATGGATTTAATGGATGAAGAAGCAGAAATACAGACATGATATAGGGATGAAGATGAATGAGGGAGTCCCACTGATCCGTTGGCGATTCACAAGGGGGTTCACTTGAATTCTCCCATACCTGCCTCACTGACTGGGGAGATCAGCTTTTGGCACCCTTCTCTGGCTGGTTCTTATGGCCATAGAGGGAAGACTCTACACTAATTCTAGTTTGCCTTGCTATTGACCCCTGAGATAACGCAGTCATCTAGGCATCTCCTTGTATCTGACACAACTCATAGACTCAAGTCGTTGAGCCTTAAAGACTGGCAAGCCCCTCTCCCTCCACAACTGTGCCCACGACCAGATGGGAGTGGAAGTCAGCTGTCGGCCTCTGCTCCTCAGACTGAGAACTTTTATGGTGCTATTTTATGCTGTGGTCATGGAAAAAAAACAAATGTGGGTATTGGCACAATGCTCCCAGGATCTGAATGCTGATTCTGCATGATAGTCTGAGACTCTCTTTCCTTACCCAACAAAGGGAATTATAACAATATCTTTCTCTTAGGGGGTTGTGAGGAATAACACTGAGAAGTTTCTATGATAATGGGCAAAGTTGAGGCTCCTGTCCTCACTGAGGTTTAGCCAGATGTGACCCAGGAATCATGTAAACATGACATCCCAAACACTAGTTAAGGCTGTGAAAGGAAAGCCCTGGGAACATGTACACATCCCATAGGGATACACATTCTGGTCTGAGATTCTAAGAGCCTTGAGGAGGTGGCGTCAATGATGAGATTGCAAGAAAGTGAGTGGGGT
This sequence comes from Jaculus jaculus, assembly GCF_020740685.1. Classification (NCBI taxonomy): domain Eukaryota; kingdom Metazoa; phylum Chordata; class Mammalia; order Rodentia; family Dipodidae; genus Jaculus; species Jaculus jaculus. The sequence continues at coordinate 38,196,639 of NC_059112.1, forward strand.
AGTCTGAGCAGAGAGAACAGCTGCTGAGCATCTAGAGAGATTAAAAAAAAAAAAAAAAAAAAAAAAAGAGCTAAGTGCTTGGTGCTGGAAGAAGCCAGTGGGTGGCCCATGCGGAACTAGGGTAGGAGGTTGCAAGAGGGAAAGAGGGGGCATAGAGGGAAGCTGGACATGCAGGTCATACGCCCTTCAGTTCAAGAGTTGTGAGTGATAGTTTTGGTTGGTATTGGATTTTTTGTTTGTTTGTTTTGGTTTTTGTTTTTGTTTTTTTGAGGTAGAGTTTCACTGTGGCCCAGGCTGACTTGGAATTCACTATGTAGCCTCAGGGTGACCTCGAACTCATGGCAATCCTCCTACCTCTGCCTCACAGGTACTGGGATTATTGGTTGGTATTGTTTTTAACAATACATTATGTGTGTATGTACGTGTGTGCGTGCATGTGTGCACACACATGCACATGGAAGCCAGAGGACAACCTCCAGGAACACTACTCACCTCTGTTTTTGTTTCTGGGACAGGGTATCTCATTAGCCTGGTGTTCCCTGATTCTGCTAGGCTAGCTAGCCAATAAGCCCCAAGGACTTTCCTATCTCTGCGCTCCAGAGCTGGGCCCACAAGCACTTGCCACCACACCCAGTATTTTCACAACACGACTTTTGAGGATCAAACTCTGGTCCTCATGTTTGCAAGGCAAGCACTTTACCAAGTGAGCCATTTTCTCCAGCTCCTGGTTGATGTTTTAAGAAACAGCACAGAGACTATCAGATGGAGAAGAGATTGGAAGAGCCACAGGGAAATCTGGGGAGCCAAGGAAGACAAGCCCTGCCCTCCTCGTGCAAGAGGCAGGGGTCCTGGGCTGACAGATGCCAAAAGAGAACAATGGGCAGAAACCTGCCTTTGCTCTTTGAGAGAGTGAGCTCATCTGATTAAGCCCCAGTGTGAGGAAGACAGCAAGGGCTGCGACGACAGTGGGAGAAATGGCAGAGCTGTGAGCACTGAGACCTGGAGGACGCTGGGCGGTGATGGATGAAGCTGAGCCCACAGAACAGGAGAAGTGACGAGGGATAGGGATTTAGACAGGCACATGGGGGTGTGGAATGCAAAGTGTGATCAAAGCTGCTGATGTGGACGCTACCAGGATTGGGAGAAGATCAGAAACCAAAATTCACAGTGTCGTATTTAGGATTAAGCTGAAAGTAGCAGAGGGTCCAAAACAATGGCTTTCTGAAATTTAAGGAAACAATCCGCTCAGAAATGAAGGTAAGCGATCCAGCCTCCTATTATTGCTTCATTCTGCTACACTTACAAGGGCACCTCCCCGCCTGGGGGTGCCGGGAAGCCACTCCAGTTGCAGGGATCACATCTCCACTGTGGATAGAGAAAAGATGGAAAGGAGAGAAAAGAGCGGGGCTCCCTGCGGTGAAGCTGCTTCTAAAACCCGCACTGCATATTCATTTCTGCCGACCTCTCATTAGCCAGAACTTTGTTCATCACGAGTTGAAAAGCGGGCTGGAAAAACAGTGCGTTCATTCTAGGCAGCCAGGTATCCAATTAAAAGGTGTGAGCCCCATTTCCTCATAAAGAAAGGAGGGTGATTGTCTCTGCAACACACAGCAGCCAGGCAGTGACTTATAAATTTAACATCATCATTATCTCTTTAAAAAAATTTTTTTTATTTAGTTAATTATTGGAGAGACAGAGAAAATACCCATTCCAGGGCTTCCAGCCACTGCAAATGAACTCCAGACACTGTCACCTTGTGCATCTATCTTACGTGGGTCCTGGGGAATTGAACCTGGGTCCTTGTGCTTTGCAGGTAAGTGCCTTAACCACTAAGCCATCTGTCCAGCCTCCATCATCATCTCTTTAAATAGAGTTCCTATCAAGTGATGAGGAAAACACGAACACATCAACAAATAGCCTATGTGTAATGTTCTCATCCCATTTATCCCTCAAATGTCACCTCCTCGGGAAGGACTTCTCTGATTACCCATCACTCCTTCACCATACCCTTGCTCTATTTTCCTTCACGGCACTTTTTTTTGCAGCCTGATATAGTGTTCCTCATTACATGGTGTATATGGTGCATCTCTCACAGAATGATCTCAGTAAGGCAAGGAATATGATTTGTTTCCCACTGTGAACAAAGCCTTCATTCATCCCTGTTGTGCAGTAGATGCTCAGTTAATATCTGTTGATTGACATAAATAAATGGGCAAAGCACATAAGCCACTCCAGGTGCTCTGGTTCATCTTAGATTTGATTGGCAACAGACGAAACACAAGGAAACCAGCCATGTAGGGCAATAGCAAGCCTCTTCAGTAATAAAAGACGCAGAACTTAAAGCAGCTGTTAGTGTCTTTTTCAGTTGTTAAGTGAGCCAAATGAAAATGTAGATGATAACGTCCAATGCTGACAAAAGTATGATAAGCCAGTACTAAATAGCAGTGTTACTATGATCATCTGGAAAGCAATTGCCCAGCACTGCCAGAGTCTGGGGTCATGACCTTGTCCTCACAGCGCTGGGGGGTTGGCATTTGCATTACATTCAAAGTGACTAGGACGACTGCCCTCTGGAGCTGGATTGATCACCGCCCTGAGGTCACTGATGTACAAGAAACATCCAGGCTGGAGAGATGGCTTAGCAGTTAAACACTTGCCTGTGAAGCCTAAGGGCCCTGGTTCAAGGCACATGTATCTGGAGTTCACTGGCAGTAGCTGGAGGCCCTGATATGCCCGTTCTCTCCCTCTCTCTCTCTCTCTCTCTCTCTTTCTTCCTGTCTCTGTCTGTTGCTTTCAAATAAATCAATAAAAATAAACAAAATTTAAAATAATGTAAACATCCAACTATACGGAAGTGGTTTCATGGATTCAGAGGTGTGTGTGTGTGTGTGTGTGTGTGTGTGTGTGTGTGTGTACAAGCACTAGGAATATTGAATTTAGAGCTTTGACTATACTAAGCAACTATATACCACTGAGCTGCTATATCCCCCATCATGTTCAGACTTTATTGCTTAAACTTTTTACTTTGAGACAGGGTCTCACTAAGTTGCTCAGGCAAGCCTTGAACTTTAAAATCCTGCCTCTACCTCCCAAGTAGGTGAGATTACAAGCTGTTGCCAGTAGGCCACACTTATAAATTCTTAGTAAGGGTAATAGACATCACTGAAAATAACATTACCAATAAGTACTAATAAATACTAAAATACCATGAGGAAAAATGCTAAGGGGGAAAAAGAAACATCCAAAGTAGCACAAATGTAATATGTATTTTAAATTCACTGATGAGAATATAGATTTTTTCTTCCTAATTAAAAAAAAAAAAAAAACACATTTTCCCAGAGCACTACAAATGTTATCTTTCTCAGTTTTGAGGTAAAAGACTTAATCTCAAAATTACATGCTTAGGGGGCTGGAGAGATGGCTTAATGGTTAAGCGCTTGCCTGTGAAGCCTAAGGACCCTGGTTCAAGGCTCCATTCCCCAGGACCCATGTTAGCCAGATGCACAAGGGGGCATGTGTGTCTAGAGTTCATCTGCAGTGGCTAGAGGCCCTGGCATGCCCATTCTTTCTCTCTCTCTTCTCTCTGTGCCTCTTTCTCTCTCTGTCTATCACTGTCAAAATAAATAAATAAAAATAAACAGAAATAAATTAAGAAAAAATTACATGCTCAGAAAGTGTAATATATGCAAATGAGGGGGCAGAAGTCATGTGAGAGCCACAGGGTGAGAAGGTGTGCTCTGAGGCACTGACCTCCCCTGTCCCCAGACTGGCTGGTATACTCATGACCCCACAGTGATAACTGACACTCCCAATGATGAGGGCCTCAAAGGAAAAGAGGTGAGGGAAAGGGAACATTAGAATATAACCTGGGGGTGGGGGGCTGGAGAGATGGCTTAGTGGTTAAGGAACTTGCCTACAAAGCCAAAGGAGGCCCCAGTCCCCACATAAGCCAGATGCACAAGGAGACACATGGGTCTGGAGTTTGTTTGTAGTGGCTAGAGGCCCTGGTGTGCCCATTCTCTATCTCTCTCACTCTGCTTGCAAATAAATAAATATTTTTTTTAAAAAGAATATAACCTAGGGGATCCAGGTGTGGTGGCACACGCCTTTAATCCCAGCACTTGGGAGGCAGAGTTAGGAGGATCACCATGAGTTTGAGGTCATCCTGAGACTACATAGTGAATTCCAGGTCAGTTTGGGCTGGGGCTGGAGATAAGGCTTAGTGGTTAAGGAGCTTGCCCAATGAGCCTATCAACCTGGGTTTGATTCCCCAGTACCCACATAAAGCCAAATGCACAGTGGTGCATGTGCCTATAGTTCTTTGGCAGCAGTTGGAGGCTCTGAAGTACCCATTCTGTGTGTGTGTGTGTGTGTGTGTGTGTGTGTGTCCTCTCTCTCTCTCTCTCTCTGCTTACAAATAAACAAAAATATTTAAAGAGTATAACCTGATGTGAATATGACCAATATGCAATATATTGAAATATTAAAGATCTCGATGACAAACTAAAAGTAAGCCGGGCGTGGTGGCACATGCCTTTAATCCCAGCACTCGGGAGGCAGAGGTAGGTGGATTGCCATGAGTTCAAGGCCACCCTGAGACTACATAGTGAATTCCAGGTCAGCTTCAGCTAGAGTGAGGCCCTACCTCGAAAAACCAAAAAAAAAAAAAAAAATCTAAAAGTAAGTGAATATAGGCTAGATTCTGCCAAATGGCCAAATGTGTGTTTGGAAAATTCACGTACATGACAAGGCTATACATGAATTAACAGAGGTCACCTTGAGGCAATACACGAGGGTGAGATGTTCTTATCAACATAAACCAGGATGAGTTAATGTTATAGTTATCTCCTGAGTCCTTGCGGCATCCGAACACTCTGCCATGTGCCTCCTACACCCTGTGACGTAGAACATCCTGGCAGCCTTCTGAGCTGGGTTTGCTACTGTGAACCCATCTTATAGGTGAGGCAACAGAGGCTCAGAGAGACCACGTTACTGGCCCTGAGCCCTGTGATGGCTTGTTAAATATCAGCCTCATCAAATAAACTTGCCTTTCCCTGTAATGACGAGTGGGGTTGTTCCACTGTGTATCCACTGTAACTTCTCCAAAAGGGCAGCCCAGGAGGAAAAAGCTCTGGGACAGAATATACCACGCTTTGTAGGAAGAGTGTGCAGAGAGCACCAGATGCCGCCAGAGTCACCCAGCTTAGCTGGTGCACTGGGAGGAAGCAGAGAAGTCCCAGTCCGTCCTGTGGCTGAGGAATGTCACACTGCCCTATCTGAGAATTGAGTCCTCATACAGGCAATCACTGCTAACCACTTTGGATTTTTTGACTGTGCTTTTCTTAAGGGGGTTTCATATTAAGAAGAAATCATTAGGGGTCCTGAAATTTGTGTTAAACTTACCTTATTTTCTTTATTTAAAAAAAATGGATGATGTGACTGACATCATAATAAGGGAGGAAATACATATTAATCTTTTCACTGTTTTAGAACAATACATAATATGGAGGCTACTTTGGAAAGCAGTTGATAATGGTAGTACCCAGGACCCCACGGCAATTGCTCATGTTCTCAATGCAGGTTAGGGCTTGACAAAAAAGAACCCAAAACCCAGAGGGCTCTGTGGACTATAAGAGGCTCTCAGGCTCAGTCCTGACCAGTATTGTATACCTCAAAGATTGGGGAGACACTTAAGCTATTCCAGCTCAATTTAGTCAATTTTTATCAATTTAGCTGGAACTATTAGCGATCAGAGCATAGGACATTTCTGTTCTACCTATGGTCTTTATTCCTTTTCTCCCACAGTGCGTTAAGCCTATCAGGGATGGGATTTCCAGCCCTTTGGCTCACTCACACCTGTATCTGGCACTTGCAAGGCACTTAGTAAAAGTGTGTTGAGGAATGAAACAAGGACTGGTATAGTGGAAGTGTAGCAGCTTTTCCCTTGAACCCCTCCATCCATCTCTCCCTGGTATTCTGTTTGGTTTAACTGTTAAATAACACTGGCTCACAAACTCAGAGTGGAAAATATCCAAAGTTGGCCAGGGAAAAAGCACCCTGATGGAGGTATAAAGGGCATAACAAGCAATGAAATCTTGGCTCCCCTAGTTGATCACTGTTTATCCATTCCCACTTAACAAACACATCCTATATTTCAGGCACTATGCTAAGGAACTAGAGAGGAAAACCCTTAGCCTGACTACAGTAATGGGGATAAAGACAGTAGCCCTAGAAGTTATTTTATCCATCAGGAACAACTGGGCTCTAGTAGCACGTTCCAGACATTGTTCTGTGTCTGGCCCATACAGTTCTGCTCATAGGCAGTATGTTTGTACCCCCACTCCACAGCCAGCCAGCGTGATCGCCAGCCTCAGACCCCCGCGTTCTGATGCCAGTGCTCATGCTGTACTGGCTTCTAGGAAGCTCCCCACAGGTGACCCTGAAACCACTGCTCTCTGAATTACTGAGGATTCTGGATGAAGTTTGTAGCCTGGGCCAGGGCTAAGAATCTGGCAGGTAAGTCAGAGGCCCATGTTGAACCACTAAGCCTGGTCATGGACCACAGCACAAGTGAACTGCGTGCCTCAGGCAGGGTCTCCAGCACTCACCTCTACTTCCTTCTTTCTGAATAAGAAGGAAGAATGAGAAAGAGTGAGGGAGGAAGAGAAAGGAGTAAGGACAGAATTTTCCCCAACTTGGTGTCCATTGTGACTCAGGGCAGGGTGAGCCAAATCCCTGCGCTCTTCTAGCTTAGTGACCTCAGCTCCTAATGAGGCCCCTCTGTGGCCTTCAGGCCCGACCTGGTAGTGGTTTAACCAACCATCAGCACCAGCAGGGAGGTAAAATCCAGCTGCACTCGACCCTCAAAGAAATGTTTGTCCCAACCAAGATAAACACTGCTGCATGGGGCCGGCACCCAGCAGTCAGAATGGGTAGTGAGTCCACGGATAGGGACGATGCAGCTGAGGGACCTGTGGCAGGAAGAGTGGACACAGAGGCTCTGAGGGGCTGCCCGAGAGCAGAATACTGAAGGAAGTCTCCACGCTGGGAAATGACCTGAGGCTGGGGTAGTGGGTCCTTGGGGGACATACAGTCTGTGCTGCCTGTCATCAGCAAATCGTGGGGCTTTAGAGGGGCTTGGTTTCATCATCTTTAAAAGGAAAATAACCGTGATTATTATTGAAAGGATGCTGTCGTCCATGGTTCCTGGACACTACTCATGCACCAGACACTGTCTTGAGTGGTTCAGCCCATCTTCATTACAAATAGCTTTGAAGTCATTTTGATCTACATTTGAGAAATGAAGAAAATGAGCTCCAGGGAACTGAGAAACCTGTCTAATGACAACAAAATGCTAGTGAGGATGAGGGGAGAAAAGAGCCCTTATTCACTGCTGGTGGGAGTGCAGACTATATAGGCATTATGGAAATCAGTGTGGAGGGTCCCGGAAAATTAAAAGTAGGACCACTATATGTTCCAGCTCCGCCACTCTCTGCCATATACACAAAAGAACTCTACACAAAACCAAAGAGATACTTGCATATCCCTGTGATTGCTGCTCTATTCACTGTAGAAAGGAAATGGAACCAGCCTAGATAGTCACCAACAAATGAGTGGATAATCAAGATACAGACACACAATGGAATTTTATTTAGCTACAAATAAAAATGAAATTTGGGCTGGAGGGATTGCTTAGTGGTTAAGGAATTTGCCTGCAAAGCCAAAGGACCCAGGTTCAATTCCCCAGGACCCATGTTAGCCACATGCACAAGGGGGTTCACATGTCTGAAGTTTGCAGTGGCTGGAGGCCCTGGCATACCCATTCCCCCCCCACCCCCGTCTCTCTCATAAATAAATGAAAGTTGTAGGAAAATGGATGTATCTGGAAAGTATTACATTAAGCAAAGTGAGCCAGGCTGAGAAGAACAAATATGGTATGTTGTCTCTCATATGTGGCTCCCAGCTTTTAATGTTGATATATATATGTATATATGGCAGGAGTATGGGTATGCAATTGCAAAGGTCACCATGAAAGAGTGAAAAGAAGATGTTCCGGGGATGAGGACTAGGATACATATGACCTGAAAGTGAAAAGGAGGCTACCAGTGGTAGAAGGTACTGGGGCAAGTCAACATAACAAATTTTGTTTGAAAATGCCATGAGGGCTGGAGAGATGGCTTAGAGGTTAAGACATTTGCCTGCATAGCCAAAGGACCAAAGTTCAATTCCCCAGTGCCCACAAAAAGCCAGATGCAGAAGGTGGTACATGCATCTGGAGTTCACTTGCAGTGGCTAGAGGCTCATGTGTGCCCATTCTCTCTATCTTTATCTGCCTCTTTCTCTCCCTCTTTTTCTCTCAAGTAAATGAATAAATAATAGCTTTTTTAAAAGACCTTGTGAGTGTTAGAGAGATGGCTTAGCAGTTAACGCGTTTGCCTGCAAAGCCAAAGAACCCAGGTTGGATTCCCCAAGACCCACATTATCCAGATGCACAAGGGAGCACATGCATCTGGAGTTCATTTGCGGTGGCTGGAGGCCCTGGCATGCCCATTCTCTCTCTCTCTCTCAAATAAATAAATAAATAATAAAATAAAAAAGACCTTGTGATGACTCAGAAGGCACCATGATGCTGAGAAGTGACAGAGAGTGCTCAGCACTGAAATATCTCTATCACACCTTCCAATGCTCAGGGTCTGTTGCAGAAGAGGTGGCGGAAAGAATGTAAGAGCCAAAGGAAGGGTAGGATTCCTTACAATGTGCTCCTCCAGACACAAAATGGCCTGGATATCCATGACCTCACAGTGCTTGGCACTACCTACACAAGACCATCATAATAGGAGGAAAAGATCATGGCATCAAAATAAAAGAGAGACTGGTTGAGAGGGGGAGGGGAGATGATGGAAAGTGGAGTTTCAAAGGGGAAAGTGGAGGTAGGGAGGGAATTACCATGGGTTATTGCCTACAATTATGGAAATTGTCAATAAAAAATAGATAAAGGGCTGGAGGGATGGCTTAGTGGTTAAGGCATTTGCCTGAAAAGCCAAAGGATCCAGGTTTGATTCCCCAGGACCCACATTAGCCAGATGCACAAGGGGATGCACACATCTGGAGTTCATTAGCAGTGGCTGGAGGCCCTGGTGTGCCCATTCCATCTCTCTGCCTCTTTCTCACTAATACATCAATAAATAAAATATTTTTTAAAATAAATAAATATAGCTGGGTATGGTGGTGCACACCTTTAGTCCCAGCACTTGGGAGGCAGAGGTAGGAGGATTGCCATGAGTTTGAGGCCCCCCTGCATAGTGAATTCCAGGTCAGCCTGAGCTACAGCGAGACCCTACCTTGGAAAACCAAAAAAAAAAAAAAAAAAAAAAAAAAAGCAAAAATAATAGATGATACTTTATGTTAATTTATATTTATATAAATTATATATATGTTTTTTGAGGTAGGGTTTCACTCTGGCACAGGCTGACCTGGAATTCACTTTGTGGCCTCGAACTCACAATGATCCTCCTACCTCTGCTTCCTGAATGGCAGGATTAAAGGCATGTGCCACACATCTGGCTATAAGTAAATATTTTTGAAAGAAAGTTATCCAGTGCTTTCTAACAGGTAGCCAGGGAAGTCAGAGTTTGATCTCAGAGCTGTCTAACACCAAAGCTTGTCTTCCTAAAGTCTGCTCACAGTTCCTCAATGTCTCTTCCACTTCTGTTTTCTATGACTGTTTGCCCCAAACAGAGACACTCATGGTTTCAGAGAAATAAGGTGTCATTATCTTCCCAGACCTACTCCCCTCTTCAGAAGAAAAATGCTAGTTAGAAAAAAAATGGTAATTAGTTTATGAATTGGGTACAGAGCCGGTCTCAGTACATAGCTTTGTCTAGGAAGGCTATCGGTACACAAGGGCACCACAGGGACCTTGCAAACTGGCCAAGTCTCAGCTCACTGGGCAAGCCAGGGTCAGAGGCATGGGTCCAAGTGTGGCTACCTGTTTCCCAGGTGTTTTAACAGTTTCCCAGGTGTTTAACCAGGTGTGCAGTAAGTGGTAAGAGGCTGTCAATCATCATAGGACTTCGAGGAACATCCAGACCCATGAACGGCTCCTCCACTCTAACCTCACCTCCTGCCAGTTCCTCCTCACGCGTACGTACTTCTGTCTGTCCATCAAACAGGCCAAGCTCCCTCCCACCTCTGTGACCTCTGCTGAAAATCCCTTTTACAAGCAACTTTCTTCAGATCTCCCCAATCTTCTTCTTCTTGGCATTTCCATCTCAGAGCATGGTCTCCCCCTCAGGGAGGCCTAAATGAACTGCTGCTCATCCTCTCTCCCTGCTTACCTAACTGTATGGTACTTAATAGCATCTGAGATGGTCTCGCTCATTATTTGCTAGCCTACTGGAAAAGTGCCGCCAATATTTACAGTGAGTGTTGCTGGATGAGTGGATGAAAGAATGAATAAATAAAAGAGTGGGGGAGGGGCTAGAGAGATGGCTCAGTGATTAAGGCACTTGTCTGCAAAGTCTAATGACCTCTAGGTTCAATTCCCCAGTACCAGTGTAAAGGCAGATGCACAAAGTGGTACATGCAATTGAAGTTCTTTTACAGTGGCTGGAGGCCCTGGTGTGGCCATTCTCTCTCTCTCTCTCTCTCTCTCTCTCTTTCTCTCTCTCCCTCCCTCTCTCTCTCTATCTTCTTGCAAATAAATATTTTTTTTTGAAGAATAGGAAATCGTACTGATTTTTGTACTAAAGACTTAGGAGCCTATATTACAAGTATCCCACTGCTTCTGGCGAACAAGGGCAGAGGCCATAAGGCATAACACTGCAGTTGGTAACAACTTAACAACCACCCAGTAGCTATCTCCGTACACACTGCTGGGCATGTTTCCAAAGCTAAAAGGGCACTAATTGCTTTTATATAAGGGAGGTAGGAATGTGGTTCCTCCGTGTCCCTGAGTCCTGATGGGCGGCATTATTGTATCTGTTACCATGTTAATTGGCCCTGTCTCACACAGCCAATTTGGGCTTCATTCTGCATATGACTGGGACAATGACAGGCTCCTATGCAGACAAGAGAGGTGGTACTGGGGGAGTATGCGTGCATGTGGCTGTGTGTGTGTGTATGTGTGTGTGTATAACAGCAGCCCCCTCTGGGAAGGGTTAACATGCAGCCACCGCTGTCTTTGCTCAGGGCCTGAGACTGGCCCAGGAGTGGGAGGGGAGGGTCTGGAAGGTGGGGCAGGCTGGGCTGGTACCGGCTGCCTTCTTTCCACAGGAGTGCATATGCTCGCCCAGCCAGTCCCCGCGTGGTGAACTCAGGTTGTCTTTAGGAATGGCTGCGAAGCCCACACCTGGAAATCCCTCCTCCCTGCCCTTCCAAGGCAGGTTGCATTTGGGAGCCTCTCCAGTCATTAGAGACAGGAGCCGGGAGTGAGCAATTTGCCAGCTAGCCAGCACTTGGCAGAAAGCAGCAGGCGAGGATGGACGTGGTTGACAGTCTTCTTTACAATGGGAGCAACATCACTCCCCCCTGCGAACTCGGATTGGAAAATGAGACCCTTTTCTGCCTGGATCAGCCCCGGCCTTCCAAAGGTAGGTGCCAGAGACTATTATTTTAATTCCGAAATCTGCCGAGTTGAGGGAGAGATCAGCAAAGGCAAGGCTGGTAAAGAAAATGTGACAGTCATGATGAGACCAGGCTGGGCAAAGTCCTATGTCCAGAAGTTTGGATCAAAGCACAGACTGGAGTCAAATGTTTTCATTGTTTCCAAAGGAGAGTGTTGAGGACTTGTGGGCACAGAAGCATGGAACTGCGGGGTGCAGGCAGAAAGGAGGGTGTGTGGAAGCCTGAACTTACAAACATTACAGAAAAGGCGCTGTCACCCTGTGGCCATTGCCTTTTCTTGGGGGGAAATTCAGCATGAAGAAGTGATTGAAGCAAAATGATGCTTAGCTCGGGGATAGAAAGCCATCGCCATTCAGAAGGGTTGTCCTCAAGAAAAAAGTGGTTTCCTGAGGGAGCCCTTAATAAGCCCACCAGAGAAAAGCAGCTGGATGGCCCCCGGCTTTCTCCTGGATCGTGTGTGCGCCATGGGCAGCTCGGGACTGGAGCTCGGTGGTGCGCACCGCTCGCTCGGGAGCTGAGGTTTGAAAATCCTGTCCTCGTAGCCCCCATCCCTCCAACTTGTCCCTGTTACCTGCAGAGTGGCAGCCGGCCGTGCAGATCCTCCTCTACTCCCTGATATTCCTGCTCAGCGTCCTGGGGAACACACTGGTCATTACGGTGCTCATTCGGAACAAGAGGATGAGGACAGTCACCAACATCTTCCTGCTCTCCCTGGCTGTCAGCGACCTCATGCTGTGCCTCTTCTGCATGCCCTTCAACCTCATCCCCAACCTGCTCAAGGACTTCATCTTCGGGAGTGCCGTGTGCAAGACCACCACCTACTTCATGGGTGAGTGCCTGCAGGGGGCTCTTTGCAGAGCTTGCTCCCCCAACACCCCACTCAGACCCAGCCTTTCCCAACACCTAGGAAAGCACAGTGAGGGACCCCGTGGAGTTTGAAGGTATGAAGCGTATGGCCACGTGGGCCTGCCTATGTGTGAGGATAGACGTACTCTGTATAACAGCTGGTTCACGTGCATGCTCTAAAGAGCATGTGTGTGTCTGTGTATGTGTGTGTGTGTGTGTGTGTGAGAGAGAGAGAGAGAGAGAGAGAGAGAAAGAGAGAGAGAGAGAGAGAGAGAGAGAGAGAGAGAGAGAGAGAAATCGACTCGAGAACACAGAGGGGGTGAGCTTGCTTGCCTCTGTTCAAAGGAAGGATTCAAAGAGGACTTCAAGCAGCCCTATCCTTTCCTGGACGCAGTTGGTTGTACTCTGATCTCCCACCCCAGAGATGTGGCTGTAGTTCTTATTTCTGTAGGAAACAGAGGCTATTTTAAACCAGTTTCTTCTCACATCTAGCTTCTCCTCACAGGATTTGCTTCCCAGACTGTTCTCTCAGGAGCTGGGAGTTCGGGTTGGTGGGGGGAGTCTCTGCCCCAGGACAGAGCGGATGTGTTTCTGTGGACAGTGGGTCACTAAGTTGACCCTGATTCCACGAGATACACAACATTCTGCCTGTGCTGATCAGACTGATAATTATAATGCGAATGGCAAGCACTAGTATTTTTGAGCCCCTTTCTGCACCAGATGTTGCACCGAGTGCTTTTACTCCCACGATCTCGCGTCCAGCCACCCTAGGGTTAGCAGTTATTTTACCCTGTCTTGGAGAGCCAGGGACAGAGGCATGGAGTGGTTCATCGAGTGCCACAGGCAGGGAGTGGTAGAGGTGGGATCTGAACCCAGATTCAAAGCCACCACAGCAGTGATCACACTGTCCCAGCTTTCCAAGTGCTGTGGTTCTCCTGAAGCTGGACAACAATGCTTTTGGGCCTCTTCTGCCCATTTTGAGAACTGGCTACAAGAGGTGTGTGTGTTGTGTGTGGAGGGACGCAAGCATTGTAAAATAAGCTGGGCTAGGTCAGTCTTTGCTGACCAGAAAGCTTTCAAAGGTTTTATTTTCCCTAGATGAGGAAGCTCAGTCCAACACAGACCAAGCTGATCAGAAATTACGGACCACCCTCTCCATGACCTGGACAAGTCACCACTGACATGTTGCCAATCTGTGTCCAAGTCCCCTGGAAATACTTTTTTAACCAGGACTTACAAGTGAAAAGGATCATTACATATTAAAGCCATCAGGCTTTGGATTCCCAAGGCCTGCCCATGTGTATCTAGTGGTCATATGATCTGAGAATCTTCACGAGCGTATCTGAAAGGACATGTAAAGTTAGAGCTGCCATAGGCATTGAACAGTGTGAATGTCGTGGAACATCCATGTCAAAATAGTTCTGAGGCTAGAGAGATGGCTTAGCAGTTAAGGTACTTGCCTACAAAGCCAGAGAACCCAGGTTCAATTTTCTAGGACACAAGTAAGCAAAATGTACATGGTAGGACATGCATCTGGAATTCGTTTGCAGAACTAGGGGTCCTGGTGTGTCCATTCTGTTTCTATCTGCTTCTCTCTATATATCTGCTTCTCTCTCTCTTTCAAATAAATAAATCTTAAACAAAATAAATAAGGTTGGGAGTGGTGGTGCACTCCTTTAATCCCCGCACTCAAGGTGGCAGAGGTAGAAGGATCACCATGAGTTCAAGGCCACCCTGAGACTGTATAGTGAATTCCAAGTCAGCCTGGGCTACAATGAGACCCTACCTCGAAAAACCATATATATGAATAAATAAAATAGTTCTGCATTATGGATTGGAAAGATGGTTCAGTGGTTAAGACACTAGTCTGCAGAGCCTAATGACCCAGGTTTGATTCTCCAGTGTCCACGTAAAGACAGATGCACAAAGTGGCACATGTACCTGGAGTTCATTTGCAGTGGCTAGAGGCTTTGGCATATCCATCCCCTCCCTATCTCCCTCTCTCTCTCAATCTCTATGTCTATGTCTATCTCTATCTTTCTCCATGTAAATAAACAAATAAATTTTTAAAAATAAAAATATAGTTCTGCATGAAGCGCACTTCAAAAACTTTAATATCCAAAAACAGATAAATAGCAAGATAATTCTGAAATTATTTTAAATGTCATATGACTATTGAATTTCTTTCTTTCTCTCTCTCTCTCTTTTATTTTTTTTTTTACTTTTTAAAAATTTTCTTGAGATATGACCTCACTATATAGTTCTGGCTAGCCGGATACTCAAGCTGTAGTTTAGGCTGTACTTGAACTTGCAGCAATCCTCCTGCCTCTACCTCCTAACTACTGGAATTATAGTCATGTAACATCCTGCTGAGAACTTTGTTGAATTTCTAATTCCAGTGATTTAGATTCACCCCCCAGTTTTGTGATCTCTTCAGTGCTTACTAAAAATTAATATTCATTAAGCACCTAATATGTAGGGAAAAAATGAATGCCTGCCTGACAGTGTGCTTTGGCAACTGTGAACCCATTGTAGAGAACAACATTTAGAACTATCCTCCCCATTCTAAACAGCATCAGCTCTTGAGGGTGGGGCCTAATAAACACAGCAACTCATGCCCAAGATTTAGCTTAGTGGTTTTAGTTAGACCTTGTATAGACAAAATTTAGAGAATTAATTTATTTATATATACTAAGCTAAGAAATTCTGCTCCCCAATCAGTATTAATCCTGGGTCTGAGAAACATTTTTAAAAGGTCCTAGAAATGGCAAAAATTCCTAGGTGAGAGATTCTAAGGGAAACTTTAGGTGGTGACATTATAATAAATAGATATACACAATAATTGGAAGGTATTAGGATTTGTTTTTTTCTATGTGTAGGTATATGTTTTTGAAAGCAATGTAGTTGGTGTCTCCCACTGTGACCTGCTCTCTCACTGGAGCATGCTCACCTTCCAAAATATGACAAAGCAAAGTTCTGAAAAGGAAGGCTGACCCCAGCCCCCACCTAGAGAAGCCATTATGGAAACTATATCACTTTTATGTCATCTTTTTTTTTTTACTATGAATTTTTTTAACAAACCTCACTTTAAAATTTAGAATATTTCCTTCTTTAAAAAAAAGTGTATACTAGCCAGGTGTGGTGGTACATGCCTTTAATTCCAGCACTCAGGAGGCAGAAGTAGGAGGATCACTATGAGTTCGAGGCCACCCTGAGATGACATAGTGAATTCCAGGTCAGCCTGGGCTAGAGTGAGACCCTACCTCAAAAAATCCCCCCCTCAAAAAAAGAGTGTATACTAGGGGATGGAAAGATGTCCTAGTGGTTAAGGTGCTTGCCTGCAAAGCCGAAGGACCTGAGTTTGATTCCCCAGTATTCACATAAAGCCAGATGCACATGCATCTGGAGTTTGCCCTGGTATGCCCATTCTCTCTCTCTCTCCCTCTTGCTCTCTCTCAAATAAATAAGTAAATAAAATATATTTTAAAGTTCATGCTAGATATTTGCTGTTTTAAAAATTTTTTTGATTATTATTTATTTGAGAGTGACAGACAGAGAGAGAGAGAGAGAGAGAGAGAGAGAGAGAGAGAATAGGTGCACCAGGGCCTCTAGCCACTGCAGACAAACTCCAGATGCATGTGCCTCCTTGTGCATCTGGCTAACGTGGGTCTTGGGGAATCAAGCCTCGAACTGGGGTCTTAGGCTTCACAGGCAAGCGCTTAACCACTAAGCCATCTCTCCAGCCCAATGCTAGATATTTTCTGAAAGTTAAAGCTTCTATCTCAGACCCCAGTAGACTTTCAGGTCACAGAGTCCTTGAGAATTTGGGTTTTTTAAGTCAATTTCACCACACAAATGATGAGCAAAACTGGAGCTTCTCTTTGGGTTTCTCAAAAGCCCTTCTGTAGAAGAGCAATGTATTTTTATCCCCTTGCTTATTAATTAATGAGCACCTTCAGCCCAAACCAGAGTCAGATTGCAATCAAAGCCCAATAAACTCATCTGAAAATTGACCGTGAGATGAATTCTCAAATACACATGCTTCGTGCTTCGCTGACATCAAATTCTGGAATGAAGCTGGGAAGAATCATTTTTAAAAAATATATACAAACATGGTATTTCTTGCTTTTTTATTTGAGAGTGACAAACAGGGAGAGAAAGAAGCAGATAGAGGGAGAGAGAATGGGCTCGCCAGGGCCTCCAGACACTGCAGACGAACCCCAGACACATGTGCCCCCTTGTGCACCTGCCTTACGTGGGTCCTGGGGAATCGAGCCTCGAACTGGGGTCTTTAGGCTTCACTGGCAAGTGCTTAACTGCCAAGCCATCTCTCCAGCCCCAACATGGTATTTCTTTACCCTTGGGGAATCCTCCTCATATTAAACTGTTCACATCAGACATGCTTAAGCTAATGTGCAAATAAACATTGGATTTAGCACCTGAGTAATGGGCTTCTTTGTTCCCTCCCAGGCACATCTGTGAGCGTGTCCACCTTCAACCTGGTAGCCATCTCTCTGGAGAGATATGGTGCCATTTGCAGACCCCTACAGTCCCGGGTCTGGCAAACAAAATCCCACGCTTTGAAGGTCATTGCCGCCACCTGGTGCCTCTCCTTTACCATTATGACTCCGTACCCCATTTATAGCAACTTGGTGCCTTTTACCAAAAATAACAACCAGACAGCGAATATGTGCCGCTTTCTACTGCCAAATGATGTTATGCAGCAGTCCTGGTAAGATGGTGCAGGGTTCACTGTTTCAAATACAACAGTGTAAGTTGCCACTATGAGAAACTTGAATGCCTTCCCTGGGATGGTTGGGGGTCAGCGTCCTGGAGCCTTTCTGAGGACTGTCATGCTAATCTTGACCTAGAACAGCAGTGAGAGCCCCCAGCAGGAATGCTAAGGCCATGTTCAATTCATCTGTAATCTCCCCAGGAGAGATAGTGTTAACATGCCCCTTTTACAGATGAGGAAACTGAGGCTTAGAAGGTCAGATTGCCCATACTTATAGAGCTAGGAAGAGGCAGAGTCTGTGCTCAACCATTCTGCACATGATTCCACAGGGTCTGTCTACGAGGAAGTTGGGCGACATGACTTGCAGGGTACAACATTCTAAGGAATTGAGAACAGAACAGTGTCCCAAGTCCCATGCGGCTTCTTTGAGCACTACAGCATCTGTATTTGCCCAAACACTTTGCCAGAAAAAGATTCCAGTAATCATTTCTTTGCTTATAAACTGGGTAACCTTGGCCAAGTTCACTCACCCCTCCCTGAGAGTCACGTTCTTTATTGCTACTTGGAGTGAATGTTAATAGATTTTTTTTTTAATCTGCCTCACTGGGCAGCAGTAAGGTTCAAATGAAAGCATGTGTGTAAAAAAAATATTAATGAGGGCTGGAGGGATGACTTAGCAGTTAAGGCATTTGCCTGCAAAGCCAAAGGACCCACGTTCGATTCCCCAGGACCCATGTTAGCCAGATGCTCTAGGGGGTGCACACATTGGAGTTCATCTTCAGTGGCTGGAGGCCCTGATGTGCCCATTTTAATTCTCTCTCTCTCTCTCCCCCTCTTTCTCTGTCAGATAAATAAAAATATTTTTAATTTTTAATAAAATGCTGGCACTGATGTGGGCTATTATGTTTACTAATTACAAGGATGCTTTAAAAGCAGGAATGAGATATACTGAGAGGGCTTCCTCTTTGTGTTCTCTCAACCCCGTAGCAAACACAGAAAGCATTACATTGCAAATGAGAAGGATATTTCCAAGACTTATCAAAACATGTCCAATTGTGATGAGAAATGGCCCAGCCACCGTACGCCTCTGACAATTTTATGGCCTAATCGTGTAGGCTTACACATGCCAGACTGCAAGTGATTTAGGGCCCAAACTCAAAGTGCAGGAGGCTGTGAATCCTCAAGAATAAGACATGTTTAGAGAAAGCATAGCCTTAGCCCACTGGGCACAAGACCACATGCACCACTGTGCCAGCTCCACAGGATTGGTAGAGAATGGGCACCCGTAAAAATATATGAGTGGCTCATGGATCCAAAATAGTCATTTTGTAAAACTGAAAGATTATGCTGTATCATCCCTGCCTCTCTTGTAAAGTCAGCAAGTCATGTCACAGCGCTCAAGAGCGTTGGTCTTAGGAGCATATTCTCAGGGTAAAACTCCACACCCGTCAGTGGCTATGTGACTTTGCACAAGTTATTTAATCTAAGTCTCAATGTCCTCATCTGTAAGATAGATTGTATAGTACAGTAGCGTCTGGCTTCTTATGGGAGTTAAAGGTAAAGGGCTTCACCTAGCACGGAGCACATATTACAAGTCTCCAGGGAACGTAGGCTTTCATCATCATTGCTGTTTCAATAACAGCTTTGAAATGTAATAAACTTCGTTGGTTGGTGTTGTTCGTCTCTGAGCCAGGATTTCAATATGTCACCCAGGTGGTCTTAAACTCCTGTCTCAGCCTCCTGTGTAGCTAGGTCTATGTGTACACACTAGTTTCCCTGGCTTTCCACTATTTTTAAAAATCTTTTATTTATTTAATTTATTATTTGAGAGAGCGAGGCAGATTGAGAGAGACAAAGAGAGAGAGAGTGTGTGGGCAGGCCAGGGCCTCTGGCCACTGCAAATGAACTCCTGATGCCTGCTCAGCCTTGGGCATCTGGTTTTACATGGATACTGGGGAATCGAACTTGGGTCCTTTGGCTTTGTAGGCAAGTGCCTCAACAACTAAGTCATCTCTGGTCTTCTATTATTTTTATTACGTTAATTTATTTCTGACACAGAATTATGCCATACTTTTCAATTTAACTTTGTCTTTCATGGAGTCTTTATCTAAAAGAAATAAACAACTTCTAAAGACCTAAAGTCCAGACATAGAATTTCAAAGGATATTAAGTACTAGAAATGAATGTGTCTGCTCAGACCAGCTCAAACAAAGCTATGTCCCTCATTGCTCCAGCCCATCTGAGCTGGAAAGTCCAGAGTTGCTGGTAATTGGATTTCTTTTAATTGTATTAGGCACACGTTCCTGTTACTCATCCTCTTTCTTATTCCTGGAATTGTGATGGTGGTAGCATATGGATTAATCTCTTTGGAACTCTACCAAGGAATAAAGTTTGATGCTAGCCAGAAGAAATCAACTAAAGGTAACTATCTTTCTACATATTTACACCAAAAGAGCACAAGTTGTTGCTTTAGAATTTCCATAGATATTCCCAGAATGTATAGAGGGTACATAGGAGATTTTATAAATGTATTCTTTTAAAATTTTATTTATTTGAGAGAGAGAAAGAGGCACAGACAGAGAGAGAGAAAAGGTTAATGGACATGCCAGGACCTCCAGCCACTGCAAATGAACTCCAGACACATGTGCCACCTTGTGCATCTGGCTTACATGGTTACTGGGGAATTGAACCTGGATCCTTGGGCTTCACAGGAAAATGCCTTAACCACTTAGCCCTCTGTCCAGCCCTTAAAAATGTATTCTTATGAGACTCTGTGTTATAAGCATTTAAAAGACCCAGTCTCTTTAGACCCACATCTTTAAGTGGGATCATTCTTTTTAAAAGGGTCCCAAGGGGAATAAAATGAGGCAATACACACATAACCTAATGATAAGCAGAGTCATGTCCCCGGACTTTGCAATGCTGTGTCCAGTGAGATAATTCTCCTCTGCTCTGTCTCTTCAAAGGAAGAGATTTGACTTGTAACCTTGGAGCCCCGCTTTCTGTCGCTTCTGTTTCCCACCTCTCATACTCACCTCACTCCTTCCTTGTCCCTGACAAACCACTAGCCGCTAAAACTGTCCCAACACCTGTGTTGGCACAAAACCTTGTCCTTCTCACCCCACCCTTCCCTGGGCTCCTTAGTATGTACATAACAGGGACTCCAGCTTCTGTTGACTCTGTCTCATTACTTGGAGTCCTCACAGAAAAGCAAGCTGGAAACTTAGCATGCTATGCAGGAGCCTTCCCCAGGAGCAAAGAAAGCAGAAGAATATTTTTATTTTGTAGTAATTTTTATCCTTATAATTCTTTATGTAGAAGATATTATTATAATGTATATACACATATATGACTTTGTTAGTTTAAAGTAGCTTTTCATTTGAAAGGAACTAGGAGAAACCAGTATTTCTCCATATCAATATAGCCAAGGTTGGGCTGGAGAGATGGCTTATCGGTTACGTACCTGCCTGTGAAGCCTAAGGACCCCAGTTTGAGGCTCCATTCCCCAGGACCCATGTTAGCCAGATGCCCAAATGGGGCGCACGCATCTGCAGTTCGTTTGCAGTGGCTGGAGGCCCAGGCGCGCCCATTCTTTTTTGCTCTCTGTCTCTTTCTCTCTCTGTCTGTCGCTCTCAAATAAATAAATAAAAATAAACAAAAAATTAATATAGCCAAGGTTGCCTGCCAATTCATTATTATATATTATTATATTAGATTATTATATATCATATGTTATATATTAGTTTAAAGTAGCTACTCATTTGAGGGAGAAAACTAGTAGAGACCAGTATGTCCCCCATGTCAATGTAGGCCAGGTGGCCTGTCCATTTCTTCAGTTCAAGTTCAGCTTGGCTTCCTGGGTGGAAGGAGTCAGTCAGCGGCTGGCTCCGCGCCTTCTCTCTGGCCTAAGCTATCCTGAGCATTAAACGCTGTCACTTGCTCACCCAGAAAGGAAGTCGAGCACTGGCAGCAGCCGATACGAGGACAGTGACGGCTGTTACCTGCAGAAGTCCAGGCACCCGAGGAAGCTGGAACTGCAGCAGCTGTCCACGGGCGGCGGCGGCGGCGGCAGGGTCAGCCGCGTCCGGAGCAGCAGCTCCGCCGCCAACCTGATGGCCAAGAAGCGCGTGATCCGCATGCTCATTGTCATCGTGGTCCTCTTCTTCCTGTGCTGGATGCCCATCTTCAGTGCCAACGCCTGGCGGGCGTACGACACAGTCTCCGCAGAGCAGCATCTCTCGGGGACGCCCATCTCCTTCATCCTCCTGCTCTCCTACACCTCCTCCTGCGTCAACCCCATCATCTACTGCTTCATGAACAAGCGCTTCCGCCTGGGCTTCATGGCCACCTTCCCCTGTTGTCCCAACCCTGGTCCGCGGGGGCTGAGAGGAGAGGCGGCAGAGGAGGAGGAAGGGAGGACCGTGGGGGCGTCCCTGTCCAGGTACTCCTACAGTCACATGAGCACCTCCACCCCACCGCCCTGAGCCGCGCCCGGCAGGAAGGAGGGAGCAGGGTGCGAGAAGGAAGAGGAGGAAGCAGGGGCGGAGGAGGCGGGAGACCCAGTTTCCACAGGCACTCTTCACCCTCCGGAAGGGAAGCTCGGGCAGGGGTGAGGCCATGATTTGGTTTCCAGGTAGTTCAAGGCAGGACATCTCCATCACATTCCCCTTCAGAAAAAACTTCAGCAGGCCAGCGATAGGAGTCCCAACAGGGCTCAGGATGCAAATGCTATTGCCAAAGAAGTTCAAAATTGGGGTATGAGCACCCCTGAGGTTTTGAAGGCCCTGAGCCTCCTCGGGTGACATCTGTTCATCGTGACACACTTGCACACTGCGCTTCTTCCGCTGAATGACAGTAGCTGCTTGGCTCCCGGGCCCACCACGCCTTCCCCTAGGAGCTGGGGCCAGGACGACGCGCAGCAGCCCCTCCATCGCGCAGGAGCGGCTCTACGCTTTTTCATCTCACAGTTGACGAAGGACGTTCAGAGATGGACACTTATTTCATCCACAGAACAGTAAAAGAAACGTGTCCGAAAGACGGGATTTAGACAGACAAAAGAGAACACAAGGCCAGTAGCTGGATAGAATGTTAGCTTGTGGGCTGGAGAGATGGCTTAGCGGTTAAGCGCTTGCCTGTGAAGCCTAAGGACCCCGGTTCGAGGCTCGGTTCCCCAGGTCCCACGTTAGCCAGATGCACAAGGGGGCGCACGCGTCTGGAGTTCGTTTGCAGAGGCTGGAAGCCCTGGCGTGCCCATTCTCTCTCTCTCCCTCTATCTGTCTTTCTCTCTGTGTCTGTCGCTCTCAAATAAATAAATAAATAATTAAAAAAAAAAAAGAATGTTAGCTTGTGTAGGGAGTGCTAAGTTGCAGAAGGGCACGTATAGATCTTTATCCTTCAGTGACAGGCACTGCCTAACTTCGCCTTTGTCTCTAGAATTCCATGACTTCTTTGCCTCAACTTGAACTTCCACTTTTCCAGAAAGACCACCAGTACTGAGGAGAGTTGTCTGTACTTTGCCAAAGGTCGAAACATGAATAGTTAGGCATATCTAGACTCAGTTAACAAGTATTTTTCAAATGCCAGAACTGTCTTTGCTTTCAAATACTGTCTATGTATTTGCTAATAATTGGTTAATTACATACGCATTTGTATGGAATACCTAATTATGTTCTTTACAGATCAGTATGCTTGGTGTGCTAAAAAAGAATTGTTAATGGATATTGGAATTGAGCAAGTGTTATCACTTTACATTCCTCCATGAAAGTTGGAATTTCATATGAACTTCATTTCTTTCCAAAATTAGTGTTAAAATCCCTCTCCACTAAGAACTCTTAATTTATAAAAGAGATGAATTACACATTAAGATACTAGAAAGTATAGTTCTAGAGTGGTTATGTGCTAATCCAGTCCACTAGCACTTCTTTCTTTCTTATTCTCCCTCTCTCCTCACTTCCTCTCACTTCTTCTTTCCCCCTTCCTTCTTGTTTCTTTCCTTTCCTCTTTTTTTTTTTTTTTTTTTTTGCGCAAAATTACCTGGTCAGCTTAAGTAGATGAATATGAACATTTTTAACAGAATCAAGATCCACATAAGTGTGAAGGTAAACAATTACACAAACAGATATCAAGGCAAGTTTATAGCTTCATGTCTCCAAGTGTGGAAGACATGAGTTTTATTTCTCTGCTTTCCATGAGCTCACAACCATCCACTGACCCAGGCCTTACACACTGCATAGTACCCTAGACAACTGATTTCAGTTGACCTAAAGCAATCCCTGAGGAAGCAGGGAAGGAGGACGATGGCACAAAGTGATCAGATAATAGATAAGGTAGAATTTGATAGAACTTTTCAGGGCATACTGTTCCTTCCTCAGACTGCAATCATATTTAACTATTTATCACCAGCCAAAGGTTTTAAGGTCAAAGTTTATCTAGCTAAAAGGCGCATTGCTGAAATCACAGTGATAAAAGGTGTAAGACCTAAAAATGCCTCTAGTATTTGAATATGCTCTAAATTACCTATTATCCTGCCCAAAGACCATCACCACCTCTGACAATATTAGCATATAAATGAAGAAAAAGTAGGTCCCCTATCACTGGGAACTTCTAGAAGTTCTAAAGGCATGTTAACTTAACAAAAGATTACTAGATTTAGGTAATAAAAATATAGATATTCAGTTAAATTCTAATATTAGATAAGCAATGAATAATTTTTAGTATGACTAGGGCCAGTACACTAAAATACATCCTTTATGTACCTGCCAACTGAACTTTGAAATACTTAAAAAGCATGTAAAAATATAAACAAGGTTTCCCAAAGGCACAGTAATAAAATGTCTGCTGATTTAGTTTATTGAGAAGCCTTTTGCTTAATAGAACCTACAGAAAAGGGGGAAAAAAATACCTATTAACTTTCAGTATTTGTGTCTGACCTTGGAAAATCTGATTTTAGTAATTAAAGCAATTTTCTTTACATATTATTCTCATACTTCGCACTCATGCAGACTACTAAGTTAGACCTGAACTGAAGCAGCTGGTAGAGTTCAGAAAAGAAATACATGGATATTCTGGTATTATCCTGTGTCTTCAGGTCATTTTCCCTCAGCAACTGCATGGTAAGTTAGAGCACTGGGATGGTGTGATGTGTCTTTGCTCTTTAATTAAATTGTGTCTCAGTGGCTTCTTGTGCCCCAGTCACCGTGGTAACGCCTCCTAATGCACTTGTGGTGAATGAGCAGTGTCTATATATCCAGGGTTTGATTACACTCACCCGTGGATGCGTAATAGGTGTCCCTCTGTTCAAGTAAAATGTCATTTTCATGAGTTGAATAATAATTCCTGTTGAACTTCACTGTGTTTTGCTCAGTAAACCTCATGCCAGGCATGTTTAATAAATGCTGACTGACCTCTCTCATGCCTCCTATGGATTTTGTGGTCTCTCTTTCCATCCTCAGCTACGATTCTCAACAAGGGGAGACTCTCAGACAGTCAGAGGGGCAGGGTCTCTACAAGTCTTTCCATGGGTGTGCATGTACCTGGGCGTCGGCTGTGAGCTCTCCCTCCTCTTTTATTTGCCTCCGTAGTGTGAATGGTGTGAACAGCGTAAGCAGAGATGTTACTGATGGGAAAGTGTCATGACAGAGGCAGTGTTGAGCTATCAACAAAGGCTGTGGACCATTGGTCTGTAGTGTCCCTCAGCTTAGCTCCCCCGACCTTCATTTTCTTTGAGAACAGTAAGAACCCACTGGCCACATTTCCAAGCCTTATTTTTTTTTAAATTTTTATTTATTTATTTGAGAGCGACAGATACCGAGAGAAAGACAGATAGAGGGAGAGAGAGAGAATGGGCGCGCCAGGGCTTCCAGCCTCTGTAACCGAACTCCAGACGCGTGCGCCCCCTTGTGCATCTGGCTAACATGGGACCTGGGGAACCGAGCCTCGAACCGGGGTCCTTAGGCTTCATAGGCAAGCGCTTAACTGCCAAGCCATCTCTCCAGCCCTTTCCAAGCCTTATTAAGGAACCAGCTCACTCCTGTCATCAGAGCCCACGTGTCTCCCTTGCTGTCCCTCACCTGTTTGTTCTCCTACAGAGCTCCACTAGGAGCCTTGCCCAGCTACTTCCAGCTCATGGTGTGTGTACCAATTCCCTGGTTACAGGTTCTACACATCATACTTCTTTCCCTCTTAGGTGGGACGTGTCTGATCTCTCTGGATACCTGACCCCCTCAGGTGGAAGTGGAACACAGCTTCCTGGTTTCCTAAAGCTGCTCCCACAATTCAAGACCAGCCCCACACCTTCCCACCCTAGCCCTTAGAAGCCTAGCCTTGGTAGCATTGCAAGTTCATCTTGCATAGGAAGAGAGGTCAAGCTGAGACAAATTATCCATGCGCTGTGGAAAACTGTCCTTCTTCCAGGCATAACATGGCCACTGCCACCTTAACCAAAGC
This sequence comes from Jaculus jaculus, assembly GCF_020740685.1. NCBI lineage: Eukaryota > Metazoa > Chordata > Mammalia > Rodentia > Dipodidae > Jaculus > Jaculus jaculus. The sequence continues at coordinate 38,222,290 of NC_059112.1, forward strand.
AGCTGTCACCACTTGCATAAGACCTTCACAAGACTGGACCTATTAACATTCCCTCATAGAATGAGGAGATAAGGGGATGGAAAGATGGCTTAATGATTAAGGAGCTTGCCTGTGAAGTCTAAAGAGCCAGGTTCGAGTCCCCAGTATCCACATAAGCCATATGGGCAAGGTGGTACATGCATTTGGAATTCATTTGCAGTGGCTGGAGGCTGGTGTGCCCATTCGCTATCAGCCTCTCTCTCAAATAAATAAACAAATAAAAGTTTTAAAAAAAGAATGAGGATGTAAGGGTAGGTTATTAGACCCTCGCCAAATTCTGGCCGCTCCTTCGCTCCCTTCTGTATTTTCCTTCCCAGATGTAGGTGATTGTGCCCTAGTGATGTGTGGTCTTGGGAAGTGAAGCTAGGGTACACAAGAGGTAGGAGGTTAACTGAAGGGGGAGGGGCTCTATCTATATAGCTTTGAGGAGGCTGTCATGCGACTACAGAGAGGGCTCAGTGGTAAAGGTGCTTGCGTAGGCTGTCTTTCGTGCTGAGGTGGGACTTGCCAGCAATGTAGCTATTTCTAGTAGCACTTCACCCATCTCCTTTAAGAAGACCCAGTTTCCAGGTAATGGTGATGCACGCCTTTAATCCCAGCACTCAGGAGGTAGGAGGACTACTGTGAATTCGAGGCCCACCTGAGAGTACATAGTGAATTCAAGGCCAGCCTGGGCTACAGTAAGACCCTACGTCAAAAAACAAACAAACAAAAAAACAGCAAACTCACATTGGTTCACCAATCTAGACTTGAATGCAATTGTCTGTTTGGTCTCTCATGGTACCCTATCTGTGCTGAAAGTTAATACAACAATATGGCATCACTTATAGCACATTAAGGAGCCCAACAATGTTCCAGGGGATGAATGGATGAGCAAATAAATAGGTGGATTTAAATGGAGGTGTTCTTTAATACCCATCCTTCCCTGGCCACTTTGGGGAAAATCCATTTTCCTGACCATGAGCCTCGAGCCCAGAGTATGCAGTTGGATTTGATCAAGGATGAAGAGATGGAAGTCATGCTCTGTCCCTGGTCATACATGACGTCCAGCAAATCTGGTGTTCAAGTTCACTGATCATGAAATCCATTCCTGTGAGTAACTGGAATAAGGTCCATAGATCTGTGCCCCAGTCTCACTAGCTGTCACTAAATACTGTATGGTTCCAAGCAAGTCACATTTCCTCCTGAGAGGCCGACTCTCCCTTGGTTGGTGCAGGGGAGGGTTCATCTGTGGTACTGTGATTCAGTAGACAAGAGTTTGTTATCTTTCTATTGTTCCACACCCTCCCTTAATTTTACTGGTTTCCCATTGGTTTTGCAACCAAAGAAGCTCCTTGACACCCAATCATATAACTCTGAGGAAGTCTGTCAGGATGAGAAATAAAGGGGTCAAGAGATAGTCCCTGAGCTCCCAGCCAACTTCTAAAATACACTTCCCAGAGCAACTTGTAGGCACCTCATCCCTGGAATTCCAGCCCATTCAGCATAAAAATTCACTCCCAAATTAATTTCAGCCTAGGACAGAGAGGGGAACCTGCTCCCTGTTGGCACTGCGCAAGGTCACTGGTGACAGAGATAAACATACACGCTGCCACAGAGGAAGAGCGAGTGTCTGCTGCATGAGGATCTACCCTGAATTCTTCCCATGTACGTGATGTGTCATTGCCCACATTTTACAAGTGAGGAAATTGAAGTGTGGAGGGAATGGCACCACGTCCATGAGCAGACAGTTAATAAATGACAGGGTTGTTCCAACTCCATTTTGACTCCATCAGAATATTGTGGGGATGAAGTGGCATTCTTTTTGTTGTTGTTGTTTGTTTGTTTGTAGTAGGGTCTCACTCTAGCTCAGGCTGACCTAAAATTCACTCTGTAGTCTCAGGGTGGCCTCGAATTCACAGCGATCCTCCTACCTCTGCCTCCCAAGTGCTGGGATTAAAGATGTGCACCACCACGCCTGGCTGGCATTCAATTTTCTAAGCAATCAATAGCCAACTATTCCAGAGCATGGTGGTTGTGATGTAACAACTGCCAAGGAGAGAAGTTTCTGACCTTGCCCATTTGTCTGCCTCCTTTTGGGCTCTGGCCATTATTATCCTGAGCCCCTGCACAGGGATGATGTGAAAGCCCTATCTTTGCACTTGTGCCCCGGGTGCTTCTATTTTTAGGAAGAAAAAAATACACTTTGTCACCTCACAAGGAGAGCCAAGAGATGGTACCTGCAAGTGGGTTTTTCAGCTATTTGGAAAATTCCCAACAGTACTAAAGCAAGTCTGTTTGCTCAGCTACATCCAAACGGAGACAGACACCGGTCAGGTTTTCCAGCAGCCTGCAGAGAGAGGTTTCGTGGCTTCCCCTTCACCTGCTGACTTTCCACCAAGTGCCCCTGTCCTGGTGAGCTGTGTGCAAGAGTCTTACCTGCGGGAAGTCAGGAAAATGCCTGTGGTTGCTACACCACCAATGTAGCCTCAAACGAACAGCGTCTAAATGGGGCTCGCTGCCACATCCAAACCGCTTCTCTTGTTATGTTCAGAGAAAGAAAAGTCCAGTTCCAAAAGATGAATCGTGACATTTCTGTGCTAGACAGGATAATCACATTCCCCTTTGCTAGTTATTGGTTTAGGAGTTGAGTTGTGTTGTGGTTCTGGCCAGTGGTGTTTGATACCATATCATCTGGTGTAAGAGAGAGGCGGGAAGGGAGAAGCAGAGAGGAGGAAGAGGAGAAGGGAGGGGAAGGGAAAGAATGGGAGGGAGGGGATTGCCAGGGATAACTATGAAGAAATATATAGAGCATGCCATTTTAGGCCATTTGCATACCATGCAGATATTAGAAACATAGACCATCAAGAATATCTACTACCTGTAGTTAAATAATTAGAAGTGGCCCATTTTCACTATCACCATTTTTCTTTTTAAAATTTTATTATTGTTTTTATTATTATTATTATTATTATTATTATTATTATTATTATTATTGGTTTTTCAAGGTAGGGTCTCACTCTGATACAGGCTGACCTGAAATTCACTATGTAGTCTAAAGGTGGCCTCGAACTCACAGCGATCCTCCTGCCTCTGCCTCCCGAGCACTGGGATTAAAGGCATGTGCCACCATGCCTGGCTGTAATTTTTATTTTTTTATTGACAACTTCTACACTTACAGACAATAAACCATGATATTTCCCTCCCCCACTTTCTCCTTCACAGCTCTGCTCTCCATCATATCCCCTCCCTCTCTCCATTAGTCTCTCTTTTATTTTAATGCCATCATCTTTTTCTCCTATTATGAGGGTCTTGTGAATGTATTTACTAGGCACTGCAAGGTCATGGATATCCAGGCCAATTTTTATCTGGACAGTTGCATTGTAAGGACTGGTACCCTTCCTTTGGCTTTTACATTCTTTCCGCCACCTCTTCCGCAATGGACCCGGAGCCTTGGAGGGTGTGATAGAGATGTTTCAGTGCTGAGCATTCCTCTGTCACTTCTTCTCAGCACTATGTTGCCTTTTGGGTCATCCCAGTGGTCATCACCATCTGAAAAGAGAAGCTTCTCTAACCAGAAGTGAGAGTAGCACTAATATATGAATATGAACATTAAGTGTAGTGCTTTCGGGGCAGTTTGGTAACCATATTTCTTGAGATTAAACAATTTGCAAGCCAACAAAAGGCAACATTAGTCCACCATTGTTTCTCCATAGGAAAGTGTATGGAGCAGTTCCCTCGGGGCTCCTGGGTGTATTGGTCAATGTCTGCTGCACTATGCTTCAGTGACAAATGAGTCTAGCACTAAATTGCAAAAACATGTTTGAGGAACAAATCTTTCATCCATAAAATATTTAGATTAGCACCGTGGATTTTAGATTTTCATGCAAGGAAACCCTCCTGCCTTCAAGTGTTCTGTATGGAAGTCCAAAATGAGGAGACAGAAGTATTTTGGTCTAGCTGAGGGAATGGGATTGGAGACCTTTCCTTGAAATCTTAGAGAGGACCCCTGGATTCTACAGAGCATAGTTTGACAGCCAGCACTGCAGATTGGTCTCAGGGACCATAATCTGTGACTCTGGGGCCTGCGATGTCAGCCTTTGGCAGGCCGAGCCACTGACTTCGTCCAGTTTGGCCTCGCAAATTCAGGGCCATAGTTTCCAGACTTGCCCGGCCCTGGCTCTATCAAATAAGATAGCTGCTTTTCATTAGTTTCCCCATTACCAGTGCCTTCATACATCATGCCAGCCTCTCCTGGCATCACAACAAGATTTGCCCTGCAGAGCATCCTGCCAGGGATGAATTCATCCAGCGTTTGCTGGAAGTCTGGACATTGTTCAGTCCCATAGCCAGAGTCCCTTACTCTGGGATGGCACCCCAGTGTCATCAAGTCAGCTGTGGTACCTGGAGTTTTCTAGTCTTCGTGGGTGAAAAATTAAGGGCCTAGCCTAGCCTCTACTTCTGCATTCAGTGACTGTAATTTCCTAGTTTCCACACCTCTTTTGCCCCTGACTTCAGATTGAGCCCAACCTGTGGCCATTTTGACTTCTCAGTCCTGATGGAAATTTGCACAAGGCCCCCTTCACTGGGACACTGATGACATTGGCTCAGCAGTAAGATTTCCCCCAAGCCCAGGTCAGCAGTCTACACAACTCACATTTACTACACGGAGGGAAGAAGCCTGTAGTCTAAGGGATACCCCTCCCCTTGCTGAGCTCCAAGGAGACACTGAAATGCCATATCCAGCAGCATTTCAGCTGACATATTTCCCATGAAGTTCACATGGTGAATGCATAACTGGTACTACTTCAGAATGAGGCTACATTTGGTCAAAGAGCCTTTCCAGAGGCTGAGGTAAAATAAAGCCATTAGTGTGGCCCTGAAACAATCTCACTGGTTTCCTTATATGAACAAAAGATTAGGGGCTGGATAGATGGCTTAGCAATTAAGGCGCTTGCCTGCGAAGCCTAGGATCTAGGTTCAATTTCCCAGTACCCATGTAAACCAAATGCACATGATGGCACATGTATCTGGAGTTTGTTTGCAGTGGCTAGAGGTCCTGCTGTGCCCATTCTCTCTCTCTCTCTTTCAAATAAATTAAAAAAAAAAAACTATTCAGGGCGTGGTGGTACATGCCTTTAATCTCAGCACGCAGGAAGCAGAGGTAGGAGGATGGTCATGAGTTCGAGGCCACCATGAGACTACATAGTAAAGTCCAGGTCAGCCTGAGTTAGAGTGAGACCCTACCTCAAAAAAACAAAAATGAAAAAAGAAAGAAAGAAAGAATAAAGTTAAAGTTAAAAATAAAGAAAAGGAAAAAAAAAAAAAAAGATTAGGCTGTACATACCTGCAACCATGCAGAGCTAAGCCTCACACCTGATCCTGCGTCCTCCCTCCCTCCATGGCCTCTGCCTTCTGCCTGGCCTCTAATTTCAGTAACATCCTTCAGGGACAGGAGTGCATCCAACAAGCAAGACTGGGGTGAGAACACACTTGGCTAGAGGGATTCACACTTCACACCTGAATGCTTCTCCAGAGGTGGAGCTGTCAGATAAGATCTCAGCACCTAGGGCAGCAGGTGTTTCCCTGGCCACCCTCCAGGTATAGGATCCCAGGTAAAACAAGGAATGCCACTTCAATGAGAAATTTCAGATAAGCAGTGAGTGATTTCTTTCTGAAAGGATGTGTTGTCCAATTTATTTTTATTTGTCCAATCTGTAGACCCCATGGAGGGGCTATGGCTGGGTGGTGGGGAAAGAAGAAAAAAGAAAAAAGAAGAAGGAAGACTGAGGAAGGAAAAATCAAATATGACCAGGTGCTGACTGTACTGGAACTGTACACATGGAGGGCATCACGGGAAATGTCACATAACAGGCATGGAGCATGCTGGGAGGAAGAAAAGGTGTGCCTTGGGACCATGGGTCTCAGTGTGTCTTCCAGGCCTATGGCCCTTCATAGAGTTGGGTTTCCTATGGCTGCTGCAAAGAATTACAAGAACAGTGTCTCAAAACAACACACGTCCCATGTGTTGAACTTTGGAAGTCAGTGGTCTGACATACATGTCACTGGGTTAAAATCACCATATGCACACCATATGGAAAAGGGGAGAGGGGCTCTGTTTCTTATCTTTTCTGGTATCTCGAGGCTGCCTACATTCTGTCTCCTGACCTTTTCCTCCATTGTCAAGACACACAGTGAAGAGTCTTCAAAACTCTCTCCTCTCTCTTGCTATCTCACTTTCTGTTTCACTTTCCTGTCTCTCACTGTCCTGTTTCCATTTCTCTTTCTTTCTCTCCCTCTCTCTCTCTCTCCCCATACCTCTCCTCCCATCATCCCATCTCCTTGGGGGTTGTGAGCCTTTGGACAAAATGACCACCTCTATATGCCTCAAGCTGTGTGTGTGTGTGCATGTGTGTGTATTGGTGAAGATGGAACCCATGGTCTTATGCATGCTAACCATTAAACAACAATGTGTTCCCTTGATCCTGACTTTAATTATTCACAAAATGAAGAGAGTACAGTGGTGTCTTTCTCAAAGAGAATCACAGAGAACAAATGAGCTCACCTTAGTTATTTAAAAGATTTTTAAAAATCTTTTATTTATTTGAAAGTGCATGCAAAAGAGGGAGGGGGAGGGAGGGAGAATGGATGTGTCAGCACATCCAACCACTGCAAGCAAACTCCAGACCTTGTGCATCTGGCTTATGTGGGCCCTAGGGAATTGAACCGGGATCCTATGGCTTTGTATGCAAATGCCTTAACCACTAAGCCATCTCTCCAGCCCACCTTAGTTATTTTTTTTTATCAACTACTTAGGTTAGCACAAAAAATGATGGGAGGCTGGAGAGATTTCTCAGTGGTTAAGGCACTTGCCTGCAAAGACTAAGGACCCAAGTTCGATTCCCCATTATCCCGTAGATCCAGATGCATAAGGTGGCACATACATCTAGAATTCGTTTGCAGTGGCAAGAGGACCTGGCCCACCCATTCTCTTCCTCACTCTATCTGCCTTTCTCCCTCTCATGGTCTCTCACATAAATAAATAAATTAAAATATTTTTTTGGGGGGGGGATTCGAGGTAGGGTCTCACTCTAGCCCGGGCTGACCTGGAATTCATTCTGGCATCTCAGGGTGGCCTCGAACTCATGGCAATCCTCCTTCCTCTGCCTCCCGAGTGCTAGGGGAGGCGTGTGCCACCACACCAGACTCTAAAATAATTTTTCAATGGCTTAGCAGTTAAGACACTTGCCTGCAAAGCCAAAGGACCTAGATTTGATTCCCCAGGACCCACATAAGTCAGATACACAAGGTGACGCATGCATCTGGAGTTCATTTGCAGCAGTGGCTAGAGGTCCAGCACATTCATTCTTTCTCTCTCTCTCTCTCTCCCTCCATATGTATGTGCATGTGCGTGTGTGTGTATACATGTGTGTGTATAATCAAACAAAAATATTAAAAAACAATAAATGATGGGTTTCAATAGGGCATTTTCATACAGCTATGTCATTATACTTTGTTTTCATTCACTCCTTCTCCCAATGTCCTCCATCAGTATCCAATGACACTGGACCTGGTACTGAACCACTCTTTCTGGTTCCTGTCCTCGCCCAGATAGTCCTTTCTGCTATCTTATTACATGTATTCCATTACCCTCTGTGTTTCCCCCTCCCTTAAGAGCTATTTCTCCCCTCTAATGATCCTCTTTCTAGTTGCATGATAGGGGTCTTTTTCTTTGCATGTGTGTGTGTAGACACATGTATGTGCATTCATATGTGTGGCATGGTGTGTAGTGTGTGTGTGTGTATGCAGATCCATGTGCCATGAGCATTCATGCAGTGGCCATAGGAGAACTTTGGGTTTCCTTCCCTAAGACTCAGCCACACACTTCCTAAAGCTGCCATTTTTGGTCAGCAAGCCCCAGGAATTCTCTAGTCTCCACCTCCTGTGGACTGGAGTGACAGATGTGTGTGACCACGCCCAGCTTTTTATGTGGCTTCTGGAGACTCAAACCTGGGTGGCCTCAGGCTCCTATGAGCAAGAGTTCTTACCTGACAAACCACCTCCTCAGCATTATGTCATTTTTTTTTAAAAGCACATTTCAAGCCAGGTGTGGTGGCTCATGCCTTTTAATCCCAGCACTTGGGAGACAGAGGTAGAAAGATTGCTGTGAGTTCAAGGCCAACCTGAGACTACACAGTGAATTCCAAATCAGACTGGACTACAGTGAGACCCTACCTCAAAAAAACAAAACAAAACAATAAAGCACATTTTGTATCAAAGGTGCTCAGTGTCGGCTAAAGTTATTAACCAGAAACTTGGTGGAACTTTGTTTTTGGAAAACCCATAAAGAAGAAAGTAGCACAGAGCAGATGCTTGGAAAGGGTTTGTCCAGGTGATCGACACCCCCGGTCAACCTCCACCTGACCCCTCCACCCCTCCACTGGTGGTTTTGCAGCCCATTGCTTGGCACCTGGTCTGAAACCTTCCCAGCATGCTTTTCCCATTTCTACCCTTACATGATATGGTGGTGGAAATGTAAAATGTCATGCATTTGACTACTTAATCTTAGTTGGTGGCACTGATATGAGTGATTGTGGAACCTTTAAGAGGTGGAGCTTTATTGGAGAAAATGCTGGGGACAGACCTTGGGGTTTTATAAGCTAGCCTTACTTCCTGTTCTGTTTACTTCCTCCCTGCTGGTGTGAGGGCGTGACACCAGCTATCTGTCCTACCATCTTTTCCCCATCACACTTCTCTCAAAACTGAAAGGAAAACCCTTTTCCTTCCTTAAGCTGCTCCTGGTTGTCCCAGCAACAAGAAAGTAGCTGATACAAATGGCCGGTACCAGGAGCAAAGCCCCAGTGTCCCTTGATTTTCCCATAGGCCTTGGAACAGCATCTTCCCAGATACATACTGGTGTGGCCACTCAGCCTCCAAGGTCTCTTACCCAGAAATGAGGTGAAGATGGGGACCCTGGGACAGCTGTAAAACTTCTATGAAGCCCTCCTCTCATGTTTTCAAGTTCAGCCTCCCTTCTCTCCTTCCCCATAAACCTAGGAACCCCATGTCTCTGGCTGCACTCTGTTCCCCACTCTAAAATCTCCACCAAGACCCACACATGACCTTCCCTCCTTCCATCCTCACCCACCCTTCAGATGGCTCCAGCCTGGATCCCAAGGGTGAGGGAGAGTAGCAGTTAGGCCCTGCTCCCCCCAGCACCAGGCAAGAACATTTCTGGATCCTCAGTCTCTCCCACCGGGGAATCCATGCCACATAACTCCTTAGATCTTAGATTGAATTTCGATCACAGACTTGCTTCTTCCAAACCTGTGTGGTTTTCCAAGCACTTGCTTCTCTCCAGAAAGACTTTGCTATTAAGATTTAAGAAACTTTGAAGCAAAGCTTCTTTTTTTTTTTTTTTTTGGTTTTATCGAGGTAGGGTCTCACTCTAGCCCAGGCTGACCTGGAATTAACTATGTAGTCTCAGGGTGGCCCCGAACTCATGGCGATCCTCCTACCTCTGCCTCCTGAGTGCTGGGATTAAAGGCATGTGCCACCACGCCCGGCTCTTTTGGCAGTTTTAAGTGTAAGAATATTAATTTCAAAAAATCATTAAAAGCCACCCAACACATTAGAGGGAAGCAGAACTCAGCCTTTCCACCCAAAGTCACCACTTCAATTTTTTTCCCCTTGGGATTTCCTTATTGCCAAATCTGGAATTTTGCCTATGTAATGCTAATTTTAAATATGTGTGTGTGTGTGTGTGTGTGTGTATATATATATATATATATATATACATACATACATACATATATATATATATACATACATACATACATATATATATATACACATACATACACATACATACATACACACATACACACAAATATATGTATATATATGTGTGTGTGTGTGTGTGTAATTTATTTATTTGAGAGAGAGAAAAAATGGGTGCTCCAGGGCAGCCTCTGCAGATGAACTCCAGGTGCATATACCCCCTTGTGCATCTGGCTGACATGGATCCTGGAGAATTAAACTGGGATCCTTTGGCTTTGCAGGCAATCACCTTAACTGCTAAGACATCTCTCCAGCCCTGTAATGCTAATTTTAATGCTGTGGTTTTCTGTAATGTTTTCTTCCAAACAAATTAAAATTTATTCTGATTTTGAAAACATACTCATTGTAAAGCTGAAAATGCAAAATAATAACAATGATGCTGTGCAGGTATATTATAATTACTTCTGGATTAAATAATATAAAGACCTTTTACAGGAAGAAAAAGATTCAGGAAACTCCAAACCAAGGAAAATGGCATTTACAGGCTGGCGCATCTTTCTTGGGTCCCTTGAGCACACGTGCCTGGAAGTCAAGGAAGAGGCAGACTCTAACAAACAGCTGACTTTTCAGCAGCGTTCAAAATCCTACAAGAAGGGCTCCGCACATGACACGCATCTGTCTCACCCTTTGCTTTGCTCAGAGAAGGTTGTGGCATGGTAGCTCTGCAGCTGGGAGATGTGAGGACTCGTCTCTAGCTTTGGCCAGATCTCCAGTGCCAATGGCAGACTGTGTTCAGTATGATTCATGTTCTTAGGAGACTGCAGAGACTCTCTCAGGGCCTTTCTGTTTATTAAATAAAAACCCCATGTTTAAATATAATGTCAAGGCTGTGGCTCAGACCAACAGGATCCAGAGCAGCCTGTCATGTCAGCTTTAACCTTGAATAACTAGATGTTCATTGGGTTTTGACTTCCAGCCTCACAGGCTCTGAAGATTTTCCAGGAAGGCTCAGACTGCTCATGGGGAGGTCATCAGGGCCAACAGAGCCATCCATTTCCTTCTATCGGCTCTTCTTAATGGCAATGGCAGAGGCCGTGGCCTTCGTGTCAGGGTCAGCACCATATGCTGCTGAAGGCGTCCATGTTTCTCTCCGGGCCGGGGACTTTGGCATGGCCTGCTGCTGCTCCTGACCTCTCCTCTGCAGCCCCTCAGCCCTTCAGCAGTGGCAAGACGCTACCATACATAGAGCGCCCGACAGAGCCCTAGGTGTCCTGGCTCAGACAACACAGAGCTATGCTCATGGGTGGTCTGATAACGAGGACTTGGAATAAAATATAGCAGGGTGACGTGGCTCACTTGGATACAAAAAGAAACGTGCAACCAAATTAGGTGAGGTGGTCAAAGAATAACATGCAGAAATTTCCATGTTACCTTTCTTTTTTTTTTTTTTTTGGTTTTTCGAGGTAGGGTCTCACTCTGGTCCAGGCTGACCTGGAATTAACTCTGTCATCTCAGGGTGGCCTTGAACTCATGGCATCCTACCTCTGCCTCCCAAGTGCTGGGATTAAAGGCGTGCGCCACCACGCCTGGCCCATGTTACCTTTCTTTTGCATGCACATACGTGCATGTGGTGAGTATGCATGTTCATATCTATGCACACGTGTGTGTGAGTGCATGTGCACACACATGTGCTTACAGAAGCCAGAGGTCTCTTCCTCCATCACTCTCCATTTTATTGTTTTCAGACAGGATCTCTCAATAAACCTTAAACTTACGAATGAGGCTAACCTAGCCAGCCAGCAAGTCTCGGGGACTCTCCTGTGTCTATCTCTAGTGTGATTTCATGTAGGCAGAAGGGGTCCAAACTTGGCTCCTCATGCGTGTGTGACAAGCACTTTATACACTGAGCCATCTCCCCAGTCCTTACCTGCCCTTTACAGCTAAGGAAATGAATGCAGAGGGAAGTTATGTAACTTGTCCTGTATCACACAGCTAATAGCAGGTGAGGAGCTGAAAGGCACGTCCAGGGACAACGGCCACCAGTCACGTTCCTCCCATTAGGCATGTGCCACCCCTGCAGCAAGGGACATTGGAGCTGGAGCGCCAGCAGCAGGAAGGGGCAGCTTTGAAAAGGTATGGGAAAGTGTTCAGACATGAGGACAGGAAGAATTTGACAATCCTGCAAGCAAGAGATGAGGAGGTGCAGGTCAGAGGAACGTGGGCGCAGGGGCCTGGGTCAGGGAGCAGCAGCGACAGGCTCAGGATGGGGTTTTGCTCTAATGTCTTTTCTGGAGTGAAGGTCCATCTTTCCTGCTCAACTGGAGATGAAGTTTCATGTTTCACCTTTGTTACTTACCTGACATCTCTAAGGAACAGCCTACAAGTCTCGTATTTCCTTAATTCTCTTGGGATTAAGTTAGATAATTAATTAACAAGTATTGTGCTAACCTGACATTGGCTTGAACCTCAAGTGTTTTACCTATTAACCCATTCATCCCTGGAGAAGTTACTTAACTCCTCTGATCCTGTTTTTTTTTTTTACCAACACACAATAATAAGGCAGTGAAGGTTGGCTGCTAAGGATTTACTGAGATTTGTAAAGAGTCGATCAAGATCCACGCTGCCACAGAGCAGGTCCTACAGAAACCTCAGCCCCAGGCTAGGGAGCGAGCTCAGTGGTTAAAGGAACTGGCTGTGTCAGCCTGACCAGAGTTCAGCTCTGTACAATCTACAGAAAGCCAGAGGCAAGTATCTGTAGCTCTACCCAAAAGTGCCTCACACAATGACTGGGAAAGTAAGGAAAATCCCAAACTTGCAGGCCAGCTAGTAGGGCATCTGCAGCATCAAAACAAAGGAGACCTTGTCTCAAATAAGGTGAGAGGCTTGACTGACACCCTGAGCCTTCCTCTAAGCCCCCATTTGTGCACTGTGACACATGCATGCCCAAACACACACACACACACACACACACACACACACACACACACGGAGAATAATTGAGGCAGACACAGACATCAGCCTCTGGCCTCCACATGCTCATGTACATGTATGGCTACACACATAGGAGCATGCATGCACACCATATGTACATAAGCATACACACAAAGAAATATCAGCACCCAAGTTTCTTTCCTTACTACATGCAAAACCAGTCACCACAGTGACACGACCCTACTGCAGACTCTAGAGTTGGGAAGGATTATGTACCTTGATACTCAAAGCGTGGCCCAAGGAGCCACTCCACTGGATCCTGGGGCTCTTGTTATGAATGCATTTGACTCCACTACATGCACTGACGCAGAAACAGTCCTGGAATGTGGAAGAGAGGACAAATACTTACTAACCAGCAAATATTTTCCCAGATGGCTCTAGGACTGTGAGTCCATTTCTATAATGTTGTAGCCATTTGTTTCCTCATTTGCACGATACAACCTTCCAGGAACTAAATCTTTTTCTCCAAGTTGGTACAAATGTCACTCGAGAGAGGTATGGAACCAGCCTTCCATTTCGGGGGACTGCCCCCTTTTGGGCTTGTTAAAAGAGAAAGCTGGGCTGGAGAGATGGCTTAGCGGTTAAGCACTTGCCTGTGAAGCCTAAGGACCCCGGTTCAAGGCTCAGTTCCCCGGGTCCCACGTTAGCCAGATGCACAAGGGGGCGCACGCGTCTGGAGTTCATTTGCAGAGGCTGGAAGCCCTGGCGCGCCCATTCTCTCTCCCTCCCTCTATCTGTCTTTCTCTCTATGTCTGTCGCTCTCAAATAAATAAAAATAAAAAATGGACAAAAAAATTTAAAAAAAAAAAAAAAAAGAGAAAGCTATGAACAGTTCACACATCTTTGCTTTGCCCCTCAGTGCACCTGCTTTGAAAACATCACTTACAGACAGCCTGTCCTAGGGTGACAGGGAAGAGGTTAGACTGAAACATAGCCTTCAAAATGGCAGCATGGCTGTCTGCCCTGACTGTCCCACACAAGAGAGAGTGTATTTTCTGTCATGGTGACAGAATACATAAGATGAGCAACTTCATGCAGGAAAAGGCATCATTAGACTCACAATTCCAATGCATTTGGTCCGTGGTGACTTGGTCCCACTGCTGTAGGCTTGTGCTCCGCCATGGCAGGAGCAGACGGCAAAGGAAGCCCGATCACGTCCCAGCAGCCAGCAAGCAGTTAAAAAAAAAAAAAATCAAACAGGGTCAGACTTCCGGTTAAGATGGCGGCGTAGGTACCACGCCAAAGCAGCCTAGGGGGGAAAAAAGACCAAAAACACTCAGCAAAATACACTTTTACTAAAAGTGAGGTGTATAGGAAATTGAAATGGCAGCGGAGAAGTAGGAGAAATCCAGAGCATCCAGAGCCTGCACAGTCCGGCAATAGCGGCCCCGGCAGCTCCGCCAACCGTGGCAGCAGCAGCGGTGCACCAGAAAGCCACCAGACTGGGCTCCAGCCACAGGAAAAGCCAGGTGCGGGAGCTTCCCCTCACACCGCGCTCTCCACAAACTCGAAATGTGAAGGGAGAGCGGCAGTGAGCAACGGAGAAGCAGACCACGAGGTAGAAGCACACGTGGAACAGAGAGAACCAGAGCAGCTGCGGCTCCTTCCCCTCCCCCACCGCCGGAGCCCAGCTCCAGCGAACAGAGCAGCATCCCGGACCGACCACGCCAACTTGAGCCGACAGCGGGACCCAAGCAGGAGCAGAGTCCAGCAGCAACATCAGTGGCTCCAGCACCGGTAACAGCAGCGCCAGCAGCAGCAGATCCAGTAGCAGCAGCAGCAGCAGACCCAACAGCAACAGATTCAGAGGCAGCAGAGACAGATCCAGCAGAAGCAGCTTTGGTGGCAGCAGCAGCAGCAGCAGTGGCTCCAGCAGTGGCAGCTACAGCAGCAGCAGAGGCATCAGCAGCAGTGGACCCAGCAGCAGCAGCTTCAGCAGCAACGGCGACAGACCCAGCAGCAGCAGCTTTAGCAGCAGCAGTTCCAGCAGCAGGGGTGCTGATCTGCAGGGCCACACTTGCCAGGCTCAGTTTGCCCTGCAGGAAAAGTCAGTGCCCAGCTCCAGAAATCAGAAGAGCAGCCCAATGACCCAGGCATCAGCTTGACTGAGACCAAAATCATCCAAGGTAACTGGGATTGCACCAGGGAGGGTCTCACTTGGTCACAAGCTGACTTGGATCCCTCAACAGACCAGAAATCTTAACCTCTTTGTTGATAGAGGTCTGGTTGTTATAATAACTACTCTTGCATACATACTTGGGGCTGTTTTTAATTGAATGTGTACAGTGTTTAGTTAAATTTTAGAATCTACCTGTATTTTATTCCACTCAGCCTACTTGAATACTCCCATAGCAGGCAAAGTAAACCCCTAGGAACACCTTTGTAGATACTCTGAGAGTCTTAAGAGCCACACCTAACAACTTAAGCTCCTACCCTGAAAATATATTACATCAAATCAATTGATACAGCTAAGAATACCCGGGTAGCTAGAAAATCCAAGCATTAACTTAATCCAAGATGCAAAAATATATACATTATAAAATACATTTTATTGATCTCACATTAGCATTTGGGAATTTCAGGAGATAGAGGGGAATGATGTGCTTGGCATAAAATTACTAAAAGATGAGGGCTTCAGGGCTCCTCTCCATATTATAATGAAACTTCCAAACACACAAACCAAAGAAAAAATGTTGAAAGCAGTTAGAGAGAAAAATCAAGTTACCTACAAAGGCAACCCATCAGGATTACAGCAGGTTATTCAAAACAAACTTTAAAAGCCAGAAGGGCTTGGAGTGATATATTCCAAGTTCTGAAAGATAACAACTGTCAACCAAGGTTACTTTATCCTGCAAAGCTATCCATTCAAATAGCGGAGAAATAAGGACATTCCATGACAAAAGCAGGTTAAAGGAGTATTTGAAGATAAAACCAGCTCAACAGAAAATACCTGATAGAATCCTCCATGCTGAAGAAAAGGAAAAGTACACATATAAGGAACCTGGAGAAAACAAGCAATACTCAAATACTAGTTAACAGAAGAGAGCACAGGTAGAACCAGAACCACAAAAAAAAAAAAAAAAAAAAAAGGCAAACATAAATACATACCTTTCAATAATATCTCTTAATATCAATGGCCTGAATGCCACAACCAAAAGACATAGGTTTTCAGACTGGGTTAAAAAGCAGGATCCTACAATTTGTTGTCTCCAAGAAACTCACCTTTCTACAAAGGATAGACATTATCTTAGGGTGAAAGGTTGGAAGACGGTGTTTGACGGTGTTTCAAGCAAATGGGCCTAGAAAACAAGCAGGTGTTGCTATCCTAATATCTGACAAGGTAGACTTTAGTCCAGTGTTAGTCAAGAAGGATAAGGAAGGTCACTTTATATTGATTAAGGGCACACTCCAATAGGAGGACATTACAATCCTAAACATATATGCACCTAACATGGGGGCTCCCGAATTCATCAAACACTATTAGAACTAAGGTCACATATAACACCAAACACAGTGGTGGTGGGTGACTTTACACCCCATTCTCATCAATTGACAGGTCATCCTGGGAGAAAATAAAGAGAGAGGCATCTGGACCAAATGAGGTCATAGAAGGAATGGACCTAACAGATATATACAGGACATTTCATCCAAAGGCTGCAGAATATACATTCTTTTCACCAGCACATAGAACATTCTCTAAAATAGACCATTTGTTAGGACACAAAGCAAATCTTAACAAATTCAAGAAAATTGAAATAATTCCTTGCATTCTATGTGACCACAGTGGAATTAAACTACAAATCAGTAGCAAAAAAGGCTATAGAGCATACACAAAATTATGGAAACTAAACAATACATTACTAAATGATGAATAGGTCAATGAAGAAATCAAAAAGGAAATCAAAAAATTTATAGAGTCAAACGATAATGAGAATACAACTTGTCAAAATCTCTGGGATACAATGAAGGCAGTTCTAAGAGGTAAATTTATAGCCTTAAGTGCCTATATTAAGAAATTAGAAAGGTAGCAAGTAAATGATGTAATGCTTCACCTTAAAGCCTTGGAAAAAGAAGAACAAGGCAAACCAAAAATCAGTAGATGGGAAGAAATAATCAAGATTAGGGCAGAAATTAATGAAATAGAAACAAACAAACAAAAAAAATCCAAAGAATTAATGAAACAAAGAGTTGGTTCTTTGAAAGGATAAACAAGATTGATAAACCCTTAGCAAATCTGACCAAAAGAAAGAGAGAAGAGACACAAATTAATAAAATCAGAGATGAAAAAGGTAACATCACAACAGATTCCAGAGAAATTCAAAAAATCATAGGGACATACTATAAAAGCATATACTCCACAAAGTATGAAAATCTGAAAGAAATGGATGATTTCCTTGATTTATATGACCTACCTAAATTAAATCAAGATGAGATTAATCACTTAAATAGACCTATAACAAGCATGGAGATCCGAACAGTTATCAATAATCTCCCAACTAAAAAAAGCCCAGGCCCAGATGGATTCACTGCTGAATTTTACCAGACCTTTAAGGAAGAGCTAACACCATTGCTTCTTAAGCTTTTCCAGGAAATAGAAAAAGAAGGAGTTCTATCAAACTCCTTCTATGAGGCCAGCATCACCCTGATACCAAAACCAGGCAAAGATAGAACAAAAAACGAAAATTACAGACCAATCTCCCTCATGAACATAGATGCAAAAATTCTCAACAAAATATTGGCAAACAGAATACAAGAGTATATCAAAAAGATCATTCACCCTGACCAAGTAGGTTTTATCCCAGAGATGCAGGGATGGTTCAATATACGCAAATCTATAAATGTAATACATTATATAAATGGGTTGAAGGACAAAAATCACATGATCATCTCATTGGATGCAGAGAAAGCATTTGACAAAATCCAACATCCCTTCATGATAAAAGTCCTACAGAGACTGGGAATAGAAGGAACATATCTCAATATAATAAAAGCTACTTATGACAAGCCTACAGCCAACATATTACTAAATAGGGAAAAACTGGAAGCTTTTCCACTAAAATCAGGAACAAGACAAGGGTGTCCACTGTCCCCACTTTTATTTAATATAGTTTTGGAAGTCTTAGCCATAGCAATAAGGCAAGAGACACACATAAAAGGGATACAAATTGGAAAGGAAGAGACCAAGTTACCATTATTTGCAGATGACATGATTCTATATATAAAGGACCCTAAAAACTCTACTACCAAACTGTTAGAGCTGATCAAAACCTACAGCTATGTAGCAGGATACAAAATAAATACACAGAAATCAGTAGACTTCATATATGCTAACAACAAACACACAGAGGATGAAATTAGAGAATCCCTCCCATTCATAATTGCATCCAAAAAAATAAAGTACCTTGGAATAAACCTAACCAAGGAAGTAAAGAATCTCTACAATGAGAACTTTAAAACACTCAAGTGAGAAATTGCAGAAGACACTAGAAAGTGGAGAAACATCCCTTGTTCCTGGTTTAGAAGAATCAATATTGTGAAAATGGCAATCTACACATTTAATGCAATCCCTATCAAAATTCCAAAGGCATTCTTCATGGAAATAGAAAAAACAATACAAAAATTCATTTGGAATCACAAAAAACCTCGAATATCTAAAATAATACTGAGCAACAAAAATAAGGCTGGTGGTATCACCATCCCTGATTTTAACCTATACTACAGAGCCATAGTAACAAAAACAGCATGGTACTGGCACAAAAACAGACATGTAGATCAGTGGAACAGAAGAGAGGATCCAGATGTAAGCCGAAGTAGCTATAGCCACCTGATATTCAATAAAAATGCCAAAAATACTCATTGGAGAAAAGACAGCCTCTTCAGCAAATGGTGTTGGGAAAACTGGATATATATCTGCAGAAGGATGAAAATAGATTCTTCTCTCTCACCATGCACAAGAATTAAGTCCAAATGGATTAAAGACCTTAACATCAGACCTGAAACTCTGAAACTGCTAGAGGAAAAAGTATGGGAAACCCTCCAACATATTGGTCTTGGCAAAGACTTTCTGAATACAATCCCAATTGCTCAGGCAATAAAATCACAGATTAATCACTGGGACCTCATGAAATTACAAAGATTTTGCACTGCAAAGGACATAGTGAAAAAAGCAAAGAGGCAACCTACAGAATGGGAAAAAAATCTTTGCCAGCTATATATCTGATAGAGGATTAATATCTAGGATATACAAAGAACTCAAAAAGTTAAATAATAAGAAATCAAACAAGCCAATCAAAAAATGGGCTATGGAGCTAAATAGAGCATTCTCAAAGGAAGAAATATGAATGGCATATAAGCATCTAAAAAAATGTTCTCCGTCACTAGTCATCAGGGTAATGCAAATTAAAACTACATTGAGATACCATCTCACTCCTGTCAGATTGGCCACCATCATGAAAACAAATGATCATAAATGTTGGCTGGGATGTGGAAAAAGAGGAACCCTTCTACACTGCTGGTGGGAATGCAATCTGGTCCAGCCATTGTGGAAATCAGTGTGGAGGTTCCTAAAACAGCTAGAGATTGATCTACCATATGACCCAGCTATAGCACTCCTAGGCATATATCCAAAGGACTCATCTCATTTCCTTAGAAGTACGTGCTCAACCATGTTTATTGCTGCTTAATTTATAATAGCTGGGAAATGGAACCAGCCTAGATGTCCCTGAACTGATGAGTGGATAATGAAGATGTGGCACATTTATACAATGGAATTCTACTCAGCGGTAAAGAAAAACGAAGTTATGAAATTTGCAAAAAAATGGATGGACCTGGAAAGGATTATACTAAGTCAGGTAACCCAGGCCCAGAAAGCCAAGTGCCACATGTTCTCTCTTATATGTCGATCCTAGCTACAGATGACTGGGCTTCTGCATGAGAATGAAAATACTTAGTAGCAGAGGCCAGTAAGTTAAAAAGGAGACATAAAGGGAAGAGAAAGGAAGGGAGGAGGGTACTTAATAGGATGATATTGTATATATGTAAGTACAATGATTGAGATGGGGAGGTAATATGATGGGGAATAGAATTTCAAAGGAGAAAGTGTGTTGGGGGGAGGGAATTAACATGGGATTTTTTTTAATAATCATGGAAAATGCTAATAAAAATTTTTAAAAAATCAAATGATGGTCAGGCATGGTGGCTCATGCCTTTAATCCCAGCATTTGGGAGGCAGAGGTAGAGGATCGTCATTAGTTTGAGGCCAGCCTGGAACTTCAACGTAAGTTCTAGGTCAGCCTAAGCTAGAATGAGACCCTACCTCGAAAAAAAAATTAAATAATGATAAATGCTGATGAGGATATACGGAAACCTTATGTACTGTTGGTGAGAGTCTAAAGTGGTGCTGCTGTTAAGGCAGTCAGCATGAAAGTCTCCTCAAAAAGTTAAAACTAGGCTGGAGAGATGGCTTAGTGGTTAAGGTGCATGCCTGGGAAGCCTAAGGACCCTGGTTGTATTCTCCAGGTCCTGCTAAGCCAGATGCACATGATGGTGCATGCATCTGGAGTTCGTTTGCAGAGGCTTGAGGCCCTGGCGCACCCATTCTTGCTGACTCTCTCTCCCTCTTTCTCTCTTTCTGTCTCAAATAAATAAAAATAAAATCTTTTAAAACAATGTTAAGGGCTGAAGAGATGGCTTAGCAGTTAAGCCCTTGCCTGTGAATCCTAAGGACACCAGTTTGAGGCTTGATTCCCCAAGACCCACGTTAGCCAGATGCACAAGGGGGTGAACACATCTGGAGTTCCTTTGCAGTGGCTGGAGGCCCTGGAGCACCCATTCCCTCTGTCTACCTATCTGCCTTTCTCTGTCTGTTGCTCTCAATAATAAAAGAATTGCATACATTAAAAAAATAGTTAAAACTAGATCTACTATATGACCAGTTATACCAGTCCTGGGAACTGAGTTTTATTCAGCTATAAAGAAAGGTGGAATCATAAAATTTGTAGGAAAATAGATAAATCTGGAAGATATTATACAAACTGAGGTAACATAGGCTCAGAAAGACTAATGTTACAGGCTTTTTTCTTATATGAGGGTCCTAACTTCAAAGTTTTAGATTTGTATGTGAGTTGGAATTAGAGACAGTAGATGCCAGAAAGCTAGAAAGGAGCTAGAAGGGGAAGATGGAGGAAGCGTATGAGGCAGGGATAGAGATATGTAAGGAAAGGTTTAAGTAGGGTTAGGGGAAGAGAATGGAGAAGAAAGGGCTAGGGGAGGGTTAACCAAAACCAACGTTGTTATGAAAGAGGCACAGGGAAGCCCACTTTTAAATCTCTCTTTATTTAAAAAAAACAAAAACAGATTTTAAAAAGAGAGTTTGGCAAAAATTCCTTGGTTGGGGTGGATAATGCTGTTCTCAGAAGCCATAGGTCACTACAGGAAAAACTCCATGCCAGGGGTAGGATACCTCCCAGAGAGTGGTTGTTAAGGAAGGTGTTGCAGTCAGGTTCACATTGCTGGCAAAAAATACCTACCAAGAGCAGCTTGTGGGAAAAATAAAAAATAAAAAAGGTTTATTTTGGCTTACAGACTCGAGGGAAAGCTTCATGATGGCAGGGGAAAACGATGATATGAGCAGAGGGTGGACATCACCTCCTGGCCTACACAAGGTGGCAGGAGAGTGTGCCAAACCCTGGCAAGAGGAAGCTGGTTATAACACTCATAATCCTACCTCAACAATACACGGCCTCCGGGAGGCTTTAATTCCCAAATCGCCATCATCTATGGACCTAGCATTCAGAACACGTAAGTTTATGGGGGACACCTGAGCTACTACCATTGGACAAGGTTATGCCCAACAAATTGCCCTCTCAATACTTACATTATGTTTATGGTCATAGGCAGTGTTGCTCTCACTTTTGATCAAAGAAAGTTCGCTTTGTAGATGGAAGCGTACACCAGGGCAACTCAAGACTCACCCAAGTGCTTTGAATCAGTTGCTGTGGAATGCTCAGTGCTAAACGAGACATCTCTGTCACACCTGCCGAAGCTCAAGGGCCATTGCAGAAGAGGCGGCAGAAAGAATGCAAGAGCTGGAGGACGGGGAGGAGGACTCGGGGACACTGTCCTCCTGACATGAAGTGACCAGGGCACTCATGTCCTCATAGCAGGTGTCACCATCTACAAGACCTGCACCACGGTGAATTCATCAGCATTTCAATGCAGATAACGGGGGGGGGGGGGGGGGGGGGGAGCAAAAGGAAAAAATCAAAACAGAAGACAGACTAGTTAGAAAAAAGAAGAGGTTCAGTGGAAGGGATGGGGAGGGGTGATTAAAAAGGAACTGGAAAGGTATTGTAATCACATTACATGTTCATGTATGAAAATTGTTAATTTAAAAAAAAAAAGCCTAAAGAAGAAAAAGAAAATCTTCCCAAGGCTAAATTCTGACTTGCTGCCATCTGCTGGCCAACTGCTAGCATAATATTTTCCTCTGCACACTTAAATTTTAACTGAACTTGTATGAAATATTTATATGTTTTTCTGTGCCTGAAGAACATTAGGGTAATATGATGAATGAATAAACACAAACTACTGTTTTGGGTTAACAATGTTTTTAAACTTATACTATAAATTCTTGCTCCAAAGATCAAATTGAGGGCTGGAGAGATGGCTTAGTGGTTAAGTGCTTGCCTGTGAAGCCTAAGGACCCCAGTTCGAGGCTGGGGTCTAGTGGTATTCGTTCCTCTCAGAGATGTAGAGTCACCAGGCGTGGTGGCACATGGCTTTAATCCCAGCACTGGGGAGGCAGGGGTAGAAGGATCAACATTCCAAACCACCTTAGACTACATAGCGAATTCCAGGTCAGCCTGGGCTAGAGAGAGACCCTACCTCAAAAAAAAAAAAAAAAAAAGATGTAGAGTCTCTGAGATAAGCATGAGAGAGAGAGAGGGAGGGAGGGATTTATTGACTGGGAAGGTCAGTCAGCTCCTCCTCAGCCTCAGCAAACACCCTGTTGGGAAGTCCAGACAAAGCTCATTCCGTCTGCAGATCCAGCCTACCACAACCATGTACGGAGCCTGGTCAGACACTTCTAGGCCCTTTGAATATGGTGGGGGAGACAGACCAGGGGCGCTTCCCTTGGCTCTTGCCTCCCAAGGGCAGAGAAAGGCACGCACAAACACAGGCAGGAGGAAACACTACATAGAAGACAAAGCAAGGAGTGACACAGAGTCACCGGCTAGGGCATGGAAGGAAGTCTTTCTTGCTTTAGGTAAGTGGTCTTCAAAGGCACATCTTCTATTCTAGGTATTGACCCCAAAGACCCCAGATCAGCATGTCACAGATACTGCCTATCCATGCTCGCGGCCGCACTGTTCACAATAGCCAAGTTATAGAACTAACTGGGGTGGACTGGGAGGTGGCCTACAAAGCCTAATGACCCGGGTTCAATTCGCCAGTGCCCACATAAAGCCAGATGCACAAAGTAGCACATGCACCTGGAGTTCGTTTGCAGTGCCTAGAGGCGCTGAAATACCCGTTCTCTCTCTCTCTCTCTTTCTTTGTATTTACAGTATTTTTTAAAATATTAAAAAATAAAAATAATTTTGAAAAAAGAACTGAGGTGTCCAGCAACAGAATAATAGAATAAGAAAATGTGGTGCATATACACAACGTAATATTTTTTAAAAATGAAGTTATAGTTTTTGCAGAAAATGGATGCAACTACAGATGATTCTATTAAGGGAATTAAGCCATTCTCAGAAAGACCAATATATGCTGGGCATGATGGCACATGCCTTTAATCCTAGTACTCAGGAGGCAAAGGTAAGAGGGTTGCAGTGAGTTTGAGGCCAGCCTGAAACTACATAGTGAATTCCAAGGTCAGCCTGGGCTAGAGTGAAACTCTACATTGACTATAGAATTACTAACAGACCCAATTATTCCCTTACTGGGCATGTACCCTAAAAGCTCCAAGCCTCAGTCCAGAGAAATTTGCTCAACCATGTTTATGGCTGCTCAATTCGTAATAGCTAAGAGCTGGAATTAACCCAGATGTCCATCATTAGATGAATGGATAACTAAGATGTGGTATATCTACATGATGGAATTCTACACAGCAGTAAGAAAAAATGACACAATGAAATTTGAAGAAAAATGGTCGAACCTGAAACAGATCATTCTCAGTGAACTCACTGAATCACAGAAAGATAATTGCCGCATAGTTTCACTCATCTACAGCACGTAACCTGACTCTACCCAAGATGCCAACATACCCAGCAAGCATATCGAGGATGGGACAATAGGGTGAGTGGGGAGGGAGAGGAAGGCAAGGGAAAGGGTGGGGAACACAAATCTAGACCCAAACGGCAATGGTACCATAAAATTCTACATCCTAAAAGAGAGGCCAAATGGTTGAACCTTCACCAGGTCCTTAGAGGGAACACCTGAGTCACAAGGCACTGGAGAGGGTACGATGAATACTGACCTTAATCTTCTACTGCTTCTCTCTCTCTCTCTCTCTCCCTCCCTCCCTCCCTCTTCTAATTCTTCTATATTACTTATCTTTTTCTTCCTTCTCTTCGTGGGCACTGACCTATAACTCCCAGTACCAGCAGGTGGCTATCATCCACAATTGAGCTTTTGATCCGAGCAGCCTGCAAGGTTCCCTCAAAGAATGACAGATTTCTGTCAGAGTACTTGATGACCCACCAAACGTTAGTGGTAAGACCCTACTACTGAAGACACCATATGCGGTTGACACGTAACATGAAGTGACGTGGCTGAAAGCTGGAAGACAGTCAGTCAGTCCCCAGACAGCATGTCTAGTGCCAGAAGGTGCTACATGGGAGACTGGGTGAAAATGGCCAATATCTGTCCAAGTAACTTATGGTCTAACCTACTTAGCAGCAAATAACCTGTCGTGATGCGCACACAAGTGCAATAGTGGTGCACAGCCATGGTGGGAAGTCAACTGCTCTTGATTTGGCTAACTGATCTGCTCAGTGGAATGGAACCCATAGCTAGAGCTGGGAAACAAGTCAGAACCATATCCAAACATAACCCCGCTCTCCATTATCAAGTTACCACCAATTATGGGCTACCAGAGGGCCCTACACCTATTAAATTCTCTCTAAGAAAAATAAGGGTTATCCCATTTATCCGGTGCTAACTTACTCTCTGTCAGAGAATCTGCTTCTCTTTTTCAGATGGATGCAGATCCTAAGGACAAAACCACCCCATCATAACTCAAAAGGGCCCCAGCTGAAACTAAGAATAACTGGCAAAACAAGCAAGGGTGCTGTTTTCTTGGTGAACCTGGTATCAGCACAAGGGTGAAGGAGATTGACACAAAAAAACAATCAACTCATATCAAACCAGATATCCGGAGACACAGAGGCTCCCAAGACCTCATCACTGAAGCAGACCCAAAATTAACCCAACATGGATCAGGAAAATTTGCAGAAGAGGGGATGGAAAGAATGTCAGAGCCACACGTTGGGTCATGATACACAGAGACTTTGCCTCCTACCCACAACTGATGGCTAACCCCCCAATGCATGACCCATATACCCCAACAAGGAGGGTCCAGGAGGAGCAGGGAGGACAGGGAGGAGGCTAACAACAGATCAACTTGATGGTATCAACTTGACTGTATTCCTGAGTACAAAACTAATTTAAAAATGGAAAAAAGAAAGATATTCAGACAAATGTCTATATTCTCTCATATGTGGTTTCTAGATTTTATATAGTTCATAAATCATGTACGTATATAAGTAATGAAAATAGAAGTGAAGCAGCACAGAGTGACAAGGAGACGAATAGGATAGGAAGAAAAAAGAGGAGAACAGAGGGGTAAGGGAGCTGCATGCTCAACATATAATACGAGATGTCCTTATGTAACACAGTGCCATATACAAAGTATGTGTATAATGAAAAACTTATATAAATCAATAATAAAGTCCATGTGTTAAATGCTTAGATACTTGTGATGTTAATGGGAGGTGGTAAACTTTTAAGGGGGACCTAATGTAAGGAAATTGATGTCATGGGGTGCTTAATGGGGATACTAGCTCTCTTTTTAATTTATTCATTGACAGCTTCCATAATTATAGACAATAAACCATGATAATTCCCTCTCCTCCCCTACTTTCCCCTTCACAACTACACTCTCATCATATCCCCTCCCCCCTCAATCAGTCTCTCTTTCATTTCGATGTCATCATCTTTTCCTCCTATCATACTGGTCCTGTGTAGGTAGTGTCAGGCACTGTGAGGTCATGGATATCCAGGCCATTTTGTGTCTGCAGGAGCATGTTGTAAGCAGTCTTATCCTTCCTTTGGCTCTTACATTCTTTCCGCCACCTCTTCCGCAATGGACCTTGAGCCTTGGAAGGTGTGATAGGGATGTTTCAGTGCTGAGCACTCCTCTGTCACTTCTTCTCCACACTCTGGTGCCTTTTGAGTCATCCCAGAGGTCACTGCCATCTGAAAAGAGTCTCTCTCCTCTCTCTCTCTCCCCTCCAACCACAAGTCTACTTCATGTGCCCACCATGACGCTCTGTCTCACCACAGCCCAGGGGGCCAACCAGCATGGTTTGAAACCTTGAAAATTTTAAGCCATAGTAGACCTTACCTCTTTTTAAGTTATTATCCCAAGAAATTTGGTACAGAAATGGAAAGCTCACATACATTTACAGATGAAGAAAGCCAGACTCAGAGAGGTTAAGTCACTTGCCCAAAGTCATCCAGCCTAGACATGGCAGCCAGGCAAGGAGCCCAGGGAGGGCAGTCGTCCAGCTAGAAGAGTGCCATGAGAGGGAGGGGGAAGAGGTTTGGAACATATGTGGTATGAAAGCAGATGGAGTGGTAGTGGGGAAAGGCTTAAGCAGAAATGGGGACAAGGGATGGGAGATGAGGGAGTGGTGGAGAGGGTTCACCAAAACTAAAGAGGTATGAAAAAGCCATATGAAAACCTACTATTTTGTAAGCTAACTAAAACTTAAATTAAAAACCTTAAACTGGATGTGGTGGCACATGATGCCTTTAATCCTAGTACTTGGGAGGCAAAGGTAGGAGGATAACTGTGAGTTTGAGGCCACCCTGAGACTACATAGTGAACTCCAGATCAGCCTGAGCTACAGTGAGACCCTACCTCAGTGGTTAAGCCACTCACCTATAAAGCCTAGTGACCTGATTTGATTCCCAGGACCCACATAAAGCCAGATGCACAAAGTGGCACATGCATCTGGGTTCATCTGCAGCAGTGAGAGGCCATGGGGCTCTCTCCCTCCCTCCTGGGCTTGCAAAGCAGAGGTATAAGGATTGCTGTGTGTTTGAGGCCAGTCTGAGACTACATAGTGAATTCCAGGTCAATCTGGGCTAGAGTGAAAACTTACCTCGGAAAAAAAATATCTTGGGAAGAAAATTAATCAAAGTACAATGTTATCAACCACTCACCTGCCCACTTACACACTCAGCCACCCACTCAATCACTTGCCCACCCACTCACTCATCCACTCAGCCATCCACCCGTCTACCCACACACCCATTCATCCACCCACTAACCCACTCACCTACCCACTCAACCACCCATCCACCCACCCACTCACCCATTCAGCCACCCACTCACCCATTTATCCACCCACTCAACAACTCACCCACTCACTCATTCATCCACTCAACCACCCATCCACCCATCCACCCACACACCCATTCATCTACTCACTAACCCACTCAACCACCCACCCATTCACCCATTCATCATTCCCCCACTTACCCAGTCATTCACTTATCCTCTCACTCACCCACTCAACGATCCAACCACTTACCCACTCACCCATTCATCCACTCACTCACCCACCCACACATTCACTCACTTGCTCATTCATCCACCCATTTATCCCCCCACTCACCCATTCATTTATTCACTCACCCACTTCTCCACCCACACACTCACCCTCACACATCACTGAGTAGATGGGGGCAAGAGAGCATGTGGGGAAGGGGTGAATGGTCAGGGTGATGGGAGTAAGCAGGAGCTTTGCTGAGGGTGTGACATTTGGACCAAGCCAAGTAGATGCAGAAGTTAAAGGCAATGGTAATGAGAGAGAAGCATTCCTGAAAGAAGGAAAGGACAGGCTGGGTAATGGGCTTAAAAGAATAAGATGTGCCAGACATGGTGGAACACACCTTTAATCCCAGCACCAGCGAGGCAGAGGTGAGAGGATTGCTATGAGTTCAAGGCTAGCCTGAGACTACATAGTGAGTTCCTGGTCAGTCTGGGCTAGAGCAAATCCCTACCTCAAAAAAACACAAAAAACAAAAAAACAAAAACAAAAACAAAAACACTGGCAAGAAGTCTTAGCCATTAAGGCGCTTGCCTGGGAAGCCTAAGAACTCATGTTCAGATCTCCAGGTCCCACATAGCACAGTGATGCAAGCACTGTGTCCGGTGTTCACATCAGGCTGGAGGTTCTGGCATGCCCCTTCTCTATCTAGAGAGAGAGGGAGACATAGAATGAGAGGTGATGCCACTTCCATTGCAAGCAAGTGCTGCCAAGCCATCACTCCAGCCCCTTTCATTTCAGAACACCCCACTGGCTTCTATGGAAAGTCAGAGTGGAGGAGGGAAGACCTGATCAGAGGCCACTGGAGAAATCCATGGGAGAAGTGATAGAGGCTGGATGGTGGTGGTCTTAGACAAGGACAGCCATGGTGGAAGGCAAGAGATGTTTAGGATGGAGTTCAGCAAGATGGCTATGCAGCCAGAGTCGTTTCAGAAATGTATCCTCCAACAAATGTTTTAAGTCTTTCAATGGCCTTGAATTGGGCACTTGCAGTTCTTGGAGGCCTCTTATCTCAGTTACATAAAACACCCACATTCTACATTAAATACAATTTGCATGTCTTTAACATACATGCATCTATGTATTCATGTTCATACATATGTGGGCACAGGTGTATGGACATGCATGTGGAGGCCAAAGGTCAACATTAGGAGTCTTCCTCAGTTGCTCTCTACCTTATTCGAGTCAGGGTCTCTCATTGGCTGGAGCTCACCTATTTGGCTATACTAACAAGCCAGTAAGCCAGAGATTTCCTGTCTTCACTTCCCCAATTCTGAGGTTACACGAGATCATTGCCACTCCTAGACCTTGTATAGGTTCTGGGGATCTAAACTCAGGTCCTCATGCTGGCTCAGCAAGCACTTTACTGACGGTGCCCAAAAATGTAAGTATAGTTTTGTAGTTTTAAAAAGAAAAGAATCTTGGGCTGGAGAGATGGCTTAGCAGTTACACACTTGCCTGTGAAGCCTAAAGACCCTGGTTCGAGGCTCAATTCCCCAGGACCCACGTTACCCAGACGCACAAGGGGCGCACGCATCTGGAGTTTGTTTACAGTGGCTAGAGGCCCTGGCATGCCCATTCTCCCTCCCTCCCTCTCTCTCTTTGTGTGTGTGTGTGTCTCAAATAAATAAATAAAAATGAACAAAAAATATTAAAAGAATATTTAGTTCTGTTGTTCACATTATCCACCTACATTTAATGCATTTACTTTATAAATGTCAGTTTTTCATAATCCTCATTCTCTAAAATTCCAACCCTGTGAGAAAAATCCAGACTCAAATTGTGTTTAAATATAATGAAAACATTTAAGTGTTAGATTTGACAGTTAAGATTGACAGTGTAGGGGGCTGAAGAAATGGCACAACAGTTAAATAGGTACTTTCTTGAAAAACCTGACAGCCTAGGTTTGATTCCCCAGTACCATGTAAAGCCAGATGCACAAAGTGGCACATGTGGGCTGGAGAGACTGCTTAGTGGTTAAGGCACTTGCCTGCAAACCCAAAGCACCCAGGTTCGATTCCCCAAGACCCACATAAGGCAGATGCACAAAGTGGTACAACGTCTGGGGTTCGTTTGCAGTGGCTGGATGCCCTGGTGCACCCATTCTCTTTCTCTCTCTCTCTCTCCCTTTCTTGCTCTCAAATAAGTGAAAAATATAAATATTTTTAAAAAGAAGACAGGTGAAGAGCTGGGCATTGACGGCGCATGCCTTTAATCCTAGCATTTGGGAGGCAGAGGTAGGAGGATAGTCATGAGTTCAAGGCCACCCTGAGACTACGTAGTAAATTCCAGTCAGCCTGGACTAGAGTGAGACCTTATCTTGAAAAACAAAAACAAACAAACAAAAAGAAAGTGGCACATGCATCTGGAACTTGTTTGCAGTGGCAGGAGACTTGGTGTGTCCATTCTCTCTGCCCCCACTCTTTCTGTCTCAAATAAATAAGAATATTTTAAGACTGACAGTGTAATCTTTATGAATGGTTTTCAATAGGCACCTGTGTGCCAAGCTTGCCTCACCTGTTCTCTGCCCATGTCTTTCCTCTGCCCACTGCCATCAGTACAGTCAGACTTCATCACACCCCTCCTCGATCTCACTGTCATCTCTTCCTTTCTGCTGCCTGCATTGTGGCCACCACGTGGGAATCTGAGGCTGCTCTTGCACTCAGCCTAGCTGACATTTGTAAAACCTGAGATGTAAAAAAGCAAACACCCCCACAGGGAAACCTTCCTACCCTTATGCAGGCAATGCTTTTTCCCAAATATTTTATTTATTTGCAAGGGGAGAGAGAGAGAGAATGAGTGCACCAGGACCTCCTGCCACTGCCAACTAACTCCAGATACATGTACCATTTTGTGCATCTGGCTTTTGGTGGGTAGCAGGGAATCAAACCCAGGCCATTAGGCTTTGCAAGCAAGAGCCTTTAATAGCTGAACTATCTCCCCAGCCCAAGAGGGCAATTCTTGCTGTATTCTCCATAGCTGGAGCAGAGGGGAGCCCCAGCTGCCCACTGCAGTATGGGGTCGATGACCTAACTTCACAGGGTCTTTTTCTTTCCTTTGCACATGATTCCTAGAAAGAAGTAAATAGTCTCAGGCTTGGATGACAGAGGCTCGGTAAGCTGAGAGCACTGGGACCAAGAATGGTTCCACAAACAGATGTCACAGGTATTCATAGGGAATGCTGGAGCCAGGTTGGCTTTGCAGGGACAGCTTTACTTTGGACAGGTATTTGTCCTTTGGAACTGATGCCCAAGCCAGGCTGCCTTTCCGTGCCCAGAGGCCCCACAGTCCAGAACGTGGGAGCCTGCGTTGCTTCAGATCAAGGGACAGGCAAAATATCCCTTCATCCTCTCCTGCCCGTCAGCCGCACCTCTGACATGGGTCCTACCAGTTTCCATCAAAGGTCACAGCAAGAGGCCCGAGCTCACAGGATTGTGGGCAGCTTCTTTCCCTTGGCATAGTGTGCCTGTGGTCCATAGCTCTTGGTATATTCATAGCTTTCCCCATTATTTCTCCTTTATTGGCAAGTAGCATTACACAGTATGATGTATTGCCACAAATGTGGAGGTTTCAAACAAGAGGTTAATCCTCAGGTCTGGAAGCCAGAGGTACAAAGTCGAAGTGCGGGTCACGTGATGCTCCCTCGGGAGCCCACAGAGAGTCCATTCCCTATCTCGTCAAGCTCCTCAGGGCTCTAGGCACCCCAACCTGTGGCAGCATTGCTTCAACCTTTGTTTCCATCTTCATGTGCCTTTCTCTTCTTGCTCTCTGTGTTTCAACCAACCATATTTGTTCCTGGATTTGGGGTTCACAAAAATAATCTTGCATGGTCACCCCAGACTCTTCAAGCCATCCATCTGTACAGACCCTTTTCCCATGAACAGTCACGTTCACAGGGTCCAAAGATTGCCATATGAATGTAACTGGAGTTGGCAGAACTATTCAACCCATTGCCTTATTTCTAGTTCAACTTTGAGTATGACTGGTGTAAGCACCCATCAGCCCTTGCACAGGCCCGTGTTTTCACCTCTTCTGGGGGTGGCATTAGGTGATCACTTTGTAACATAGAGAAAGTTCTTCAAAGCAGAGAGGCCTGTTTCTCTTAATCCACATCTGGGTAGCCCTGACCCAGGGCCTTTGACCCTAGCTTATTCTACCCCTCTCCCTGTTCTGACTTCAAACAAAATTATCCAGTCTCCTGGCCTGCTCCCCACCCCACCGCCAGACCTTAATACGTTCACAGGAACAGGCTTGACAGAGGAAGGGGCTGGGTGGGAGCGGGGAGGGCATCTCATTCCCCAGGGCCTGTTTCCTTGTATCCTAGACTCCAACTGCAGATTGGGCCATTTCTCTTTCTGTCACAGACCCTCACTTGTGAGCCCTTAGTGGCCTTAGGAGGAAATAGACCCCCTGGGATGTCATGGCCCATGCCTGCCTGTGGCAGACCTCTCTATGACCACCACCACCGGTTGACAGATTGGGATAAATCAAGGCTCATTTACAGAGATGCAATTTGCAATCAACCTGTAAGTTGATTTTCTCACAAATAAATGAACAATCAACATGGCTGCAGATGACCAACTGAGATGTGGAACACATGTGTTTGGCTGCAGATGTCTTATTGGTTCAAAGGAATCCTCTGGCTAACATTTGCTTTTGAACCTTTTCAGAATTTATCTTTGTCATTATTTGCTTCTGCTTGTCCTTGCTGCGTGTGGGAACCACCGGATGCAGGGCCTTTGTGCCGCCGCCGCCGCTGTGAGACCCTGCACACCTGTGTGCCCTCGAGCCTGCCTTATCTCATGCTGGCCGGCACACCTCCATGCTCCAGGCCACCTGGGAGCCAATGACATTGCTTAGAAAAAAAAGGTCTCCTGGTGACCTCACCTGTTCTCCAGGAAGGCCACCTCCTCCCTGCAGGTGGGAAGGCTTGAGCTGAGAGGCCTTCCTGGCCCTGCTGCTGACTTTGGGACTCTTAAATCTATGCCCTTGACCTTTGGCCGTGTTGATAGCAATAACTAGGCCTGTGTCTGTGCTGTGCGTACTTGGGGTTTCCCCTATGGGCCATTCTTGGATCCTCTAGGATCCAACCACTCCATTAAAGAACCCCCCAGCGTAGCTATGGGTGAGATGAAATGCCTGCTGTTCTGCCGGAATTCAAAACCCTGGCTCAACTTCCCTGGGGGAGAGGGACTTTCTACCAGACAGGGAGCTATGTGTGCCAACTTCTGAGCTCAACTTGTGGACCCCTTGCTGGGGGAGGAGGGCACTGGGAGACCTCTTAATTCCATGCAGCTGAGATCAGGGTGGCGCTGAGACTAAGAACTGGGAGTAGTCCCCCTCCTCTTCGAGACAGAGTCTAGCTACGTAACCCTGGAAGGCTGGTATTCCCTATATAGCCCAGGCAGGCATGAACTCATGGCAATCCTGTCTCGGTCTTTTCAGTGCTGGAATTACAGGCTTGTACCGTCAATCCCCAGCTCACATTTATCTTTACTATAACGAATTTTTCTCAAAGGAAGAAATTAAAACGATCAATAAATAATTGAAAAAGTGGTTCAACGTCCTTAGCCATCAGGGAAAAGCAAATTAAAACTACTTTGAGATTTCATCTCATCCCAGTCAGAATGGCTAATATCAAGAAAACAAACAATAAAAATGTTGTTGGGCGTGGTGGCACACGCCTTTAATCTCAGCACTCAGGAGGCGGAGGTAGGAGGATTGCTGTGAATTCAAGGCCAGCCTGAGAGTACATGGTGAATTCTAGATCAGCCTGGGCTACAGGGAGACCTCACTTCAAACAAAACAACAACAAAATGTTGGTGAGAATGTAAGGGCAAAGGAACCATTACTTATTACTAGTGGAAATGTAAATTAGTCCAGCTATTATGAAAATATATGGAAATAGACTTAGTTACACCATTCTTGGGTTTATACCCAAAGGACACTAAGTCAAGACACAGCAACGATTCCTATCCATGTTTATTGCAGTAGTAGTCACAATAGCCAGGAAATGGAACTAGCTTTGATGGATGGATAAAACTGAGCCGTGGAAGCTTGTGCCTTTAATCCTAGTTCTCTTGGGAAGCTGAGGTAAGAAAATCACCATAAGTCCACAGAGTTCCAGGTCAACATGAGCTAAAGGGAGACCTTGCATCCAAAACAAAGCAAAACAAAAACGTTAAATGGATAAGGAGAATGTGGCACACAGACCCAGTGGAATTTTGTGTAGCCATAAAGAACAATGAAATCATGACAGTTGCAGGAAAATGGATGTAGCTGGAAATAAACCAGACTCAAAAGACAATTACCATTTGCTTTCTCATATGTAGAGCCTATATTTAAAATTAAATATGTATTTTTATATGGGCGTGACTGAACTGTCTCCCCAGCTCCCCACTCCCAGTACTTCTGACATACAAACTCTTCAGTAAATTACTTATGACATCATTTTCTCATATGTACAATAGAAACATCAGTACCATTTCTCAGGGCTGGTCAGAGAGTTAAAGAAAAGGGCACATGGAAGCCCCAGTCAGTGCCCAGTCCTCAGGACAGGGTGACATTATCCCGGGAGCAGCCCTAAGACCTCTGTCAGGATCTGAGATCAGTGGAAAAGAAAATAATCAAAGTGGACTATTTGAAAAATTGGGATTAAAGGCTTTCTTTTAATTTAAACATATATTGTACTAATTTCTTGATCTTTTGATTTAGGGATAAGGCCTTTTCTTTGAGACTGTGTCCACTCCTTAGAGTTCTCTTGTTTTTCTTGCAAAACTGTCACCCTGAGTCTCTAACTTCTGGCTGGGCTTTATTTTAAATGTTTATCTCAATCACTTGTGAAGGTAAGAAGCTGGGGGGGGAGGGGCACAGGGGCCATGTGCTGTGAACAGGTAAGGCTGACAAAGGCTATCCTGGCTACCATCTAGTACCCTGAGGCCCAGGCCTCTGAATGGCCTATGCAGAGCCTAGCAAACATTAATATAGTTGTTCCTGCCCATTCAAGGCCACGACCTTGGCATGACTTCACTCACCCACCCCCACCTAAAGCACCTGCCTGAGCAAACTTGTTCCAGCCAATTCCCAAGACAGACCCCGTCACCTTGCCTGGGTTTCGCATCAGTTGGCAAACCCAGATGGGTTTCAGTGGACCAACCCTTCCCCAGCCCATCCAACTTTCTGCAATAAAGAGGAGAACCAAATGAAAAGTGACAAGGGGTGGCAGGCGGGAGAGATGGCTCAGAAGTTCAAGGCCCAGCAAATATCAAAAGAAGCACTAACAGCCAGAACTCCAAACTGCTCTCCACACACCTTAGGGCTGGACTCCAAGATCCACCCCAGCAACATGCCCCCTGTAGCAAGGATCTACTAGGGGATTCAAGTTGCAAGTTCAATTTCACTAAAACATCTCAGTCTATGGAGCCCTGCACTCAAGCCACCATGCTCCATCAGATCCATTAATTTTAAGTTTCTACTGTAGACCCGACATTTTCCTCGACACTGGGGATTAGCAGTGAAAAAGTTAAGGCCCTGCCCACTTATGACAATCTCTTTCCCTTCCCCTAATCTTAAACTTCAGTTGTTTGCTTAACCTGTTTCTGTTCAAAGTCCATCTATAAAACTGGCCGTTGAAAACGGCCTCCAGCCCATTCTCCAGACCCCACTGATTTCCTTACGCCTCTTGTTCTATCTTCAAGCTTTATAACATGATTTGCTTTCCCAGACAAATCTGCCTATGGTCAATAGCCACAAGGTGAGATGGGGACTCTGTTCTCTCCTGTGTGGAACTTCCTTTACCCATCATAAACAGTGGCTACACAGATTGTTCTTTATGGATCCAGGTACAATCAATAGGACTGTTCATCAACTCCATGCCTTCCCAGAGGGCAGGCAGACTTCTCCCACATGTTAGTCATCTCAAAGAAAAAGTAAAACTAAAATCTTCAGGAAAAAAAGTCTCTTTGTGTTTCATGTTCTTTGTCATGTCCAATGATGGCCAGCCATGTCATGTCATGTGTTCTATGTTTTATGGAGTCTGTCTTTATGTGCGACTAAATTCATGGTCACTAATTGTGACAATACTTATGGTCATTAAGCATTCTGAGGCTTATAGATATGTTAAGATGGTTTATGATTTCTCTCTTTCTTTCCCAAGGTAGGGTCTCATGCTAGCCCAGGCTGACCTGGAGTTCACTATGTAGTTTCAGGGGTGGCCTCGAACTCACAGTGAGCCTCCTGAGTGCAGGGATTAAAGGTGTGTGCTACCACGCCCAGCTTTTATGATATATTTCTGACTTTATGCTTGTTCATGCTTACTACGTGTTTACATTCCAGGGTTTGATCCTGCCTCTAACAATGTCTTCTGAATATTTATGACTTAAATCTTTAGAGAAATGGTTAATTTGGGTTATTGACAAAACACGAACATATTGGTATGTTTCACCCATATTTATCAATGTTTGGTATACATGCTTTCTGTTTAATGAAATTACTGAAAACTTTTGTAATATTTCTAATGTTCCTAACCTGTATCATTCTGGATGGAGTATACTCAATGTAGCTATGAAAATGTGTGGATGCACCTAAGACGTTCAGTGAAACAATAGATATTGCGCTTCCCTCTTCTGAAACTGCTGCAAGGTAGATTCCTTTATGATAGCTAATAGATAATAAAAAATTCTGTATCAATTTACAACTAAAGTTAAACAAATAGGAATTGACTCTGGGCCTGGCCTTTTAGACAATATATATAACTACTTTATCTCAGGAGACAGCAACCTGTCTTGTTTGACAGAAAGGAGTGTCTTAACCCTCACAAACCATACATCTCATTCCTCTACAAGCACAGGAAAACTCAGGATTGTCAAGGATTTGGAACTCCCGCACAATCAGTGCTTGGGAACTCTGTATATGAGGCTTCGATGAAAGCTCTCTCCGTCTCTCTGAAGTGAATTCTGCCTGAAAGTGTGTCTTCAGTTAAAGGGTTTCCATTTCAGATAAGATGGGTTAACATAAAAAGTTGTTTCTCTGCACTTCTCTCACCTTAATTGCTTTTCTAATTTAAACTTACTGTCTGTAATAAGTTGGCAAATTTATTTATAGTGCTGTGTCTATGTTCAGATAAAAATTGGGGTTAGAAAAGGTAAAAAACTTCTGACCCCTAAGTTATGTCCTGTATCACAATAGACTTTCTTATTGGTGACATTCCATACAGCATAATCTTTTGTACTGATACTGTAGTGTTTGTATTGTTTCAAAACCATAATTTTACAGCTTCTGACCTGCACAGAAAACCATCTTGATTCTTCTTATAAGATTGATATCCATGACCTTCTGGACCTTTGCAGTTCCACAAGATCACCTCAAAGGGCCCTATAGCAGACTAACGCCATCTATCTGGGCCCCTCTTGATGGTTCTCCAAGGCCGAAAAGTCAACAGGAATAGATTCCCCCTTTCACCTTTTAATCCCAGCACTCAGGAAGCAGAGGTAGGAGGGATGCTGTGAGTTCGAGGCCACCGTGAGACTACATAATGAATTCCAGGTCAGCCTGGACTAGAGTGAGACACTACCTTGAAAAACCAAAAATACATAAATAAATAAAATTAAAAGTCAGACTTGAACCTGCTATCCAAAAACTTGAAGTCTCTCACCACTGACATTAAACCCAATTTCCTTTGTCCCTGGTAACAGAGAAAAAAAAAACAAACAAAAACCCCTCCTGATCCTAAACAAAGACATAAAATATAGAATATGTGCTGATAGATTAAAAGGGTTGTTAAAGGTTGTATCTCTGATTAAGATAACTAAGTAATATCCAAGTGCTTAGCTTGTGTTTTCCATCTGATAAAGCCTATATTTTGTTGCATAAACATCTGTTTACAACAGGAAGTTTCTTAAGTGTTCTACTTTTGTCTTTTCCTATTAAGTAAAACTTTTACTTGCTATAAACTTATTCCAAAAAGAAAATCCATGAAAAACTGGACATAGGGCTGGTGGGCGCTTGCCTGTGAAGCCTATGGACCCCTGTTCAAGGCGCAATTCCCCTGGACCCACATTAGCCGGATGCACAAAGGGGCGCACGCATCTGGAGTTCGTTTACAGTGGCTGAAGGCCTGGCGCGCCCATTGTCTCTAACTGCCTCTTTCTCTGTCTGTTGCTCTCAATAAATAAACAAAAAATAAACTGGACCTAATTATAGAGAATTTAGTGTGATTGTAAAATTAATCAAACTTTAAACTTTTTCTGCCTAACATACCTCCATTAGTTCCTCTAAAGCTAAGTCAGACATTTTGATCTCTGGACTGAGTAAAAACTGTAAGCTTTCTATATTAAGAACTTATAAAAACCTTCAAACCTGACAACTTTCAAAATTGGTTAATTTCTTTTTTTTTTTTTTTTTTTTTTTCAAGGTAGGGTCTCCCTCTAGCCCAGGCTGACCTGGAATTCACTATGTAGTCTCAGGGTGGCCTCAAACTCATAGTAATCCTCCTACCTCTGCCTCCCGAGTGCTGGGATTAAAGGCATGCGCCACCACGCCCAGCTTCAAAATTGGTTAATTTCTTAATCTTTACCATATTTAAATTTAAAATTGTTTAAGATGTTTCAAATATTGCTTCAACACTAGTATCTTATACTTCCTACCTTACCTACGCCAAATTTTTATTTCCAAAAATTCCAATTAACTCTCCATCCAAGTTAACAATTCCTTCTTTCTTATAGACAGCACCCATTTTCTTACCTACCACCCATGCTATTAGTTTTCATCTTTAGATATAATATTCATGTCACCTATAAATGTCATGTCACATACAAGAAAATTCAAGTAAGTACTAACCAGATCATAATGGCCAATAGATTTAATATGATCTAGCAGTTTCTTTCCTAATGGCTCAGGTAACTATCACTCTCCTGAAGAGCTGCCACCTTGCCCACTATGTATACAAGGTACAAAATCAAATGGTGATCTCAAAGATGAGGCTCTCAGAAGCCACACCTTGTGACTAGAACTTCAACGCTGGACTGCAGCAAATGTGGAGAAATAAATGGTACCAATCCAGAGCCAATAATATTTTAGCCTGGATTAGCCTTTTTAATAGCCAATATTATTTCTTTGCATATGACTTGACATCTCTCTGTGACCAGCTAGAGTATCTATTGTTAAGAAAAATAAGTAAAATAACTCACAGCTCTACTACCTTCAAGTTAAACCTATTCTGTCTCTAACATGTACTTGATTCCTGATTATAATATTCATCCTTTCTTTTGGTCCTTGCATACTCAGATACATCACTGAACTCCCATAAGACAGAAATATGCACTTTCACTTCACGAGTCACTGAATTCTCTGTCTTGGCAGGACACCCCAAAAGATCTACTGCACCTCCAGCAGGAAGTAATCTAAGAGAGCTCTTCACCCTAATTCCAGCCCACACAATCCTCCCCTAAATGTCCCACACATCCTCAGTTCTCCCCAATCATTTTTTTCCTCCCCAATCTTTTTTATCCTTCCTGGACTAAAGGGTTAATAGCTTTCCTTGAAAACTAGAGGGAACTAAGGAGTTAGTAACATCCAGTCCTCCCTAGTTAATTCTGCTAAAGATCCTATTCTGAGAAAATAGCTTTGATGCCTTATCTGCTTCCCTTGGACCTGCTGATTCAGGTAGAAACCTCCTGTA
Organism: Jaculus jaculus; assembly: GCF_020740685.1. Taxonomy (NCBI): domain Eukaryota; kingdom Metazoa; phylum Chordata; class Mammalia; order Rodentia; family Dipodidae; genus Jaculus; species Jaculus jaculus. The sequence continues at coordinate 38,261,599 of NC_059112.1, forward strand.
AATTTGGACCCCAGCCTAACTCAGGGCTTCAGCCTTCATCCCACAGCAAGGCTGCTGCCCCTCGCTATACCTCCCAATAAACAGTCAGTCTATAGAGATCAAGTCTGACGTTCTTTCTTGCTTTTCTCTTACACTTTCCTTACACGAAGGAATCCCAAGAGAACACAGAAAACCAACTTAATGAAATAAGGAGGTCAATATAAGACATGAGTAAGGAAATAGAAATAATGGAAAAAATACCAATCAGAACTACTAGAAGGGAGAAACAGAGTAAGTCAAATAGAAAACTCTATAGAAAGTCTCATCAGTAGAATGGAGCAAGGAGAGAACAAAATATCTAAACGAGAAGACCAGGTGGCAGATCTAATACAGTCAAACAAAGAGAAGGACAAATAGGAAGGCATGAACGGGAATTTCAAGATATTTGGGACACTATGAAGAGATCAAACATAAGAATCCAGGGGAAAGTAGAATTTAAAGCCAAGGGTGGTGGTGCACACCTTTAATCCCAGCACTTGGGAGGCAGAGGTAGGAGGATTGCCATGAGCTCAAGGCCACCCTGAGAATACAGAGTGATTTCCAGGTCAGCCTAGTGAGCTAGAGTGAGACCCTACCTTGAAAAACCAAGAAAGTAGACAAGGCTTTCCCTTGAGAAAGTGGAAGAAAAAAAATGAGGGTACCATTTCCTGAGTAGCTTGGAGAGTGACCAAGAACATGAGATGTTAGCTGGAGAAACTTGTGAAGCTTGTCCCTTCAGCTATCAGGGAAGTAGTGATAGCTAGGCTTGTAGAGCTCAGGACAGAACCCCAGATTTTGCATGGTGTTTTCCTAGGTTAAGATACGGATAGATCATCCTGAGAGCAGGGGAGGAACTTTGTGGTACTGTTCATGGAGGAACGGCTAGGGAGCAGAGAAGGACCAGCTGGAAAGCCTGGTGTCCCAGAAGCTGAGTGCTAACAGTTCCCAAGACGAGGAAAGGTCAGGAAGGGAGAGCCCCAGGACCAAGGCTCTTCAGAGCAACGCGGTAAGAAATTGCTCTGTTGGGCTTGCGTTTTTTTTCCCAGCTGTTTTAAAAATCAAAAAGTACATATACTTTAGCATGCCTCCCATATTTAAGAATATATGTATTGCAAATGTTAAAAAAAGGAAAACATACAAAAGCAAAAAGTCCAGGTTGTCCTGTGGCTCAAGCACTGAATAGAATCAAATCTTTGTCTGCTTGTCCACAATGCATTAGTGCTTAAAGCTTTGTTTGTTCACATCCTGCCAGTGTTCAAGCCACAGAACAGAAAACATCAAGCATCACACGCCAAGACTCCTGGGTTCCACATCAACATTTTCAGAGCAGGATTCCAATGCATGCAGTGACTATGGCTGTGTGTGCATTCTCCAGTGCTCTTCTTAGTGGAAGGATGGAAATCTCAGTTCTCTTCCAATGCCCCTTACCGTTTCTGGGATCTTGTTTCTCAGCTCACTTTACATCTATAACCCCCACAAGACACTTATCAAGTCACAGCAAGGGGCAGAACACATTGTTTTTCACAAACCAGGTCACAGGGAGGCTCCCATGGGATGCCTGGGATATGGTGACAACTGGGCTTTGCCTGTGAAACTGTTATATAGGTATTAATGAGTCAATGAGAATAACCAGGCAAAATCCACTTCAGAGAGAGGGAGAGAGCCTTTATTCAAGTGTGGACCTCTGCTGGCCAATGCCAAAAACCTGACACAGGCCCTGAGCTCAGATTGTGCTGGACTTACTACATACCTTTTACAATCCTTTGTCTGAATTAGAGAGAGGAGATTTACATCCATGAGTGTAGGGTTCTGTCAAATAAGATTAAGTACAGGCAGCTGTCTCCTGAGATAAGGTAGTTACATATTGTCCAAAGGGGTCAGGCTCAGAGTCACAGAATTCTTGTGAGCTACCATCAGAGCAATCTCACCCACTGCAGTTTCAGAGGAGGGAAGTGGAACACCTACTACTTCACGGAAAGTCTGAAGTACATTTTCATTTTTTGTAGATACACTGATTATATGCCACTAAACTAATATAAGCTAGAAACATTAAATAAATGGTATTCCTTCAATAAAACCTCAGTGCATGTATCTCTCATTTAGTGTTAGTCTCCGAATTGATATAACTGTTCTCATGAAGAGGAACCCAACAACTGAGATGGTGTTTTTGTTTTCAAAAAGTCAAGAGACTTTAATCCCAGCATTTGGAAGGCAGATGGAGGACCACCGTGAGTTCAGGGCCAGCCTGAGACTACATAGTAAGTTCCAGGTCAACCTGGCAGCCTGGGCTAGGAGGAAAAAAAGGGAGGGGGGAAGAGATGTCCCATCTCCTCTAATATCTCTAATATGTATGCTAGCACACTCTGGCTACCTGACACAGTCACTGCATGAAAACAGGTGGTTTTACTCAGGCCTCATTAACAGCCCTAGAGAGACTGACTAGCTAAGCTGTGGTGGGATATGAGATCTTCTCTAATATAAAGAGAAATTTTAACTTTATACTTAACCAAGTGTGTATCCAAAGCTGCTATTAGTGAGTTAATTCTAATTTGAAAACAAAATTAAAAATGCTTTCAGCCTTTAATCCCAGCACTCTGGAGGCAGAGGTGGAAGGACTGCCATGAGTTCAAGGCCACCCTGAGACTACATAGTTAATTGCAGGTCAGCCTGGGTCAGAGTGAGACCCTAAAAACCAAAAAATACATCCAGGCAGTGTCACCCACGCCCGTTTCTGTCTAGGAATCCCTTGCTACAAGCGGGTTCTGGACAGCGGTGCTGTGCACATCGCCGGGGAAGGCCAGAGATGCAGCTACACTGGCAGCCTGCACTGCGACAGCTTCTAGGGAGGCACTGCAGGGCTCAAGCCTTGTTCTCCATCCTCCTCCTCCCTGGGATGTTTCACTAGAATTCTAGCTTTGACCACCATCCACAGGGGATGACTACAAGGGTGCCTTGTCCAGCACACCTCCTAGTTCCAGAACCTGTGATCCAGTTGTTTGTTTAATTCCCAATCGAACAGCCATCTCCACTTTGACACACTAAAATGAACTCTTGGTTTCCTCCGGTGGTCAGACCTAACCCTCCACTCACGGCTCCGCCCCCTGGCAGTTTGCCCTACTTCCTTGCCTTAGACATACACACGGGGCTATGTCGGTGAGGAAGTATCTTGATCAGGTTAATTAAGATGGAAGACCCACCTTAACCACGAGCAGCATCATTTCATAGGCTGGGGTCTGGGACTACATAAAAATGATTGAGCAGGCCAAGCACCAACACTCATCGCTCGTTCCTTTCTCCCTGTGGACTGAATGTGACAAACTGCTTCAAGCTCCTGCCGCCATGCCTTACTGCCACCACGGCCTGCAACTTTTAACTATAAATGCTAGAATACACCTTCCCTCCTTTGAACGGATTCATCAGGTGTTTTCTCCAGCAACGAGAATACTACCTGAATGTTTAAGGAGGAGACCAGCCCACGAGGCTACCGAATGAACCATGTCTCACATCCTTCCAATGAGGTACGCGTGTAAAACTGTACGCATGTAAAACTGAAGTAAATGTCTCTGTGGCCCTATTCTTTCCAGCACCAATAGAAACAAACAGGTAAAGCAGCAATGACCTGTATGCTCCTCTGTTCTGTGTAGGGCAGGGAGGGAGGAGGTGATAAGCAGGGAGCACATGCATTAGACAGGAAGACCTCAGCACTACACAATCTGCACCCAGCACTTACCTTTACAGCAAATACAGCATTGCATTCTCAGTGACAACTCCTCAAAGCAAAATAGTACAAATTCCAACCGTTACGGGATAACCTACCTGCATTTAGTATGTTTCTGGATGTCAGAACCCCTTTTCTATACAACTTATCTGCACTTTCTGGAAAGCAAAATTAGCCACAATTCCCGTACATGTGAACATGGTGGCATTCAACTTACCTGTGCACCAGGCCTGTGGATGATCCCAGCCTGAGGCCGAGAACCATGTGTGCAGCTGCCCCGTCTTGAGGGTCCTGTGCGGCTCTAACCAGGTCAAGGTGCGGCAGAGGCACCTCATTTGCACATCCCACGAAACAGCTTCGTCTGACCCCGCCCCCAGCCATTTTCTACTACTTACTAACCTTTGTTTTCAAGGGTTTCCTATTTAGTGTACCTGTGAACATTATGGCCCAGTTTTAGAAGGGTGGATTGCCTTCTGTGACCACTTTGCTAGACATGGAACCAATGAAGCTTGCCTTCTGCACTGCTGTCATCAGTGGCCATCAGAGATCACTGACAAAAAGATGACAGGGTATCATTAACCTTCCTCTGATAGGATTGCCTTGAAAATAAGATCACATACTATTTATAGTAAGGAATGCAAGCTTACTGTAAATTACAAATTAAATGACTCACTGTGAGTCAACGAGTCAACCATTACTTCTTCATTCAAATTTCAACTAAGCTGTTTCTTACTTAAGAATGAATACTTTCTATAGCAGAAAAATCTTCAAACAAAATTCTAACAAATCTACTTGTGTTCACTCTTTGAATGGCCTGTTATCTAAAACTAATGATTTCTTCCTCCAAAGTGTTGTCCCAATGTTATGCAAAGCAGACTCTGTGCCTACATCTTGGGTCACACCAACAGTATAAACTATTATGTCTGTCTGTCCTTGTATTCTAGACCACACGACACCCTTGTATTGGAAAAGCCGACCACTGCTACATAGTACGCTCTAATTGTGTTCAGACCAGCTTTAAATGGCTCTGGATTAGGACATGTCTCCCTTGAATGACAAACCCCCATTTGCAAAGAAAAAAGAGAAACCCTTAAAAATACTGAAAGGAAGCTGGGTGTGGTGGCATATACCTTTAATTCCAGCACTCAGAAGGCAGAGGTAGGAGGATTGCTGTGAGTTTGAAGTTAGCCTGAGCTAGAGTTAAGACCCTACCTCAAAAAAAAAAAAAAAAAAAAAGCATAGAAAGAAAATTAGCACAATAGTCACTCTGATGTGATATAGATGACAGTAAGATTGTGCATACACAAAGGGTTATATATAAAATTTCTCTTTATGAGGAATGTGAAATCAAAGATGATCCAACAGAAGACTTGTACATGGTTTACATTTCCTTTTATTATTCCTTGAAACTGCCCATAGTGCAGATTTTTCAGGGATGAAATATGGAATTGAGCAGATTTTTCTACAAAATTATGATATAAACTTGCTCAATTTTCTATCTTATTGCTAATAAACCTTACAGGCGCACAGTTTGTAAAATAAACCCATTAAGGACTGAATGTGTAGAGCATGCTGCAAGGTACAAGAAATAAGCTAAAAATGAGCTTTTATATAAACCTACATCTGGACCCACACAGTACTGAATGCTGGCAAACATTTATCACAACACAGGGAAAAAAATTAATTGAAGATACAGTTCAGTCCTGAAAGGGTTAAATAGAAACCTTAATATATTACTGTTTCTAACCATCCATCCCAAATTACAGTGTCTGAAAACAAAGTCTAAATCTGGCACAGAAAATGACACATTTGTTCAGTACTCATCAGAAACACAGCTGCTGCTGGAAATAAGGTCAGTTCACTTGGTTAATAACTGAGTAGCATCATTTCAAAAAGGACCCTCCCACACATACACTGGACTTTCTGGTTAACATGACTCGTTAGTTCTTTAAAATGATGTTGGAAATTTTCTGTGAGCACACAGATGTCCAAATTTCATCAAAAACAAAAGTAGTGCTGGGTGCATGACACACATCTTTAACCCTAGCACTTGGGAGGCTTAGAAAGACTGCAATTGTGAATTCAGGGATACAGACTGAGGCCTTTGCCCCAAAAACAAAACAAATCCACCCAGCAAACATACTTGTTTGAGGTCCTGGATTTGACTCACCAGCACTGTAGAGACTAAGCAGAATCTGAACCCATTGAGATGACAGCAAGTGAGCCTGTGCAGTGAGTGACAAATACCTCACTGCTTCTTTCTATATGAGGATGCCTTTAGTTGCCATGGTTTAAGAAACAGCAGCAGCAGTTTAACTATTATACTAGTGTTTGACTCTGAAATCACTGACAATGCAAAGGGCATTCCATATTTGAAGCCTTCAGCTTGCTTTCCCAATCTACACGGTAAGTTCAATGACACTGATAAAGACATCCTGCTCACAGGTTCAGCATCTACACATATTTTGAGAAGTTGCATAGAATTATGAGAGCATACCACACACTTCTAAAACAGAATTTTTTAACAGCAAAACCCACATACTACATTTTAACTGAAGACTTCACCATTCTAAGTCTTTATGAGGTGAATGACCAGCATCTCCAATGGCATTGGGAGGGACATGTTCTGCTGTAACTGAGGGGTAAGGCTCCTGTAAGTCATATACTTAAAATGATCACAAATCCATGAAAGTCTCTTTATATATATAAAAAAGCAGCTGACAAAAAGAAATTCCAATCAACAATACACTAAAACAGACGTTTCATCTCATTCTAGTCCATGGTAGGAGAATGGCATCAAACAGGTGGGAAAATGCCTGTGTAAGTACATTCTTGGGCTTTGCCAAAAAAGAAAACAGGAAACGATTTACAGTCTAGTTATTTCAATTTTCTCATTAAAATAAACAAAAGAACTGAAATAAGGTACAAACACTTTTTTTAAAAAAAAGCAAAAGTTCATTTCATAACACCATGAACTTGAAAAATTATTCTGAGCTACAGAGTTGGGTAAGGAATAATTTGTTCATTTATTATTGATTAATTTGATATGATTCTTTAACTACATACCAAATCTAGAAACATGTGGCCCAGGAAAGTAAAACAGCAGTGGAAACTTCCATTCTGTGAACAGAAACACTCTGTAGGAACTACTGCCCTGACTCAACAGCGAATAAATACGACTCAGAACAAGCACGTCTGCAAGTAAAGCCAGTGAACGGTTATAACAAAGAGATAAGGCCACAATGAGTTCTGCTCGTGATCACGGAAACAGACTGAAGGTGAGGCAGGAGACGTGACTGACTGGAGCAGAAGAGAAAAGGCTGTTACATGTAGCAGAATACAGCCTGGAGTTGAGTTTAAAAAGTTTGCAGTATGAGAAAACCACATACATTAACTTTGATTTAACCACGACACAAGTGACAAGTTACAAGTGACTTTGCCCTTGAAAACTGAGGAAAAGGCAATTTAAAGATGTTTACAGAGGCACAGTGTAAGCAAAACAGTGAGTGATGAGAGTGAAGCCAGAAAATACAATGCTCCTAACAAGATGCCTTTAGAAGTCTATTAATGGAAACTTTCAAAAACAGCCCAGGAAACCAGACACTGAAAACACCATAGGAAGTTACAGTTTGCATTCATAAGGTACTTGTGGCTCCTGTTTTATGGGACAGTAAAAGCTTACCACAATTTAGAGGTAGTTTTTACTCTAAGGAGGAGGACTGCAATACTAGACTGTGTCCTTTGACATAGCACATGGTTCCTGTACTAAGTGTAGCCCAGTGAGTCTGCTCCAATTCCTAAGAAACTGAACAAAGACATAACCAGAGTGCAGGAATGGAAGCAATGTAAAACTGGCAAGATTAGCATGCAACCCTGAATGTAGCTAACAGGAAGGGAAGGTTTTGTGAGCGTGAGAACATTTGTGCAGACCTTCAGTACTGGAGGAAAACAACTAAGGCAAAGGGGAAATGGACACGAACATTACATTTGCGTTTTTGTAAGTTTAGGCTATCTGTTTCTAAGGGACTGTCAGAGCTAATGTTTAGTTTATTTAGTTGATCATCTAATAAAGCCAACTTATGTTTAAAATTATAATGATGTTCTGGGCTAGGCTAAACAAAACGGAAAAGAGCGCACTAGTAAATCATTTGCTGAGACTTCCCTCATTCTACCATAAGGGCGCCATCTACCACTTGGTAGCAAGTAATTCTCATGATATATATAAATTTTTTTTTTTTTTTTTTTTTTTTTTTGTCATTTGCCAACAAGGTAGAAAACACCCTGCTGAATGAACTTACTGGGAACATTCCAAGTTCAAAATAAAATGTTTAACTTACACATAATACAAGATATGTACAAGATTCAAGGGAGAGGAGGGAGACCTGGACAAACCCTGGAACAGATGTGCTGATGTACAGGAAAAGATACCACCATCTTCCACATCATTACCTCATCTGTGACTAAATGGCCATACTGAACTCCATGTAAATGTTAGAACCTCTTGGATTACTATAAATAATTTTTTAAAAAAGGAAAACATGGAAATTACTGTCAACAGTATCTGAGAACAGACTAAGTTAACATACATGGCATGGATTGCAGGCAAGGCAGAGGCATGTTCTTTAAAGCTTTTGCAGACTTCATATAATCTTAAAAAAATGCAGGCCTTTACAAGATTTGACTTGCTGAAATCAAAACAATTTCAACTTATGAAAAGTCATAAGACTTCAGCTTAAAAAAAAAAAAAAGTTCCAGCCTTGGACCAAAAGAGCCTGGAAGTGTATGGTGTTGATTAAACAAGCACGGCAGGCTTGGAACCTCAAAGTACTTGAGAGCAAAAGCTCAAAGGGGTGGGGAGAACAACCTATTTGGTAACAAGGTGTACTATATACTGTGATATATTAAAAAAAAAAAAAAAAAAGGTATGGTGAAAATGTACCTTTTACTAAAGCTTATACAAGTTCCTTGGTCCATAAAAACTATGTTAGATTTGTGTCTTCTAGTTTGCTTAACTTTTATTCCAGCCACGTATTTAGTTCTTGATCATTTAAACAAAACCACAAAAACCAACCAACCAACAAAAAAACAGCTGAAAATTTCAATTTATACACTTGATGTTTTTCTGTTTCACTGTGGCTTCTGATTTCAGATTGGCTCCTGCAGGTGTGGGTTTGTGAGTAGCATCATCTGGTAAGACATTTTCCCAAGAAACCACACGAGATTGTTCTTGTTTCTCGTGCCTTATTTTGTCAACTTTCTGCTGCATTCCAGTCAGTTTAAGTCCTAGCAAAAGTACGGTAGTTAGGACACCACCGCTGCTGTAGACGATGTGACACTGGGTGAATTTGTGCTGGCGTTTGTGTAACCTCCCTCGCTGTTTGTGTTGGTTTCATTGGGGGGCACTTGGCTTGAGTTGGCCCGGAGGATTGCCCCTGCTGCGCTGCAGTGTGGCCGTGGCCCCGGTTCTGGGGTGTAGGTAAAGGTAAGGCTGGTGGAATAAATGATTCCATCATTACGGACCAAAGTTACTGGAACCTGGACTGGCTGCCGGACCCATCTCCAACCTTCTCGGAATGCGGAAATGTCTGGGACCACACACAGCATACTCTCTCCACATCTGAGGAAAAAACACCAGTCACTTTAAAGCACTTTCAAAAGCAAAGCACAATTTTGCAATGACACTAGTAACAAGGTTGTGTGACACATTATAATGTGTTAGCAAAGAATGTCACGTGCCCACACCCTCATGCACCATGGGTGGTATAAAAAGTTGTATCCAGTACCTGTACATCGTTTCAGCCTCTACATCCCCAAACCACACTCGTAAATTTGGAGTGAAATTCTGTCCTGTAAGTTCAAGCATTGCAACATCCCCGCCACCATTCAACTGAAATTCACAGAAAATGACAATGTTCAAGCAACTTTTCTTTTCATTAAAGTACATAACTTAGGTTCCAGTCAACCTACATATGTGAACATTTACAAAAGTTTCCACCTGTAAAATTTTGCTTTTATATGACACAACTATAAACTAGCTAAAAATACTCAAGTTGATTAAACTTTCTTTCATGTAAGTATATTAATTTCTATTCCTTTTTTTTGGGGGGGGGGGGTTCAAGGCAGGGTCTCACTATAGTCCAGGATGACCTGGAATTCACTATGTAGTCTCAGGGTAGCCTTGAACAACAATCCTCCTACCTCTGCCTCCCAAGTGCTAGGACCCATTTCCATTTTTCCATTTTTGATCAAAAAATGATTTGTAGAGCTAGAGGATAGCTTAGTGGTTGAGACATTTGCCTACAAAGTCAAAGGGTCCAGATTTGATTTCCCAGGACCTACGTAAGCCAGATGTACAGGGGGCATATGTGTCTGTGGTTCATATGTAGTGGCTGGAGGCCCTAGCATGCCCATATTCTCATTCATTCATTCTCATTCCCGTCCTTCTTACGAATAAATTAATTAAATTAATTAATTAAATTTAATTAAAAAAATGATTTGTAACAAAATCCCCAGACCTTAACATTTACAGAAAAATCAGTATGGCAATGAGGGCAAGTGCTCTACCAATTTAGCTAGATCCTCAAACCTTGAAATATGTTTATGACCTGAGAATATTTGTGAAGGGCTAAAAGACACTCTTTGACTAAGTGGTCTCACCTGAAGGCTTTCTACAACAGGCACAGGGGTGACGGGGGCAAGGACGGGACCCATGCCCTCGTAAAACGTATACTCTGCTTTATCTGTGCTGATGATTGTCCAGGAGGCTCCGTCATTGATCATCTCTTTGTTCGGTTCTTTTGGACATGGAGTGGCCTTATGAAAACAGAATGTTCATGAACTGAGTTTTATACTTACTACAGGATAAGAGAATTGTGAAATAACAGCCATAGACTTGAGTAAACAAGAAAAAAAATGGGAAAAAAACTGACCTTCCTAAAGCATTTAATCCCTAATTAAATGTAAACAGAATGTGAATATGGAGTCTTGCAGACAGTAGAGTTTTTGTTATGAGATAATATTTTCAGTGGTATGTTAAAAATTATTAATACCTCCTGAAATGCTCATTAACATAACTTCATTACCTGATCAATACGTGTTGATGTAAGCAGGCTCCCTATGAGAATCATGGGTGAGTCTCGAGCTTAGAAAACAGCTAGAAGCTTAAGTACTTGCAGCAGGGAGAAACCAAAACCTGAACTGGCAGCCTCTCAACCTGACCTAGGACCCAGCATAGCCCACGAGTGTGGTGTGTGACTGTCTCTCTGCTGTGGTAGTTAGCAAAGGAGTCTGACTTTTACTCATCTATGGATGTCATACTTGAGCCCCCTGAAAGTCTTCTGAGTAAATGCAGTTACACATTAGCTTCTGGAGCATGTCATTATTACCATCTTGGGAGATCCCAATGTCATGCTGGGAAGGCAATGACCACTCTCACAGAAAATGCTTTTCTACACAGTGAGTGTGTGTTATTTCAGAGGAGTTGCTGAACACAAGATCCACTGTGACTTATCCTCGGAAAGGCTTGCTATTCCCCAGATTAAATATTCTGTAGCTGGATGAAAACTGTTTTCGAAGAATATCGTGCACTTTTGGGTTCTTTCTTGATATAGGCTCCCAGGCATGCCTGAAGACTGCCATGTTAAGGACCACTGGATCAAAGCGAATGTCCCTTTATGTATCTGGGCATAATTAACAGCAAATGACAACTTCATGTTTCAGTAAGCTGCTAATCCAACAGTCTGTAGCAAACATTTTGTGTATTGGTGACTGGACATGCAAATGCATGGTCTCTCAATCATTGAGCAAGACACCCCTAGCCCAGGCTCTTATATTTCAGGTTCCACCAGTAATTTTAAGTCATACCTGAAATTGGATTATTCTTTCTTGAGAAAGGCACAAGTACATTCTTTCCGTATCCTTCAGGTAAAATGCACACTTGTGGAGCTGTGACACCGGGTCATCTGCGTCCAGTAATGCGGTCTGCTTATCAACTTTCCTAATTATCTATATTTCAACAATTAAAAAACTAAGTCACCACATATGGAGGTTTCATTGTAAATACCACATTCTACATAGTATACAGTATATGTCACAAAATAACATTCACTACTTATCCTGTACTTGTATAGAGAAAACTATCTGCAAACAATAAAGCTAGGAATCGAACATGCTTGGAGATCTTGTAATGCATACTAGAATGTGGAATCACTCCCTCTAAGAAGGGTTCTGTAAAAAACAAACAAACAAAAAAGGAGACACACTCATTTGTTAGATGAGAGCTTCTCAATCATTCATACACATAAAAGTTGTCTGGAGTTCCTATTTTAAAAAAAAAAAAAAACAGGCTCTAAAAATCACAATAAATAAGATACAGACTCTGATCCACCATGGCACATGTTGTGCCTGACATTCTACATGTCAACAAATTCTCGGATGATGGCAATACTACTGGCTTATGGATGGCGTTTTGGGTAGCATGTTCTGATCATTTTTTTTCAATAATATACAAGCCCGACAAATAATGGGGCTGTTCACAATTGGATACTATGAGTGTGCTAGTCAGAGAAGACAATTTATAACCACCAAAGTATTTACACGTTTCAGTACAAAACTGATTAGAAAACAGGCTCAAAATGAAAGAAAGCCTTTTGTACTGGAGCCGAGGCACTGCTGGAAATGGCTGGATAGTGTAACTTAGGCTTGAATTTAGGGCACCATCAGTAACAGTCTAAATTTGTAGACCCTAAACTTACTTAGGTAGGATCCCATCGAAGGAGGTCAGGAGAAAGCTAAAGCTAGCTTTTTTCTTTTAAGCAGTTTTAGTTAGGGATGATGCCCAAAGAGAGAATCAGAATGGAACTCCTGGCAGAAATGGAACTTGTGTCTGGTCGAGACTGATCTACAGTGACCCCTGGTGCCCATAGTCTAGCACAATACTTGGATAGACAGCCCAAAAGGACTGGATCTAGGATCTGTCCTCCTCCTCTACAGAACAGTCGCCTTCTCCTTGACTATAAGGCTGCTGTCTTCTTACTGTCATGGACTCCACCCTGCTCAGCTCAGCTCTGCTGTTTAACTGGCTCTGCTCGGTCTCTCTTTCCTCGGCCACAGGGGATACACTGGAGCCTGGTTTCCTCTCACCTATCCTGGAGGGCAGGGGGTGGAAGAGCATAAAACTGTTTCTTGATCTGGGGGTTCTTTTCTGCTTACCTTTGGTTTATAGTTTGAGATAACTTCTCACTTTGGTTATATGCATGATCTTCCCCTGGTTTCTGAATCTACCATGTGTGTATTTTTCTTACACTCCAGATCTACCATGTGGGTGCTCTTGCCAACTCTAGGCTTGCTACTTGTGTAGTTTCTTTAAACTTGGGGTAGTGACAGTATACCTCTCATCATTACTCATTTCTCCTCTGAATCTCTTGGTCTCTGCTTTGATATATGCCCTTTCATCTTTTTTCCTAGAGCCTCACAGTTTGTCCTCTTAACTTCTCTGAAAACACATGGCAAATGTCATGCTGGTTTCTCCTAAGTCTCCCCACACAAGCTCCTAGATTCCTACTTTTCATGCATTTTATGACTATTCTACTTTCCTTCCTAGATACCAATCTTTTTTTTTTTTTTTTTTAAATATTTTTTTGTTCATTTTTTATTTATTTATTTGAGAGCAACAGACACAGGGAGAAAGACAGATAGAGGGAGAGAGATAGAATGGGCGCGCCAGGGCTTCCAGCCTCTGCAAACGAACTCCAGACGCGTGCGCCCCCTTGTGCATCTGGCTAACGTGGGACCTGGGGAACCGAGCCTCGAACCGGGGTCCTTAGGCTTCACAGGCAAGCGCTTAACCGCTAAGCCATCTCTCCAGCCCTAGATACCAATCTTAAATAAGCCCCACAATTTGTGACTTTTTTCCTCATAAACTTAATGGTTCACAATTTTCCTTCCTTGCATCCATCTTTATTAATTCTTTATTAAAGGTTGGAAAGAACACAAAATTTATGGTAAATTCTGGGGGACCCCTACTGAACACCCCCCCAAAAAACTCCTGCATCATATTTGGTGACCATGAAGAGACTATGCAAGAAGGAAAAATTATGAATTATTTATTTTTGCTCTCTTGGCTCAGCCAAACCATGGAGAAAAAGAGCAAAAAGGGTGGAGTTTTCCTGTCTTTTAAATACAACGAGCCACAGGCTGAGGTGGCCAGCCAACCAGTGGCTGCAGACACCCATTCATATGCTCACTGACCTACCAGGTTCTAGTGGTCACTTTGGGTGGCCTTGTCTATTGCTCTCTATTGTATTAACCTAGAGCTGGTTCTATCAGTGAGCCCCAGTGATTATCAAGTCTCCTCTCTCCAAAGAATTGGGGTTACAGATAAGGTGGGTAGTCATACTCAGTTGTATATATGGGTTCTAGGAACTCAAACTCAGGCAATCTTGGGCCCTCCCAGGTCTCATGCTTAAGTGGCATGTTGAGTCATCTTTCCAGCCCTGAGCTTATATTTTAAATAAACTAAGATCTTTGCTTTTGAAAATATCATCTTAGGGCTGGGGAGGGTACTCAGTGGGTAGGGCACTTGCTTGCAAAGCCTGCCATCTGGAGCTCAATTCCCCAGCACCCACATAAAGCCAGATGTACAAAGTGGTGCTTGCATCTGAAGATCATTTGCAGTGGCAGGAGGTCCTGATATGCCAAGACTTTCTCTCAAATAAGTAAATAAAAAATGTAGTTAGGGGCTGGAATGATGGCTTAGTAGTTAAGGAACTTGCCTGTGAAGCCTAAGAACTCGGGTTTGATGCCCCAGTACCCACGTGAGCCAGATGCACAAGGTGGCACTTGTGTCTGGAGTTCCTTTACAGTGGCTAGAGGACCTGGTGTGCCCATTTTCTCTCTATCTGCTAGGAGGGAAGGGGAGGGGAGGGGAGGGACACTCAGATACAGCAGCTAGCACAGAAGTGAATTCATTATATCTATAGCACTAAAGAAAAACAATCATACTGGAATTTCCAGTGTGCTTTAATGAGTATGTTCAAATAGACAACTAAGAAAGGCAGCACCAGAACTTGTGAGAGCTGTTACGGCTGTCATTAACAAGGGACTTGTAAGAATATGCTAATTCCCTTAAAGCACTTATGAAATTAGGCTATCAGTAATAAGTAGTAGGGATTATTGGCATTACAATATTTAAAAAAAAATTTTTTGTTCATTTTTATTTATTTGAGAGCGACAGAGAGAGAAAGAGAAAGAGAGAGAGAGAAAGAGAGAATGGGTGTGCCAGGGCTTCCAGCCACTGCAAACAAATGCCAGATGCATGCACCCCCTTGTGCATCTGGCTAACATGGGTCCTGGGGAATTGAGCCTCAAACCGGGGTCCTTAGGCTTTGCAGGCAAGCGCTTAACTGCTAAACCATCTCTCCAGCCCAACATTACAATATTTTAAAACCAAAGAGTTTCATTTTTGTACCTTTCCTGCTTCCAGGATTGGTTTTTATCTCATATTCACTATACCAAAGTCAAATCTTACCAATCTTGGGAGGGCCATGCCAGTTACGGAGCAGACAAGTTTTACTGTCTGCCCATAGTGGATGTAGCCATCTCGGACTGTGAATTCTTCTCCTTCTGACTCATCGTCATCCACTGTCATGGAAAAATAGATTCAATCACTACTTTTTAGAATTTAGTATCTGCTTAGGAAAGACTTACTATAGCTACAGCGTTTATCATCATCAAATGCACATTTTCATACTCACAGAGATGAATGTAAAATGCTCCCCACTGCTGTGAACTAGCGTGAAAATTGCCTCCTTCTACATGCAGGTATCTGGTACTAACAGTCTGGGATCGAAGTCGATTAAACAAAGCCACTTTTGTTCCTGAGGCAATGCATACTGCAAAGAAAAAACAGCTCCTATTTACATGCTTGGGGCAAGGGCCACAAATAAGGAGTTTGTGATTGGCAAGTTATAATTATTCTTTATTGTAATGTGAACAATGAAGAGACTTTGATGATACTATTTAGCCTTCCAAGAGAGTAGATAGGTGACAGCAAGGAAGATCAAAGCATAGCTCTCATAATATCAAGCTAATTCATGACATGTTTTAAAGTCACTTTTAAATGACAGCTATAAAGTATACAAATGCAGTACTGATCACGGCAGGACAACTTTTCAAAAAATAAATGTCCAGGACTAGAGGGATGGCTTATCGGTTAAGGCATTTTCCTGCAAAGCCAAAGAATCCAGGTTAGATTCCCCAGGACCCACGTTAGCCAGATGCACAAGGGGGTGCCCATGTCTGGATTTTGTCTGCAGCAGCTTGAGGCCCTGGAGCACCCATTCTCTCCCTCTCTCTCCCTCTTTCTCTGTCAAATAAATAGATAAAACAAATTTAAAAATAAATAAATAAATAAATAAATAAATAAATAAATAAATGTCCAAGAGTAAACATTTGATTAAACAACATGATTCCATCTAAAGATATACACACAGAGTTGGAGAGAGGACTTAGCAGTTAAGGTGCTTGCCTGCAAAGTCCGATGACCTAGGTTCAATTATCCAGTATCCATGTAAGCCAGATGCATGAGGTGGTGCCTGTGTCTGGAGCTCATATGCAGTGACCAGAGGCCCTGACACACTAGTATTCTCATTCTCATTCTCTCTCTCTCAAATAACTATATACATAAAAATAAAAAAAATAAATAAATAAAAGCCAGTGTTGCCAGGTGTGGTGGCACACACCTTTAATCCCAGCACTTGGGAGGCTGAGGTGGAGGATCACTATGAGTTCAAGGCCTGTCTGGGACTACACAATGAGTTCCAAGTCAACCTGGGTTAGAATGAGACTGTACCTCAAAACAAAGCAAACAAACAAAACCACAAAAAAACAACAATAACAAAAATAATACTCTTGGGCCAGGGAGATTGCTCAGCAGTTAAAGACACATGCTTGCAAAGCCTACTGGTTCAGGTTCAACTCCCCAGTATACATAAAGCTGGATGCATAAAGCGTCACATGTATCTGGAGTTCATATGACATGTCAAGAGGCCTTGGCATGCCCATAGTCATATTTTTTTCTCTCTCAAATAAATAAGAATATTTTTAAAATGATAAATAAATAAACTATCATTACAAACACAATGTTCAAGAGGTAAACAAAACCAAACCAGCCTCTATAACATGAAATGGAAATAGCTTCCTGGGACACGAGAGCATGGGCCATCAGTGAAACCTGGCCCTGCAACAGTAAGCAAAGAACAAGCTTGATCTGCTTAAGCGTCTAAGAATAACCAGTCACAAGAATTCTCTCCTGACAAACTTTAGGTGGCTCTTCTGGGTCTGCTTAGCATACCTCAGTCATGTCCTCCCCTTATAATCATGCCGTGAGTATCTCCCCTAGGTCACTAGTAAGTCGCTTAAGCAAAAACTTCTACCCCTGATGTTTCCTCTCAATCAGTCCTTCATCCACTGAGCCCTTCGCTGTCCACTTTGGGTACCCCAGCCCCCAGTCCTTATTGCATTTTGAAATTGAACACGGCTCTATACTTAAGTCTCTTTTTTTGTCCTGCAATAGTACTGAATCAAATTTGTCTTTCAATCTTCAGTGTACAGCTGTTTCTTCCGGGCATTTCCAACTTACAGAAAATGTATTAGGGGTTGGGAGAGCTGGCTTAGCAGACAAAGCACTTCCCTGCAAAGCCCAAGGACTCAAGTTTGACTTTATAGGTCCCACGTAAACCAGACATACAAAGTGATGCAAGCATGCAAAGTCACACAACACGCGTACAAGGGGCACACGTGTCTGGAGTTTGACTGCAGTGGCTGGAGGCCATAGAGCACCAACTCTCTCTCTGAATTGTGTTTCATTACCTCCATTACCAATAGCTTCACTTCCTCCCTATGACAGAGTATTTTAAGGTAAATCTCAAACATCCTGTTCTATCAGTCAAGGCTCCAGCTAGCTATGTATAACTTATAAATAAAAGAATCAGAAATCAATACTTGGCAGCTCTTCATAAAATAATCGTTTTAAGTCACCAGGTAGCTGAGGACATTTATGTACACATTATACAAACTTCTCAACTTACTAATATTAGCATGACAAAAAGTTGGGATAACCAGATATCTTGTTATTTCTGACCCGATGGGAATGATCAACTAATTTTCTGTCTTTAGGTCTAACTACCACTTCATAGAAAATAAAAGGAACATGTGACCGGCCAAATCCAGAATATGGAAACTCCATAGGAAACATAACCCAGTTTCTTTATCACGTAGGAGTAAAATTAAACAAAAGCATAAAATCAACAATAAAAACCATTGCTGATGATTTGTGATCCATCTATACATGGAATGGGTATTTAATAGAATTTTTAAATTATCAATTTTGTAAAATAATGATATTTAAAAAATAAAAATCGTATGGCATAAGTGATTACTAAGGCAGACATTTTGGCTGGCAGGACAGGGTGTTTGAGGTTTACATGAAAGTGCTCCAGCAGGCAGGAGAGGAAGAGGGGTTACTATGGATGGAGCGAATGAAACAATTAGTAAAATTATTCAAGCTGGGAGGACTGTTGTATTATATTACTTTGTCTTATATAAATTTCAAAGTTCCCACAACAAAAAGAAATTTAAGAAAAGAAAGAAACACTGTGCAGGCACTGAAATGTAAATATAAAACAGTTATCTATCTTTGATAGTCTGGAAATTTGCTGATGGTAGCAGTCCCTGCTAGAGAAACTACATTAAACATGTTTTTTGTTTCTCGGGCTGGTCTTCCAGAGCTTAACTGATGCTTTTCAAAGAAGGTACTTCTGACATTCTGGGTGGCAGTGCTTTTTGGAATCAGAATTATACTGACACTGCAGGACATTTAGCATCAGTATTAGCAGTTTATGGCATGGGATGCTAACAGGAACTCCCTGCCCAGGCACTGACAGAGGAAAGCATATAGAAGCAGTAAGAAACCACCTCCCCAGTCATCACAAGGAAGTCACTCCAAATCCCAGGAAACTTCCTGGGAATTGCTTACTTCATGAGACTGAGTACTATCAATCTTCAAAGAATTTTAAAAGAGCACATATAGGAATGCCAGTTTGTAAAGGATGAGCTAGCTAATGAAAATGCATAACCTTTTAATTTAGAAAAGCCTTGCCAGTTCAATATGGAAGTTGAGGGCAAAAGAAAACAAGCATACATACAGTCAGCATTTTTCAACGACTGCTTCTTTTTGGAAGGTTTGGAGATGACTTTTATCCGCTTGCTGAGGAACACACCAATGTCATCACTGTTGCCATAGAACATCTTTACAGACAACATGAAGTGTTTTCTCTTGTCTGAATCAGATATGTACAATGTTTTGGCTGTGCAATAGTTCTGTGAAAGAAAATAAAAAAGTTTTAATAGCACCACGACCTTGTTGGTTTATGTATCTGTAATTTAAAATGGTCACAGCTAGGTTTGATCAGGTTTAAATGAACTATTCTGACAGATGACTGACCTCTGAAGAGAAAGTACAGCATCTTCTTTATCAATTGTGAACACACAGACATGGGGCAGGGAGGAAAAGAGTCTCACAGGAGCTGGGCTCTTTCTATGCTGGAGCACAGCAAACACAAGAACATGCTCAGCTCAGGTGATGATGAGACACCTAATTCATAGAAATGGACACTGAAGCCAGCATCTCCTGGACACTTCTGGAGTTGGACCCCAACTTTCAGCAACAGCAACTGCCTATCTGATCTACTCACTTGCGTACTGAACAACTAAGTGTGCCGTGTATTGTCCTGTAACTGAGAGACTTTCTAGATAACAAAATTAATGAGACAGAGCTAACAACTACTAGTTCAAACTGTCAGTAAAACATGTTCTTTATGTTCAAGGGTCATAATTTAGCATAATTTAAGGTAAGATGTCATTACTATGATAAGCATATAGCAAACCAAATTTAAAACTCAAGACCATGCCAGTCATGGTGACGCACGCCTTTAATCCCAGCACTCAGGGGGCAGAGGTAGGAGAATTGCCGTGAGTTCGGGGCCATCCTGACACTACATAGTAAATTCCAGGTCAGCCTGAGCTAGAATGAGACCCTACCTCAAAAACAAACAAACAAACAAACAAATCCAAGATCAACACGAGTTACAGATACAAACTATAGAGATATTAAGAACATAGAAATGATCCCATCAGGTCTTAGGTCTTAGCAAATAATTTATTGCTAACTAATACATACTAAGAGATTCAACAAGTTTTATTGAACAAGCAGATAGCTTTTATGCACTGCTTCCAAAGATAGTCACTGAAATAAAAAGCATTCGTTTTTTACTTTTTGTTGAAAATTTCCACAAGTATAGACAATATAACATGATCATAAAACCCCTCCTAATACCCTCAGTCCCCCCCCACTGAATTCCTTATTTCCCAAATTTTAATAAGGTGAAATTAAATTCCAAATGAATAAAGAAAAGTTACTGCTTTGTAAATTCATAACATAGTAAAAATCAGTTAACAAATTTCTTTCTCAAGTAAACTAATTGTTTTCTAATCCCTTTAAAAAGTCAGAGAAGGGCTGGAGAGATGGCTTAGCAGTTAAGCGCTTGCCTGTGAAGCCTAAGGACCCTGGTTCGAAGCTCGATTCCCCAGGACCCACGTTAGGCAGATGCACAAGGGGGTGCTCACATCTGGAGTTTGTTTGCAGTGGCTGGAAGCCCTGGCCTGCCCATTCTTTCTCTCTGCCTCTTTCTCTATCTGTTGCTTTCAAATAAATAAATAAAAATAAACCAAAAAAATTTCAAAATAAAATAAAATAAAAAGTCAGAGAAGCAGGGCTGGAGAAATGGCTTGGTAATTAAGACACTTGCCTGCAAAACCTAATGACCTGGGTTCAATTCTCCAGTACCCCCATAAAGCCAGATATACAAGGTGACACACACATCTGGAGTTTATTTGCTGCAGTTGGAGGCCCTCATGTGCCCCATGCCCATTCTCTTTCTTTCTTTCTTCACAAGGAAAAAAACAAAAGTCAGAGAAGCTAACTGTGACTGTTCTTGTCTGTAACACAGCTCTGCACTGCACTCATGTTAAGTGAACACTGTCTTTATAACTGAGACAAATGCTTCTAACACTTGTCTGTGTTACTGTGTCTCAGTGGGAGAAGCTCTGGAAGGCAGAGTCAAGCACTATGCAGTGATGTACTGTTATTGAGCAGCACAAGCCTGTCAGGCAGAAGATGAGTGATTAGGCTCCTGGATGTATTATCGGTCTCCAGTAGAAATCTGACTGGCAGCCTGTTAAAACCACCAGCTGAAGAAACATCCTGCATGCCACCTTCAGATATCATGGCATGAGCTCTTTCAGTGCCTAGAGCACCGCTATTCAAGAGGTAAATTTCTGATTTACACATTCAAGCAATTGTTGCTGACGGCCATTTTTTTTTAAACAAATGCAGGAACTCCACATGGGAAGCATGGTGCCCGCTTTATGGGAAACTGACTGTAACCTGGATTACCTTCCCTTCCAAGTTCAGCTGCTGCATTTCTTGGTCACTATTTCCTATTCCAATAAATGCACACGGTTGAGACTCTTGTTCAGAACAGCCGTCTCGTTCCATTTGTTCTTTTTTTTTCTTCCAACCACTGCCCATAAGATATACACAAGGAGGAGGGCAAAAAAACCTGAATAATGGCAGGAGAAAAAAGCACAAAGCAATTAATTTCAAGACAGCATTATTTTTTTCCCTTGAACATGTAAATACAAAATCATGCTGAAATTCGGCTGGGGAGATGGCTCAGTGGTTAAGATGCTTGCCTGTAAAGGACCCAAGTTCAATTCCCCAGTACCAAAGTAAAGCCAGATGCACAAAGTGGTGATAGCACCTGGAGTTCATTTGCAGTGGATAAAGGCCATGGCATACCCACTTGCTCCCGTCTAATACACACATACATGTATTTTAAATTGTACTGAAATGTACTGTTAACACCTACAAAGTTTTGGTAAAGACTTACGTTAATTGAAAAATCAAGTCCACATAACAGTCTGTTCCAATAAAATTGATCAGTCAGACAAGGTACTTCTGAGAGCTGAGAACTCTCTAAATTTTCATATACCTTGAAGTCCCAAACCACTCTACTTGAGTTCCGATATTCAAAAAATTACACCTTCACAGAATCTGTGACTATGAGTTAAGTTCTACTCAAATAATAAAATCAATCATCAATGCTATGTTTGTTATGGATATTACATTTAACTTCATTTGGTAGTTCAACTAGGGAAACAGCATTAAAGTAATGCCTTCAGCAGAAGCTTTCAAAAACCTAAACTGGAGTAAGTAAGTAAAGAGTGAAGGGAAAATGGGTCACTGGACACAGAGATCTGCATGGGGTATGTGTTTTGTACATCTTAGCCCTTCGGCACCTGGTCCACTGTAAATCACTGAGAAATATTTTATGCTAAAAGAACAATGTACTGTATTCTTTTAGCCCATGACTATTAACATATTGTTTTGTTAGGCACCAAAAATCATTTTCATGAGGTTTCCCTGTCTACGATGACTTCCTTATAATCATCTAACAATGTAAAACCCAGTTGAGACTACAAATCCAGTCCTTACACAAGGTGTAATTCACTTTTACTCAATGACACCTTCTAGCATGTACATACATTAAAAGGTTTACGCCAGCCAGCCAGCCGTGGTGACACACACCTTTAATCCCAGCACTTGAAAGGCAGAGGTAGTAGGATTGCCGAGAGTTCAAGGCCACCCTGAGACTACCCAGTGAATTCCAAGTGAGCCTAGGCTAGAGTGAGACCCTACCTCAGTGGCGGTGGGGGGGGGGGGGGGGCAGAGAATCTCATGTCCAAGGGGTCTAGAAACTCATATGCTTACAGTATCTAGGCCAATAATGTAAATGAATGGATCTGCTAAATAAACAAATAGGAATATTTTTCATTACCCTAAGAAATAAGTCCCTTTTCCTCTTTCTTGAAACAAAAGCTCCCATAGTAATTCCTACTTTTTGTATAGTTATGACTGTAAGAAATTTCTTAATTCTGTTGTTCCTAATGAGCAGAATAGGAGCTTAAGTACAGTATACCAAGCCCTAATTGAACAGAGAGTGGCCAAGCATGTGAACATAAACCAACTCACAGGCTGCTCCATTACGGGAGGGAGGTTCTAGTCCTGGTCACATCTTCCACAGAATCATCTACTGCAGTCTCAGGCCTTCTTAGAGGCACCGAATTAACGACTGTTTGCTTCCCAATCAGTAAGTAATGAATTGACTCAAAATATAATGGGGCAGCTCCTTCTCAATCCTACCCAGATGACTTTATAAGTAACTTATGAGAAGTGAGCTGAGCTTAATATTTATTAGTACTCCAAATTGTTATACCTCTAGTTATTGCAATATAGTATAAAAAACAGGGCTGGAAGCCGGGTGTGGTGGCGCCTGCCTTTAATCCCAGCACTCGGGAGGCAGAGGTAGGAGAATTACCATGAGTTCGAGGCCACTCTGAGACTCCATAGTGAATTCCAGGTCAGCCTGGGCTAGAGTGAGACCCTACCTTGGAAAAAAAACAAAAAACAAAAAACAAAAAAACAAAAAACAGGGTTGGAGAGGTTGCTTAGTGGTTAAGATGCATGCCTGCAAACCCTATGGATGCAGGTTCAATTTCCCAGTAACCACATAAGCCAGATACAGAAGGTGGTGTATGTATCTGGAGTTCATGTGCAGTAGCTAGAAGCCCTAGCGTATCCATTCTCTCCTTTCTTTCTCCCTCTCTCTCTCTCTCTCTCTCTCTCTCTCTCTCTCTCTCTCTCTCTCGGCCTCACTTTCTTTAAAAATAAATAGTATAGTATTTTTTAATCAAATATAATTTTAAAACCTATTAGTCAGTAATGAGTACAGAGAGAAAAAAATAGTCAGGATGAAGTGCCAAAAATGTGAACTGTCTATAGTGGCCAGAGAAAGTGTCCTTATAGAGCTAACTCTGTAACTAGTAACAGAGCATTTCAAGAGAAGGAGAGCAAGTAGAAATATTCTGGCTGGGCGTGGCCAAGACCACCCTAAGACTATACAGTGAATTCCAGGTCAGTGTGGGCAACAGTGAGTCCTTGACTCGAAAGACAAAGCAAAAAAGGAGGAAGGAAAGGAGAAGGGAAAGGAAAGAAAACAGTGAAGAAACAAAGACTAGAGCACTGTGCAGATGAGGAAAGAATGAACAAGAGAAGCCAGGGGGAAAAAAGAGTAAGGGGACCAAGGACGCCTGAGCAATGAAACAGAGCAGGAGAGCCTTTGCAGTCTTCCTTTATTTATTTAAACCAAGAGAAAAGAAGAGTCTTTGTGTCTGCACATGCACAACAAGACCGTGCATATAAAGGTCACAGGCGTGGTAGTGGGCCCAGGTCCAGGTCACTTCACGTTTGGAGGGATGCCTGTATTGGCTGGGTTAGCTTTGGAATTGGTTCAGTTAATGTCTACACCAGGGATTTCTGCTGGCTTCTAATGCTGGGAGTCACTCAAGTCATGGCACAAAGTCAAATACTAGGCTAATGCACTCTCAGGAGGATGAAAAGATGTTAACTTTGGAGACTTGTCTATTAGTACTTTATTGAACACTGATACTGACTCAACAAATTGACATACCTAGTATAGAACTTGAATTCCACTGCTTTATTTTTTTAATTTTTTTATATTTATTTTTATTTGACAGCAGCAGACAGAGAAAGAAGCAGATAGAGAAAAACAGACAGAATGGGCACTCCAGGGCCTCCAGCCACACTGCAAACGAACTCCAGACACATGCGCCCCCTTGTGCATCTGGCTAATGTGGGTCCTGGGGAATGGAGCCTCGAACCGGGGTCCTTAGGCTTCACAGGCAAGCGCTTAACCACTAAGCCATCTCTCCAGCCCTACCTCTGCTTTAGTATAGCAAATACAGTACTCAAATGTCAAGGCGATGCCTGAAAAATGTACTTTTATTTACACTAATGAATATAAGGTAATCTAAAATAATTAAAAGAATGAGTACTGTTGGTTTTTATCAAGAATGCCCAGACAAAAATACATGAAGCTAAAGGCACACAATTAGGCAAATAGATGAAAAGTACTTTACACAAAACTTATCAAGGTTCTAACCTGAAAGGACTTACCAAGCATGAAATAAATATAGGAGAGACGGAGAATGGGGTGTAGTGGCACACACCTTTAATCCCAGCACTTGAGAGGCAGAGGTAGGAGGATTGCCTTGAATTCGAGCCTACCCTGAGAATACAGAGTAAATTCCAAGTCAGTATGGACTAGAGTGAGACCCTACCTTGAAACCTCCCCCCTCGCTCCCCCCCCCCCCAAAAAAAAGAAGCCTAAGAGAAATAGGGGAGGGGAATGAATGGATAACAACATGCTTGCTATGCAATCCTGATATACTGAGTTCAAGTTTCCAAGTAAAGCTGAACACACAGTGCAAGTGTGTGAAATCCCAGAGTGCCTACAGAGGTAAGAGAGACAGAGTGACCCTGCCTCAAAACAAGGTGAAGGCTTGAGGTTGCACACGCACGCACGCACGCACGCACGCACGCACACACACACACTCCCCCTCCCCCTCCCAAATAAAAAAGAAATGAAAAGCCGGGCATGGTGGCACATGCCTTTAATCCCAGCACTCGGGAGGAGAGGTAGGAGGATTACTGTGAGTTCGAGGCCACCCTGAGACTACATGGTGAATTCCAGGTCAGCCTGGACTAGAGTGAAACCCTACCTCAAAAATACAAAATAAATAAATAAATAAATAAATAAATAATAATAAATAAAAACAAAAATGAGGCTTTTCAGCAGCCTACGAACTAGCAATGTGTTGTATTTTTAAAAAATTTTTATTTTTTTATTTATTTGAGGGGGGGAGGGAGACAGGGAAAGAGAATGGGTATGCCAGGGCCTCTAGCCACTGCAAACGAACTCCAGATGCATGCACTCCCTTGTATACCTGTACATTAGGTGGGTCCTGGGGAGTCAAACCTGGGTCCTTTGGCTTTGCAGGCAAGTACCTTAACCACTAAGCCATCTCTCCTGCCCCTAGCCATATATTTTTAAATCAACCCTGCAACTAATTAAAAAAAAAAAAAAAAAGCTGTGATACAGAACAAAACAAATATAAAAAACAGGAAATCCAGTCAAATTTAGTTTTTCCATGTAGATGAAATCACCTCTAATGTTGTTAAACTTTAAAAATAGTCAATCTTATATTCATTTCCATAGACTTGAGTAGCAATACAATGATCAAATGAAAAATAAGCATACGTACAAAAAGGGAACACAAATAAAGGAGATTGAACTGATAGGGAGATAAAGGCTACAAAGCCACAGAAAAGTTAAAATACATTTCATAAATGTGTGAAATTAATATTTTAAAAAATTTTACAATAGTCTCTAAACACTTGTTTAAAAGTTTACAAAGATTAATAGCTACTGTACAATGAACCCTGAAACAATTTTGCCCTTTCCCCCATCTTTCCTAGCTGTTTCTACAGTGAGCAACTCTTTACCACTAGATGGCGATATGCACACAGTTTAAAAATTGTATTCTTTTTTGTTGTTGTTCAGTCATTTTCCAGGAATGATTCAAGGGTTTCTTCCCCAAATCCTGAGAAAAAGATAATGGAAAATGCCTTGCATATTCAAAGAAAGCTTTGTCCAGCCTGAAATATGGAATGAGTTTGGCTAGACAAAATCCAAACTCTTAATATGCATTATCTGCCTGGACTACCCTTGCAGAATTACAGCCTTTGAGAAGTATTCAGTTCACAAAGACGTATGTGGGAACTTCCTGCACATCAGTTACTCCAATTAACACAATTCTCAATGTGGCTTCAGAATCACAATCAAATGTATGCATGGCTTTACTGCAGGTGATTGTCCCAACAGCATCTCTATGACTACTGCTTACTTAGCTAGAGACAATGCTGAATGCTCATGTCACAGGGCACATTCATTCTCAGTCCCTCTAGAGGAAATGATCATTTTACCTGTGCAGACTGTAGTGAAGAAGTAAAACTAATCACAATGTAACTGGGGCAGTGGTATCACTGGCAAAGTCTAGTTTGTAGGCACAAATGTTAATATGAAGAATAATTTAGGGGGCTGGAGAGATAACTTAGCAGTTAAAGCAACTGCCTGCAAAGCCACAGGACCCAGGTTCGACACCCCAGGACCCATGTAAGTCAGATGTACAAGAGGGCGCACACATTTGGAGTTTATTTGCAGTGGCTGGAGGCCCTGGCATGCCCATTCTCTCTCTTTCTCTCTCCCCCTCTGCCTACTTCTGTCTCTCTCTCTCTCTCTCTCTCAAATCAATAAATAAAGGATCCTTTTTAAAAAAAAGAATTTAATTTTTGAATGAAATGCCTTCGTCAAATATTTTTAAAATTATACCATGAACTTATGTTTGATAATAAAGACACAAGCTCAATCAGTCTAGGGCCATGCCTCAGGCCATCTCATGCCTTTTGACTTCACAGCTGCTCAAAAGGGCTTGAACCTTGATGAGCAAGATCAGGATGCACTCACAGCCAGGGAAGACCAAAAAGGTCTAAATCCTCATGGAGTCCCCAGCAGAGATTGCCAGCCAAGAGGACATTAGTCCCTTACTAACAACTTTTATTTTATATTATTTATTTGAAAGAGGGAAAGCAGGAAAGAGGGAGGGAAAGAGGGAGGGAGAGAGGGAGGGAGGAGGGAAGGAGAGAGAGAATGGACACACCAAGGCTTCCAGCCACTGCAAACATAATTCCAGACACATGCGCCACCTGTTGCATCTGGCTTACATGGGTCTTGGGGAATGGAACTGAGGTCCTTTGGCTTCACAGGCAAGCACTGTAACTGCGAAGCCATCTCTACAGCCCACAATTTTCTTAAAAAACAAAAAAAAAGACTAACGGGTTTCTTCTTTTACTGTAAAATAATACATTTAATTTGTAAATTTTAACAAGTAAGAGAATAGGTAACATTTACTATAGTGCTTCATTTTTTTTTCTTTACTTTTTTGGTAGGCCAAAAGCTTAGATGTTTTGAGAATTTGAGCTTCTGAGTGGGGTTATGGACTGACTGAGCTATACTCAAATAACAGAAAGAAGTTGAAAACAAGGATTACTACAAATAACAATAATAGTTGTGAACTACCAAGCCAGGACAGTTTACCAGCAGTGAGTAACAAGATAGAATTTCATCAGCATTGGGAACATTCTTCTTCTTTGTTACCTCCCTGGGTCTCGGTTACCCATCATACTAAATGGCACAGAAATTTTTTTAAGATCCTTTTTCACAGCATCAGATACTTTTAACATATGATCAAAAATAAACTGGGCTGGAGAAATGACTTAGCGGTTAAGGCATTTGCCTGCAAAGTCAAAGGATCCAGGTTCGATTCTCCAGGACCACTTAAGTCAGATGTACAAGGAGGCACATGCATTTAGAGTTCATTAATATGTATGTATGTATGTATGTATGTATGTATGTATGCGTATACATATATGCATGTGTGTACACACACACACACACATATATTATATATATAAATTTAGCATAATGTCTGGTCAAAACTCAGAGTATGAAAAGCAAGTCTGAGGTCTGAAGAATAACAAGTACACACTTGGAGCCATAGGATAAACCCATCTGTCCATAATTCAGTGTGATCTAGTGTGATTGTATCTAACTGATGCCAGTGACCTTCAGTGGAGTTATGCTTACAAGATTTATTTTTTATTTTTCAAGGTAGGATCTCACTCTAGCTCAGGCTGACCTGGAGTTCCCTATGTAGTCTCAGGGTGGCCTCGAACTCCTTGAAATCCTCCTACCTCTGCCTCCTGAGTGCTGGGATTAAAGGCGTGCACCACCACACCTGGCTTATATTTATTCTTTTTAAGCTTTCCTTTCTGCATCCCAAACCCTGCTCTAGCTAACCCACATAAGATTAATTTTTACAGCAGTATCAGTAGTAAATCAATTAATGTGAATTTGTACATTTTTAAAATGTTCAAGTGTTTAAATGTTCAAAGTGAGGGAGCTGAGACCACCTCACAATGGCTCCAAAGCTCAACTTAAACTGAACTCAAGACAGTTTTAGGGACAGGGGACTGTGAAATACACAGATGATAAGACCTATGTATCTATCTACCACTAACTGATCAAACCTGGTGATGGAGCTCAGAGCCTGGTATACACTATGAAGGCAGACTCCTCAGCTAAGCTGTACCCCCAACTCAACTTCATTTTTTTTATTTTAAGGCAGGATCTCAGTAAGCTGCCCATGCTGGCCCTGAACTCACTCTCTAGACCAAATAGGCTTTGAACTTACATCCAACTGCCTCAGTTAAGTAAAGGCCACTTCCATTTCCTTCAGTCAAATAGAGGACCACTCTCATTTTCTTTAAAACATGGTAGTGTGGGTATTACATTTGTTTAGAAAACTACATTTTCCACCAAAAGGAAAACTTTTGGTAGTTGAGCTAATGTGCCACTGAAATACGTGGAAAACAGCCAAAAAGAAAAATTGTGCAATCAGGGATGTAGCTGGCTGATCTCTACTAGATTCCCCTTCTGGACTGAGCTGGCCTCATGACATTGCTCTCCCCTTGTCAGACAGGCCTCTCTTCTTCCCTTTAACTATAAACAAGCCACAGACATGAATATCAATATGCAAATGATGTAACTGCAAGTTAACTATCTATAGGAGAAAGCCCCATAATCTCACCTTTTTTCATTTCCGTATGACTTCTGTGCAACTTTGGCGTGAAGAATGAGCACGGTCTGATCCCCTCGTTCCTTTAGATAATTTCGCATGGCTTCCCTAGGATCAAGGATGAATGTTACTACTGCCGAGAATTTTTGATGAACTTGTTTTTCTCTCACTATGTTCTATAAAGAGATACCCTAATGAAGACTTTTAAGCAAACAATCCTAAAAGCAAATACAATAAAGCAAGAAAATGCATGAATTAAATTTAATGAACACTATTCCATGAACATTAAATACCACTTTATACTTTGGTCTTGAAAAGAAGAAACTTACAATTAAAACTTCTACATGACTAAATTTAACATTTACACTGCTGGTGTAACTTTAAACTATAACTTAATCTTGTTTCTCCCCTTTCCCATCACTAGCTATTATATGTTACCGCATACAAAAGCAGTAAAAAACAGTAAGTCACCAAATTTGCTACTACATGATTCCAAAAAAATCTTATGTAAGGATTAAGAAAGGCTTATTATTTATAAACATAAAATTATTCAAACAATGTTGCTAAATATATAAAATTCAATAAAAAATAATTAAATTAGTAAACAACTGGATTAAATTTTTAAAAAGATACAATAAGTACAAACTATTATCTATTTATTGAGAAAATGTTTTTTGCTTTTTAAAAAAATGTTTTATTTTTATTTATTTGACAGAGAAAGAGGAAAAGGGAAGAGGGGAGAGGGAGAGAAAGAATAGGTGTGCCAGAGCCTCCAGACACTGCAAATGAACTCCACATGTGTTGTGACCCTGTGCATCTGGCTAACGTGGGTCCTGGCCTTGCAGGCAAATGCCTTAACTGCTAAGCTATCCCTCCAGCCTGAGCAATTGTTTTATAGAAACTTCAACGCAAATTTATTCACACAATTATCTTGCCAAATAAGCTCTACAAGACCAAATTTTAACAATTCTGAATTAGTAGAATCCTGATTCTTGAGACGTTTTATACATCACAAAATTAAGGCCAAGATGTTTCAAAGATAATTAAATATTTTGGCTAAATTTAAATGTTATTCTATTTGTGCTGGGAATAAAGACAAACATAAAGTAAAAGAAGACATGTATATGACAGTTGTAATGATGGAGAAACTGGCTGGTATTTTCAGGCAATGTGGCCCTAAAAGGAAACCACTGCCAACTTGCTGGAGGCCAGAAATGCCAGAAGTGTGGGGTTGTCCTTATCTATTTTCTCCCTCAAGGAGTTCCTTGTTCCCTAAATTCCAGAAATGGGGATGTGCCCCAAACTGCAAGCGGCCTGGATTCCTGGGACAGGAATGGGGCCAACTAGCTCATCCATCCAGTAAAGACTATTAACTCCAAAGCAGTACCCTTTAGTGGTATCCCATTTCTGGAGATCCCTCCTGCTTTATAAGAACTCTGCCTTTTGTCCTCCTATTAAGCTCTATAATAAAATCTTTCTAAAGCTCACCATCTGTGGTCTGTGGATTTCATTCTTTGAATTCACAAGACAAGAAACTGGAGGCCACTGACACAGTAGCTTTATGTGACTATGTCTGGTACCCTAACTCATGAGTTAAAAGCCCAACCAAAGGCAGAAAAGGGCACCCTTGCTCTCAAAGACACCCAAGTTCCCATATCAGTAAGTTGTTAAGTGTGGTAAGTTATTACATGTGGGAAATTCTAAATTTGTACAATACCCTAAATAATCTAGGGAAATCATCTATCTTAGGTTTGGAGACACCAGTAGGCAATAAAAAACAAAGTGACACTGGACAAATGAAATGAATGAACAGCAGTATTAAAGAGCCAG
The DNA here is from genome assembly GCF_020740685.1 of Jaculus jaculus. Taxonomy (NCBI): domain Eukaryota; kingdom Metazoa; phylum Chordata; class Mammalia; order Rodentia; family Dipodidae; genus Jaculus; species Jaculus jaculus. Next base: position 38,292,899 of record NC_059112.1, read on the forward strand.
CCAATGCTGACTACAAAAATAATGGTGCCACCTTTTACTAACATTCCAAGGGTACCAAGAGCCACTAACACTGTAGGAACCAGGAAAGCACATTTCAAACTTGCTTGTGCTAGACAAGCCAACAGAAGTAAGGTGTGGTGGTTTGATTCAGGTGTCCCCCATAAACTTAGGTGTTCTGAATGCTAGGTTCCCAGCTGATGGATATTTAGTATTTTAATGCCTCCTGGAGGGAGTGTATTGCTGGGGGCGGGGTTGTGGGTATTATAGCCAGTTTTCCCAAGCCAGTGTTTGGCACATTCTCCTGTTGCTATGGTCCACCTTATGTTGGCCAGGGGGTGATGTGCACCCTCTGCTCATGCCATTGTTTTCTCCTGCCATCGTGGAGCCTCCCCTCAAGCCTATAGACCAAAATCAATCTCTTTTTCCCAGAAACTGCTCTTGGTTGGGTGATTTCTACTAGCAATGTGAACCAGACTGCAACATAAAGGATTTGAGCTTTTCTAGGTCAGATGACTGGCAAGAGTTAAGAGAACGAGACAGATAAAACAAGAGAGCCAGGTGTGATGGTGCATGCCTTTAACCCCAGCACTTGGAAGGCAGAGGTAGGATTATCACCATGAGTTCAAGGCTACCCTGAGACTACATAGTGAATTCCAGGTCAGTCTGAGCGAGAATGAGACCCTACCTCAAAAAAAAGAGAAAGGGGGGCGGAGGAACAAGGGAGCTGGGCATGGAGGCACACACCTTTAATCTTTACATTCACGATGCAAAGGTAGGAGGATTGCTTTGAGTTCAAAGCCATCCTGAGACTACATAGTGAATTCCAGGTCAGCCTGGGCTACATTGAGGCCTATCTCAAAATTAATTGATTAAAAAAAAAAAAAACAAGGGCTGGAGAGATAGCTTAGCAGTTAAGGTGCTTGTTTGCACAGCCAATTGACCCAAGTTCATTTCCCCAGTACCCATATAAGCTGGATGCACAAAGTGGCGCATGTGACTGGAGTTTGTTTGCAGTGGCTGGAGGCTTTGGTGTACTCATTGTCTATCTGCCTTTCTCTCTCTCTCTCTCTCTCTCAAACAAGTAGACATTAAAAAAATAAAAATAAAACAATAAGACAGAAAAAAAGAGAAACTCAATTACTTGGCAAACCTTATACAGAAGATGTTACATCTTTAAAAAGTCCTAAGCCATAAGCATATTTCCTAAGCTAAATTTTACTAGCATTTATAGTTTCTGTTATAGCATTTAACAGTTCTTTGATTATAAATTCATCAGATCTCATATTTACTGTTATCTTTCCAAACAGACTACAAAGAGGAAGATCCTAAAGCAAACACAAATATTTTCTACAAACATTATTTATCACATTAAAAGAACTGAAACAAGGGCTGGAGAGATGGCTTGGTGGTTCAGGAGCTTGCTTGTGAAGCCTAATTTCCCAGGTCCAATTCCCCAGGACCCATGTAAGCCAGTTGCACAAGGTGACACATGCATCTGGAGTTCATGTGCATTGCATAACCCTTCCTCTCCGTATCTCTCTGCCTCTTTTTCTAATAAATAAAATAAAATTTAGAGAAAAAATAAAAAGAACTGAAACAAGACAAGTGTGGTGGCACACACCTATAATCCCAGTACTTAGGGAGGCCACCTTGAGACTACATGATGAATGGAAAGAAAGAAAAAAGAAGAGAGAGAGAGAGAGAGAGAGAGAGAGAGAAAGGAAGAAAGAAAGAAAGAAAGGAAAAGAAAAGAAAAGAAAAGAAAAGAAAAGAAAAGAAAAGAAAAGAAAAGAAAGAAAAGGAGGGAAAAAGGAGAAAGAAATGTACATATGTGTATAAATAAGAACAGAGGGGCCAGGCGTGGCGGCGCATGCCTTTAATCCCAGCACTTGGGAGGCAGAGGTAGGAGGATCACCATGAGTTCAAGGCCACCTTGAAACTACATAGTGAATTCCAGGTGAGCCTGAGCTAGAGTGAAACCCTACCTCGAAAAACAAACAAACAAATAAAAACCACAGAGGGTGGTCTCCATGAGACCCTTCAGGAGATGGACTTTGTGAATACCATTACTCTAAATAATAGACAAAAGATATCCTGAGCAAGAGAACAACCTAAAACAGTTCCAACATACAGCAAATGTCTTTAAAGAAGTGGTAAACCTTATCAAAGAAATCCCCCACTAAAAAACAAATTCTGGCAAAAGCATGAGTTGATAGCCACCAGTCAGGATGGTGACAGGGGAAGGTTACTAAAACTGTATGTTTTCACTGATTGTTCACAATTCAAGTGTCTTCCAGATTAGCAGTACACCAGGGTATTCTTTTTTTTTTTTTTAAGGCATGTGTTACAAGCCTGCTGCAACTGCAGAGCTACACAATAGACAGGCCTTTAACCACTGAAAATAAAACCATATGTTCTGAATGCTTGGTTCCCAGGTGGACCCTTGATGGAAGAGGTGTGTTGCTGAGGTCAGGCTTAAGGATGTTATAACCAGGGGTTCACTCTCTTGTTCCTGTTTTCTACCCGCTGTGAAGAGGTGATTTCCAGCCTCTGCTCATCCCGTTCTTCTGCCATCATGAAGCTTGCCCTCTAGACTGTAAGTCAAGATACATCCCTCCTTCTCTCCAGCTGCTTCAAGTTGGGTGTTTTGTGCCAGCAATGAGAAGACAACTACAAGAGGGCATTTTTTGGTCAAGGGAGTTGGGAAGATGGCTTGGTGGTTAACAGGGCTTGTTGCTTAAGCATAAGGGTCTCTAGGATCCGACTGCTAAGTTCAACATCTCAGAATCCACATATAAAGTGGGAGTGGTCACACATGTATAACCCAGTAGGGAGGAGGTGAAACGAGCCAATCATTGAGGCTCACTGACACAGACTAGCTCCTGGTTGAGGAAAGAGGGTATGTCTCAAGCAGCATGCAGATGAGCGATAAAAGGACACCTCTGACAACCGAACACATGCTCCTGGGACATACCCATCTGTACAAACATAACTTTCTTTCTCTGCACATGCATGCAGACACACACACACACAAATTATTTTTTTAATTTTATTGTTATTACTATTATTATTTTTTGGTCTTTCAAGGTAGGATCTCACTGTAGTCCAGGTTGACCTATGTAGTCTCAGGCTTGCTGTAAACTCAGTGATCCTCTTACCTCTTACCTCCCAAGTGCTGAGGTTAAAGATGTGCGCCATCATACCCAGTGTGTGTGTGTGTGTGGCGGGGCGGGGGGGGGGGGAGACTGTCAATTAAAAGATGTTGACATTTTCTGGCAAAGCACTTGGGAAGCTGGCATAGAAGGGAGGATTGCTGTAAGTTCAAGGCTCACAGAGTAAGTTCCAGGTCAGCCAGGGCTAGAGTGAGACCCTACCTTGAAAAGGTAATTTTTTTTTTCCTAACAGAATATCTCTTTAAAAGAGAAAAAAAAAAAAGGAAATACGACTTTAAAAAATTAAATAGGTTCCCAGGCGTGGTGGCACACATCTTTAATCCCAGCACTCTGGAGGCATAGCTAGGTGAACATCTATGAGTTCAAGGCCACCCTGAGAATACAGAGTGAATTCCAGGTCAGCCTGGGCTAGAGTGAGACTCTAACCCGGGGGGGGGGGGGGGGGTGGTGTAAAAAGTTAGTCCAAAACGTACAAATCTAAGTTTGATTCCCCAATACCCACGTAAAGCCAGATGCACAAGATGGCCCATTGTGTCAGGAGTTTGTTTGCACTGACTGGAGGACCTGGTATTCCCATTCTCCCCCCACCCCTGCCCCATTTCTGATTTCTCTCTTTCAAATAAATAAGGTATTTAAAAAAAAAAAAAACTAGATGGATGTTGGGTGTGGTGGCGCACACCTTTAATTCCAGCACTTGGGAGGCAGAGGTAGGAGGATCGCCATGATTTCAAGGCCACTCTGAGACTACAAAGTGAATTCCAGGTCTGAGTGGGCTAGAGTGAGACCCTACCTCGAAAAAACAAAAACAAAAAGATAGATGAAACCAGACTGGAAAGATCGCTTACTAGTTAAGGCACTTGCTGGCATAACTAAAGGACCAAGGTTCGATTCCCTAGGACCCAAATAAGCCAGATGCACAAGGAGCTGCATGCATCTGGAGTTTATCCACAGAAGCTAAAGGCCCTGGAGTACCCTTATTCATTCTCATTCTCATTCTCTCTCTTACAAATTTTTAATTTGAGAGTGAGGCAAAGGGGGGGGGGGGAAATGGGCACGCCAGACTCCAGCCACTGCAAACAAACTCCAGATGCATGTGCCACTTGTGCATCTGGCTTACGTGGGTCCTGGGGAATTGAACCAACGTCCTTTGGCTTTGCAGGCAAGCACCTTACTTAACTGCTAAGCCATCTCCTCAGGGCCCCCAATTTTTTAAAATTATTTAAAACAATCAAATGGAACTTAATTTGCTACAGTATTAAAAAGGAAAATATCTCAATTTTCAAATTTGTGCTTAATAAAACTAATTTTGCCACAGCATAAGGAATTGGTTTTCCACTTCTATTATACTGCTTTTGCTAAATCTAGGTTTGCCAGGAAAAAAAATGCAAATTTCCTATTTATCTTCTTTCAAGAGAAACAAAGTTTACATGTGTTCTCTCCTAGCAGACATTTCATAGTATATATTAAAGTATAAAAGCTATTAAAATAAGTTTCATTGAAATTTAATATGTAATAAAATACATTTATATGTATATACACCACGGTCACAATCAGGATGGTTACAATTCTAAAAATCTGTTGTTCTGCTTCTTTGAGCTTCTTTCTCCTGCCTCTCTCCATTCCAGAAAGCCACTCATCTATTTTCTGTCATTACTAATTAGTTGCATTTTAAAGATAATGGAAGCATACAGTATAATACTCTTTCTGACTGCTTAAAAAATGAACATAATTATTCTGACACTCATTTATGTTGCGCCACATAGGAATTCATTATTTTTTAAGTTGCTGAGTGGAAATCTACTGTAGACCACACTATACTTTGTTGACCTACCTACTTATTGCTAGATAACTAAATTATGACCATCATTTACAACCAAAGGTAACATGTTGTATTTTAAACTTTGTATTTATACATCTTCATTTTTTCTTGACTAAATAATGTAGGAATATAATGACTGACTTTGAAAAGAAAATATTAAATTTATTATCAAATTTAGTTCCAAAATTAGTGTTGAATTTTATATATCCACTACCAGTGTATGAAAATGCTAGTTGCTCCACATATTATCAATCTCTTCAACTTCAGACATCTAAAAAAGTGTGTATTTCTTAAATGGTACACAGTTATAGCTGAGGGCTACAGGGTACTAAATGGATCTGTGCAAAACTCCTATGTTCAAACCTAATCTGTAAAGCCTTGGTAACTAGAAGGAAAATGCACTTAGGAGACAACTAGATGTAAGGGAATAGTTCTCACGAGTGGGATTAATGATGCCCTCCATATGAGAGCTTGAATTCAGGGTCTTGTACATGCTAGGAAAACACTCTGCCACTGGGATATATACAAGGCCTTTTTTCCATTTTATTTTGCAAATGTCTCCCTATAAACTGCTCTTGTACTCACTCTAGTTCAAGCAGATCTTGAATCATGCTGTCTAGTCTCTTGAATAGCTAGGATTGTGGGTCTGAACAGGCAGAAGATGGTCATCTTTCAACCTTATCAACCAAGAAGCAAATCTTACCACACATTAAATCAGTGCCTTGCCTTTGAATGTTACTGCTGCCACAACTATGAGAAATAAATGGGTGGTTAATAAGCTATTCAGTCTATGATATAATGCGATGGCAGTCAGAAATTTGCATTTCATTAGTGGTTATTAGTCATACTGCTTGTAGAATTACCTGTTCAAATTAGCTTCCTCTTTTGAAGATGAGTCATTACATTCGTGATTGACTTTGGGAGGTTTTCTCAAATTATCTATTTTCATGAAGTAAAACATCATCTTCCTTGCTCAGATTGTGCTTTTGTTTATGTTATGTTTAAGAAATCTTTGTTTTATTCAAGATAACAAATTTTTGTCTTCTCCATGCTGTGAGATTTAAAGTGTTGTTTAGGGCTGGAGAGATGGCTTAGCAGGTTAAAGCACTTGCCTCAGAAGCCTAAGGAATGTATGTTCAACTCTCCAGATCCCACATAAACCAGACACACGAAAGCAAGGCAAGCACAAGGTGGCACATACCCAGTAGGTGGTACAAGAGTTTGATTGCAGTAGCTGAGGCCCTGGTGTAACAACTCTCTCTCTAAAAATAAATTTTAAAATAGTGTTGTTTAGTTCTATGTTTAATTTTTATACATGGCAAGCATGTAGAATTGTATGGATGACTGACTGTCCCACGATCAACTGCTTAAGACTGCCATGTATCTAACTGAATTGTCTCTTCACACTGACTGGAAAACACCTGACTATGTATCCAAAAAGTTGATTTTGGCCACTATTCAGTTATGATGACCCACAGAGCTGTCATGTATCAATACTCTGATTACTATGGCTTTGAGGTCGGGTCACATAAGCTCTTATTGTTCAAACTTGTTTTTGCTATTCTAGGCTGGCTGTACTTTCATATGAATTTTTAAAACAACTTGCCAACAGTTAGAAAATAACCTCTGGTGTTCTGTGGTGAGTCCATGGAGGAATCTGGAAAGAAGACATCTCAACAGTGCCAAGTCTTCTTGGGGAGAACATTTCTTAGGAATCATATTTTCTCTTCTTGGTAGTTTTAAGTACAGTTTTGGCAATTTGTTTTTCAGATTTTCCTCTAATAATCAGATACTGCTTGATATTATTATAAATGGCACAATTTCTTAAATTTCAATTTTCCATTACTCATTACTGTTCCATGCAAATATATGTTATGTGGATCATGTATCCTGCTGCTTTGCTAGACTCACTGGCTCTATTAGCATTTTTTGTTTGTTTTGAAATATTTTACTTATTTACTTGAGAGAGTGAGCAAGCGAGCATGAAAGAGAGGCAAACAGATAATGGGCACACCAGGGCCTCCATCCATTGCAAATAAACTCTAGATGCATGTGCCAACCTTGTGCATCTAGTTGACGTGGTACTAGGGAATTAAATCTGGGTCCTTAGGCTTCACAGGCAAGTGCTTTAACCATGCTAAGCCATCTCTCCAGCCCTGCCTTTTGTTGTTGTTGTTTCAAGCAGGGTCTTAACCTAGCCCAGGTTCACCCAAACTCAACTCATAGTGATTCTAGTTCAGCCTCCCAAGTGCTCCTGTTCTACTTTGATCTGTACCAGTTTCAAACAAAACCTAAAGTGATGTTGACTTTTGTTGTTTTTATTTAATCTGCCTCTCTTCTTTACCACTGCTTTTATCAACTATGATGTGCTTCAGTAGAGTTTGTACTTCAGATTCACTGAGGTTTTGAGGATCTGCAGTTTCTAGGATGTTAACAAAAATAGCCATTATTTCATTTCTTCATACTGTTTTAGTGACATACTCCCTGTTCAGTGATACTAACTATACATCTTCAAGGGTACTTGGCCAGATCACAGCTCACTAACACATGCCTTTTTTCCTTTGGGTTTCTCTGTTTCATTCTGGAATTCACTAATCTCTCCATCGATTCCAAAGTTAATCTCACAACAGCATTTTTTTTTCACCTATATAACTATTTCATGTCTACATATGTGACATGGATATCTCTTATTATTGAATTAATGTCTTTATTAAACTATTGAATCACTCCTTTGCTCAGAGATTACAAACAGCAACTGGTTGATCAAATAAAATCGACTAGCTGCTTTAAAGTTGTACTAACAGGACACAGATAGCAATTTGATCATACATGTGTATTACTATGTTTCAGCAGGATGTAATATCACAATGGCCATATGGGCCAAATTACCTAAAGCACTTCTACTATGTTCTAAGTTCTAAATCTTAGCCCTTTGACTATATAGATAAATAAAAGGATAGATAAAACTTTTATTTTCATTTGGAGGTTGGTTGTGACTGACTCTTTTCATTATAGATCATATCTCATTGCTTCATATGGCTTGCGTGTTTCTATTGTTTCTAGAGCTGCACAGTTTTATTCTTATATCCTTTGTTTTTGAGGGAGGGAGGGAGGCAGGGAGGGACGGAAGGAGAAGGGGCATGCCAGGACCTTCAGCCCTGCAAATAAGTGCCAGATGCATGCGCCACCTTGTGCATCTGGCTTACATGGGTCCTGGGGAATCGAACCTGGGTCCTTTAGCTTTATAGGCAAGTGCCTTCCTTAACTACCAAGGCACCTCTCCAGCCCTTATTCTTATATTCTTGGGGAGTTACATGGAAGAGTTTGATCCTTCAATCCTACCATATGTTCATGAGGTAAAACCAAAGCACAATATAGTCTGAGCTTAATGTAATAATGGAGCAAATCTTTTATGAGGACTTTTAATAATTTTTTTTTTTTTTTTGGTTTTTTCGAGGTAGGGTCTCACTCTGGTCCAGGCATTTATGAGGACTTTTGCAGATGCCCTGTTAAATAGGGGATTTTTATTGGAAAAGAGGCCAATTCATAGTCCTAAGTAAGTCTTAGAAACTGTCTCCTTGGAAGGAATTACAAGGTTTTATTGTCTATAATTATGGAAGCTGTCAATTAAAAAAAAATACTAAAGTTTAAAAATGGTAAGGATGAAAGAAAGAAAGAAAGAAAGAAAGAAAGAAGGAAGGAAGGAAGGAAGGAAGGAAGGAAGGAAGGAAGGAAGGAAGGAAGGAAGGAGGAAGTAGGTAAGGAGGGGGGAGGGAAAAGGAAGAAAGAAACAAATTGTTCTCTGTAGTTTTGTGGTTTTCACCATTGACTGGGGAGCTTCCTCACTCATGCTTGCTGATCTATAACTTGGGTCGGAGAAGACAGCCCTCTGCAGACATCTGGAACTATCTGCTCTGCTCTGCTCTTTCATTTCTGGGTTTCTACCTTGCACACTCTAGCTTCCTGGGTTCCCCTTCACCCTAGGCACAAAGCTGAGGCAATCAGAGAGCTCACCTCATTTGTCTCCTGATTCTTAGGAATCACTATCCTTCCTTGCCTGCTGACCAATATTTTGAAAAGTGTTGTTTCATTAATATTTTCCATGTTTTTGTTGTTTCAGGCCAGAGAATATTCTCAGTTTCTGTTATTCCATCTTGGCCAGAAACAGTAGTACCAAAAGCTACTAAAATTTTACAAACAAGGAAAACCACTGTGGTGCTTTGATTGAGATGTTCCCAGAAACTTAGGTACTCTGAGTGGTAGTCTTGCCAGCTGATGGGAATTAAAGCCTCCAGGAGGAGGTATACTGTTGGGGGCGAGCTTATGGATGTTACAACCAGTTTCCCCAGGCCAGTGTTTAGCACCCTCCTATTGCTATTGTCCGCCTTATGTTGGCCAGGGGGTGATATCCACCCTTTGCTCATGCCATCATTTTCCCTGTCATTGTGGAGCGTCCTCTTGAGTCTGTAAGCCAAACTAAACCCCCCACCCTTTCTTTTTAACCAAAAGCTGCTCTTGGTTGGGTGGTTTATGCCAGCAATGCAAACAGTAATGTCGGTACCAGGAGTAGGGTTGCTGCTAGACACCTAACTATGTGGCTTTGACTCTTTGGAGCTGTTTTCCAGAGGAATGTGGAAGGATTTGAAACCTTGGCCTGCCTAAGACATGACTTGCAGTGCTATAAGTACAGTTTGATGGGCTATTCTGCTGAGAGTGGAAAAGACCTGAATGCAGTGAGGAACTATGGACTGTGACAAACCAAAACCTATCAAAACAAATCCAGAGGCTACAAAGAACTCAAGACTGAATTAGACTGTCAATAGGCCTGCTATGGCTCAGGAAACATTGCAGAAGAGGGGATGGAAAGATTATTAAGAGCCATAGAGTGGGCTGTAATACCCTCAGGCACAGCCCCTACTACCCCACCACAGGAACTGAGAGAGGCCTTCATGACCCCACAGTGAATACCGTAAGCCAAATGAGGAGGGTAAAAGAATAACCAGTTACAATTAATATAAAATAAAATCAATGTTAAAAATGTTTCCAGCCAGGCCGAAAGTGGTGGTGCACACCTTTAATCCCAGTACTCGGGAAGCAGAAACAGGAGGATCATTGTGAGTTCAAGGCCACCCTGAGACTACATAGTAAATTCCAGGTCAGCCTGGGCTACAGTGAGACCCTACCTCAAAAAAAGAAAAAAGTTTCCAGTCAGGAATGGTGGCACACGCCTTTAATCCCAGCACTCAGGAGGCAAAGATAGGAGGAGTTCAAGGCCACCCTCAGACTACATAGTGAATTCCAAGACAGCCTGAGCTACAGTAAGACCCTACCTTGAAAAACAAAACAACAACAACAAAAAAATGTTTTCACCCAGCACTTGGGAGGCAGAGGGAGGAGAATCGCTGTGCATTCAAAGTCAGCCTGAGACTACATAGTAAATTCCACATCAGCCTGGGCTACAGTGACACCATACTTCAAAAAGCAGCGCCCCAGAAAACATTTTCAAATTTAAAATCAAGTATTACAGAAAAATTCAAAAAAGTAGTACTAAGAATGCCTATTTATCTTTCACGTAGACTGCCCAAAGTTTAACATTTTATCATATTTGCACATTATAACTTTTTAAACCACTTAAAGCACACACTACTTATCCTAAATACTTCAGTGCTTACTTCCTTTTAAAAATGACATTCCTGGGGCTAGGGAGATTAGCTCAGTGTGCCAGTATTTGCCTGGCATGTTTGTAGCCTTTGGCTGGATCTCCAGGACCAGGATTTAAAATGGGAGAGTGGGCTCATCATATAACCACAATGCAATTACCATTAATACACAACTAATATCTACTCTACAGATTTTATTCAAATTGTGTCGGTTTGACTACTAACTTATTGGAGGGGAAAGGGGACACATACGGACAAACAACCACCATTATGCCAAATCCAGACAACTAGTGGTTTGGGGTTTTTTTGTTGTTGTTTTTTAAGATGTTTTAGTGCACATGAAACTTACATATTATCTCTGGGTGGGTGATATGGGAGCTAACCTCACTTGTTAACTAACACCACCTGGGAGACAAACCTCTGGGCCTGGTTGTGAGGGATTTTCTCTATTAGGTTAACTGAGGTGGGAAGACCCTCTGAAAAGTGGGGAGCACCATCCCATGGGCTGGAGTCCCAGAATGAATAAAGGGAGAGAGCTGTGCACCATCATCCACTGCTCTCTAACTGGAGACTGGGTGAGAGCTGCTGCTGCCTCAACTCCTGCTGCCATGACCCCCTCCCCCTTCTGGACAGTGCCCTCTTAAATTTAAGCTGAATAGACCCTTTGGTCCTGAAGTTGCTTCTTGTCAGATTACTGTAACAAGGAAAGTAACCAGTAGAGGTGATTTGGGGGCACAACCCAGTTCTTATTATAGTCACAGAAGAATCAGTCTCGGAAGTAAAACCTAACTTGTTTGCTATTTGATCCATTACAGAAAATATCTGTCAACTTTCTAACAAAAGAAAACGATTTTCTGGTAACAGGATCCACTTTCAGTAAAGCTGCTATGTCTGTCCTCTCCTTCAACCTGGGGAGCTTTCTTGTTCTTTGTTCTTCACTATCTTGATTTTTCTTTTTTTTACACAAATCTCTTTTATACAACGCCCTCAAATTATGTCTAATTGGTCTTTCTTTATGGCAAAAATGATTTTGTGTTACCCTGCACTGCCAGATAAGGGGGCATCAGCCAACCTGCTGTGCTGTTACTAGTTTTCCTTTTATACTCTGTGAGGATTCATTCTGAGACAACATATTTTGTTTTCAACACACACTAATCCAGTAATTTAAGCATCCACTGAAATAATTATTACAGTGATTTTCAAATTGTGATCTCTTCAATTCTTTATTTTTCTACATTTATTGTCTCTGTTTCCTTATTAATTCATTTATAAAATTTTTATGGCATTTAAATAACATGTACAACTGAGATAAATGATAGTCTGGGGCTGGAAAGTTGGCTTAGCAATTAAGGCACTTGCCTACAAAGCTTAAGGACCCAGATTTGATTCCCCAGTTACATGGGTCTGGAGCTCATTTTCAGTGGCTAGAGGACCTGGCACACCCATCCTCCCCACCCCCCCAAATAAATAAAAATTTAAAAATAATTTTCTGTATAATGATATAATCTCTCAATAATTTGGGGTATTTTGGAGTATTTGCATAGACTTGAAGATCTGAGCACCTCAAAAATTTCAAAAAATGAAACTTCAGGGCCATCATGTTGGCACTCAAAAAGTAAGTGTGTAAACTGAGAATGCTGCTTCATGCCTTTAATCCCAGCAGTCAGGAAGCAGAGGTAAGAGGATCACCATGAGTTAAAGGCCAGCTTGAGAATACAGAGTGAATTCCAGATCAGCCTTGGATACAGTGAAACCCTATCTCAGAAAAAAACAAAAGTATTTTTAAAAAGTACATTTGTATCGTTTTTGAGACTTGGGATTATTAGATTAGAAGTTTAATGCATCTAGACTTGCTTTTATAGGGTTTTTTTGGGGGGGGGTTGGTTGGTTTTGGTTTTTCAAGGTAGGTCTTGCTCTAGCCCAGGTTGACCTGGAATTCACTAAGTAGTCTCAGGCTGGACTCAACTCAAAGTGATTCTCCTACCTCTGCCTCCTGAATGCTGGGATTAAAGGTACGTGCACTATGCCAGGATATTTTATAGATTTAGATTTGCTGCCTCATTATTTATTTGATGATGAAACTGTCCCAGTTTGTCTAGGAGACTTTCAGGATCTTTCTCCAGTATACTTCTCTAGCAGGTCTTCATCATCCTTTAAATACAACTTTTAAATATATATATATAATATAAATATTATATATATATTACTAATATATATAAATAAATATAATTAACATATATATATATATATATAATTTTTATTTATTTATTTGATAGAGAGGGAGAGAGAGAATGGGCACATTAGGGTCTCCAGCCACTGCAAACTAACTCTAGACACGTGTGCCCCCTTGTGCATCTAGCTAATGTAGGTCCTGTGGAGTTGAACCAGGGTCCTTTGGCTTTGCAGGCAAACACCTTAACCACAAAGCCATCCCTTCAGCCCCTGCTTTTTTATTTTTAATAGTAGCAAACATTTGGAAATATCCCAAAGAGTAATCAGTGTGAAACATTGAGCCAAGAATGGTGTAAGAGGGTTGGAGAGATGGCTTAGCGCTTAAGGTATTTGCCTGCAAAGCCAAAGGACCTCGGTTCGATTCCTCAGGACCCACATTAGCCAGGAGCACAAGAGGGCACACATTTCCGCAGTTCGTTTCCGGTGTCTGGAGGCCCTGGCGTGCCTATTCTTTCTCTCTCTTTCTTTCTCTCCAGCTGTCAAGTAAATAATAAAATTAAAGACAAAAGAATGATGTGAAGGAAAACGGGGCTTAAGTGATGGTTTAGCCATTAAGGCACTTGCCTGAGAAGCCTAAGGACTCAGGTTCAATTCCCTGATATACATATAAGCCAGATGCACATGGTGGCACATGCGGCTTGAGTTTGTTGGCAGTGGCTAAAGGCCTTGGCACATTCATTTTCTATCTGCCTCTTTCTCTCCCAAATAAATAAGGATGCAGAGGGAGGAGGGGTGCCATGAGTTCAAGGCCATTCAGAGAGATTACATACTAAATTCCAAGTCTGCCTGGACTACAGCAAGACCCTACCTTGACAAGCCAAAAAATAAAAAGCAAACAAATAAAAGTCCACATAGTTTTTTATCAATCCCAATGCTGTTCAAACATCTCCATAGTCTAAGATCTCTTAACTAATAGCTGTAAAACAACAACAGAAAACAAAATGGCATATTGTAATAGATGGTACTGGGCAAAACAAAGAAAGACTGAACCATTACAAGTTTTAAAACAAACAGAGCAATAAACAAAAATAACATATTAAAAAAAAGAAATGGAAAACCATAATGAAGAGAACTATAAAAGTGAAGGGGGTTAAAGAAGATAGAAGGATGGAGACTATGGTCCGAAACTATGAGAACAAAACAAAGAAGCACATGTATCACTACACAATTTTCCTCAAAGATTTCTTTAAGCTAACAGTGCAATATAAGAACTCCAGAACTGATGTGTTTACTTATTTTACAGCCCCTGACTTAGAAATTTTATCAGTTTTAAGATTAATTCTTTTAAATTTAACAACTAGGTTTAAAATGTATACAATAAAATTAATTAAAATACAGTATATTTATATTTCCACAAATGGTAAACTTTATGTTTTCTTTAAAACAAACAAAAGGAGTGTTTTCTTCAAAAATCTTTTCAAAAAGTTTTTTTTAAATCTTTCAAGTCTTGCCCTTAAGCAACAAACTGTGACTTGCTAAACACAGCTAGATACAAGAAGCTCTCTTTAGAATTGCTGCCATTATCTATCTACACTGTATTAAGGTGAATTTGTAATATTGTTTTTTATATCTTTTAAAGTGTACTATCTTGTTCAGTCCTGTTTTGGGTTGTTTTTTTATTTACTTGAGAGTCAGAAAGAAAAAAACAGACAGACAGACAGAAAGAAAGAATGGGCATGCCAAGGTTCCCTGCCACTGCAAATGAGCTCCAGGCTCCTGCACCATCTTGTGCATCTGGCTTACGTGGGTCCTGGGGAACTGAACCTGGGTCCTTTGGCTTTGCAGGCAAACATCTTAACTTCTAAGCCATCCCTTCAACCCTCAGCCCTGCTTTTGAAAAGAAGGAGAAAATAGGAACAGGATGATGCAATACCAGTATCTGAATTCCATCTCAGAACATGCACCACTATTTTCTAAAATGACTATATATACACATCTGTATGTATGTATGTTTTAGAGACTAGTATAATGCTTACCTAGTGAGTCGCTTAGGTGGAGGCCGCTCACCAAATTTCCTATGGAGAAAAAAGGAAAATGAATAAGGTATATGATAATCTCCACAGTAAATCATGCAGTCCTCCTTACATCTTCACTACAACATTAACAAAGAGGAGTGAAAAGAGAAATTGTTACCGAAGATTTATAGTCAGAAATATCAAAACACCCACTGTAAAACAGTCCTTGAAACTACCATACTTTGCAGTTCAATGGGAGAGAGAGAAATCACCAGTGAAGATACTCAACAGTGGACACTGCAAGTCTTAAATTTTGCCAGCCAGGCCAAATGAGCCAATGGATGCAACAGTGACATGTCTGTCATGGTGGAAACCAACTGCCCTCTAATTGGACTGGAGGCCCACTCCATGGGAGGGAATACATCCTGATACTGAAAATTTAAAACAGGGGTAGTCATGAGCCCTAGGGGTGTAACGTCTGCTGCTGTCTGGCTAAATGCATATACTACGCTTATCAAACTGCCCAGTAAGCACTTCTCATTGTTCATACCCTTATATTAATGCTACTCTCACTTTTGGTAGAGAACCTTCTCTTTTCAGGTGACAGTGACCTTGGGATGACTCAGAAGGCATCATGGTGCTGGAAAGAAATGACAGGAGTTGAGCACTGAACTATCTCTTCATGCCTTCCAAGGCTCAGGGCCCACTGTGGAAGAGGTGGCAGAAAGAATGTAACAGCCAAAGGAAGGGTAAGTAAGACTCCTCACAACGTGCTTCCCCACCCCCCCAGACACAGAATGGCCTGGATATCCATGACCTCACAGTGCCTGACACTATCTACACAGGACCATCACAACAGGAGGAAAAGATGATGACATCAAAATAAAAGAGAGACTGATTGAGAGGGGGAGGGGATATGATGAAGAATGGAGTTTCAAAGGGGAAAGTGGGGAGAGGGAGGGCATTACAATGAGATATTATTCACAATCATGGAAGTTGTTAATAATAAATAATAATAAATAATAAACAAACAAACAAGCAAACAAACTACCATGCTTCACACATCCTCCCTGAACTAGCAGCACACGGACCAGATGAGGAAGGTCAGGAGCCAAACTTCTGAAACACCTCACGGAAAAACAGCTGACCCATATAGCTTATTCATTTTCCTTTTCTTTCTTAGCTGTGCTAAGGGGGTTTCTCAGCCCAAAAGCACAATATGTACCACATGCCAGGGTCATCTACACACTTTTATACTTTACCTATTTGATCGTTATAACATGATTCTATTAGCCACATATGGGCTTTCCTCTTAGACATAAAAAACATTATTTTCAATGTCACAAACTAAAGTAAGCAGCAGACCATGTTGAGAATGAAAGATAGATTTTCACAACCTGTAGAAATATGCTGGATGGGATAGCAAGAATAATGTTCCCTGGCTACAAGCGGGCAAGAAGCAAAGTATAAGCAAGAACGTACAGAATTCTAGCACAACGTGGAGATCAGGGGAGGGGCTCTAGAGTAAGACAGGCTGCAATCATTTACATGTTGAGTGACTATGAATCTCCTTGACTAGATGTCAGTTTCCTTGCTATAAAAGGACAGTTACTATCCAGTCAATTAACTGTGATATTTACTATTTAGAAAGCTCACAGTGGATTTGAGGCCACCCTGGACTACACAGTGAATTCCAGGTCAGCCTGGACTAGCTTGCCTGTGAAGCCTAAGGACCCCGGTTCGAGGCTCGGTTCCCCAGGTCCCACGTTAGCCAGATACACAAGGGGGCGCACGCGTCTGGAGTTCGTTTGCAGAGGCTGGAAGCCCTGGCGCGCCCATTCTCTCTCTCTCCCTCTATCTGTCTTTCTCTCTGTGTCTGTCACTCTCAAATAAATAAACAAACAAACAAAAAAAAAAACAAAAAAAACAAAACAAAACAAAAAAAAATCACACATTGTTCTACTCAGCTCTATCTTAAGGCCACGAATGACATGAGCATTACGATAAAATTACTTCATGAGTATAAAATAAATTATCAACTAAGTGTTTTATATAGACCTGACCTTCTTCATAAAGGATGTTATCACATTCCTATTGACCTTACCTGACGTAAGCATGAGTTGCAGTAGGGAAAAGAATTTTAAAAGTAGCTTTTTTTTTCTTTAATTTGAGAGCAACAGAGAGAGAGAGAAAGAGGCAGATAGAGAGAGAGAGAGAATGGGCGCGCCAGGGCCTCCAGCCACTGCAAACGAACTCCAGACGCATGCGCCCTCTTGTGCATCTGGCTAACGTGGGTCCTGGGGAACCGAGCCTCGAACCGGGGTTCTTAGGCTTCACAGGCAAGCGCTTAACCGCTAAGCCATCTCTCCAGCCCAAAAGTAGCTTTTAAAGAATATTTTATTTATTTCAGAGGGAAAAGAGGTAGGTGGAGGGAGGAGAGAGAGAATAGGCACACCAGGGCCTCCAGCCACTAAATACGAACTCCAGATGCACACATCATCTTGTGCATATGGCATACATGGGTCGATGCTGGGTCCTTTGGCTTTGTAAGCAAGTGCCTTAACTGCTAAACCATGGCTTTTCTGACTAACTCTGGAGGTCATAACCCAACTTAATTTTTATCATTTAATAAGTTTATATAGGTCTACATATGAAAAACAGTCAAGTTATGCCACTATACTATCTGTATCCTGTACTTACAGAGATCCAATCTTCCCTACTGATATGATGTACAACAAACGAAACTTCAAGAATTACCTGCCACAACAGCTATGCAATAGTGGCACACAGCCCATCCAGGCAACCAATGTTGTAGACTGGACATGAGGCCTGCTCAGTGGGAGAAAACTCATGCCTTGTACTTGGAACCAAGTCAGAATTCTATGAATAGGAAACTCAGACTACAGAGAGAACCTACATTGCTCTTTGGTTAAGAAGAGTAGGTATACACATCAAAAAGTCTCACATAACTATGCCTATCCCCATCCTTGTTTTGCTTTGTTTTTGTTTTTGGGGGTAGGGTCTCACTCTAGCCAGCCTGACCTGAATTCAATGTATAGTCGCAAGGTGGCCTTGAACTTACTGCAGTCCTCCTACCTCTGCTTCCCTAGTGCTGAGATTAAAGGTAAGCACCACCATACCCGGCTTATGCTTATCCCTCCAAGCTGCTCTCACCTCTGCCTGGGCCCATTAGTCACTGCAGAGGAAACAGTGAGCACTGCTCTCATTGCTGGCCTGAAAACCAGTTCCAGGGAGACAGTGACAGACATGTGGTCACTCAAATCTCATCAAAACAGAAACCAAGAATCTACAGAGAATTCAACACTAAATCAGATTTCTAACACACACATGAAGGTTCAGTAAACAAGATTAGAAGGTATGGAAAAATGTGAAGGGTAGACAGGATTAGCTTGAGGCATGGTCCCCAATACCACCACCACCACCAAGACTAAGTGAGGCCTTCAAAACCCCACAGTGAATAACAATAACCCAAATGAGAAGGGACCTCATAAAATAAACTTAGGTGTTCTGAATGCTAGGTTCCCAGATGATGGAGATTTGGGAATTAATGTCTCCTGGAGGAAGTGTACTGTTGGGGGCGGGCTTATGGGTGTTATAGCCAGTTTCCCCATGCCAGTGTCTGGCACAATCTCCTGTTGCTATGGTCCACCTTATGTTGGCCAGGGGGTGATGTCCACCCTCTGCTCATGTCATCGTCTTCCCTGCCACCATCGAGCTTCCCCCTTGAGCCTATAAGCCAAAATAAACCTCTTTTTCCCAAAAGCTGCTCTTAGATGGGTGATTTCTACCAGCAATGAGAACCAGACTGCAACAAGGTGCTTGCCTGCAAAGCC
The DNA here is from genome assembly GCF_020740685.1 of Jaculus jaculus. Taxonomy (NCBI): domain Eukaryota; kingdom Metazoa; phylum Chordata; class Mammalia; order Rodentia; family Dipodidae; genus Jaculus; species Jaculus jaculus. The sequence goes on from NC_059112.1 coordinate 38,311,592, forward strand.
AACAGACGCAAGTTCAATTCCCCAGAACACATGTAAGCCAGATGCACAAGGTGGCACATGCATCTGGAGTTCATTTGCAGTGGCTGGAGGCCCAGGTGCACATTTTTCCTCTCTCTCTCTCTCTCTCTCATTCTATCTGCCTCTTTCTTTCTCTCTCTCTCACAAATAAATACTTTAAAAATGTTCATAATAAAAATAAATAAATTGCCAGGCGTGGTGGCACACGCCTTTAATCCCAGCACTTGGGAGGCAGAGGTAGGAGGATCGCCATGAGTTCAAGGCCACCCTGAGACTACAGAGTTAATTCCAGGTCAGCCTGGACCAGAGTGAGACCCTATCTCAAAAAAACCAAAATAAAAATATAAATAAATAAATAAATAAATTACCTGGTATAAGAAAAACGCCCTTCTCTCTCCCCACCAACACCCATAGCCCAGACTGACCTAGAATTCACTATGTAGCCTCAGATTGGCCTGGAACTCTCATTGATTCACCTCCACTGGGATTAAAGGCATGCCTATCTTTAATCATAGGTGATTCAATAAAATTCATGGTATAAATACATATGCACATGGAAAATGCAATTAGTGACCAACTACTCAGATTATAAGGACTAAGATTAAACATAAATACAGTTACCATTATTTGCAATCATATCAAACAAGATGTTTATTGACATGATCTGAACTGAAAAGATACCAGAAATAAACTAGGCTGACACATTTAGACTACGAAAAGCATTTTTCATAGTAGGTGTGTGATGTTTCCCACATACAGTCAAATAAGTGGAAGTACTTAAATGCCCTAGGGGCTCTTTCAGTTTCATGAAAGGAGTTAATCCTTAATTTAATTATAACAAAGAATCATGGCTATCCAATTTTTCTTTTGATAATTATAGGCTGCGTAAGTTTCTCAAATTTGCCATATACTATAGAAATCTTCATTTAATTATATTATTTGTCTTACATTAATGTCATGTCACCATGAAGTAGAAAGTCTGTGAAATGCAGAAATTTACTTTGTGTTCATTCTTAAAGTCTGAGTAAATGGTTCATAGATAAAGCACTGTGAGCATAGGCATGAGGACCAGAGCTCAATCAACCCGAGTATACCCGTAAGTGCCAGGTGGACAGGGCAGCCCACCTACAATCCCCAAGACAAGCTGGCTTAGCTAGAGTAGTCAAGTTGGAAAACTCAGGGTTCAAGTGAGGGATACTACCTTAGGAAGTAAAAGAGGAAACAATGGAGGAAGACACTTAACATCAATCTCTGACCTCTATACACACATACACTCACACGTGTGCCCATATATCCTAGCACAACCTGCACATGCACTTATGTGTGTACATGTGTGCATGGGGAAGAAGAGCAAAGTTGTTATTCTGGGCTTTTCTTCTTTTTTTAATTTTTGTTTCTTTTTTTTTGAGAGTGACAGACAGACAGAGAAAGAGGCAGATAGAGAGGGAGAGAGAATGGGCGTGCCAGGGTCTTCAGCCACTGCCAACAAAACTCCTTGTGCATCTGGCTTGTGTGGGTCCTAGGGAATCAAGCCTCGAACCGGGGTCCTTTGGTTTCACGGGCAAGCACTTAACTGCTAAGCCATCTCTCCAGCCTGGGCTTTTCTTTATAAGTAACGAACAAAAACAACCTAGTAATGTTGTTATTTGTACCAGGCCCTGTGTCCTTTGATCCTTTCTATGTTCTGCATACTTGCTTTTCACTCAGACTGGGAGCAAAGACCAATAATACTACATCAGTGTAGCAGTCTGCTCATCAAACACCACTGCTCAAGAGCGCAGACACTCTTCAATGCATGTATGCCCCTATGATTTTAAAAATAGAAAATTCATTTTCTTTTCACTTTACTAAGCTTTCCTCCTCTCAGATAACAACCATCTCATGTTCAAAACAAGATTAGCTAGGGCAAAAATTAATTACCCTGTCTAAATCTTATGTTATACACCTGAAGTATGAAGGTTTTTAAAAAATTTTTGTTGTTGTTGTTTCTTGAGGTATGGTCTTGCCCAGGCTGACCTGGAACGCACTATGTAATCTCTGGGTGATCTTGAACTCAACAGTGATCCTCCTACCTCAGCCTCCCAGGTCCTGGGATAAAAGGCATATACTACCATGCCTGGCTAGTATGAGAAATTTTTAAAATGCAATCCTTAAACACAGCACTTCTTACCTGCATACACTACTGAAATTCCTACATATTCTCCAATCTACTAGAATTTTCAAAAAAGTGAGTACCCTGTGCTCCCCGCAATTACATTTGCATACATACTTCCTTTCAGTTGAGTGTCTCCTACATGCCAGATAAATCTTCTTGTGTTTATAATGTGTTAAGAAAGTGTAAGGCAACACACAACCTTATTAACTTGACACCTTTCTTGGCCAAAATATAAATCCCGTAAGAAAACTAATTCATACATCAAAAAGAAGAGGAAGCCAGGTGTGGTGATGTACACCTTTAATCCCAGCACTGGGGAGGCAGAGGTAGGAAGATCACCATGAGTTTGAGGCCACCCTGAGACTACATAAGCCTGAGATCCTACCTTGGAAAACCACAAAAAAAAAAAAAGAAGAAGAAGAAGAGGACGAGGAGGAGGAGGAGAAAGAAGAGGAGGAGGGAGGCATAAGACAAAGCTTTTCTGAATACAGAACAAATTTTGTATTCATAGGCAAAGCAAAGCCCCACTCTAGAACTGGAGAGATGCCTCAGTGGTTAAGGCACTTGCCTGTAAACCCTAATGACCTAAGTTTGATTCCCCAATACCCATGTAAAGCCAGACATACAAAGCGGCGCATGCATCTGGAGTTTGTTTGCAGTGGCAGAAGGAACTGGCGTGTGCCCATTCTGTCTCTCTTCTGTCTCCCTCTGCTTGCCATTTGTCATCTTTTTTTTAATTAGATATTGACATATTCTGTATGTAAACAACACATGTTGGTACCATATGTTCCCTCCTCTCTGTCCCTTTTCTGAAGAGGCCTTCCTTATTGGGGATGCAGGTCAACACCATAGGGATTATAGATCATGCATTATGGGGGAGGGGGCAATATCTGTGCAAAAATGTCCCAACTTGACACCCTAACAATCTTTTGCTTGCAATTTAAAAAAATAAAATAAAATAAAAGATACCAATGTCAGACTTTTTCATCCTTCATGTTCTAGTTTTGAACATACTTTTATCCTAAGAACCATATTTAATGGCAATACTGATGGAATTTGGCTAGTGTAATAAGTGGTCCTGGCAAATGAAACAAAGATAGCCAAGGCAGAGGCTGAACCACCATATTTATTAAGCCTACTTCTATCAGAACAAGCATCCCCTGGGGTTGCTGGTTGAAGCTTGGTGATATCCAAAGTTTCTGTATGTTTGGAGAAACAGGAATTGTCCTACTCTAAGAAGTTTAAATTTGTGCAACCTTCCTTTATGTGTGTATACGCTATGCATGCATGCTTGTGAGTGGGTGGGCACACATGTGTATGGACAGTGATCATGTATGTGTTGTGTGTGCACATGGAAATCAGAAAACAACCACAGATGCAGACCCCACCAATTAGGCTTGACCGGCTGGCCAGCAAGCTCAAGGAATCCTCCTGTCTCTGCCTCCCCAGCACCAGGGTTACAGATGCATAATACCACACCTTGCATTTTTAAATTTTGTCTCTAGCCACTGCAAATGAACTCCATATGGATGTGCCACCTTGTGTATCTGGCTTTGCAGGGGTACTGGGGACTCAAACCCAGGTCCTTAGGCTTTGCAGGTAAACACCTTAACCACTGATCCATCTCTTCAGCCCTCACACCTGGCAATTTTATGTGGGCTCTGGAGATCTATCTCAGGAACCCATGATTGCAAGGCATGCACACCTTACTGACTGAGCCACGTCCCCAGCTCCTTGAGTAATATTTTGGCAATGTCCATAATAATTGAAGATGTGCATTTCTTTTACCTGGTCATTTGAATTCTGGAAATTTACATGCAGAGAGAGAATCTGCTATATGCAAAAGCACTCACATGAAAGCATCATTTATATCAAAAGAAGAAATTTCAACACCATGTACAATAAAGAATAGATACTGGTTGCACTGCACCTCCCCTTCATGCCTGTGATACCCAAGAAGCCCTCTAGTTACAGTGATTGCTTCTGAATGAAGCGCACAACACACATACATGAGCTACACACATTTAGTAGTGATAATGGGGGTAAGCAACAGAAATTCCAAATGTGGGCTGGATGGATGGCCTAGAAGTTAAGGCATTTGCCTGCAAAGCTGAAGGACCCAGGTTTGATTCCTCAGGACCCACTTTAGTCATATGCACAAGAGGGCACATGTGTCTGGAGTTCCTCTGCAGTGACTGGAGGCCCTGGAGCACCCATTTTCTCCCTCTCTCTCTCTCTTTCTGTCAAATAAATAAATAAATGAAAAAAAATTTTTAAGAAAAATATTCCAAATGTGCTAGGCATGGTGGTGCAGACCTTTAATACCAGCACTAGGAAGCCAGAGGTACAAGGATCGACTTTGAGGCCACTCTGAGTCTAAATATCCATGTCAGCTTGGACTAGAACAAGACCCTACTTCAAAAAAACAACAGGGCCGGGCGTGGTGGCACACGCCTTTAATCCCAGCACTTGGGAGGCAGAGGTGGGAGGACAGCCGTGAGTTCGAGGCCAGCCTGAGACTAAATAGTGAAATCCAGGTCAGCCTGAGCTAGAGTGAGACCCTACCTGGAAAAAAAAAAAAGAAAAAGGAAAAAAAGAAAAAAAAAAAAACAGGGCTGAGAGGTTAAGGTGTTTGCCTGCAAAGCCAAAGGATCCCAGTTTGATTCTCCAGGACCCACGTAAGTCAGATAACAAAGGGGTGCATGTTTCTGGAGTTCATTTACAGTAGCTGGAGGCCCTGGCATGTCTCCCTCTCTCTCTCTCCCTCTCTCTCTTTCTCTCCCCTCTCCCTCCCTCTTTCTCTCTCACTTTCTCAAATAAACAAATAAATAAAAAGTCCCTTCAAAAACAACAACAAAAAAATCCAACTGTGATCTTTTTTCCTTAAGTTTGGCTGAGGTAAATGGTAAAATGAAACGCAGAGTTAAAGAATCATATTCAAGCCCTTATAAATAAAGAATATGTACATTTTCACAAAGGGGAATAGAACACAACTTAAAGCACATTACAAAGTCAACCTTAGCTTCCTCAGGAACATCATGTAATCTTATGATCTGCTTTGTAAAATGAACACTTGCCTTTATAAACTTAAGTCATACTTTGAGAGGCCTCATGATTTCATCTGCCTCTGGTTTTGCCTTCTCTACCCCTTTACCCAGGGGAGAAAGTCAAGATAAGCCATACGGGAGAGTAGGCAGTGTCGAGACCTGTAAAATTCATGTGACAAGACACAGAGGTGACTGAAGAGAAGCAGTCAAATGCTGCGCATGGACTTAATTTAAACCCTACTGCAGTGCATATTCATGGTGTAAGCTGGAACCAAAAACTTACTTCAACTCCATGCCCATGTTTCCTCAACAGAAAACAGAGATGTAAGTGGATGTTGCAAAATATGCAAAAATTTTATGCATGGCTGGACATGGTGGTGCATGCCTTTAATCCCAGCACTTGGGAGGCAGAGACAGGAAGATTGCCATGAGTTCGAGGCCACCCTGAAACTACAGAATGAATTCTAAGTCAGCCTGGGCTAGAGTGAGACCCTACCTCAAAACAACAACAACAACAAAAAAATTGTACATGAAATTCAAGTTTATACATTGGAGGCACTGATAAGAGAGTTCAACACAACTAAGTACTCAGCAAAGGCGCAGCTACTCCTTCAAGGCGAAATATTTACACAATGCAGCGAAACTGTCAAGGAGCCTTCAAAACAAGTGCATTTTATAGTGCCTCTAAGCTACGCATAGTGATGTATCTGACAAAGGAACAACACCCAGAACACACAAATTCCTACATGTCACCAACAAAAAGCCTAATAAAAATGGACTTGAGCAGACATTTCTCTAAGAAAGATGTATAAATGAGCAGTGTACACAAGAAAATGTGCTCCACATCACTAGTAAGGGAAATGCAAACCAAAACCACAACAGTATACCACTTTGCACTCATGAGGTTGCTAATTAAAACCATCAGCCTAAGGGATGTCAGGAAACTGGAGCCCTTATTACCACTTGTAAGAATGCCAAGTACTATAGTGACCATAGACAACAGCGTGGTCATGAAGTAAATACAGAATTACTCAATGGCCTACCAACTCTGCTTCTGTATGTACTCACAATCACAAGATAGCTATATGCTAATGTTCACAGCAGCACTACTGATAAGAACCCAAAGGTAGAAAAAAAATAAATATACACTGACAAAAAGTATGAAAACAGGGCTGGAGAGATGGCTCAGCGATTAAGCGCTTGCCTGTGAAGCCTAAGGACCCCCGTTCGAGGCTCGATTCCCCAGGACCCACGTTAGCCAGATGCACAAGGGGGCGCACGCATCTGGAGTTCGTTTGCAGAGGCTGGATGCCCTGGCACGCCCATTCTCATTCATATTCTCTCTCTCTCTCTCTCTCTCTCTCTCTCTCTCTCTCTCTCTCTCTCTCACTCTGTCTGTCGCTGTCAAATAAATAAAGAAAAATAAAGAAAAAAAATTTTTAAAGTATGAAAACATTTACCGTGAGCCTAAAAATCCAGTATATACACTCAGCCTAAAAGGAAGGAAATACTAGCATACACTACAACATGAACCTTAAAGGCATGATGCTGAGTGAAATACTGGCATGCTACCACATGCATAAGCTTTTAAGACATGATGATGACTGAAATATAGAACATGCATGAGCCTTGAACTGATACATGCCAGACAAAAGAAGGAAACTTGGGCTGGAGGGAATGGCTTAGTGATTAAGGCATTTGCCTGCAAGCCAAAGGGCCCAGGTTCAATTCTCCAGGACCTATGTAAGATGCACAAGGTGGCGCACGCGTCTGGAGTTTGTTTCCAGTGGTGGGAGGCCCTGGCGCACCCATTCTCCTCCCCACCCCCATCTGTCACACTCAAATAAATAAATAAAAATTAAAAGAAATATATCTGAATAAATAAAAAAAACTATTTTTAAAAAAGAAGGAAACTGTGTGTATAAGGTGCCATCTAGTTCACACAGAAAGCAAAACAGTGGTTGCCAGGTGCTGGCAATCTCTCCCTTTAGATAGTACAATTTGGGATTTTTCAACTTTCCAGTGGTACAAAAGTGAGGTGTATTCAATACAGACCATACTTTAAATAGCTGTCTGTTCTGTAGCAATAACATGGATATAATATTCTCTTAAGGTGCCAACAAACAGCAATAGTTCCCTGAGCTGAGATCATGAGGCTAACCCACCAACACTGTGCAGGGTGATGTTTTGCTAATAATGTTATCTAATTACCTAAGATGTATAAAAATGCACACATTAGGGTCTGGAGAAATGGCTTAGCGGTTAAGGCACTTGCCTATGAAAGGACCCAGGTTTGATTCTTCAGGTCCCACATAAGCAAGTTTGCAGTGGCTACAGGCCTTCATGTGCCCATTCTCTCTCTCCCTCTCTAGCACTCTAATAAATAAATAAAAATAAAATTTTTAAAAATGCACATTGGACTTCTGGTTAAGATAGCAGCGTAAGAACCATGTCAAAGCAGCCTAGGGGAGAAAAAGCCAAACATAAACCCAACAAAATAAACTCTTTTACTAAAAATTGAGGTGTATAAGAAATTATCAACTGCAGCCTAGAACTAGAAGAGATCCAGAGCATCTAGAGTCCAGAAGTAGGCAGAAGAGGCTCTAGCAACAGTGGCCCCAGGACCATGTGGCCACAACCACAAGGCCTGAGCGAACAATGGAAGAGCAGATCACGAGGTAGATGATCATGTGGACCAGCAGGAGAACTAGAACCACGATCCACAGCCTCCCCTCTCCCATCTCCACCACAAGCAAGTACCAGAGTCCTAGGGGAAGGGAGCTCACAGCACCCAGCACGGTCAACCAGAGCAGCGATCTAGAGACTGAGCCAGCCCACTTGAACCCACAGCACAGCAAAAAGAGACCCAAGCAGGAGCACAACATAACTGAGACCAAAATCATCCCAAAAGGTAACTGGGATTAAACCAAGTCAGTACCCACCAAATAAGCCTGGTAGATAGACTTGAATCAGAAGTGCTAATTGAACCTTCCATATCAGGATAAATTATATGTTAAATCTGATGGATGGTTGGATTTGCCATCCTTAAACAAGCTATATTTTGGGCTTGTCATTTGTTGCTTCCTGATTTATAGTGGCTTTGTTTCCTCTTCTGTTGTTCATTAGGGAAGGGTCTCACTTGGTAAAAAGTTGACCTGGAACCCTCAGCAGACCAGAAATCTTAACCTCATAGTTGACAGTGACTTTGTTAGAGGATCTGGTTGTCATAATACCTACTCTTGCATAAATACTCTGTGCTGGTTTTCATTGAATACGTACATTGCTTAGTTAAATTTTAGAATCTGCCTGTATTTTGTTCCACTCAACCTACTTGAAGACTCTCATAGCAGGCAAAGCCAACACCTAGGATCACTTTTGTAGTAACTCTGAGAGTCTTAGGAGCCACACCTAGCACCTTGAGCTCCCACACTGAAGATATATAACATCAGATTGATTGATACATTTAATAATACTGCAAATAATTAGAAAATCCAAGCATTAAATTCATCCAAGATGCAAAAATATGTACACTATAACACAAGAAACACCAAAAATTAAGACAATATAAATCCACCAAAAGTATTAATGCATCAGAAATGGACTCCAGTGAGACTGATTTAGAGGAATTTCCTGAGAAAGATTTCAAAAGAATGATTATAAATTAGGTTCAAAGAAATCAAAGAGGAAGTCAAAGAAATGAAGAAGATACAGGAAACCAATTTAATGAAATAAGGATGTCAATACAAGACTTAAATAAGGAAATAGAAATAATAAAGAAAAACAAGTCAGAATTACTAGCAGTGAAGAACACAGACAATACAATGAAAAACTCTGTACAAAATCTAAACAGTAAAATGGATGAAGGAGAGGACATATCTAAAGTAGAAGACCAGGTGGCAGATCTAATACAGTCCAACAAAGAGAAAGAAAAACCAATAGGAAAGTATGGATGGGAATTTCAAGATATTCAGGACACTATGAAAAGATCAAACATAAAAATTCAGGGTACAGTAGAAGGAGAATTTCTCTTCAGAGGCATACTAGGCGTTTTCAACAAAATCATAGAAGAAAACGTCCACCAAATTGACAAAGAGATGCCAATGCAGACACAAGAATCCTTTAGGGCACCAACCACACTAAACCTGGAAAGAATCTCTCCTCGCCATATAATAATTAAACTACCAAACATACAAACCAAAGAAAATATATTGAAAGCAGTTAGGGAGAAAAATCAAGTTACATACAAAGGCAAGCCCATCAGGATCACAGCAGATTACTCAACACAAACTTTAAAAGCCAGAAGGGCTTGGAGTGATATATTCCATGTTCTGAAAGATAACAACTGTCAACCAAGGTTACTTTATCCTGCAAAGCTATCCATTCAAATAGACAGAAATAATGACATTCCACAACAAAAGCAGACTAAAGAAATATTTGATGACAAAACCAGCTCTACAAGAAATACATGAAAGAATCCTCCATGCTGAAGAGAAAGAAAAGCACACATATAAGGAATCTGGAAAAAAAAAAAAAAAACCATACTCAAATACTAGTTAATACAAGAAAGCAAAGGTAAAATCAGAAGAACTACCAAAAAAAAAAAAAAAAAAAAAGCACACCTTTCAATAATACCTCTTAATATCAACGGCCTCAATGCTCCAACCAAAAGACATAGGTTTGCAGACTGGGTTAAAAAGCAGGATCCTTCAATCTGTTGCCCCTAAGAAACTCACCTTTCTACCTACAAAGGATAGACACTATAGAAAACAAGCAGGGGTTGCTATCTTAATATCTGACAAGGTAGACTTCAGTCAAACATTAGTTAGGATAGATAAGGAAGGTCACTTTATATTGATTAAGGGCACACTCCAACAGGAGGACATTACAATCCTAAACATATATGCACCTACCATGGAGGCTCCCAATTTCATCAAACAAATACTATTAGAACTAAGGTCACAGATAACACCAAACACAGTGGTAGTAGGTGACTTCAACACCCCACTCTCATCAATTGACAGGTCATTCTAACAAAAACAAACAAACAAAAAACAGAGAAGCATCTGGATTAAATGAGGTCATAGCACAAATGGACCTAACAGATATATACAGGATGTTTCATCCAAATGCTGCAGAATTCACATTCCTTTCAGCAGCACATGGAACATTCTCTAAAAGAGACCATATATTAGGACACAAAACGAATCTAACAAATACAGGAAAATTGAAATAATTTCTTGCATTCTATTTGATCACAATGGAATCAAACTACAAATCAATACCAAGAAAAGGCTACAGAGCATACACAAAATTATGGAAACTAAACAATACACTAATAAATGATGAATGGGTCAATGAAGAAATCAAGAAGGAAATCAAAAAATTCAGAGTCAAAAGATAATGAGAACACAACATACCAAAACCTTTGGGACACAATGAAGGCAGTCCTAAGAGGTAAATTTATAGCTTTAAGTGCCTATATAAAGAAATTAGAAATGTCGCAAGTAAACGACCCAATGTTTCACCTTAAAGCCTTGGAAAAAGAAGAACAAAGCAAACCGAGAATCAGTAGATGGGAAGAAACAATAAAGATTAAGGCAGAAATTAATGAAATTGAAACAAAAATAATCCAAAGAATCCATGAATCAATGAGTTGATTCCTTGAAAGTATAAACAAGATTGATAAACTATTAAATCTGACCAAAACAAAGAGAGCAGAGACACAAATTAATAAAATTAGAGATGAAAAAGGCAGCATCACAACAGATACCAGAGAAATTCAAAAAATCATATAAAAACATACTGCACTAAATACGAAAATCTGAAAGAAATGGATGATTTTCTGAATTTACATGACCTACCTAAATTAAATCAAGATGAGATTAATCACTTAAATAGACCTATAACAAGTATGGAGGTTCAAGCACTTATCAAAAATCTCCCAACTAGGGCTGGAGAGATGGCTTAGCGGTTAAGCGCTTGCCTGTGAAGCCTAAGGACCCCGGTTCGAGGCTCGGTTCCCCAGGTCCCACGTTAGCCAGATGCACAAGGGGGCGCACACATCTGGAGTTCGTTTACAGAGGCTGGAAGCCCTGGCGCGCCAGTTCTCTCTCTCCCCCTCTATCTGTCTTTCTCTCTGTGTCTGTCGCTCTCAAATAAATAAATAAATAATAGACAAAAAAAAGAAAAGAACTAAAACCATTGCTTCTTAAACTTTTGCATAAAATAGAAAAAGAAGGAATCCTATCAAACTCCTTCTATGAAGACATCATCACCCTGATACCAAAACCAGGCAAAAATAGAACAAAAAAAAAAAAAAGAAAAAGAAAATTACAGATCAACCCAATCTCCCTCATGAACATAGATGCAAAAATTCTCAACAAAATATTGGCAAACAGTATACAATATATCAGAAAGATCATACACCCCGACCAAGTAGGCTTTATCACAGAGATGGAGGGATGGTTTAACATACACAAATCGATAAATTTAATACATTATATAAATGGACTGAAGAACAAAATTTACATGATCATCTCATTAGATGCAGAGAACGCATTTGACAAAACCCAACATCCCTTCATAATAAAAGTTCTACAGAGACTGGGATTAGAAGGAACATATCTCAATATAATAAAAGCTACTTATGACAAGCCTACAGCCAACATATTACTAAATGAGGAAAAACTGGAAGCTTTTCCACTAAAATCAGGAACAAGACAAGGGTGTGCACTGTCCCCACTTTTATGTAATATAGTACTGGAAGTCTTAGCCATAGCAATAAGGCAAGAGACACACATAAAAGGGATACAAATTGGAAAGGAAGAGATCAACTTATCATTATTAGTACATGACATGACTCTATACATAAAGGACCCTAAAGACTCTACCCAGCAAACTGTTAGAGCTGATAAATACCTATAGCCATGTAGCAGAATACAAAACAAACACACAGAAAGCAGTAGCCTTCCTACATTCTAACAACAAACATAAAGAGGATGAAATCAGAGAATTACTCCCATTCACAACTGCATCAAAAAAATAAATAAATAAATAAAGTACCTTGGAATAAACCTAACTAAGGAGATGAAGGATCTCTACACTGAAAACTTTAAAAGACTCAAGTGAGAAATTGCAAAAGACACTAGGAAATGGAAAAATATCCCTTGTTCCTGGATTGGAAGAATCAATATTGTGAAATGGCAATCTTACCAAAAGCAATCTACACATTTAATGCAATCCCCATCAAAATTACAATGGCATTCTTCATGGAAATAGAAAAACCTACCCCCAAATTCATTTAGAATCACAAAATATCTTGAATATCTAATACAATTTTGAGCAACAAAAATAAGGCTGGTGGTATCACCATACCTGATTTTAACCTATACTACAGAGCCATAGTAACAAAAACAGCATGGTCCTGGCACAAAAGCAGACATGTAGGTCAATGGAACAGAATAGAGGACCCAGATGTGAGCCCAGGTAGCTATGGACACCTGATATTTGACAAAAATGTCAAAAATACTCATTGGAGAATAGACAGCCTCTTTAGCAAATGGTGCTGGGAAAACTGGGCATGTATCTGTAGAAAGAAGAAAGTAGATCCTTCTCTTTCTCCATGCCTAAGAATGAAGTCCAAATGGATTAAAGACCTTAAATCAGACCTGAAACTCTGAAACTTCTAGAGGAAAAAGTAGGGGAAACCCTTCATCATATTGGTCTTGGCAAAGACATTCTGAATATAACCCCAAGTGCTCAGGCAATAAAACCACAGATTAACCGCTGGGACCTCATGAAGTTATAAAAATTTTGTATGGCAAAGAACACTGTGAATAAAGCAAACAGGCAACCTACAGAATGGGAAAAAATCTTTGCCAGCTGTACATCTGACAGAGGATCAATATCTAGGATATACAAAGAACTAAAAAGATTAAATACAACAACCCAATTAAAAATGGGCTATGGGGGCTGGAGAGATGGCGTAGCAGTTAAGCGCTTGCCTATGAAGCCTAAGGACCCCGGTTCGAGGCTCAGTTCCCCAGGTCCCACGTTAGCCAGATGCACAAGGGGGCGCACGCATCGGGAGTTCGTTTGCAGAGGCTGGAAGCCCTGGCGCGCCCATTCTCTCTCTCTCCCTCCCTCTATCTGTCTTTCTCTCTGTGTCTGTCGCTCTCAAATAAATAAATAAAAAATGAACAAAAAATATTTGAAAAAAAAATGGGCTATGGAACTAAATAGAGAATTCTCAAAAGAAGAAATATGGATAGCATACAAGCACCTAAAAAAAAATGTTCCACATCCCTAGTCATCAGGGAAAAATGCAGATTAAAACTACTCTGAGATTCCATCTCACACCTGTCAGATTGGCTAACCATCATGAAAAAAAATGCCCATAAACGCTGGTGATTATGCGGAAAAAAAGGAACCCTTCTCCACTGTTGGTGGAAATGTAATCTGGTCTAGCCATTGTGGAAATCAGTGTGGAGGTTCCTGAGATAGCTAAAAATAGATGTACCATATACCCCAGCTACAGCACTCCTAGGCATATATCCTAAGGACTCATCTCATTACCTTACAGATACTTGCTCAGCCATGTTTATTGCCACTCAATTCACAATAGCTGGGAAATGGAACCAGCCTAGATGTCCCTCAACTGATGAGTGGATAATGAAGATATGGCACATTTATACAATGGAGTTCTCCTCAGCGGTAAAGAAAAATGAAGTTATGAAGTTTGCAGGAAAATGGATGGATCTGGAAAGGATTATACTAAGTGAGGTAACCCAGGCCCAGAAAGCCAAATATAACATGTTGTCTCTCATATGTGGATCCTAGCTACAGATGATTGGACTTCTGTGTGAGTAGGAAGAAAACTCAGTAGCAAAGGCTAGTAAGCTAGGAAAGAGATATAAAGTGAAGAGAAAGGAAGGGAGGGGGTACTTAATAGCATGGTATTGTATATATGTAAGTAGAAGAACAGATTATGGGGGTGAAAAGGCTCAAAGTGAGGTCAGGAGAAGAGACTGAGTAAAGGAAAGGTGGAGGGAGGGCTAATTAAAATTTAAGAGGATATAAATAAATCATATGGAAACCTACTTTTTTAGACAATGGAACACTCAGAAGCTGTAGATTGTTGCTAGAAAATTTTCAGTGCCTCGGATGGGATACCTCCAGTGAGTTGTTGGCCAGGGAGGTCCCTGATACCCCAGAACATTACAGGACATTGCCAAGGTCCTTGGTTTCCCACCAGGAGTAGATGGTAAGACCCTATTGCTGAAGACTCCACATACTTGGACTACAAGGCCATTGAGAAATCCTGCTGGAACTGAGCTGATAACCTCCTCCATGTAGACCAGCTGACAGGAAGCTGGAAGAAGCCATTCTGCATGCAGTTCAATGGGAAAAAGAGAAATCACCAGTGAAGATACTCAACAGTGGATACTACAAGCATTATATGTGGCCAGCCAGGCCAAATGAGCCAATGGGAGCAATAGTGTCATGTCTGTCATGGTGGAAACCAACTGCCCTCTAATTGGACTGGAGGCCCGCTCCATGGGAAGGAATAGATCCCTGATACTGAAAACTTAATACAGGGGTAGTCATGAGCCCTAGGGGTGTAATGTCTGCTGCTGTCTGGCGAAATGTATACACTATGCTTATTAAACTGCCCAGTAAGCACTTCTCTTACTGTTCATACCCTTACATTAATACTACTCTCACTTTTGGTACAAAATCTTCTCTTTTCAGATGAAAGTGACCTTGGGATGACTCAGAAGGCATCATGGTGCTGGAAAGAAGGGACAGGGGTGCTCAGCACAGCAATATCTCTATCATGCCTTCCATGGCTCAGGATCCATTTCGGGAGAGGTGGCATAGAGAATGTAAAAGCCAAAGGAAGAGTGGGACTCCTTACAATGTGCTCCTCCAGACACAAAATGGCCTGGATATCCATGACCTCACAGTGCCTGACCCTACCTACACAAGACCATCATAATAGGAGGAAAAGACGATGACATCAAAATAAAAGAGAGACTGAATGAGATGGAGAGGGGATATGGTGGAAAATGGAGTTTCAAAGGAGAAAGTGGGGGGAGGAAGTGTATTACCAAGTAGTATTTTTTATGTTCATGGAAGTTGTTAATAAAAAAAGAAAAATTGAGCTGGGCATGGTGGCACATGCCTTTAATCCCAGCACTTGGGAGGCAGAGGTAGGAGGATTGCCATGAGTTCAAGGCCACCCTGAGACTACATACTTAATTCTAGGTCAGCCTGAGCCTGAGTGAGAACCTACCTCAAAAAGACAAAAAATAGTAATAATAATAACTGAAAATAAAATAAAGCTTAAAAAAATCTCCCAACTAAGCTGGGCATGGTGGTGCACGCCTTTAATCCCATCACTTGGGAGGCACAGGTAGGAGAATTGCCATGAGTTCAAGGCCACCCTGAGACTACAGAGTGAATTCCAGGTTAGCCTGGACTAGAGTGAAACCCTACCTCAAAAAAGCAAAAAAAAAAAAAAAAAAAATCTCCTAACTAAGTCCAGCCAAAATGGATTCACTGGTGAATTTTACCAGACCTTCATAGAAGAACTGACACCAATGCTTCTTAAACTTTTCCATAAATTAGAAAAAGAAGGAATCCTACCAAACTCCTTCTACGAAACCAACATCACCCTGATAGCAAAACCAGCAAAGATAGAACGATAAAGGAAAATTACAGATCAATTTCCCTCATGAACAGATGGCAATGACCTTGGGATGACTCAGAAGGCACCACAGTGCTAAGAAGAAGTGACAGAGGAGCCCTCAGCACTGAAACATCTCTTTCACACTTTCCATGGCTCAGGGTCAAGCAGGAGTAGGACTCCTTACAACGTGCTCCTCCAGACACAAAATGGCTTGGATATCCATGACCTCAGTGCCGGACACTACCTACACAAGACCATCATAATAGGAAGAAAAGATCATGGCATCAAAATAAAAGAGAGACTGATTGAGAGGGGGAGGGGAGATGATGGAGAGTGGAGTTTCAAAGGGGAAAGTGGTGGTAGGGAGGGAATTACCATGGGACATTGTTTACAATCATGGAAGTTGTCAATAAAAAAATGATTATAATAAAATAAATGCACATTAGGATCAATGTTTTCAACTTACCAAGGGCTTACCAGGAGGTCTGACCCTGTAAGTAGAGAAGTATTTGTATTTTAACTAGGCAATTACTCTGTTTTTTATTTTCCTTTTAAATAAAAAAAACATAGACTAGGGCATTTATAGAGTGGATAGCTAACACAGGACGTATGCAAGTTTAAAAACAGTTAAGGTGTTTCAAAGAAGTCTTGTCCCCATCAGGGAGAAATAGAAATTCTCATTTTTTAAAAAATGTGTATGTTTAAAACCATGCCTGCAAAACCTGAGGACCCAAGTTCAATTCCCCAGTACCCACATAATGCCTGATGCCCAAGGTGGTGCATGTGTCTACACTTCATATGCAGTGGCTAGAGGCCCTGGCATGGCCATTAGCTTTATCTGCCTCTTTCTCTCTTGTTCTGTCTCTCAAATAAAATTAAAAAATAAAATAAAATAAAATGTAAAGCTAGGTGTGATGGTGCACACCTTTAATCCCAACACAAGAGGTAGAAGTAGGAGATCACTGTGAGTTTGAGGACACCCTGATACTACATAGTAAATTTCAGGTAAGCCTGGGCTAGAGTGAGACCCTACATTAAATAAATAAAAATAACATGTAAAAATGGACACAGTAGATACCTTACATCTAAGTTAAAAAACAACAATAGCCAGACGTGATGGCGCACACCTTTAATCCCAGCACTAGGGAGGCAGAAATAGGAGGATCACCATGAGTTCACTGCCACCTTGAGAATACATAGTGAGTTCTAGGTTAGGATGGGCTAGAGTGAAACCCTACCTCAAAAAATATTAAAAAAAAAAGTGGGGAGGGAGGGAATTACCATGGGATATATTTTATAATCATGGAAAATGTTAATAAAAATTAAAAAAAAAACATGCGCCACCAAAAAAAAAAAAAGATAACATACTCAACAAAAAATGATACTTAAACTGGACATGGTAGTGCACACCTTTAATCCCAACACTTGGGAGGCAGAGATAGGAGGATCACCTTGAGTTCAAGGCCACCTGAGATTACATAGTGAATTCCAGGTCAGCCTGGGCTACAGTGAAACTCCTCCTTGACAAACAAAAACAAAAGAGTGGACAGATTGCTTTATGCTCAAGGCACTTGTCTGCAAAGTTAAGAACCCAGGTTTAATTTGACCCACATCACCAGATGTACAAGGTGGCACATGTGTCTGGAGTTCGTCTGCAGAGGCCAAAAGGCCATAGTGTGCCCATTCTTCCCTGGCCCTCTCCCACTCCTCCTCTCTCTCTGCCTCTCTCAAATAAATAAAGCAAAAAATTAGTGAAAATCAAAAGTCTTATGTTCAAAACAGGAAGAGATTCTGTAAGCACGTCCTGTAGTGTTGCTGCATAAACAAGGAAGATTTATGTTTGAGTAACACTACCCACAATATTTCTCTTAAGTTGCAGGTATGGTTTCTGTTATATGTCACATCATGAATGACCAAATCTATATTTGTGGAAAAGTTAAAAACCTTTCTGAAGAAGTCTTAACCACAATTCAAAGCTTAAAGAATGGCTTTCTGAGCTGGGTGTGGTGGCGCACACCTTTAATCCCAGCACTCGGGAAGCAGAGGTAGGAGGATCACCATGAGTTCAAGGCCACCCTGAGAATACAGAGTGAATTCCAGGTCAGCCTGGGCTAGAGCAAAAAAACCAAAAAAAAAAAAAAAAAAAAAAAAGAATGGCTTTCTGCCAAAGAGCATGTGAGCCTTCACCTACAGCCTGCATTTAAGTACTGCTTGGACAGAAAAGCAGGCTTCCCAAGAGAGGTTGGAGTTCTGGAGAGTGAATAAGCCACAAAGGGGCACAGTGTGGCGCAAGACCTCACCAGAAGCTGTTTTACTTTGCAGGGTACCATGCAGCCTAAATGTACAACTACTATGCTCAGCACAGGCTAAGGAAGAACTAGTTACAACCAACGACAAAACAATACATCAAGCAAGGTGCAAAGCAGCAGCCCAGGAGGTCTTGAAGGTTTTCCAGGAAACACAGAAACCTTGATAGTCTCCCCAGCTTCACCTGTTCTTAGTCAGCGGCGGGTCTTCCACGAAGACCAAGGAAACCTTAATCATCTCCCCACCTTCATCTGTTCTTAGTCATTTGCTTACATTTCACTTTAAAACGACTAATTTTGCCAGGCATGGTGGCACATGCCTTTAATCCCAGCACTCAGCAGGCAGAGGTAAGAGAATTGCCATGAGTTCAAGGCCATCCTGAGACTATATAGTGAATTCCAGGTCAACCTGGGCTAGAGTGAGACACTACCTAATAAAAAAAAACAACTAATTAAAAAAGTATTTTATTTTTATTTGGGAGAGAATGAGAACAGACATTCCAGGGCCTCCAGCTGCTGCAAACGAACTCCAGACGCATGTGCCACCTTGTGCAGCTGGCTTATGTGGGTCCTGGGGACTCGAATCTGGGTCTTTTGGCTTTGCAGGCAAGCGCCTTGTGATAGTATGATTCAGGTATCCCCCATAAACTTAGGTGTTCTGAATGCTAGATTCCCAGCTGATGGAGATTTGGGAATTAATGCCTCTTGGAAGCAGTGTATTGTTGGAGGCGGGCTTATGGGTATTATAGCCAGTGTCCCCTTGCCAGTGTTTGGCATACTCTCCTATTGCTGTTGTCCACCTTACATTAGGGGGTGATGTTCACCCTCTTTCATGCCATTGTTTTCCCTGCCATCATGAAGCTTCCCTTTGAGTCTGTAAGACTCAAAAAAAAAAATTTTTTTTTTCCTCCAAAAGCTGCTCTTGGTCAGGTAATTTATGCCAGCAATGTAAACCTGACTGCAACAGTAATGTTGGTACCAAGAAGTAGTGTCATTTGCTGCTCACCTGACTGTGTGGCTTTGGCCTCTTGGCACTGATTTTCAAGAAACATTGGGAGGATTGGAAACCCTGGCCTAAGAGAAACCTTGCAGTGCTGTAAGTACAGCTTGATGAACTATTCTGGTCAGAGTTGAAAGATCTGAACACAGTAAGAACTATGGACTGTGAGGTTTGACTTCTGAGGGTGAGAGCTTTGCCAGGACTGGGCTTGAAGCAGTTTGTGTAAGAGGCTTGCTGTTATGCTTGTGTACTGAGAACTTGTACAGGGTTGCTTTGGGCAGAAATGGACTAGTGTGTGCAGAGGGAAATGGCACAGGAAGAAATCTTTGGGCCCAAACTGCTGCCTGTTCACCTGCAGTTTTATGAGAGATTATAACCACTGAGATTGGGCCAGCTGAGCTGCACTGGGGCAACAGGAATTTAGGCTCTTTTGAAGGGGCCTGAATGATGGAGTGTCCTGTTCTTCAAAGTCTGCTTTATTCCCTCCTGGATTAATAAGTGGACAGCCTACCTGGTATTTATGCAGTACAAGAAATGCAGGAAAGAGAGGGTCATTGAGTTTGCAATGTGGTCTTGTGTCTTGGAAATGGCCATGGGCAGTATGAAGCAAGTTTGCTAGATGCCTGCATGGAGAGACCCCATGGAGCCATGAGGATGAACCATGGGTTGCAGAGACCCAGTGGAGATGCCTGAACCATGAGATGGCTGCTAAGGAAAGCTACTGGCCCTGGATGAAGTTTTCCAGGACTATGAGTAGCTTAGCTGGAGAGGTGGAATTGGAACTCCAGAGACTTGTTTTGTTGCTGGTTAGAATTATTGGACTTAGACATTTGTCACTGACTGGAGTTGTTGGCCGTAGAGCTACAGAGCTTTATGTCTGCCCTGTTTAAATCTTGTATTGGTTGAATGTTTCTTTGCTATGCCCAATGCCATCTTTTGCAGTGTGGATTTTTTTCTGTGCCATTATGGGTTTTGGGGGGCTTTTTTGGTATTATGTCTCAGTTAAAAGATCTTGGACTATGGAAATGTTTGAACATCATTAGGGTTGATAAAAACTATGGGAGCTTTTTGATCTCATAGTGCCTGACACTACCTACACAAGACCATCATAAGAGGAAGGAAAGATCATGACATCAAAATAAAAGAGAGACTTATTGAGATGGGGAGGGGATATGATAGAGAATGGAATTTCAAAAGGGAAAAGGTGAGGAGGGAGGGTATTACCATGGGATGGATGGATGGATATATATATATATATATATATATATATATATATATATATATATATATATACACATACATACATACATACATACATATATATATATATATATATATATATATTTGGTTTTTCGAGGTAGGGTCTCACTCTGGTCCAGGCTGACCTGGAATTAACTCTGTAGTCTCAGGGTGGCCTTGAACTCACAGCAATCCTCCTACCTCTGCCTCCCGAGTGCTGGGATTAAAGGCGTGCGCCACCACGCCCAACTTTTATACCATAGGATATTTTTTATAACCATGGAAAATGTTTTTAAAAAATGAGAAAATTAAAAAAATTTTTTTTAATTAAAAAAAAAACCATGGGGACTTTTAAAGGGACTGAATGCACTGCACTTTCCATCATGGATGGTTATCAGTTTATGAGGGCCAGGGACAGAATGTGATGGTGTCCCCCATAAACTTAGGTGTTCAGAATGCTAGGTTACCAGATGATGTAGATTTGGGAATTAATACCTCCTGGATGCAGTGTATTGTTGGGGGCAGGCTTATGGGTATTATAGCCAATGTCTCCTTACCAGTGTGTGGCACTCTCTCCTGTTGCTACTGTCCATCTTATGTTGGCCTGGGGTTGATGTCCACCCTCTGCTCAGGCCATCATTTTCCCTTGCCATCATGGAGCTTCCCCTCAAGTCTATAAGCCAAAATAAACCCTTTTTTTCCCAAAAGCTGCTCTTGGTCAGGTGATTTCTGCCAGCAATGTGAAACTGACTGTAACACGCCTTACTTGCTAAGACCAAAACCACTAATTTTAGAGTCATGCAGCTGAGTAATGTATTACTAGTCTCCGCTAGCCTTGCTGTAGTGGTGACAAGGGCTGCCTAGTCTATTTGTCAACTACTTGATACTGTGACAAAAGTTCCTGACAAAACTCAGTTTAGGGGAGGGAGGGTTTGTTTGCATTTACAGTTCCAGGTTACATCATGGTGGGCAGGGCATGGGAGCCTGAGACAGCTGATCGGTCAAACCAGTGAGGAAGCAGACAGATGAGCACTGCTGCTCAGCCAGCTCCCCTTTTTATATTGTCCAGGACTCCTGCCCATAGGATGGTACCCACAGTTAGGATGGGTCTTCCCACCTCAATTAACCTAATCAAGGTAACCCATCATAGGTGATTCTAAGTCCTGACAAGTCAGCTACCAATATAAACCATCATGCCTAGGTTACTTTCCAGGAATTAAAGGTTGGTTGGGTTGAAACCACGACTATCTGCTCTTGCACAAGACAAGTGACCTCTCTCACATCAGGGGACCAAAACCTTAACCCCCAGACCATGCTGATACTGCCTCTTTCTGAGCATACACCCATGAAACCCATGAAAATTATATATAGGCAGACACTGCCTACTTCCCTCTAATTACCTCCCCATACCTTAGATCACCCTGTTTGTTTATCCCAAACCCTCTCTTCTGGGAGATGGACTGAGACTTCCTTCCTGTGTCCATGACTGGTTGCCTGGGGAATGCACTATGAAAGCTCTTCATACCAGTGACAGGCATACTGTTCAGCAAGCCAATGGACCCACTTCAGTAACATTCACAGGCTGGCAGTGAGGAAGACAAGGATAAAGCCTCTAGAAGGGGCAGACTTCACTTTCCATGGTATGGTTCACTTGGCATTATTACTGTGTTATAAACTTAAATTATGCAAATTGCAAAGCTGTTGCTACAGAATTAATTTGTGAGTCAAATTGTGTCATTAAAAGTGGAATAAGGGAGCCGGGCATGGTGGCGCACGCCTTTAATCCCAGCACTTGGGAGGCAGAGGTAGGAGGATTGCCATGAGTTCAAGGCCACCCTGAGATGACAGAGTTAATTCCAGGTCAGCCTGGACCAGAGTGAGACCCTACCTCGAAAAAGCAAAAAAGAAAAAAAAAAGTGGAATAAGGGGTCTGGAGAGATGTCTTAGCAGTTAAGGTGCTTGCCTGCAAAGCCAAAGGACCCACATAAGCCAGATGCACAAAGGGGTGCATGTATCTGGAGGCCTTGGCATGCCCATCCCCCCCCCACCTGTTTCTGTATCTCTCGATCAAATCAAATAAAAATATTTTCAAAATGTAATATTTGATAAATTACCCTTAAAAGTCTTTTAAAAAATGGAATAAGGATCTGCAGATATTGCTCATGGATAAAGTGCCTGTCGTGCAAGTGTGGGTACTGAGTTCTGACTCCTAGCACCCAGGTGTTGTGGAAGATGTCTATAGACACTTGCTGAACAGCTAGCCTGGCAAAGGCAGTGGCCAGTGAGAGACCCTACCATAAAGAAATTGCAAGGCAAGGTAAGGCAACAGATTATGTCCTCTCATCTCTAAATGTGCACCCTGATATAAGCGCTTAACAAGCCCCCTACATATCTCCCTACATAATACATATCAAGGTACACACAAAACTAGAATTGTTTTTCTTTAAGAATGTGCTCCATGAATGGAATTTCAAAGGGGAAAAGGGGGGGAAGGAGGGTATTACCATGGGATTTTTTTTTATAATCATGGAAAATGTTTTAAAAAATTGAGAAAAAAAAAATAAAAAGAATGAGCTTAATTCTGTTTCTTCTCTCAACAACTTGTGTGTAGGCCTGTTCCCTAAGGACACATTAAGTCTCTGCTAGAGCCACTATTCCAGACCTCTTCTGTCATGCTTGCCTTCCATCATAAGCAATTCATTGACATATGTCCATAGCTGTACTTCTCTATCTCAAGTCCCTAATTCCATAAGGTTTGATGAAACTCTCATTAGCACTTTAGCTAATGAGACCCATGGTCTTCTAAAGTGACTTTGTATAGCATGGTAGCAACAGAGAGAAGAACAGACACTTTGACAGTTGGCAATGATCACAACTTGTATACAGGGTTGCCCTACTACTTCTCATCACAAAAACTGAAGACCATGAGCTCTGCACATAAGCACAGGCTACATTTTAGAGCATACACCACTTGTATTCCTTGCTGGCCCACTGCAAAATACTGTTTTCCCTCTAGCAGTGATAATTGCCCATTAAATTATATGAAACCATTTTTATATCAGGAGGGTGAAATCACTTCTTAACCAATAAAGTATTCATCAAAAATCAAAACTAGGGACTGGAGAGATGGCTTAGCAGTTAAGCGCTTGCCTGTGTAGCCTAAGGACTCTGGTTAGTAGCTTGATTCCCCAGGACCCACAAGGTGGCGCATGCATCTGGAGTTTGTTTGCAGTGAGTGGAGGCTCTGGTCTGTCTGTCTGTCTGTCTGTCTGTCTCTCCCTCTCCCCCCCCCCACCGCCTCTTTCTCTCTGTCTGTTGTTCTCAAATAAATAAAATTAAACCGAAAAAATTTAAATAGAAACAAATGAATAATAAAGGTCAAATAGTATACTAATTCAACCAGGAAATATGAAAAATGCTGTAAGGGTAAATAAATCCTGATTGTACTAACAGCTCTAGGGGTTAGTCAAATTCAGGCTCTAATCATAAATAACCTAACAATAAAGAAAATGCCAACCTGTTCCTATTAGCTAGACGTACACAATGGACATTTTAGGCTATACATTTTAAGCTGACCAATTTATATTACTCACATTAGAAGTTGATGAAGTGCACACAATGTTAAAATATCAAATTTTCAAATATAAGATTAATTACTGGGTACTTGCTAAATGACTGAACTGTAACTGCACGTTATCATTAAAAGGCCCCAGGTTCAGTTCCCCAGGACCCATGTAAGTCAGAGGCACAAGGTGTACATGTGTCTGGAGTTCATTTGTAGTGGCTACAGGCCCTGGCATACCATTCTCTGTCTGTTTCTCTTGTATCTCTCTCTGCTTGCAAATAAATAAATAAAATTTACACTTTAAAAAAAACATAAGAACAGAACTGGAAAGATGGCTCTGCAGTAAAGATGTTTGCCTGTGATGCCTAAGGACCCAGGTTCTATTTCCCAATGCCAACATAAGCCAACTGCACATGGTGGCACATGCACCTGCGGTGTTTGCAGTAGCTAGAGACCCCGGTGTCCCTATTCTTGCTCTCTCTGTCTTCCTCCCTATCTGCTTATTTTTCTCTCTCTCTCTCAAATGAATTCATAACAGGGCTGGAGAGGTTGTTTAGTGGTTAAGGCACTTGCCTGCAAAGCCAAAGGACACAGGCTCGATTCCCCAGGACCCATGTAAGCCAGATGCACAAGGTGGTAGATGCACATGGATTTCTATGCAGTGGCCAGAGGCCCTGAAGCGCCCTCACTCGCTCACTCGTTCGCTCTCTCTCTTCAAATAAATAATCTTTAAAAATAAATATAAAAAATTTTAAAAAGAAAACGAAAAAACTTTACCAATTTACAATGGGGAGTAAAGAACTACTTAACCAAGTCAAAAAGGCTATAATGAACTATTAAAAAAACTTTTTTGCATGAATTCTCCAACCTGTAGAATCCAGTTACAGAAGCACAAAATGGATAACAAATTCACTGGTGTCTTGGTTTGGTTCTGGCATCTCTCAAGAATTAATCGCGTTACTGTGACCACTACACTCAGGAAGCCCTTGCTCACTCTCAATACAAACCAGGCACAGGGCCTCAGGAGGTGACATGCGGTGGGTGGGTTTATTCGGCCTCCTCTATTTGCACATTTAGTGTAAGAATACAGCCTGTACTAATAAGTACTAGGAGGCCAACAAGCTCTTTACTACGAAACAGAACTAGTTCTTGTCCTTTGCTCAGCTCTTGTAAATTTGGACCATCTCCTAGGACATAAGATTTATGTTATTTTCCTAGCATCCTCCTATCTGACTCTTGTTGGTCTGCTCACTTCTCATCTGACCTGCCTGATTCTGTGACTCAAAAGTTGACCTGATTCATTCTTCTTCTTCTACAGGCAAAATGCAAACAAATTCTTTCGTTTGTTCAAGTTGCAAGTAGTGAGGGGAGGGAGGAAAGGGGAACTGTGGAGTACAAAGAGGGGACATGGAACAAAGGAGAGAGAACACTGGAGCCAAGAGAGGAGTAACAAAAGACAGAGGAGAAAAGTCACAGCCACCAAAGAGAAACAGGAATAATGGGGAAATGTAGTGGCCATAAAAGGGCAATTGTCCACCACCTAGCAAACCAAATCTGGTCAACCCCACATCTGGCAATGTTTTACTTGTAATATAGAACTTTCTTCTGTAGGATATGAGCATAGATCACAATCATTCTTTCCTTCTACATAATCTCCCACCTAGATATCTACCCACTGTGAGAAAATCTATTGAATTGGCTGGGCATGTGGCACATGCCTTTAATTCTAGCACTCAGGAGGCAGAGGTAGGAGGATTGTCGTGAGTTTGAGGCCACCCTGAGACTACATAGGTGAATTCCAGGTCAGCCTGAGCTTGAGCAAGACCCTACCTCAGAAAAACAAAACCAAAAATAAATAAATAAATAAATAAATAAATAAATAAATAAGGAAAAGAAAAAGAAAGAAAATCTATTGAATTGTTAAGGAAACAACTACAAGTTTTGCTCCCCTCAAGTCTAAGTTTTCCTACCAAAATAAATAATAACACTTCAATGCTCTCAGTTATTCTTGAACTTCAGTCTCCATATCTGTGGAGAGTCATTGTTTCAAAATAAAAACTTGTCTTTGTATGTCTAGTAATTATAAATCAAAATCTGGGTAAGTAAGAGTATGGTCTATTATCCCACAACAGGACAGATCTATGCCTTAAATAAACAATGTCTTGATCACCTGCCACAGCTAAAAGGTAAGAACTGGCTGCGGTCACAGGACATCAGATTACCATGCTGGAACCTTAACAGAAACTATCTCCCTGCTGGCTAGCCACCCACAGTGCTGGAGAGCCCTTTGGGAGAAGCTGGAGGACAACAGTCACCACTAGCATGAATAAGCAGGGGACCCTGCTGACTACAAAATCAACTAGCCGAACAAGAAGCACACACTGTGCAAGAGTAGCACACATCCTCTGCAGGTAATCAACTGTTCTCTAATTGGACATGAGGCCTGCTCAGTGCTAGAGAACTCATATCTGGTACTGCAAAGTCAGAGTCCCAGGAAATTCACACATCAGAGAAGACTCCTCTGCTCTCTGGAGAAGAGTGGGCTACACACCAAAAAGAAATCTCTCAAACCCCCTTTAATCCAAGCTGCTCTCACTCTTGGTTAAAGAATCTGTTTCATTTTATAGATGGCAAAGAAAATGAGAGAGAACCCTCTGTAAGTCTTGCCACATCTGCCAGGGCTTAGGGAGAAACTAGAGAGGAAGAGGCAACATGAATACCGCTGCTCTTGCTGCTAGCTTGACAGCCACCTCCAGAGTAACGGTGACAGAAATGGTGATCAATTTAAAACCATTAAAGCCGAAATTCATAGGCCACAGAGAACTCAACAGTAAATCAGACTGCCAACAGACCTGCCATAGCTCAGGAAACATTGCGTTTGTGGGGAGGGGGTTAACAGAAAGACTGTAAAAGCTACCACAGAGTGGGGAGGGATACCATGAGACATCATGTACGTCCCCACTGCTGCCCCACAGCCCCACAGTGAATACCATAACCCCAGCCTTGAATGTTTCACCCAGAGATTAGTCTTTTAAAAAGTTTCAACAGAAAGGAAGGAGTCCTAATACAGCGACATTAAGTACACATTTTATTAGTTTACTCAGTGGCTTCCATCAACATATCTGTGTATTTTAATCATCAACATGTTTGTATATTTTAATTCTTTTCACCACCACTGTTATGACAGACAAAACACAAAAGCCCTCAAAGTAAGTTTTTTCAAAGAGTTCTACCCTACCTTCCCACTTCAACAGTTCTGCCCACGGCTCCTTACAGCAATCACTGGTAGAAGAAAGGAAGCAGCTGTGTGCTTGCTGACCACGATTTTCCAATACTGCCTGACAGTCGTGACTTCTAAAGATGTATACTAGTGTGAGAGTTAAAGCAAGACCCAGACACCTGTGAAGGTCTCTTAAGGTTGCATGATCTTTCTTTGAAGTGCCACCTCAATGAGTAAACAGTCTCCCAGTACTACTGGCCATTGGCTATGTGTGAGACTTGACTATGAAACCTTGTTCCTCATCCAGGCACTGTGAACGAAGAACACACACCCTTTCCTGTTCATCTCCATACTTTCCTCATAATGTCCGAGTTCCACAGTACAAGAGTGACTTCACTGGGTTTTTCAAATGGCTCTATTTTCTGGTGCCCTTCACAGGTCCTGACACAGATACGCTTCTCTTTCAACCACGTTCCTACTTGAGAGGAGCTGTGAAGCCCTCTTTCACGAGCGCTCACAGTCACCAGCTAGCACTCTGTTCCAGTACAAATTCACGAGGACAGGCCCCCATGGCAGCACTGTCATCGCGTTCTCAAAACAATGTTAACGTTTCGTAACCTTCAAACTCTAAAATAACTTCTTAACTTAAAAACATTCTTGCAGTATCTAATTTTCATTTTTGGGGATAATTCTGACTTGTTTTGATAACTGAACATGTGCTGAAACCGTATCCAGTAAGGAATGCATTAACTTATTAAGATGTGCTTTCTTCTAATACTAGAAATGGAGTAGCAGCTGATCGCAGTTGAGAGCTGACTAAACCAGACTCTGCTGGAAGGGGAAAATACACCAAAAAGGGGGGGGGGGGCACATGACTATGGCTTATTTATTTATTTGGTTTTTCAAGGTAGGGTCTCACTCTGGCCCAGGCTGACCTAGAATTCACTGTGTAGTCGCAGGGTGGCCTCAAACTCTCGGTGATCCTCCTACCTCTGCCTCCCAAGTGCTGGGATTAAAGGTGTGCGCCACCACGCCCGGTGCTATGGTACACTTTTAAGAACCAAAGAAAAGGACAGAGCTCTGAGGAAGCAAATGCTACAAAGAGACAACATGAAAGTTCACAACTCCCAACAAGGTAGCCTGCGTGAGGTCAAACGTGGTGAAGATGAAAGTGGGTAAATGATGCAGGAATAAAGCATCGACCCTCTTAATAAGCCAAGCAATGCCACTGAGGAGAAGGAAGAAAGGTGTCACCTGGAGAACACAGGCGTAGAGGGGGTTAGAGGGGGTGAAGGGACTCTAGAGATGCAAAGAATTAGCATGAAGGGATTCAGGGCTTCCAACCCCAAACCCATGGGCTCTCATCCATTATCTCCCCACCACAATGTATGCCTGAACAGTTCTATACAAAAACAAGGATTCCCAGGGTAGTTAACTCACTTTTAACAAACACTATTATTGCTACAATTTCAAAATGTGATTTCTAAGGAGTATTATCATATGCAATTCAGAGAAAGAACTATGTACTTTTTTTTTTTTTTTTCTGAGATAGGGTCTTGCTCTAGCCCAGGCTGACCTGGAACTTACTCAGAAATCTCAGGGTGGCCCTGAACTCACAATGATCCTCCTACCTCTGCCTCCCAAGTGCTGGAATTAAAGAAGTGTGCCACCAAGCCCAGCAGAACTAAGTCTTTTAGTTTAATTTCTAAGAATTTGTAAAGAATGAAGAATTATACTAATTATCTCTTGCTTTCCTCTTCTACAAAAGAATCCTTTCATTCTTTCCAACTCCCAAGTGTAGAAGATTAATGTACAAATTCCATTGCTATGAAACAATTTACCAGAAATCCTTTTTGTTTTTATGAGAGTGTGCGCGACAGCAGAGAGACAGAATTGGCATGCAGGGCCTCCAGCCACTGAAATACAACTCCAGACACATGCACCACCTTGTGCACATGTGAGACCTTGTGCACACGCCAACCTTATGTGTCTGGCTCGTGGGGTCTGGTGAGACAAACCTGGGTCCTTAGGCTTTACAGGCAAATGCCTTAACTATTTTCTAAGGAGTAAAAAACTGTATTTTAGGCATAACCCTAAACCATTTGTACACTGACACTGCCTTATCTTTAAGTCTTATTTGTTTAAAAAATATTCACTAAAAACTGTGGCTGGGTAGGGAGACAACAAGTGTCCCAGCCTCACAAGCATGAGGCCCCAAGTTTAACTTCCAGTACCAAGGGAGCAGCACATACCTGCAAGCCCATAGCTGGGGAAGTGGAGTCCCTGGCTAGTCAAACAAGCCAACTGGTAAGCTCCAGGCCAACAAGAAACTTTGTCTCAAAGAGAAGGGGCAACATTCCTGAGGGACCTAAGTTTGTCCTCTACCCCCACCCCAAACACACATGTACACCCACAGGAAAGGAAGGAAGAAAGACGGGGGAGGGAAGGGGAAAGAAAGAAGGAAGGAAAGAAGGAAGGAAGGAAGAAAGGAAGGAAGGAAGGAAAGAAAGAAAGAAAGAAAGAAGACTGAATGAATAAAGGAATTGTGATCAAGATATGTTGTATATATGTAAGTACAATGATTGTGATGGGGAGGTAATATGAAGGAGAATGGAATTTCAAAGGGGAAAGTGGGGGGGGGGATTACCATGGGATATTTTTTTATAATCATGGAAATTGCTAATAAAAATTTAAAAGAGAAAAAAAAAGATATGTTGTCTATATTTATGGAAGCTGTCAACAAAAGGTTTTAAAAAAAAGAAAATACTGCTGGGCGTGGTGGCACACACCTTCAATCCCAGCACTTGGGAGGCAGAGGTAGGAGGATCACCATGACTCTGAGGCCACCCTGAGACTACATAGTGAATTCCAGGACAACCTGAGCTAAAATGAGACCCTACCTCGAAAAGCCAAAATGAATAAATAAATAAATAAATAAATAAATAAATAAACACTGTGATCATCCTCAACAGACCTAAGCAGCAAATGTATCTGCCATTATGAGGACACAGCATGAATACTAAACCCAAGAAACATGTTTAAATGCTATCGAATACTTATACTCTAACATTTAAACATTTGAAGACCTTAAAAAATGTTAACACTGCAGTTGTTTTTTCAAGGTAGGGTCTTGCTCTAGCCCAGGCTGACCTGGAATTCACTATGTAGTCCCAAGGTGGCCTTGAACTCATGACAATCCTTCTACTTCTGCCTCCCAAGTGCTGGGATTAAAGGCATGTGTCACCACGTCCGACAACACTGTAATTTTTTAACACTGAACTCTCTACCTTCTGAATTGTTAAATGAACAGTTCTTAACATATTACAACAAAAACAATAAACCATGAATTTTGTTTGGAATTTGTTTTACTACATGGGCTACTTACATCAATGCAAATCCAGAGGAAATTACAAGAGTAAATGTCTTATATGATGAACCTTCAAATATTTATCAGAGAACACAAAACACAGAGACAAATCTAAGTTATCTAAAGGCTCTGGAAGCTAAGGTCAGTATGTATCAGTATAGAATTAAAGGACTGACTTTCATATAGCTTCCCAAATGGTCATTAGTAGAACTTAGGTCTCCACAATCCAATACTTACACAAACTCTTGAAAAGAAGTTTGAAAAAAAATGAAAAGAAGTTTGACAAAATATGCTGGGGAGATGGCTCAGCAGGTAAGAAGTCCTGAGTTAAATTTCCCAACACCCACATAAAAAAGTCAGGTGTGACCCCCACATGCCTATAATTCCAGTCCTGAGGGGAGCAAAATTCATTCCAGCAGGGTGAGATTACCAAAGAAAAATCCTCAGTCTCTAGTGGACACCTTTCACTGATGAAAAAGAACTCAAGGAATGAAAAACGCCCAAGTAATGATAGTTTGCTTTGCTCAAGTTAAACAATAGAAGTGAGCCCAGTGTGGTAGTGCATGCTTTTAATCCCAGCACTTGGGAGGAACAAGTAGGAAGATCAGTGTGAATTCAAAGCCCTACCTGGAAAAACTAAATAAATATACAATTGAATATAAAAACAAAAGGAGAAATGCAAGACTCTGGGTAGGAAAACATAAAATTGAACCCAATTGTCCTAATGACATTTACTAATCACTGTCATAAACAGTATATCACTGCTTCCTATAGCTCAATAAATAAAAGCAAAGCCAAAAAAAAAAAAAAAAAAAAGACTTGGACTAGGGTGTTTCTATTCAATCTGTCTATACACTAAACAGAAAATTCTCTTTCCAAAGCACTTTCCTTCATTTTTTTGTTTGTTTGTTTTTGTTTCATTTTTTGTTTTGTTTTGGAGGTAGGGTGTCACTCTAGCCCAGGCTGACCTGGAATTCACTATGCAGTCTCCGGGTGGCCTCGAACTCATGCTGTTCCTCCTACCTCTGCCTCCCCAATGCTGGGATTAAAGACTGTGCCACCATGCCTGGCCTCTTTCCTTCATTTCTTAAAAGATAAAGGACTCTAAGTCTGATACAAGATTAACCACCCAATATTCTTCCTGAACTAGTCAGATCCACTACTCTATGAAAACAGTACAAAAATTAGATTTCCAAGAATTCAAATAATGACATAGTTTTTACTTCACTCAAGTAAATGTTTTTGAACATAAAAACCTGAAGGACGGCTGGAGAGATGGCTTGTCAGTTAAGGTACATGGCTGAGAAACCTACCCAGGTTCAATTACCCAGTTCCTACATAAACCAGATGCACAAAGTGGCACATGTGTCTGGAGTTTATTTGCAGTGGCTAGAGGTCCTGGAGCACCCATCCTCTCCCTTTCTGCCTCTGCCTCCTTCTCTCTCTTACTATCTATATGCCTCTTTCTCTCTTTCTACCTTTCTCTCCCTCAAATAAAATGAAAATATTAAAAAAAAAAAAAAAGGCTTGGGCTGGCTTAGTGATTAAGGCACTTGCCAGTAAAGCCTAAGGACCCAGGTTCAAAGTGGCACGTGTGTCTGCAGTTTGTTCGCAGTGGCTAGAAGGCCCTGACGTGCCCATTCATTCCCCCTGCCTCCCCCACCACCTCTCAAATAAATTAAAACATTTTTTTTAAAAAAAGCTTAATTAAGGGCTGGAGGGATGGCTTAGCAGTTCAGGTGTTTGCCCCAAAGCCAAAGGACACAGGTTCAATTCCTCAGGACCCACATTAGCCAGATGCACAAGGGGGAGTCTCTGGAGTTCATTTGCAGTTGTTTGAGACCCTGACGTGCCCATTCTCTATCTCTCTCCCTCTTTCTCTGATTGATTAATTAATTAATTTATTTATTTATTTTTGAAAAAGCTGAAAGATATTTGGTGGCTAAGTATATAAGCATAAAGCCTAGATTCCCCACAGCTGATGGCCAAATACATGAATATCTACATATATACATGAATGAAGTTATTATAATGATTTTCTTTTAAGTCACTAGTTTTGTTTTTGAGGTAGGGTCTCACTCCAGCCCAGGCTGACCAGGAATTCACTATGTAAGTCTCAGGCTGGCCTCAAACTCACGGCATTCCTCCTACTTCTGTCTCCCAAGTACTGGATTTAAAGGTGTGTGCCACCACACTCAGCTTTAAAAAAAAAAAAAAATCGCTATTTTTCTATAAATAAAATTTCTTCAAAAAGGCCAACACTGTACTATAAATAGTCAAAAATAGCCGGGTGTGGTGGCACATGCCTTTAATCCCAAGCACTCAGGAGGCAGAGGTAGGAGGACTGCAGGAGAGTCCGAGGCCAATCTGAGACTACACAGTGAATTCCAGGTCAGTCTGAGCTAGAGCAAGAGCCTACATGAAAAAAATAAAAATAAAAATAATTTTAAAAAATCAAAAATAAAATGTTTTGTTTGGTCAAATTAACATCCCAAATGAAAAACATTATCCAATTGCTTCCTATTCAAGCTAATATGAAATGACAGCATTGTAGAGAACCAGTCTATGATTAACTAATACATAACCACTCTCTAAACTATTCAACAAAAGAAAGTATAAACCATTACAATTAAACCCCAAAGAAAACATATACCCTCGTTTCTTCCCTAACCTTATCTCAAAAAGTAAAAATAGGGCTGCAGAGATGGCTTAGTGGTTAAGGCACTTGCCTGAGAGCTTAAGGACCCAGGTTCAATTTCCCAATACCAACGTAAGCCAGATGCACAAGGGGCGCATACCTCTGGAGTTTGTTTGCAGTGGCTAGAGGCCCAGGTGCACCCATTCCCTCCCCCCAAACCCAGAAAATAAAAAATAATTTGGGGGAGTCGAGGTACGGTCTCACTCTAGCCCAGGCTAACCTGGAATTCACTATGTAGTCTCAGGGTGGCCTCGAACTCATGGCAATCCTCCTACCTCTGCCTCCTGAGTGCTGGGACTAAAGGTGTGCGCCACCAAGCCCAGTAAAAATAATTTTTAATGTAAAAATAAATTCAACTATAAAAGCTTATGATTTTTTAACAACAACAAAAAACCACTATAAATCCACAACCACACTGCAACCTAAGCATTAAGGTTATCTTATTATAGAAATATGAATGTTGATTCTATCCATGACCTTGGGGGTGACTGGAGACTTCTAAAGCATACCTTTTAATCCATGCCATGGTACTTCAAGAACATGTTAAGGTAAGTCACAGCTTAAAACACTTCGGTGCACCTCAAAACACCTCAGCCAGTGTACCTGTGTCAGTCACCTTTCCTTTTGAGATCATAATGGTTTGAAGAACTACACTGCTTCCATTTGAATGATATTCTCATAATTTCAATGACTTAAAAACAAAAACAAGGACTTAAGTGTTGGTATGTCAAGCCACTAACTAGTGCAATGTGTTAGCTGCCACCATGAAAGAAAACAAAGCTGCTACTATGGTTAACACCGCCCTTTCAATGGGAACCCTCCAGGGAACAAGAAATGCCAATGTTAGCATGTACTTTATGCAGATCTTTCTAGGAAAGTTCCACAAACCTCTTTATTTCAATTATTTCTGTAGTTCTTGTCTCACGGACTGAAAATAACCTACAAGAGAGATCTGAAGATTTGTTTGGTGACAGGTCCATCTTCTGGACGATAGCTAATCTATTCTGTGTTGAATGACAGCTGGATCCACACAGATTTGCACAAGGGGAATTGGTTAAAAGATAAAGGCTATCCTCCAAGCCATGCTCCTCTCCTGGGTGAACATTACCACACCATTTAACTGCATGGAAGTCATGTAACTGAAGAGTTCCAGTTTTTGAAGCTTATTTCTATTAGCATAAATAAACAGATAGTTGGTTATGATGTTGTGAAATATACATCTGGTCTTCATTTCTAGTTCCTGGCATACAACTAAAATCCTCACAATATTCAAAGTAGTAAGTGTCTTTTTGTATGCTAGCCAGCTGACTGATGGCTGGCTATCCTCGCATAGTTTCTGAATGGGACCAGTCACTAGAAAGACCAAGGCAAGATGAGAAGTTTGGGACTTTCAGCCCTACCTATTATCTCTGGTAAGGGAGAAAGAGCTGAAGATTAAGTTAATTACAAATGGCCAGTGATTTAATTGAGCAAGCTATGTAATGAAGCCATCACAAAAACAGAGATTATTCCAAATAGTCCAACTTGGAAAGGCTCCTAAGGGTGTTCCCAGAGAAAGCATGGAAGTTCTGTGTCCCTTCTTCCACACATTGCTCTATTCATCTGACGCTCATCAGTACCCTTTGTAATACCTTGTCTAATAAAGCAGTAAGCATAAACTAAGTGTTGCCCACAGATCTGTGTGTGAACTATTCTAGCAAATGAATGGAAGTGCAGGAGAACTGTGGGAGCTCCAGTTCATACCCTATCATAAGCAAGGGTAAAGCCACCTGGAGCTGGTCAGGCACAAGCACATGAAGGGGAGGGCCAGCCTTCTCACCATCAATCCCATTGCACCTAGGTGAATGCACATAGCTATGTATCCCTCTTCTCTTTACCTTGCCCACCCTTCCTATAGAAAGGCATTTAAAATATTCCATAATTAAGATGCATTAAGAATGTATTGCAAGCCGGGCGTGGTGGCGCACGCCTTTAATCCCAGCACTTGGGAGGCAGAGGTAGGAGGATCGCCGTGAGTTCAAGGCCACACTGAGACTACAGAGTTAATTCCAGGTTAGCCTGGACCAGAGTGAGACCCTACCTCGAAAAACCAAAAAAAAAAAAAAAAAAAAAGAATGTATTGCAAACTGGGCATGGTGGCGCACACCATTAATCCCAGCACTCAGGAGGCAGAGGCAGGAGGATTGCTGTGTGAGTTCAAGGCCACCCTGAGAATACAGAGTGAATTCCAGGTCAGCCTGGGCTACAGTGAGACCCCCACCTTGCAAAACCAAAAAATAAATAAATAAAATAAAGAATGTATTGCAGGTCTGGGCAAATGGATTAGCAGTTAAGACCCAGGTTCAATTCCCCAATACCCACATAAGCCAGAAGCACAAGGTGGCACATGGAAGATGCCAGAAATAAAGGCCAGATGTATAATTCACAATCATTACCAACCATCTGTTTATTTATGCTAACAGAAATAAGCTTCAGAAGGCCAGGTGTGGTAGAGCACGAATCCCAGCACTTGGGAGACAGGTTGGAGGATCGCCGTGAGTTTGAGGCCACCCTGAGACTACACAGTTAATTCTAGGTCACGCAGGACCAGGGTGAGACCCTACCTCAAAAATCAAAAACACACACAAAAAAATAAGAGGAAGGAAGGAGAGAGAGGGAGAAGGAGAAGGAGGGGAGGGAGGGAGGAGAAGAGGGAGGAAGCTTCATAAAGTTTGTAGTGGCTAGAGGACATGGCGTGCCCATTTTCTCTATCTGCCTCTTCCTATCTCTTTCTCTTTCCCTCCCTCCCTCTCTCAAATAGGTAAATAAATAAATAATAAAGAATGTATTGTATGTGTGTAACTACAAAAAAATTTTACAGAAAGAACATTTGAAAGCCGAGAATGGTGGCGCACACCTTTAATCCTGGCACTCAGGAGGCAGAGGTAGGATGATTGCCATGAGTTTGAGGCCACCCTGAGACTACACTGTGAATTCCAGGTCAGCCTGCACTAGACTGAAACCCTACCTTGAACACCCCCTCAATCCCCGCAAAAAAAAAAAAAAAAAAAAAAAAAAAAGAGTATTTAGCTGGTAACATGAATAAATATATACTGTTACTGTCACAAGGCATTTAAAATTAGCTTAGCCTGACAGGTGAGCATGCTCAAAAGCTATAAAGAAGGACCAAAGAAAACAGTGTGGGAAAGGCTGCTGTAATCTAGGCATGGGACACACAGCTGAAGCCTGTGCTAAGGGGAAAGCAGGCCATTTCCTGTGTGACAGGATGAAGTCAACGATGAAAATCTTTCAAGTCCAGTGTCACAAAAATGGCATTTATCAAAGGGGAAAGTACGGGGGGGGGGGGGTATTACCATGGGATATTTTTTATAATCATGGAAAATGTTAATAAAAATTGTGAAAAGATAAAAAATAGAATAAAATAAAATTTTTTAAAAATGGCATTTATGACATTCACTTTTGTTTTGCAGGATTGAGGAATGTAAATTACTAATGTAGACCACTCTTCAAGAAGCTGGGAATGGTGTCAGAGCTACATATAAAAAGGACTTGATGGGGGCTGGAGAGATGACTTAGCGGTTAAGTGCTTGCCTGTGAAGCCTAAGGACCCTGGTTCGAGGCTCGGTTCCCCAGGTCCCACGTTAGCCAGATGCACAAGGGGGTGCACGCATCTGGAGTTCGTTTGCAGAGGCTGGAAGCCCTGGCGCGCCCATTCTCTCTCTCTCCCTCTATCTGTCTTTCTCTCTGTGTCTGTCGTTCTCAAATAAATAAAAATTTAAAAAAAAAAAGGACTTGATGGGAGTAGAAACTAATGAAGAACAGAGAGACCCAATGGACCTCATCCAATGCAATTCCTGTCTGCAGTCAGAGCCACTTCTCAAATTTTTCTTTTTTTAAATTTATTTTTATTATTATTATTGGTGGTGGTGGTGGTGGTTTTCCGAGGTAGAGTCTCACTGCATCATAGGCTGGAACTCACTCTGTTAGTCCCAGGCTGGCCTCAAACTCTCAGCAATCCACCTACCTCTGCCTCCACCTCCCAAGTGTGCCACTACACCCAGCTCAAACCTTATTTACAAAGAAATAAACACATTCAAGCTGGAGAGATGGTTTAGTGGTTAAGGCATCTGCCTGCAAAGTCAAAGGACCTTGGTTTGATTCCCTAGGACCCACGTAAGCCAGATGCACAAGGTGGCACATGCATCTGGAGTTCCTTCGCAGTGGCTGGAAGCCCTAGTGTGCCCATTCTCTCCCTCCCTCTCTCTCTCTCTCTCTGTCCCTACTCCCTCCCTCTGCATCTTTCTCTCAAATAAATAAAAATAAAAAACCACATTTTTGCCCTCCTGCTTCCACTCCTTCTTAAATTAGTTCCTCTCCCTCCCTCCCTCCTCTTCACTCCCCACTCCTAGAAGAGCACACATTGTGTTCTACATTCTGCTTCTGCAAATTAATGTATCCTATACACAGGACACCAAGGTAATGCTTCCTAAATCCAGCTCCTTCTCTGCACAGGAAAAAATATTACTCTCTGGATTTTGCAGAGGAGGGGATGGAAAGATTGTTAGAGAGTGGAGTTTCAAAGGGGAAAGTAGGGGAAGGGAGGACAGTACCATGAGATATTGTTGTCAATAAAAAAAAAAAAAGGGGGTCTGGAGAGATGGCTTAGCGGTTAAGCGCTTGCCTGTGAAGCCTAAGGACCCCGGTTCGAGGCTCGGTTCCCCAGGACCCACATTAGCCAGATGCACAAGGGGGCGCACGTGTCTGCAGTTCATTTGCAGTGGCTGGAAGCCCTGGCGCGCCCATTCTCTTCCTCCCTCCCTCCCTTTCTCTCTGTCACTCTCAAGTAAATAAGAATGAACAAAAAAAAGTTTAAAAATATTACTCTCTGGAAAGCAAGTCAAGATCCATTAGCATATTGGATAATAACAGTAGAAACCAAGGCCTGAACTATTTGCAATGAACAACTTTGTATACATCTTTATATCTAAAGACACAATTAGTAACAACATCAAGGATAGCAAATTGTATTTCATAAGTAAAGACTTGAGGGTTGTTTTTTTTTTCTTTTGGTCACATTATTCTGACATAATACCATATAAAAGCTAAATGGCATTTTCACTGTATTCGGTATTGCAGGCAATCTAGAGATGATGCAAAGTATTAGTGTATACAGATTATATGCACTGATGTCAATATACACAAAAATGGAGCCACTGTGGATTTTGGCATCAGAAGTGGATCCTGGAACCTTCCCCTAGGGATAACACGGGACAAGTGTAGTTTGTTTATTTGTTAGTTTGTGTGTTTGTATAATGAGTGGGAGGTACATATGTATGCACCTTTGTGGGGTCCTGTGGGCTCTCCTGCAATGGGGTGGGCTCACCTGTGGTGGGGTGTTTCCTCTTATTGACTCAGGGGCTTCTCATGAAAATGGTTAAGTTCCAGCAACTCCTGGGTCTCTGCTCACCTGTAGGGACTGGGTTGCAGGCATGTATGGCTTAGCTATGCCCAGTGTTTAACATGGGTTCTGGAGATTCAAACGTAGGCAGACTCAGACCCCCTTATGCTGGTGCAAGAACCACAGTTAGTCACTGAGCCCCTCACTCCGGCCCTAGTTTGGTTTTGACTACTAAATTTGTAACACTGAATGTTTAATACTGGCACGTGAGCAGCCCAAAGGCAACCCACTGCTAAAGCAAACTTCAGGAACCCAAGTAGAAGCAGATGCCAACAAACTTGAACTTCATCAAGCCTTACACAGTAATTTCCGATGGCAAAACTACAGGTACTTTTGTGTCCACTGCACTAAGGTCTAAGAATGCTTTTGCCAACAACAGAGGAACGGTGACTGTATGCACCCAGGAAGGAAGCAGCCATGAACTGTAACTAAGAACATAGCAGTATGCTGCTTAAGATACATGTTACATGTTTTGTATACATATTTACATATTTTATTCAAGATAGAATTATAAATACAGCTGTAAGTACATCAGGCTTTGACACTACCTACACAAGACCATAAGAGGAGGAAAAGTCCATGACATCAAAATAAAAGAGAGACTGATTGAGATGGGGAGGAGATATGATGGAGAATAGAATTTCAAAGGGGAAAGTGGGGGGGAGGGTATTACCATGGGATACTTTTTATAATCATGGAAAATGTTAATAAAAATTGAGAAAAAAATAAAAAATAAATTAAAAATTTAAAAATGCATCAGGCTCCATGAACTCCAGAAAGCATTGCAGTTGTGTTTCCTGTACCTCCTCTGGCACTTGGCCACCAGGTGTCAGAGGAAGTATCCTCACCAGACTCGAAGGAGAAACTTAAGTTGAAACCCATCTCCCACCTATGAGACAAGTTAATCAGCCTCCAGTACTTAGATACTTTCTAAGTACTGTACTTTCTCCTTTTAAAAAACTGGAATAAAAAATAATAAACCTAGAGCCAGGCATGGTGGTGTACACCTTTAATCTCAGCACTCGGGAGACAAGAGGTAGGAGGACTACCAAGAGTTCAAGGCTACCCTGAGAGTACATAGTGAACTCTAGGTCAGCCTGAGCCAGAGTGAGACCCTACCTCAGGGGAAAAAAAAAAAAAAAAAAAACAACCTATAGGGGTGGAAGTAAAACATGAAAGTAAGAAACACTGAGGTATTCTTCCTGACTAGAGTGGGAGGCAGTGATCTTCAAATATAGGAAGAAATGGCTGGACTACTCTTTTACTATTAGCAGTAGTAGAGAGAAGAGAGACAAGCTGAGACCATGGGTATGCCAAGTGCCTCCAGTTGCTGTAATAAACTCCAAATGCATGTGCTTCTTTGTGCATATGGACCTATGTGGGTACTGGGGAATCGAACCCAGGTGTTAAGCTTTGCAGTCAAGCGCCTTAACCCCTAAGCCATCTCTCCAGCCTCTGTACTACTTTTTAAAAGCACACACAAATTGCGGTGAGGATACACAAATATAACATGAGACTGTACAAACTGTGCTCACTGCCACTTGGAGGTTTCCTGGGTGTGCACATCACAACCTGGTATGCACTTATGCAGATATAAGAAAATGTAGTCTATGCCATGAACTTTCTTAAATGCAGATTGTAGGGGGGTTGGGGAGACGGTTCAGCAGCTAAAGGCACTTGCTGGCCAAGCCTGTCACCTAGGGTTCAATTCCCCAGCACCTCCATACAGTTGCTCACAGGCCAAACTCCTTTGCAAGAAGTAAGAGACACCATCTAAGGATGTTAGAGCACAAGTATGGTACATGTGCCCATGCATACTACATACATACATGAGGGTGGGAGGAAGACCGTAGCTCAGTAAAAACATGAAAGAGCAAGGGCTGGGGAGGCAACTTAGTAGGTGAAGAGTGAAGACTTGAGCTCTAGCCCCAGTACCCAGATTAAAGAGGAGCATGGTGGTGTGAATGATCACAGTACTGGGAGACAAGGAAGATCCCTGGAGCTTGAGGCTAACCAGTCTAGCATAATGGGTAGCTCCAGAACAATGACAGACGTTGTCTCAAAGAGGTGTGGTGAGATTTCTGGTTAAGATGGTGTAGTAGCCATGCTAAAGCAGCCTAGGGGGAAAATAAGCAGAAAAACACAATATACTCTTCTACCAAAAAGGCCAAAAAAATAGGGAACTTGCATGACATGTACAAGTATGCAAGGCAGTATCAATATTGAACAGGTGGTGGTGGAAAGAGAGATGAGAGTATGTGCATGGTCTTGGGCTTTTTACCTCAAATTCTGAACTGAGGAAGATTAAGATCTAACCAGAATATCAGGATGGTTCCAGCTGCTATGCTGAGAAAAGCAGTAAGACACAAAGGAAGGAACAAAGAGAAACCAGTTAGACCACATCATCAATGGCTAAAGATGCAGGCTAGACCAGGGCAGAAGCAGTGGCAGTGTTATAGATGGTGAAACTTTTGGTATGTTTATAAGGCAAAGGTAACAAGATTTGCTGGCACAATGGAGGAAAGCTGAAGGAGAGCGGGGAAAGCAAGTCTTGTACTTGCTCTCTTTCTCTCTCTGCTTACAAATAAATAAAAGATTTTTAAAAAATTTAAAGATAATTTGGGGGCTGGAGAGATGGCTTAGCAGTTAAGGCACTTGCCTGTAAGGCCAAAAGGACCTAGGATCAATTCCCCAGGACCCATTTAAGCCAGATGCACAAGGTGACGAATGTATCTGGAGTCCATTTGCAGTGGCTGGTGACCCTGGTGAGCCCATTCTCTCCCTCTCTCTCTCTCTCTCTCTCTCTCTCTCTCTCTCTCTCTCTCTCTTTCTCTCCCTTCCTCCCCCCCCCCCAACTGCTTGCTCCTCTCTCTCAAATAAATATTTTTTTAAAATAAATTTTAAAAAAGGTAATTTGGAAATACTCAGGAAAAATCCTAAATATCAATAGATAGAACTGTGCTATTATTGTATGCATTTTCATGTTTCCCACCTCCAAATTCCAACAGCCCTAGTTCTAGATCTTCCCTGAAGTACTAGAACAGCATGATTAAAGCATGTGACCTTTGCCCTGGTTCCTGACGCCTCGGTGTAGCCAAAAAGGTGAAGGGATAGTCTTCTGTTATGATGTTGCGTGCCTTAGGACTCAGAAGCAAAATCTGACTTCCATCCTCCCTCTATCTGCTTCTTTCCCACCCAAAACATAGAGGACTTACTTTGCCCCAACTTTGCATTGCAGAGCTGGCTCTAAAGAAATTACGTGTCTTACCCTGTCTGATGGTAGATAATGACTCCATGTCAGAATGGGTCATCTTGTCCCATCCCAAAGAAAAAGAAATGTTTTATAGAGGGACCCAGAAGAATCTCAACAGACAGGACCTGCTGGGTTACCAGACTCGGTATTAGCATTAGAGCACAATCTTGTTCAGCTACATTTCAACACACTTGTCTAAGCCTCCAAAAGGAAATTCCCCCTTCATTCCTCCCCAGAAAAAGATGGAGTTTAGAAGGGTTTTTTTTTTTTGCTTCTGTGTGAGCCACGATAGCATATTAATGGCCACCAAAAGGGGGTCATAGGAGCCCTAATTCAACCAGCAAGTCAAGTGTTCCAGATTTCTAACTTGAAATTGGCACCTCAAGTGGAGTCTTGGGGGCCAAAATCTCAACCTGTAAAATCTGATATTTGAGCTTTTATTTTTTTGGTCTCATTCTAGCCCAGTCTGAGCTGGAATTCACGATGTAGTCTCAGGGTGGCCTTGAACTTATGGCCATCACCATGGCCAGCCTGAGCGCCCCCCCCCCCGCAGTAGTGGTGATTACACCTAGGGTCACATGCATGCTAGGTAAGTGCTCCTACCACTGAGCTATATCCCCAACCTTTGTTTTACTTTTATTTTGAAGCAGGATCTAAGTTGCTGAAGCTGGTCTTGAACTTGT
Organism: Jaculus jaculus; assembly: GCF_020740685.1. NCBI lineage: Eukaryota > Metazoa > Chordata > Mammalia > Rodentia > Dipodidae > Jaculus > Jaculus jaculus. The sequence continues at coordinate 38,354,291 of NC_059112.1, forward strand.
GATCTTTTGCCTCAGCCTCCAGAGTAGCTGGGATTACAGGCCTGTGCCACCAGGTCTGCTGATGTGATCTTCAGAACTGAATTAATTAGACAATACCCTGCTGGTTTGTGAAAAAGAAATGAATGCCACTTGCTGGTGATGAGAAAGCAGACACATTTTGGGGATTACAGAAGTGATTGATCTGTGTGAATATAGTAGAAAAAAGCAAGTTTAATTTTACAGTATATGCTACAGGCTAATTTAGTATTATTTCACATTCAAGTACAGTAGTCTGAAGGGCCTAAAAACAGTGAGGTAAATGCCAATTCTACAAAGAACATAATGAATTTCCATTAAAACTATGACCATTAGGACAAAGTTTCAGGAACAGAGACAAATGCTCCTTGGAATTTAAAATAATTCAGACATACACAAATGACCTTTAGTTTACATGGTCCTAGACAAAGTAGATATGAGGAAATCCCCAGTCTAAACACATACACCAAAGCAGTTCTTAGTGCATTCGATGTCTTAATAGAATAAGAACCGTTAGTAATTTAGAGAGGGACCTATCCGTAACCGATTTAAATTAAGGCAATCGGCTCTATCCAATATACATGTATTTTCAAATATATTAGCTATCAAAACAGAGAGCTCACATAGAAGTGTGTGTATTTAGATGATAGGGAAAATAAGCCACAGAAAGCAGAGATTTTGAAAGATGATACCTAGTATTAACTGTCCATAGAGCATTTCCAAACTCAGCTCCTAGAGAGTAAGTATGTGGTCAAAATCTTTATTTTCTTCCCATGGGGGAGGGGGGGAAATCACTCACTTGCATACATGCTCATCTCAGGATTGCACACAAAAGCCCGTTTCCATTATCATATGATGAAAACTATATAATTACTACTATTTACACTGAAGTTCATGGAGTCATCTTTGATTCCTGTCCACTCCACAGATCATCTAATCCAGACACCCTGGGTTAGACATCCTGAGGTCCTTTCATCTGTTTTATTCCTGCTACAAGGATCTTTAGCACCCAAAGGCATGCTTCCTAGCCTCACTTCTAAGGACACTTTACCTGAAGGTACATGCGCCTCTACCCTACTCCCTACTTGATTTTCCTTCAACAGGCCTTATCTAGGTTACTAGTTTCCCTGATGTTTTTTTTTTTTTTTTGTGGGGGGGGGGGTCTGGCTTGCCCAGTAAAATGTACAGCGCTTTGTTCTAAGTGCTTAGTTTAGTGGCTTCAGAGAATACACTTTCCATTGCACATCACTAGAGTTTTCTTTTTAAATTCTTCTAATTTTCTTTGTTCATAGCTGTGTATCCAGGTGACTGGAACAGAGCTGGTGCTCAAAACTACTTCAATCTACCACCAGGACTTGATGAGTCTGTCAGATGACCACACCTAAGGAAAGGGAGGGGGTCTTTCCACAGTGTGAAAGGTTGGTCATGGGGCTCGCTCGCGCTCCTCTCTCTCTCTCTGACAGACATCTGTGCCTGGGAAAGTAGGTTTACAGGAATAACCTACCTTCATGTCCCAAGCATTAGAAAAGCAAGTTAAGAACTTATTTTCTGTGCCCTCTGCCTCAGAATCTTTTTGCCTGCTGTTTCTTCTTGCTGGAATGTTCTTTCCACACATATATCCATGTCCCAGATCTTACTTCCTTAAGGTCCCTTTCTTAAATGCCACCATCTCAGTGAGACCGTCTCCAGATATAACAAGACAATGAAAGAGAAATATAACTATGCATCTTACCAACCTTGCTCTACATTTATATTGTGCTCTAAAAGACAGCATGCAGTAAAGAGCCAGAAGTAACACAAATTAAAACATGTGCCATAGTCTAGAGGCTGTAGGCTTTTACTTGTCAGCAAAATGTTTAGTTTAGCTAGGAAAAATAGTTTATTAAGTATATTATAAAAGGACAGCAGGTTGGACAGTAACTAGAGTTTAAGCTGCAGCCACTAAGAAGGTTTAAAGTCAAAGTTACCTCACATGGGAAACATGCCATAAAGCTGGAGGTATAAATGGCTTTTCTAAGACACTGTACCTTTATTAAATGAAAAAATTTTGAAGAAAATATCTATAGGTAAACACATTCTCAACTGAATTTCATTCCACAATTAAGTATTTCTTGAGTACCTTTCACATGATGGGCACTCTGGTATGTAGGAGAGCAGAACTAGATTGAGGAAAGCTCAACTACCTAGCAGGCAAGAAGTGAAGTTGTCCCTAGCATAGGGGAGGGCGGACAGGGACTAAGCTTCAATCTAAGTTTCACTCCCTTCCTTCTTGATGTGTTCCCTCTAAGAACATCTGAATAAATCAAGCCTTTCTTTAAAAGCCACCTTTTTAAGCATTCCACTGCCAACACCCTTGCAGCACCCAACTTCAGAGCCGCTGTTCTGTTCCCACACACTCAACTCCTCAAACCATGACAGCTCACTAAAACGGTTCTTGCCAGGGCCTTGAGAGTCTTAAATCTCATGAACACTGGACTTCTTTCACCTGCTCTCTTTGCAGTAAAGAACACAAATGACCACTTTCCCTCCTTCCACAAGGACCCCTGTCTCTTCATTCAGAAACCCACCTCTCAGAAGCCACCTTTAACCCCAGCCCTTGGGAGGCAGAGATAGGAGGATTGCAGTGAGTTCAAGGCCATCCTGAGACTATATAGTGACTTCCAGGTCAGCCTGGGCTAGAAGAAAGCCCTACTTCAAAAAAGAAAAAAAGAAAGAAAGAAACCTACCTTTGTGGGGGGAGGGACATGGTTCAGTGGTTAAGGAAATTTTCTGCAAAGCCTAACAACCTGGATTCAATTCCCCAGTACCCACATAAAGCCAAATGCACAAACTGAAGTCCACTTGCAGTGGCTACAGGCCCTGGTACGCCCACATTCATTCTCATTCTCTCTCTGCTTGAAAACAAATTTTAAAAAATTGCCAGGTATTATGGTGCATGCCTTTAATCCCAGCACTCAGGAGGCAGAAGTTAAGAGAACTGTGGTGAGTTCAAGGACACCCTGAGAGTATATAGTGAATTCCAGGTCAGCTTGAGCTAGATAGAGTGAGACCCTACTTCAAAAAACAAAACAACTTTTTTTTTAAATCTACCTCTCTTAATACCAATTTTCTTCTATTAGCTTTGACCCACTCCTTAAATGCTGCTGCTTACCAGGCCTGTTTCAGCTTAACCCTCCCCAGGTCTAATAACTACCTAATGAACTACAGAGCTTGGCACTGGATACCTACATCTAGCTCCCTTGAAAAGGCCACAACTCAAGCTTTTGATCAGTTTACCCAAAACTTGTCCCAACACTAACTCAATTCCTCTACTGTTCATTCACCTCAGTGTCACTGTATCATATCCCAATAAATCATCCCACTGTCCCCTTTGAAATGTGTGTAAAGCACAAGAATTCTTTCTCTTCTTGAGAAATCTTTAAGAGCTCAATGATCTTTAAACTTGCCCAACTAGTTAGTTCTATTAAGAGTTAATAAGGCCCTTCTCTCTTCCCAAATAAAACTTGTTTTCCACATTATCTCAAAATGTCACCAGGTTACTTTTAGATACCAAAAAAAAAAAAAAAAAGACTTAAAAAACAGAAGATGGGCTGACAAGATGACTCAGTGGTTAAGGCACTTGCCTGCAAAGCCTAACAACCCGGGTTTCATTCTCCAGTACCCATGTAAAGCCAGATGCACAAAGTGGCATATTCAACCAGGAGTGGTGACCCATGCCTTTAATCTCTGCACTCTTGAGGCAGAGGTAGGAGAATCACCATGAGTTTAAGGCCACCGTGAGACTACATAATGAATTCCATGTCAGCCTGACTAAAGTGAGACCCTACCTCAAAAAACCAACACAAAAAAAGAATAAAAAGTGGTGCTTTAGTATGGAGTTTGTTTGCAGTGGCTAAAGGCCCTGGCACACACACATACACACACACACACACACTCACTTGCTCACTAAAATAAATATTTTAAAAAACTAAAAGAAAACAGTTTGCTGGGCATGGTGGCACACATCTTTAGTCCCAGCACTCGGGAGGTGGAAGTAGGAGGATTACGATGAGGCCAGCATGAGACTACATAGTGAATTCCAGGTCAGCCTGGGCTACAGCGAGACCCTATCTGAAGCGAGGTTGGATGGAGACAGAAAAGTTTCTTGCTACTTCAACTGTAAAGTAAATTTAGCCTACAGAAATTTAAAAATTACCGGGTATCTGTCAATATATTTTTCTGAGAAGCACACATGTATATAGAATTCCAACTTCTATTTTTCTAATTTCCAGTGAGAAAGAAAACAGGTCAATTTTTAAACAGTAAAGCACCCTTATCAATTAGCAAAATCCCCATCAAAGCTCCACACTAGAACTGAAAAAAATATATGATGTTGTAATTGTAAGCCCCAGCATGACAGTATGCTACCATAGTCTCCCCCTAACACAATGAAACCTGCTATTATTCTGTGTTAAGTTTTCCAATGCCTCCATGTACTGGATAGAAGCAGTCATCTGACAAAGCAGAAATGAAAATGGTACAAAACATCAACCGGGTTGCAGTAGCACATGCCTCTAATCCCAGCCAGCACCTGGGATGTAAGGTAGGAGGACCACAAGCTCAAGACCCAACTTGAGGCTATACAGCAAGACCCTGTCTCAAACAAGGCAGTTAATGAAAGTCATAAATTTAATGTAGCCAACGAATTCTTGCAAAGCCAACTGAGGAGATCAGAATGTCTAGGGCCCAGAAGTAAGTGTTTATGTAGGTGAGTTTTCTCACTGGAGCACTTCTTTCCCTTGGAGCATGGTAACTATACACACCTCCAACTTGGAAACATGCAGTTACCAGGTATGATCGTTCCAAAGTACCCTGAGCTGGTATGATTAGGGTATCACCCAACAGAAACATGAACTTGGTTGGTATTGTATATATGTAAGTACAGTGATTGAGATGGGGAGGTAATATGATGAAGAATGGAATTTCAAAGAGGAAAGTGTGGGGAGGGGGGAGGTATTACCATGGGATATTTTTTACAATTATGGAAAATGTTAATAAAAATTGTGAAAATAAAAAAAAAAACATGAATTTTAGTGGCACTGCTAGGGACCAGTGCTAGGAAAGCCATCTGCTTCATGGAAATAGTATTTCTACTTCCCTGTTGATTATAGCTATCATGACAACTGCAAAACCCCAAAAGGAAAGAAACTTTAACTGCTTCAAACATTTAATTACTCATATAAGCTGGCCAAGAAATTAAAATTAAATATTACACGAAGGGATCTCTACCCCTCTAATATTTTCTAGCTAATTATTCTCATTGGTAGTCTACATCTGCTCTGCTAAAATTTGGTAATGAATCAAAAGCAACCTGTTGGGAATGCTTATGCATTTATGAGTGTTTAATAACTACAATTCACATACTGTCTTATTAAAGGAAGTAAAAGTTCCTCCTGAAAACATGCCCCATGTAACAAGAGAACAAGTGTCAGTCACAGCACTCTGCCAAACACCAGGAGGGAGGAACTAAACTTAACAAGAAATGTTTAAATTTTAAAAAGGAGAGCTGGGGCTGCAGAGATGGCTTAGCAGTTACAGTGCTTGCCTATGGCCTACGAAGCCTAAGAACCTAGGTCCAACTCTCCTGGACCCACATAAGCCAGACACACAGTGACATAAGTGCACAAGGTAGCACATGTGCACAACGTGGCACACTCATCTGGAGTTTGATTATAGTGGAGGGAGGCCCTGGTGTACCAATTCTCTCTCCTGCTCTCTCCCTCCCTTCCCCATAAAAAAAAAAAAGGCCAGTCTGTTGGACTTGCCTCAAAAAGAAAGAAATAGAGAGCAAGAGCAAGAGAGAGAAAGAAAGCAGCAGCCAGGTGTGTGGTGTACGCCTTTAATCATAGCACTTTGGAGACAGAGGTAGGAGGATCGCCATGAGTTTGAGTCCACCCTGAGACTACATAGTGAATTCCAGGTCAGCCTGGGCTAGAGTGAGACCCTACCTTGAAAAACCAAAAAAATAAAAAGGAAAATGAAGGTGAAAATACAGGTTAACAACAATGTTTACCTAGCATGTACAAGATTCTTGCTTTACTCCTTAACATACACACACTCAAAGATAAGTAGCTAACTATTACCTGTATTTTCCTATTATATTTGTATTTCCCTATTACATTTTCTGAACATCTTTGGTACTGAAAATTTATGATCTGGAAGCAATGACTTTTCAAAGAAGATGGTTCTCATGATTTTAATATGAGTAGGATGTATGGTTTAACACATTCACAAATAGTGAGCATAATCCCAAGTGGTTAGTGTGCTGATTGGGTTGTTTCTGTTGTTGTTTAGGGTTTCTTATTTGCTTATTTGGGGAGGGTGAGTAAGAATTTTTATTTCTTTCAGCTTATTCTACCCTTTTAAAAGAGGAGGACTGGAGCAACAGCTCAGTTGGTCAAGTGCTTGCCTCATCAGGACCTGAGTTCAACCTCCAAAACCCATAACAAAATGCTAATCTCAGCACTGGGAAAGCAGAGACAAGAACTTAACTAGATAAGCAGTGGAGCCTACTTGGTGAGTTCCAGACTGTGAGATATCCTCTCTCTTAAAAAGGTGGAGGGCTGGAGAGATGGCTTAGCAGTTAAGCACTTGCCTGTGAAGTCTGAGGACCCCGGTTCGAAGCACGATTCCCCACTACCCACATAAGCCACACACACAAATTGGTGCATGTATCTGGAGTTTATTTGCAACGGCGGGAGGCCCTGATGTTCCCATTCTCTCTCTCTTTCTCTCTCTGTCGCTCTCATATACATAAAAATAAAGAAAAAAAATTTTTTTTAAAAGTGGAGGTCAGCCACTGTGGCGCACACCTTTAATCCCAGCACTCAGAAGGCAAAGGACTGCTGAGTTCAAAGACATCCTGAGACTATATAATGAATTCCAAGTTAGCCTGAGCTAAGGTGAGAGACTACCTGAAGAAAAAAAAAAATGGTAGGTAGTGCCTACGGAATATACCTGAGGTTGTCCTCTGGCTGCCACATGTATGTGCAAGTACACAGGCGTGTGCGTATGCACACACACACAGACACTCACCTTGCTTTCTAGAATTCTTTTAACTTGGGAAATTTGCCTTCCAGCTCTTCTGATATATACATTATGTTTTATATATAATATGTATTACAGATTTAAGTTTAAACAAAATATAAATACTTTGATAGAAAATACCATAGCTCAGGCCAGTGGATGGTGGCGCACACCTTTAATCCCAGCACTTGGGAGGCAGAGGTAGGAGGATCACTGTGAGTTTGAGATCACCCTGAGACTACAGAGTGAATTCCAGGTCAGCCTGGGCTATACCAAGACCCTACCTCAAAAACAAACAATAATAATAATTGAAATAATCAAACGAAACTTCCAAATTCCTCCAAAATTAAAATAACAGCAGAATAGCAAAGACCACCAGGGTAGAAACATTTGTTCAGTTCCATCCTTCTAATCCACCCTGCCCCCATCCAAACCCACTCACCCTAAAGACGATTCAGGAACAAACACAATTCATTGCAATTGTGGATACAATTTGTAAGCAGCCTTTCATTGCTCTGTAAAGGCTCAGCACTGTAGACTCATCATCCACAGCTGTGACTTAGAACAACAAAATTTGACAGCAAGGACTGTTAAGTGACATTTATAAAAACAGTAGTGGATAAAACTAAATTAGAAGTACTCCAGCATAACACAGACCATTTAATGGTAGTTACACAGACTTTGTGGTATATGTCTGAAAGCCCAGGACTTCTAAGTCTGAGACAAATCTGGGCTACACAAAGTTCCTGTTTCAAATTAAAAAAAAAAAAAAATTAATGGGACCCAGAGGACCAAACCATGAAAGTATTCAATCACTCCAGTTAGTACATTTTGTTTACATTGTGTGCTAGAATCACAGGGTTGGTCATACAAGCATAAAAACATAGCATTGGCTGAGCATGATGGCTTATGCCTTTAATCCCAGCCAGAGATAGGAGGGTCACTGTGGGTTTGAGACCAGTCTAAAACAACATAGTGAATTCCAGGTCAGCCTGGGCTTTAGAGCAAGACCCTACCTCAACAAAAAAACAAAAAAACAAACAAACAAAAAAAACAAACATGGAACCGGGTGTGGTGGCACACACCTTTAATCCAAACACTTGGGAAACAGAAGTAGGAGGACCTCCATGAGTTCAAGGCCACCCTGAGACTATGTAGTGAATTCCAGGTTGGCCTAGGCTAGAGCGAGACCCTACCTCTGGCAGAGACAGAGAATGCCTGGGGCTCACTGAATCCATGAACTCTAGGTTCAGCAACAGTCCCTGTCTCAAAGAATAAAGAAAGACTGAGGAGGCACCCCATGTTGACCTCTGGTCTGCACATGCACACCATACACATATTCACATGCTCCCCCCCACACACAAACACTGTATATACATATGTATATAATGGATATATATGGGTAGAATTGTTTTCTAAGCTCCTAAATATCTCAAAACTACCATTTACACTGAAACAAAGCAAAAAAAAAACAAACAAAAAAAAAAAAAACAGAAGCACAATATCAGTGAATGTTTTTTCACTATTAGCTTATGTTCTTCCCACCAAGCGGGCTTCCAAAATCATAGTGAATTGTAGGCCCAATTAAATAAATAATAAGGACCTAGGGCTGGGATGTAGCTCAGTTGGTGAGTGCTTACCTAGCATTCATGAAGCCCCAGGTTTATTCCCCAATACCATATAAACTGGATATGCATCAAGGCTAGCCTGGACTACATGGGACCCTATCAACAACAAAACCACCACACACAAACAGCGTCCTGCCACACTCAGACCTCCACTTTGCCTGGAGTAAAGAAATTTCTCTGCTTACTTAGTTAAGCATGCCTTCGTGTACTGTTAGGGGACTGAGTTAGCTACCTGTGCATGGGGAAAGGCATCAGGGAGCTAATGCCTAGCCCCAGCATCACTATCACTGCAAAAAGACTCCAAGGAAACTGAAAGCCAGGAGCAGGTGTGATGCTCCCACGAACTCGGAGGTGACCTTGGCTATGTAAGCTGCTAACACCATACCTGCCTCACCAGACTGTGGCAGTGAAAGATCTCTGGGCTACTAAACAACCAGGTCATAGACTGTATTTATAACACACTCTGTGAATTCATACCAGATTCATTAAACCTTTGTTAACAGTGATGAAAGTGTCTTTCCAAGCAGTAAGAAACAACAGAGCATCAAAAGGTGATGTAGACACTTCATTTATTCAGTAAATACTTAAGAGAGTAACTACCACACCCAAGCACAATATTCCAGTGGGAGAGACAAGATGTAAGGCAATTAATATACTGTGTTAGTTGATACAGGCAACTGAGAAAACGGAAATGAGGAAGGAGCCTAGCCTGGGATAAAAAACAGGTCACCAGGTTAAGGAAGACCTCACTGGAGGAGGATGGGCGTCAGTCCCACTGAGAGGTGAGAGAACAGCACACCAACAGAAAGGGCATTGTTGGTAAAGAAGGCAATCAATGGTGGTGACAAAGCAATGTTAAATTCAGGATATAAACTGTGGACTTTCCCAGACTTTAAACGTAGTGACATCAGAAAACACTAGAAAGGACACATAATGAGGTGTCAATGTGGTTAAGAGAAAAGCCAGGGCTCTAAGATACTAAAATTAAGAATAAAGCCAGAACCGGTTGTGGTGTTTGCACGCCTTTCATCCTAGCACTTGGGAAGCAGAGATAGGAGGAGTTTGTGAGTTTGAGGCCACCCTGAGACTACAGAGTGTAAAGCAGATCAGTCTGGGCTATGGTGAGACCCTACCTTGAAAAACCAAAAGAAAAAAAAAATAAATAAAGGAATAAAGCCAGTTGTGGTGGCACATGCTTTTAATCGCAGCACTCAGGAAGCAGAGGGTAGGAGGATCACCATGAGTTCAAGGACACCTTCAGACTACATGGTGAATTCCAGGTCAGCCTGGGCTAGAGTGAGACCCTACCTCAAAAGAAAAAATAAAACGTGAACAGGAGGAAAGTGATCGGAGACATCAATCAAATGTTGCCATCAAGACAGTCAAGTTCTATGACACCTGAAAAATTCCTGATCACTAGATAAATTCTAGGCTGGCCTAGAATTCACTGTCTCAAAATAAAATTATTCAAACTATAGAAAGCCCATTAGCCAAAGGTAACTAGAAAAGAGTAAGATTAAATGTATAACCACTGAAGAATAACAAGGCACCAAAACCACAATGTAAATGAATAAAAAAAGGAACATACATGTTAAGAAAACAAGTAATTTCCAGGCCAAGAGGAAACTCAGCATACTCTGCCTAGCACATTCTCTGGGTGCTGAAGTATAGGCTACTCTGTTCATGAAGCCCAGGTCTCAGAGCTGGGGTGTAGGTGGGCAGAGGAACTACCTTCACAATCATAGTGAGATAGTTCTGGGGGCTGGGACATAAGTGTGAGGAGGAAATGCCTTACAAATTTAATAATCAGTTCTGGGGGCTGGGACTTAGGTGTGCAGAGGAACCATCTTATTCACAGTGAGTCAGTTACAATTGAGAGAGATGGTATGATAAGACTTTTTCTGGGAGGAGGTGGTTTTGATGCAGACCCTCACTCTATTTCAGGATGTAGCCCAGGGTGAATCCAAACTCATAGTGATCCTCCTACCTCAGCCTATCCAGTGTGGCTTGATAATGGGTTTTAAAAACTCAAGAAGTTCAGAGAAAGTGGGAAAAGTGCATTTTTACCACTGAGCACAAGACAGGGCAGCAAGTAGACGGCACAATTAAAACTCATGATCACTATTTGCAATAAAAACTATGTGGGGCTTTTGTGTGAGAAGGAAAAAACTCAGTAGCAGAGACCAGTGAGTTAAAAAGGAGATATAAAAGGAAGGGAGGAGGGTACTTAATAGGTTGGTATTGTGTATATGTAAGTAGGAGAATAGATTAACGGAGTGAAAAGGTCCAAAGTGAAGTCAGGGGACAAAACTGAGTAAAGGAAAGGTGGAGGGAGGGCTAATCAAAATCTAAAAGGATGCAAATAAATCATATGGAATCCTCCAGTTTCGGACAATGGAACACTCAGGAGCCATAGATTGTTAGAAAATTTTCAGTGCCACGGATGGGATACCTCCAGTGAGTTGTTGGCCAGGGAGGTTCCTGATGCCCCCAAAACATTATAGGCCATTGCCGAGGCCCTTGGTTTCCCACCAGGAATAGATGGTAAGACCCTACTGCTGAAGACTCCACATACCTGGGCTGCAAGGCCACTGAAAAATTCTGCTGGAACTGAGCTGATAACCTACTCCATGTAGACCAGCTGACAAAAAGCTGGAAGAAGCCATTCTACATGTAGTTCAATGGGAGAAAGAGACACCACTAGTGAAGATACTCAACTGTGGACACTGCAAGCCTTATCATTGGCCAGCCAGGCCAAATGAGCTAACGGGTGCAATGGTGGCAGCTCTGACATGGTGGAAACCAACTGCCCTCCATTTGGACCGGAGGCCCGCTCCATGGGAGGGAATACATCCCTGATACTGAGAACTGGGATACTGATGTCTGGGAAAATGCATATACTATGCTTATCAAACTGCCCAGTAAGCACTTCTCTTAATATTTATACCCTTATGTTAATGCTACTCTCACTTTGGGTAGAGAATCTTCTCTTTTCAGATGGCAGTGATCTTGGGACAACTCAGAAGGAATCATAGTGCTGGAAAGAAGTGACTGGAGTACTGACTAACATCTTGATCACACCTTCCAAGGCTCAGGGTCTAATGCGGAAGAAGTGGTGAAAAGAATGTAAGAGTCAAAGGAAGGGTAGGACTCCTTACAACGTGCTCCCTCCAGACATAAAATGGCCTGGATATCCATGACCACACAGCGCCTGACACTACCTACACAAGACCATCAAAAGAGGAAAAGATCATGACATCAAAATAAAGAGAAACTGATTGAGATGGGGAGGGGAGATGATGGAGAATGGAATTTCAAAGGGGAAGGTGGGGGAGTTAATTACCATGGGATCTTTTTAATAATCATGGAAAATGTTAATAAAACTTGAAAAAAAAAAAACTATGTAACCAAGTGCCTCCACAATCCCCAAAGCACCAAGAGCTGAGCACTACAAAAGGAAGTAACAGGGTAAAGGAGAGAATGACACCTTCTTGTGGCAGCCAGGGCAGTGATACTATTAACAGGTACATAATGGTGGTATATAAAAGAAGTTAGGTCAGAAAAACAGTTGGTGGATATACACAGCAACTGGTAGTTTGGGGAATACAAAGCTAAGCATCCAAGGTGATGCTACATATAAAGTCAGGAATAACTAAGGCAAGAAGAGGACTGGAACAAAGTTACTGTGTATGTAACAATGCCCAGTAAATCTACAAGAAAGCACAGCATATATAGGCAGGATGGAGAGCTGCTTGTCAGTCAAGAAGAAAGACAATGGCAGAATGCGGTGGCACACGCCTTTAATCCCAGCATTAGGGAGGCTGAAGTAGGATCACTATGAGGCCAGCCTGGGACTACAATGTGAGTTCCAGATGAGCTTATAAAAGAATAAGACCCTACCTAGTAAGTTTAAATATATACATACATGCACACATGGTGTGGTGGTTTGACTCAGGTGTCCCCCAGAAACATGTGTTCGGAATGCTAGGTTCCCAGCTGATGGCAATTTAGAAATTAACGTCCCCTGGAGGTGGTGTTTAGTTGGGGGAGGGCTTATGGGTGTTATAGCCAATTTCCCCTTGCAGTGTTTGGCACACTCTTCTGTTGCTGTTGTCTACCTTTTGTTGGCCAAGGAGTGATGTCCACCCTCTGCTCATGCCATCATTTTCCCCTGCCATGATGGAGCTTTAACCCCTAGTCTGTAACCCAAAATAAACCCCCTTTTTTACACAAGCAGCTCTTTGTCAGGTATCTTCTGCCAGCAATGTGAACCACCTAACTGCAACACAGATCAAGCCTAATCTTGCAGCCTCTTTTTTTATCCCACCGTATATTTGGTTTCTCCATAAGAACCCTCTGAGGTATGCTCTCCATTTTACAAAGAGAAATTTAAGTTACAATGCAAACTAGGTTAAATGGGTCTATAAGAAGAAAAGGTTCTGGGGAGCAGAACCTGAAGTCATCAAGCAACAGAGCAACGTGCAGGAGTGTGTGACATTCATTATCTTTAAAATTAAATAGAAAATTTTACTTACAGGTAAACTGCTAATTCAGAAAACCTTTTGACTTCAATGACTAATCAAACATAACTTTGAATACACATTTCTAGAAAATAGATCTAGTTTTTTGTTTTTTAAAAAACATTTATCTATTTGTCACAGAAAGAAGGAGAGGGAAGTAGGGAGAGGAAGAAGGGAAGGAGGGAGAGAATGGGTGTACCAGGGCCTCCAGCCACTGCAAATGATCTCCAGAGGCATGCACCCCCTTGTGCATCTGGCTAACGTGGGTCCTGGGGAAATCAAACCTGGGTCTGTTGGCTTTGAAGGCAAATGCCTTAACCGCTAAGCCATCCCTCCAACCAAAAATAAATCTATTTGAAAGTAATGTAACAAAAGAACATAATCTGCCTTTCCTCAATACATCCTGTGATACTGAAGCAGCCTCAGACTGTGTTGCTGTCAGCCCAGGTGAGCCTGCAAGAAGCACTCAATCTCTGTCCCTTAGACTGTGGAGATAAGTACCACCCCCAAGACATACTTGAGGACTCCAGTCAGTCAACAAAATGTCAACTCTCTGATCTTTGTATGCTGCTTGCTAATCTGTTGACATTTCTAATATAAAATATTAGCATTTTCCCTTGGGAGGCAGAGGTAGGATCACTGTCAGTTCAAGGCTAGCAAAGGACTACAGACTGCATGGTCAGCCTGGCGGAGATGACAACAACAATAAATTAGCACTTCTACATAAAAACTGAAAAACAATCACAAACAGTAGTTATTTCTTGCTATAAGGTTACAGTGGCTCATTTTATAAGATATGTTTATAAAAATTTTCATATTTTTCCAGTGAGGAAAAAAAAAATCACGGCCTAGAGAGATGGCTTAGAGATTACGCACTTCCATATAAAGCCTAGAGACCCTGGTTCGATTCCCCAGGACCCACACAAGCCAGATCCATAGGTCAAAATTACTTGCTTAGGAAGCTTGCTGGCCCAGAATTCATTCCCAGCACCCAAGCCATATGCAAAAACTGGCCCAAGCATCTGATGTTCGCTTGATGAAATAAGAGTCCCTGGTGTGTGTGTGTGTGTGTGTGTGTGTGTGTATGTGCACACACACACGCAATTTTTTTAAAATATTTTATTTGAGAGAGAGAAAGAGGCAGACAGAGAAAAAATGGGTGCACCAGGGCCTCTGCCACTGCAAACAAACTCCGGACCCATGCACCACCCTGTACATATGGCTTATGCAGGTACTGGGGAATCAAACCTGGGTCCTCAGGCTTCATAGGCAAGTAAGTGCCTTAACCACTAAGCCATCTCTCCAGTCTGCAAATAATATTTGTCTTTTTGAGGTGGGATCTCACACTAGCCCAGAATGATCTGGTACTCACTCTGTAAGTCTAGGCTGGCATCAAACTCACAGTGATCCTCCTACTTCTGCTTCCTGACTACTGAGATTAGGAGCATGCACCACCATGTACAGCTAAATATTTTTAATATACTTTATTTATTTATTAGAGAGAAAGAAGCAGAGAGAGAATAGGCATGCCAGGGCCTCCAGCTACTGTAAACAAACTCCACATGCATGCCCGCCCCCCCCCCCACTGTATATCTGGCTTACATTGGTCCTGGAGAATTGAACCAGGATCCCTTGGCTTTACAGGCAAATGCCTTAACTGCTAAGCCATCTCTCTAGCCCAGCTAATTTTTTTTTTTTTTAAAGAATAGGGCTAGGGATGGAGAGATGGTTTAGTGGTTAAGCACTTGCCTGCGAAGCCCAAGGACCCTGGTTCAAGGTTGGACTTCCCAGGACCCACATAAACCAGATGCACAGGTTGGCACACATGCATCTGGATCTTGTTTGCAGTATCTGCCTCTTTCTCTATTGGTCTCAAATAAATAAAAATAAATAAACATTAAAAAAAAAAAAAAGAATAGGGCTGGACAGGCCAAATGAGCCAAGGGGTACAACAGTGGCATGTCTGTCATGGTGG
The DNA here is from genome assembly GCF_020740685.1 of Jaculus jaculus. NCBI lineage: Eukaryota > Metazoa > Chordata > Mammalia > Rodentia > Dipodidae > Jaculus > Jaculus jaculus. The sequence continues at coordinate 38,369,494 of NC_059112.1, forward strand.
AAACCAACTACCCTCTAATTGGACTGGAGGCCTGCTCCATGGGAGGGAATACATTCCTGATACTGAAAACGTAAAATAGGGGTAGCATGAGCCCTATAGGTGTAACGTCTTCTGCTGTCTGGCGAAATATATATACTATGCTCACCAAACTGCCCAGTAAGCACTTTTCTTAATGTTAATACCCATCTATGAATTCTACTCTCACTTTTAGAGAACCTTCTCTTTTCATTGGCAGTGACCTAGGGATGACTCAGAAGGCAACACAGTGCTGAGAAGAAGTGACAGAGGAGTGCTCAGCACTGCAATATGTCTCATACCTTCCAAGGCTCTGGGACCACTGTAGAAGAGGTGGCGGAAAGAATGTAAGAGCCAAAAGAAGGGTAGGACTCCTTACAAGGTGCTCCTCCAGACACAAAATGGCCTGGATATCCATGACCTCACAGTGCCGGACACTACCTACACAAGACCATCATAACAGAAGGAAAAGATCATGACATCAAAATAAAGAGAGACTGATTGAGAGGGGGAAGGAATATGATGGAGAATGGAGTTTCAAAGGGGAAAGTGGGGGAGGGAGGACATTACCATGGGATATTGTTTGCAATCATGGAAGTTGTTAATAAAAATTTGAAAACAAAAGAATAGGCTGGAGATGGCTTAGTGGTTAAGGCATTTGCCTGCAAAGCTGAAGAATTCACGTTCAAATCTCCAGGTCCCACATAAACCAGACACACAGTGACACAGGTGCACAATGTCACACATGCACATGTGTTCTGGAGTTTGTTCTCAGCAGTGAACGCTCTGGCACGCCCATTCATATTCATTCCCTCCCCCCACAAAAATAAAAAAAGCTAGGCATGGTGTTGGCACGCCTTTAGTCCCAGCACTTGGGAGGCAGAGGTAGGAGGATCACCATGAGCTCAAGGCCACCCTGAGAATACAGAGTGAATTCCAGGTCAGCCTGAGCTAGAGTGAGACCCGGCCTCAAAAAAAGAAAAATAATTTTTGTAATTATTTTGAAAAAATTAGAATGTTAGGGCTGGGTATGGTAGCATATGCCTTTAATCCCAGCACTCAGGAGCCAGACTTAGCAGGATCACCAAAACAGTTCTGAGGCCACCCTGAGAGTAAATTCCAGGTCAGCCTGGACTAGAGCAAAACTATTAAAAAAAAAAATGGTGGGAGTGGTGGTGCACACCTTTAATCCCACCACTTGTGAGACAAAGGTAGGAGAATCACTAAGAGTTTGAGGCTGCCCTGAGAGTACATAGTGAATTCAAGACCAGCCTGAGCTAGAATGAGACTCTACCTCAGAAAACCAAAAAAGGGGGGGAGGGGACTGGAGAAAATGACTTAGCTGTTAAGGCCTTTGCCTGCAAAGCCAAAGGACCCCAGTTTGAATCCCAAGGACTCACGTAAGCCAGATGTACAAGGGGGCACATGCATCTGGAGTTCATTTGCAGTGCTGGAGACCCTGTCATGCCAATTCCTCCCCCACCCCTCAAATAAATAAATAAGCCAGGCGTGGTGTCATACGCCTTTAATCCCAGCACTCGAGAAGCAGCAGCAGGAGGATTGCTGTGAGTTCGAGGACGTCCTGAGACTACATAGTGAATTCCAGGTCAGCCTGGGCTAGAGTGAGACCCTACCTCGAAAAACAAAAAACAAAACAAATAAATAAATCTCACACACACACACACACACACACACACACGCACACACATACATATGCATATATACACATATAAATAAATAAATAAAGCCGGACATGGTGGTCACCCTTTTAATCCCAACACTTGGAAGGCAGAGGTAGGAGGATTGCCATGAGCTCAAGGCCAGTCTGGGAGTACATGATAAATTCCAGGTCAGCCTGGGCTATATAGCAAGACCCTATCTTGATATGTCAGGCTGGAGAGAAAGCTCAGAGGTTAAGGGTTTACCTGAAAAGCCTAACAACATGGGTTTGATTCCCCGGTACCCATGTAAAGCCAGATGCACAAAGTGGCACATGCGTCTGGAGTTTGTTTGCAGCAGCTAGAGGCCCTGGCACAACCATTCATTCTCATTCTCATTCTTTCTCTCTCTCTGTCTCAGTGAAAATAAAAGATATTTTTTTTTTTAAATTTAAGGCCTGTCACGGTAACACATGGCTTTAATTCCAGTACTTGGGAAGCAGAGGAAGGAGGACTTCCATGAGTTCAAGGCTACCCTGAGACTACATAGTGACTTCCAGGTCAGCCTGGGTTAAAGCGAGACCCTACCTGGAAAAAAAAAAGAAAATTAAAATGTTACAATACTGAACTCCCTGGAATTCAGTACCATTAATTTAACCAAATAATGACATTCACTATTGCAAGCTTTAAGTGAAATCCCAAATGATATCACTACTGTCTTTGGAATGCTGGCATGAATTTAATTCACTTTTGTGACATGTGCATAAGCAAAAAATAACAGATACAGCAGATTTAATGAACTCCACAGTCAGGAGAGTTAACAGTGTCTTGGCATATACACTAGGAAGATGTCTGCACATACATCATCAAGTTCATAAACCAATCAATCTTTCAGCAGAAAAGTTCAAGATGTGACCTCTTCCCTGTGTGAAAGCCTTTCTTTCTCACTCTGTCCTTCCATCTTCTCCAGTGGCTCTGTAAACAGCCAGCTGCAAAGCAAAGAATCTAGAGAAACAAGAGTGCACCAGGAGGAAGGCATAAGCAGAGCTGTTCTCCTGAGGAGGCCACCTGAATATAAAACTAAACCGAGCATGGTGGCACCCCTTTAATCACAGCACAGGCAGGAGGATCGCTGTGAGTTTGAAGCCAGCCTGAGACTATGCAATGAATTCCAGGTCATCTGGGGCAAGGGCAAGATTACACCTAAAAAAAACAATCAAGAAGAAACAGAAAACTGAAACAGAATAGAAGAAGAAAGGAGGAAGGGGAAGAAAGGAGAAGGGGAAAGGAAAGGAGACAGCAGCTGGGGTAGGTAACTCATGCCTATAATCCCATCACTGGGGAAGCTGAGGCAGGAGGACAGGAATTTGGCATCCAGATTGAGTGATACATCAAGTTCAGGGTCAACCTAGACTATATGAGCTGCTGTCTCAAAAACAAAAACAAGGGCTGGAGCGATGGCTTAGTGGCTAAGGCTCTTGCCCCAAAGCGAAAGGACCCAGGTTCAATTCCCCAGGACCCATGTAACCCAGAAGCACAAGATCGCACATACACCTGGAGTTTGTCTGCAGTAGCTAGAAGCCCTTGCATTCCCATTCATATTCTCTCTCTCTCTCTCTCTCTCAAATAAGTAAATAAATGTATTTAAAAAAAACAAGGTTAGCCGGGTGTGGTGGTGCACGCCTTTAATCCCAGCACTCAGGAGGCAGAGGTAGGAGGACTGCCCTGAGTTCGAGGCCACCCTGAGACTCCATAGTCAATTCCAGGTCAGCCTGGGCTTCAGTAAGACCCTACCTCGAAAAACCAAAAAAAAAAAAAAAAAAAAAATTAATTAAAAAAAAACAAGGTCAGGCATGGTGTTATAGGTCTATTAATACCAGTACTCAGGAGCCTAAGGCCAGAGAACTGCAGCAAATTGAAGGCATCCTAGCCTACAAAGTGAGAACCTATCCCCAAAAATAAAGTAAAAAAGAAATTGGAGGTTTTCTACTAAAAGTTTTAAAGAATTAATTCATTAATTTAATAAAAACAAAACAAGAATAGAAGGACAACAAAAGAGGAAAGAGAGAGTGAGCAGCTTGATAGCTGGTCTGAACAACTCTGAAACAACAGAAGCAATAGCACTCCACCAGGCATGGGAACTGAGGAACTTGTATTCTTGGTCCGTCCTTACAGAAAAAGGGAGGGAGCTATATTACATTAAAAGAGAGCCACATGGTACAGGTAGAAAGGAGTGACAATGCCAGGTATGCTTTCTCCTTCCCCTAAAACAAAGGAGGAGCAAGCCCTGTCATTGAATGCTTCACCCATTAACTAGCTGTGAATTATGCAATATGCCTGTGCCTGCTTAAATATGTGACTACTTTAGACCACATGAATAATGAGGTCTTTTCCAGCTCTGAAGATGACCGAACCAATCAGAGCTAATATTATGCATATACGTTAACTCTGGATACATACTAGGTGGTCTATTACTCCACAACACAGACAGTACAATATTAATGAGCAAATTCCCAGTCTATCCTTTAAGTAAGCAATTTACAGTCCTACTAACAAAAACACTCTAAAATGGGAACACCAGGGTCCATACTCTGAGCACAGTAAGTTTCACTGAGGTACCCTCTACAAAACATACCTAACACTGCATCACTATTTAGTTTTCTATCTCATATTCCACTTCAAACAGTATAGCCCAGAAATGGCAGAAAGCAAAGTATAATCCAGGAGGGTCATTTTCTAAGTGGGTCATAAACAGCAAAACCAATCCATATAGAATGCCAGCTTTATCACTCACACCAAGCGCCACCTAGTGGCAAACTGTGACATATTATTACATCCACTCCAGTCACAATAGAGCCAGCAACACGCTGGCAGATGACAGTTCCTCCATAACTATTTAAGATAAAGAAAACACTGCTCTCATCCTTTTGAGGTCCAGAGGGCTAGAAAGGTCGATAATCAACACAGACAAACAGATGTCACTGCAGAACAATGACAAGTGTTGCAGTAGAGATGGAAAAGTTTCCATAACTGAAATCAACAAACATTTTGATGTATCTTAAACCTGGTTATCTCATTCAGCCTCTTGCCCCATTCCAGTTTCAATCATTAAGAGATTTTTTTTTTCTACCTTCTGCTTCTCACTTTACCCTTCCAATTCCACATGTTGGGAGAAAGGGAGAATAACAATAACTGATTCAGATCTTTCTGGGGTTTTTGTTTTGCTTGTTTTTTGAGGTAGGATCTCCCTCTAGCTCAAGCTGACCTAGAATTCATTATGTAATATCAGGGTAGCCTTGAACTCACAGCAATCCTCCTACCTCTGCCTCCCAGAGTGCTGGAATTAAAGGCATGAGCCACCATGCCCCGCTGACAAATAATTCAGTGCATACAACTCCCAAAACTGAGTAAGCCACCATTTTATATCTCGTACCTTACTTCGCCCTCACTGCAACACCATAATGTCTTACATGTAAGACAAGGGAGACTGAAAGGAACCGACACTCTCAGCCACAGCTCTACTTTAGTGACACGCCACCCATGGAATCCAAAGTCCCCTGTACCATGCTGCCTCACTCAGAAAGCTGTTTTGCCTTTCCATGCCTGGGCCTGGCCCCAAAATCAACCTTCATCATGGTTTTCTTACAAGCTCCACCAATCTATTTTGCAGTTTACATCCAGCCTTGCCTCATCTAAAGCCTACCCCTATCCAATGCTTCCCTGATTTAGCTTAACACTCAGGGTACTCTCCAAGAGGCCCCCATCACTTTTCTGGGCCAATTTAAACTCCTTTATCAACACTCACCTGTAGTATGAACACCTCTCCAATTGAAGATCATCACACCTGTGTCCCCCACCAACACTAAGCATGTGCTACAACAGCACAATCTTCCTTAAACTATAATTACCTGAGTGCTTTCCACTCAGTCATGGGCTTCACCAAAGCATTTGTTAGATACACTGTGGTCCTGGCACATGGCCGAGTCTTACACCTTGTAAGTGTTTAGTAAAAATAGTTCTTGGGGGCTGGAGAGATGGCTTAGCAGTTAAGTACTTGCCTGTGAAGCCTAAAGACCCTGGTTCAAGGTTTGATTCCACAGGACCCATGTTAGCCAGATACACAGGGGGTGCACGTGTCTGGAGTTCATTTGCAGTGGCTAGAGGCCCTGGCGTGCCCATTCTCTCTTATCTGCCTCTTTCTCTGTCACTCTCAAATAAATAAATAAATAAAAATAAACAAGTAAAAAAAAAAATTAGTTCTTGTGGCTGGGGTAATGGCTCAGGAGATCAACTACTTGTAAGCCTTAGGACCAGAGGCCATTCAACTATCCAGAATCCACACAAAAGCCAAATGTAGTCACACATGTTATAATACCATCACTGTTCAAAGACACTGGAGATGGGCAAGAGAACGAGAAGCTGGAAGAGCAGCTAGACTGGATGTATCAGAAACAAGAGAGCCAGTGACAAACAAGGTGGAAAGTAAGGCCAACACCTGAAGTAGTCCTCTGACCTCCACACCAAAGATTAAATAAATAAATATGAGTGAATAAAGTAATTCTAAATGGGAGTCACAGCTGGAGAGATGCCCTACTGGTTAAGGTATTTGCCTGCAAAGCCAAAGGACCCAGGTTTGATTCCCCAGGACCCATGTAAGCCAGATGCACAAGGTGGCACATGTGTCTGGAGTTCATTTGCAGTGGCTGGGAGCCCTGGCATGTCCATTCCCCCAGCCCTCCCCTCCCTCCTTCTCAAATAAAAAAATAAATAAAAATAAAAAAAAAGGGGAGTCACAAAAGCATGGCTCCATTCAGTTTCCTGAATTCATTCTTCAAGCCTTGAGGCTTCAATGTTTCTGGTTACTCTAGCTGGTGTTAGGATTAGGAACTCTGTACAGAACTTCTGTTCCATGAAAACTGTTCTCATACTTCAAACCAAAAATATTTGAAGTTGGTATCTACTTCTGTAACAAGCCTTTTCCATCCACACCCCAGGTAGTTTTACAATCAGACACTTTTCCCTGGCTACATTAACTGAGAAACTTGATGCAATACTGATTATGAGCCAATTAACAATGCAATTCAGCACCAAAGCCAAGTTAAAACTACTGAATAGAAAAAAAGGGATCTTGGCAGAGGAATTAAAAGGTCAGGGTCAGACTATAACCTATGTAAAACAAAATAAAAATAACTAAATAAAAGGTGAGGGTCACCTGGATTTTCTCGTGTACTCCACCTCACATCTATCAGATGCAGCACTTTCACTGCAAGGCTATCTTTTCTTGTTTTTGTTTTTCAAGGTAGGGTCTAGCCTAGGCTGACCTGGAAATCACTATGTAATCTCAAACCGGTCTCTAACTCACAATTCTCCTATGTCTGCCTCCTGAGTGTTGGGATTAAAGGTATGTGCCACCAGCTCGGCTCTTCTCTTCTCTTTATTTGGAGGGGGAGAGAGGGAAGGGAGGGAGGGAGGGAGGGAGGGAGGGGGAGGGGGCGAGCACGCGTGCGTGCACAGCAGAAAGCATGCTAGGGCCTCTTGCCATTGCAAGCAAACTCCAGCATGATCTCGTCTTCCCTTATCTTTTGTTTTGATTTTTTTGTTTTTTGATTTGTTTTTCAAGGTAGGGTCTCACTCTAGCCCAGGCTGACCTGGAATTTATTCTAGTCTCAGTAATGCCTCAAACTCATGGTGATCCTCCTACCTCTGCTTGCCAGGATTAAGGTGTGCACCACCATGCCCGACTTTTTCTTTTTCTTTCTTTCTTTCTTTTTTTGGTATGCTGAAAACAGCGGAAATACCCCCAAGCTTGCTGGAATCTTCAAACTGGTTGAAGAGCTGTCATGCTTAGCTCTATGCACTATCTCAACTCAGCAAGCTTACACACTTATACATACAAGTCACCCCTACCACTTACAATACCTTCCCTAAGTTAGTTTGCTCTATGTGTCCAGGGTTTTCCAGCCCATTAGCTGTCACTTCATTCCCCCAAGCATTAACAGGCCTAATAAGCAGCACCACGAGGGTGAACTAGATTTAATAAGTCATCCAGAAGTAGGAGAGGGGAGCATCCCACGTTCCTGCATGGTTAGCTGTCCCAGCATGGAAGACAGCAGCAAGAAGACCCCAATTGTTAGTGACTCAATGACATCATCTACAACACAGCAGTAATTAGGAAAGAGGTCGCTCAGAATGCCAAAGCACATATACCAAGGGTTGTGTACATATGTATAAATACACTTGCCTTTCTGAAACAAATGCCCAACCACCCTGCCTATGAAATGGTACCAAAGGAAATTGACTTCTAATTTAAATATCTGTATAAAGTGTTTTACTATTTACAAACCAAACATACCTTGTTTTATCTGACCTTTGTAATTTCATGTATTTTACTTCATTTGACAATCACAATGTACCTTGCACAAACACATGAAATAAGATTAAAAAATAAGCCACATACAGCACAAGCCTTTAATCCCAGCACTCGGGAGGCAGAGGAAGAGGATCGCTGTGAGTTCCAGGCCACCCTGAGACTATCAAGTGAATTCCAGGCCGGCCTACCTCAAAAAACCAAAAAATAAATAAATTGGAGCTGGAGAGATGGCTCAGCAGTTAAGGATCCTGTTACAAAATCTAACAACCAGAGGCCAGTCCCCCAGTACCCACATGGAGTAGGCACAAAGTGGCACATGCATCTGGAATCCGTCTTAAGTGGTTGGAAGACCTGGGGTGCCCATTCTGTCTCTCTTCTTTCTCTGCTTACAAATAAATAAATTGTAAATAAATCATTGGACCTGGCAGGGCATGGTGGTGCACACCTATTGTTGCAGTCAGGTTCACATTGCTGGCAGAAAACACCCAACCAGGAGCAGCTTGTGGGGGAAAAAAGGTTTATTTTGGCTTCCAGACTTAAGAGGAAGCTCCATGATGGTAGGGGAAAACGATGGCATGAGCAAAGGATGGACATCACCCCCTGGCCAACATGAGAAGGACAACAGCAACAGGAGAGTGTGCCAAACACTGGCAAGTGGAAGCTGGTTATAACACCTGTAAGCCCGCCCCCAAAATACACTGCCTCCAGGAGGCCTTGATTCCAAAATCTCCATCAACTGGGAACCTAGCAGTCAGAACACCTAAGTTTATGGGAGACACCTGAATCAAACCACCACACCTATATTCCCAACAACAAGAAGGCTGAGATAATATTGCAGTGTTTTCTAATCATCTAAAAAGACCTTCTGACTATAAAGTGCACTATTGTGTTTTCAGGTGTATGCGGCTGCCACCAGATGAACTATCAATTCCTCTGGGTACCACAGCAACTGTTCCCTAAGAATACCATAAATAATAAAATAAATACAACACTATCGCACCAGATACAGAGTGTATATAACATATACCTTAAGTTCTGCCATATATAATCACGTTTCAAAGTATTAAGGGTCCTTTCCTCAAAAGCTCTTTTTGCTAACTCCGTATCATGTGCTGGACACTGTTCTGAGCATAATATACAAATTACTAGTTAGTGACACACTTCCAAGAGGACTACACCAATTCTTTTTTTATACTTTTTAAATTTTTATTAGCATTTTCCATGATTATAAAAAAATATCCCATGGTAATTCCCTCCCTCTCCCCCAAACTTTCCCCTTTGAAATTCCATCCAATTCTTTTTTTTTTTTTTTTTTTTTTAACAGTAGGGTCTCACTCAAGTCCAGGCTGACCTGGAATTCACTGTATAGTCTCAGGGTAGCCTCGAATTCTCAGGGATATCCTCCTACCTCTGTCTGAGTGCTGGGATTAAAGGCATGCGCCACCACACCTGGCTTCCAATTGTTTGATAACACACATGATGGGGCATGGAACCTCACCCCATCAATCTGGTTAGACTATCCTCTGACCTTAGTATTGAATAACCTAATTCTTACACTCAGGGAAGCATTAAACTGCTAGGCCTATGTAGGAAATGTCAAGCTCTTAAATATAAGCAATTGAGGAAAGATGCAAGTTAGCTAAAGCTGTTGATAAACAGTTATGGAGAATCCTACATGAAATTATGAAATATTGATGGGCTTTTCTTTTTTTTTTGCGGTAGGGTCTTACTCTAGCCCAGGCTGACCTGGAATTCACTATGTAATCTCAGGGTGGCCTTGAACTCTCAGCAATCCTCCCACATCTGCCTCCCAAGTGCTGGGATTAAAGGCATGCACCACTATGCCCAGCTCTAGCGAAGATTTTTTTTTACACTACTTACTATATGATTTGAATTCTACCAAATGCTTTCTTGGATATTTCATTTGAACCTCACAACTCTTTGAATTAGGAATAATTATCTTGCAATCGATGGAAGAGGAAGGGTAAGTCAACTGACAATACCGCAAAGGGTAGATGGGAAAGAGAACTGGAACCCAGCACAGAACAAATCTTAACTAAACTTAAAACCACCTGCTCAGCTGCTTCTCTACAGGAAGGCTGTAGGGGGAGCCATTGGGAGGCTTTTAAAGTAAAGAAGGATCCATATTGGCTGGACAGAGCACTGCTTGGAGGCCAAGTGGAAGGTGAAAGGGTGAATCAGAAGTGGCAAGAGGCTGTCTCTAGGCCAGCAGTAATCTAAATGAGAAATGAGGACAACATGGATTGTAGCAGTGAGGATGAGGGCAGATTCAAGAGGTTTCTTCATAATGAAAGCTACCAGTTCTTAGTGATTAGAAATCAATTAAGGCTTAGCTACATGTAGTGGTAAGTATATATAATTCCTGCACTGGGGAGGCTGAGCCAGGAGAATCTCAAATTCCAGGCCAACCAGGTTGCATAATACAACCCTGTCTCAATGGATCCCCCTATTACAAACAAGGAAAAAAATAATAAGCACAGTAGTAGTATTCCTAACAGCAGCAGCAGCAGCAGCAGCCATCATCGTCAAGGGTTTGGAGACAAGAAGCCAGAAGGCTTGCTTAAGGAACCAGGTGATACCTGATTATCACCTGCCCAGAATGACACACAACAGCTTTCGTCCATTCACTAAGTCTATAAACACCATCCCACACAAAACACGTTTGAAGACCAAGACCCAAGTCCTAGTGGGTAGAAAATATGCTTCCAAGCAAATGACTACACATTAAAAATATAAGGCTCAGCGGGCATAGTGGCACGCGCCTTTAATCCCAGCACTTGGGAGACAGAAATAGAGGATTGCCGTGAGTTCAAGACCACTCTGAGGACTACATAGTGAATTCCAGGTGAGCCTGAGGTAGAGTGAGACCCTACCTCAGAAAACCAAAAAAAAAAAAAAATAAAAAAACATATATATAAGGCTCATATAAGCATTGTCATACTATTAACAGACCTGGATAATACATCTGGTTTTAACATTTTGTGCCAGCATTTTACAAACTATTACTACATGAAGAAATACAAGAGGAAGGGCATCCCAAATGCACTTGTGAAGGCTCTTCACTCTCTTACACAAGACACTCAAATACTACCTGACTCTTTGTATGGCATGACCCTCTCCCCTAAAGCTCATAGGAAAAAAAAAGTTTGTTTTATCCCCTCATGATACATATGGGGGGGGTATCCCACTATCACTACAGTAATTTGCTAAGAATTTTTTTTTGTTTATTTTTATTTATTTATTTGAGAGTGACAGAGAGAGAAAGAGGTGGGGGGGGGAGAGTGGGTGCGCCAGGGCTTCTAGCCACTGCAAACGAACTCCAGATGCGTGTGCCCCTTGTGCATCTGGCTAATGTGGGTCCTAGGGAACCGAGCCTCGAACAGGGGTCCTTAGGCTTCACAGGCTAGCACTTAACCACTAAGCCATCTCTCCAGCCCATGCTAAGAATTTTCTATAAAATATGACCCACTTTAGCCGGGCATGGTGGCACATACCTTTAATCCCAGTGCTTGGGAGGCAGAGGTAGTATTGCTATGAGTTTGAGGCCAGCCTGAGAATACACAGTGAATTCCAGGTCAGCCTGGACTAGTATGAGATCCTATCTCGAAAAACCAAGAAAGAAAAAAACATGACCTGCTTCACCTTAGCTTATTTCAGGAGCACTTGCTAGACCTCAGCCATACTTTTAACCCAAGGATGCTCTGCAGTTCCTAAGCACAGCAACACTACACAGATGTGGTAAGTTATCCCATTCCCATCTTACTACAGAGTTAGGAACTGGCCCAAGGGAAGTATAATAACTTGGAAATAATCACAAAGCCAGATGCCAAAAATAACAACTTTTAGTCAATCCATGAGAAAATACTGCCCCTAGTTGAAATAACATGAAGTTACTATTGGGAGGAAGCAAACAGCAAAATAATGCTTTCAAGTCAAGTTTTAAGTCTTAGTTTTTAAAAATGAATGAAGATTTGTAAGAATTTTCAAACAAAACCATGTTCTCCTAATGCCTTGCTCATCCACAATGTCAAAGGTTATCCAATTAATCACATCTGGCAAGAGTGGCTTTCCTCAAAACAATCCAGTTAAAAGTGTAAGAGGTAACTTTTAAATAAATTTAACAGTTCAAAATCTAATGCCTAGTGTATATAATAGACCAGATTCAAAGCTATACAAAAGCTATACAAATGCACCTCAAATTGTAACTATTCAGAATGAAGTTGCCCAGCCACAATTCATACTATACATTTCCAAATATGCTGTTTTATGTAAAGACACTGTTTTATTTCATGAAATGAAAGTCTTAAAGGATTAGAAACAACACAACTCACATTGGAAGTGACTTGAAGTCTACCTGATTATCCTCAAACTCACAAGCCAGAGCAAATTACATTGTACTATGAAGTATTTACACTCTGCTTACAGTCAGAATGAGTACGCTCTTGATTTTACTTTCAAAAGAATAGCTATATACTAAGGATGGGACTGACAAAAGCCGCTCATGGAACTCAGGCTGCAAATTTTCACAGAAATTCTACATACAAAGACATGGTTTCCATTAATTAAAATTTAATCTATTAACTCTAATCACCACTTTTAAAAAGCTTTTCAAAGCATCAATCTTCTCTGGATCACATCTTATATGCCTTCTACTAACAGCACTTTGCATACAATTTTATAGTGTATAAAGGACACTGCAAAGTATTTTACAGATAATGTGACTATTAGGAAAAAAATCCTGAAAAAACATTCAGTATTAGCAGTCCTGATAAATGCTTCCTAGCCCAAGAATTCTAGCCTTTAGTATACAATAGGCCACACCACACCTCCCACTAACCCCAAGCTTTTAATATTACCATAACAATATGAGCTGAACACGATTTAATGCTGTGACATAAGGAAGTGCCTTTAAGATAGCCAAAATAAGGCTGTTACTTCTGCCTTTTGGCTGCCTGTGATTAGTTTACTCCACAAAGATCCTAAAAGCAGTATTCATCAACCAAAACTGCACTCTTCAGCACCGATCCCATTATGGGACAGAAGAGTTGTCACATATTTTACGCAAGTAAAAAGCACAAACTGCAAGTTCCAATTACAATACAAATTCTAACGAATGTAAATGGAAAACTCTTACTTTTTTAAAAAAATCACTTTTATCAAAGTCTCAAGCAGTATACCACCTCTTATAAGTAGGAACTGCTAGCAAAATAACTCAACTGCAGGTCTAGATTCTAGAAAATGATAAATTTCTTCAATTCCAACATTCACAAGTTTTCAACATCGAAATGCACTCCACTGCTCACACCGCAAATGAATCTGCATTGTGGACATCTCAATCTCAAACTACACTCCATCATCAGTAGGGGGGAAAACAGCTTGCGCCTAGTTCTAACCGTCCTACAATACTCTCCCATCCTCACGCAGGTAAACCCAGAAGCCTAGGGCCCGGCCGTCAAAACCCATGGGGGGGGGGGGTGCGGGGGAGGACCAATAACCATCAAGAGACTAGATCTTTTTCCAGGGCTACTGTTTCCAAGCAAAACCACTATGGGCCCCAAGAGACAGTAAGAAAAACTGGAAATGCTTTAATCCCGAGAGAAAGAGACATGGAACTGAATGGGGGGTGGGGGGTTACATGCAAGCCATAGAGAAAGGGTTGCGGAGGAGAGGAGGGGTGCTGAGGAGGAAGCTAAGTATCCCCAAGCATCTCTCAGACTCTCAAAAACAAAAACAAACCGTAGTCTGTCTGTACTCAGAAGCACCAGATGGAGTCCTCGGGCTGAGACAGTTCATCAGACACACAGAGAAGGCAGTGGATAACTGAAGCGGTGACGGGAGGGGAAGATGATGCCAAGAGGATAAGACACTAGGATGGAGGAGACAAAGCCTCTGGGTGACGATGGAGCAGACAGAAAGGTGAGAAGGGAATACACAAGAGAAAGACAATAGACCAAAAAAAAAAAAAAAAAATCAAGACAGGAATCTGCATGCCTGCTGGGCCGTGGCAGGTCAGTGGGCCACCAAAGACAAGGGCCACAACAAAGGGGTCCGGGAAGAAGGACAGCGGTGGGAAGGCGATGGAGACGGGATGCGGAGCGCATCGGGCCCCATAAAGCGCCCGAGACAGCCAAACAAAGGGCCGGGGGTTACAGAGAGTCGCGGGGGGCAGCGTGGAAAAGACAAAAGCGCCCGGGGTCGGGGGACACCGGCGGGGCGACGGCCGCAAGGAACAAAGCTTGCGCTGGAGCCCTGCCCGGGGGTGGCGGCGGCGGCGGCGGGATGGCAAAGGCCGGCGGCGCGCGTAGGACCCGGAGCCCACGGACCCCGCTCCGGCCGCCCGCACTCTCCGCCCGCAGCCGCCGGCCTCGCAGCCGCCGCCACCGCCGGATCCAGCGCGGAGCCCGCGAGCCGCGCACCGCCGCGCACGAGACGCCGCCCCCCGCCGCCGCCTCCCGAGCCCGGGCGCGCGGCGCTCCCCGAACTCGGCCGCCCGCCCGCCCGCCCGCCACGGGCATGCCCCCAGAAGCCCGCAACTTTCTCCACCGATGCCCCCCCTCAAAGCGCTCGCTTCCCCTCAGACTTACCCTGTCACAACAGGCGCCATCTTCCACAAACTCTCGCCAAAACTCCAACCCTCGCGAGATTGCCCGCGGACGCCTTTCCCCGGTCCCTCGCCCCCACTCCTCCGCCGCCACCAACCCCCGCCCCTTCCCTCGCTCCTCGAGCTCGTCGCTCCCACCCAGTTCGCCGCCCGCCCTCCCCACCCCTCCTCGCGCTCCCGGCGCCCCTCGCCGCCCGCAGCCGGACGCAGCCCGCCCGCCCGCTCGCTCGCCCGCGGACACGGGCAGCTCCTGCTCTCTGCCTAAGCCTGGAAAAACCTACCCGCGCCACGGAGCATGCGCAGGTGGCCCCTCCGCGGCCCAGCGCTGCCTGTGCTCCATGGGGAGCGCTCCGGTTGTCCGGGTTTTGGGACGCGCCCTCGGGGAACGGACGTGGAGACTGAGGAAAACCGGAGAAGGGGGGGAATTACTACGGCGGGGGGGTGGGAGACGGAGGGGGGGGAGAAAAGGGGGTCAAGAGGCGGGGCCCAGGGGCCGGGAGGTGGGGTCCTGGGAAAAAATGTGCGCGTTTCCCAGGCCTGCAGGAATACACCTCGAGTGGGTGTGCTCCAAGCGGCTTTCCCGCGCGCTGTGCGTTCCCAGCCCTTTTCATTCATTCAAAAAAAAAAAAAAAAAAGCGATCGCCCGCACCTCCTTTATGCTAATGTCTGCGTCAGGTGACGCCCGCCGAGCTGGGAGCCCGCGGAGCAGACGGGAACTGACTCCATGCGTCCTGCCGGCGCGCTCGGCCACCGCCGGGAAGCCAGGGTGGGCCGGCCCCTCTCAGAGCCCCCGCGGCGTGGACAACTTCTGTCACGGAGCTCTGTCGCCCGAGCTACTTAAGGTCCCCTAAGCAACCGCCGGGCACACACTGCCCATCTCCACTCGGGAGAACCGCGCTGCACATGCCGGCCACACTCCTGCAGCCTCCGGGCCCTCGGGAGTGAGCCAGCTCGCGTGGGTACACACGCGGATGGTGCACAGAAACCGGTCCTCCCGTCGGGGACCTGGCATAGCCCAGGGCACTGCGGGATGCCCGGCTCGTGCATCTGGCAAAGTGACCATCCTAACGTAGCCGGGCCAGGGCAGCTCCCCAGCAAGGTGCCGTGCCCGAGCTCCGCCCCCTCCCTTACCTGCCGTGTCCCCCGGCTTTCCCCCTCCGCTCGCCACCCACCACCCCCCCCCTTTCTTTCCTTCCCGGGCCCTTTCCTAGAGATTCCCAGATTCTAGCACGGCCTCCTCCCGGCAGGGAACCGCAAAACCCGGACAACTGGACTCCACCGCCCGAGACCTGCTCGGGGCCGGCCGTCACCGCAGGATTGGCACGAGCGGGCGGCTCTGCGCATGTGCGCACTGCGGGCATCCCAGTCTCACGCTACACCTCCCTCCAGCGCCTTTCACCACTCCGCTCAGACACAACACGGGCCGTGGGAAATTTCCCAAACCTCGCGAGATCGCGCCCCTCCTGGCGGCTGGGCTTGAGCACCAAGTCTCGCGGAGCCCGGACCGGACAGGTGTTAGTCTCCAGGCGCGCATCGTGTGGGGACTGGCGGGCTGGCAGGGAGATGAGCCGGCCGCGGGGCGCGTGCTGGGGAGCAGGGGGCGTCGTGTGCCGCGCACACGCCGGCACACCCGCGGAGGCCCCTTGGGAACTTCCCCGGGTGCGGAGGCTCAGACAGGCTCCCGGGGGCGAGGAGGAGGGTCTTCTTCCTGTGGCCCTCCGCAACCTGGTACTTTCCGGACGAGTGCCAGACGCTTTGCACCCCCGGCCCCCCACGCGCGCGCGCCTTGCCTCCTGGAGCTGACAGACAGCCCCAGTGTTGGGTTTGAGTCACTCCTCTGAGTCATCGCGTCTGGCCTCCACTTCACTGGGTTTAAAACAAGTTCGGGTTTCCCCAACAACTATAGCAAAGGGGCGGGCTTCTTTCTGATCTGTTACCTTGACCTTGTGCGCTTGGCAAATGGGAGGGGGATGCACTTGGAGAGCCCGCGTCGCTACATTGTGTAAAAAGAACCAGAGTGCGGGGCACGCACACCTTCGATCCCAGCGCTTGGGAGGCAGAGGTAGGAGGGTGGTCGTGAGTTCCAGGTCAGCCTGAGCTAAAGTAAGACCCTACCTTGCGAAACCAAAAAAGGAAAAAGTCTTCCTCTAAGTCTTCCTACCAGTTAGTTTCCTACAAGTTAGTTTCTGTTCTTTTGTTTGTTTTGGTTTTATCGAGGTAGGGTCTCACTCTAGTTCAGGCTGTCCTGGAATTCTCAGGGTGTCCTCGAACTCCTGGGGATCCCCCTACCTCTGTCTCCTCTGCTGGGATTAAAGACGTGCGCCACCACGCCCGGCCTAGTTTCTGTTCTTGTTTTTTTCCCTCCCACCAGTATGACTTAAAATAATGGCATCATTTTCCTTCCCTTTTCCAAACTTTGTATAATCAGCCCATTTTAGGTATTGCTTCATCAGGAGCTTTGGTGACTGCTGCTTAAGCACATCCCCTCCTTTGGGGGTATTTGACCAATGAGTTCCTGGCTGCGTTCTACCACCCATGTTTTAGATGGACCCTGGTGTGGTAGCCCAGACTGGCATGATTTAGGAACCGGGTATCACTAACATCATAGATCCACAAATGTAGACATATACTAAGATTTTTTTTTTTTTTTAAACTTTGAGAGAGAAAGAGACAGAGAGAATGGACATGCCAGGGCCTCCAGCCACTGGAAACAAACTCCAGACGTGTGCACCACCCTGTGCATATGGCTTATGTGGGTTCTGGGGAATTAAACCTGGGTCCTTAGGCTTAGCAGGCAAGCACCTTAACAGCTAAGCCCTCCCTCACAGGCCGCTGCTTTTTTTTTGTTTTCTTTTGTTTTTCAAAGTAGGGTCTCACTCTAGCCCAAGTTAACCAGGAATTCACTATATGGTCTCAGGTCTCAAACTCATCGTGATTGTGGTGGCTTGCTTGATTCAGGTGTCTCCCATAAATTTAGGTGTTCTGGGTGGTAGGTTCCCTAGCTGATGGCAATTGGAAATTGAAGCCTTCTGCAGGCAGTGTCTTGTTGGGGGCAGGCTTATGGGTTTAATAGCAGCCTGGTTGAGAATTCTGCTGCATACCATCCATGAACCAAGCTTTGTGAATCTGCCTTATAAAATGTCTATAACTGGGTGTGGTGGCAGGCAACTTTAAGCCCTGCACTTGGGAGGCAGAGGTAGAAAGATAAAATAGCTGTTGCGTTCGAGGGCAGCCTGAGACTACAGAGTGAGTTCCAGGTCAGCCCAGGATAGAGTAAGGCACTATGGGTGGGGGTGAGAGGAAGTGCTATAGCCTATTTCTGAAAGCATTTTTTGTTTTGTTATTCAATGTATGGTCTCTCTTTTATCCAATCAATGAAATACTTTAGTGAAAAGGAGGTTAGGAGTCTGAATGTGTGGCTTGTCCTGTGGGTAAGTGAAGCAGTTAGTAGTAACTCCTTAGGGCATCTTTATTATACACTGTGGTTGTTAAGCAAAATAACACATTCCACATTGCTGTCATTCTTTGTTTCAGACTCTCATGATGACTAGCCTGGAACTCAGTGGAGCAGGCTGCCTTTGAACTTGTGGCACTCCTCCAACCAATTCCTCCTGAGTGCAGGGATTTGATTAGTAGCATTTGCCATCATTCCTGGATAATACTGCTTTTATTTTAAAATAAAGTTCCATTAAAATCCCATATTAGAGTCCGGAGTGGTGGCACACACCTTTAATCCCAGCACTCAGGAGGCAGAGGTAGGAGGATTGATTGCCATGAGTTCAAGGCAAACCTGAGATGACATAGTGAATTCCAGGTCAGCCTGGGCCAGAGCAAGATCCAACCTAAAATAAATAAATTAATTAAATAATAATAATAATCCCATATTAGCCTGGTGTGGTGACGCACACCTTCAATCCCAGCACTTGGGAGGCACAGGTAGGAGGATTGCCGTGAGGTCGACGCTACCCTGAGATTATGTAGCAAATTCCAGGTCAGCCTAGGCTAGAGTGAGACCCTACCTCGAAAAATGGAAACAAAACCTATTAAAGCAGGGAGTGGTGGCAGACACCTGTAAATAGAAGGATTACCATGAGCTCAATGGCAACCTGGGACTACAGAATGAGTTCCAGGTCTGCCTGGGCTAGAGTGAGACCTTTACTCAAATAGGCAAAAAACCAAAAAAAAACTGGGTGCATTATCTTTAACACCAGCCCTCAGGAGGCAAGAGGTAGGAGGATCCCTGTGAGTGAGGTCAGCCTGGGCAAGAGTGACACACTACCTTGAAGAAACAAAACAAACCACCACCAATAACAACAAAAACATATTGAGACCTGCCAAAAACACTGAGGATTTTACTAGGCAACTTCATAAGGAGCATTCCAAGCTCAAGCACCACCTTGCCCTGCGTCTAGCTATAAACCCTTAGATGAGTGAATTAACTTGCCAGGACCTCAGTTCCCTCAGCTATACAGTGGGAATAATAATGCTCAGTTCACGGGGCTGTTAATGGGGATTCCAAGTGTTCCTGTGTATAAAGTACATAGAGCAATGCCAATGAAGTCATAGCTTTTTCATTATTATTATGCAACTTTTTTGGGGGGGGAGTTCGAGGTAGGGTCTCACTCTGGCCCAGGCTGACCTGGAATGGACTCTATAGTCTCAGGGTGGCCTCGGAATTTGTGGCAATCCTCCTACCTCTGCCTCCTGAGTGTTGGGACTAAAGGCATGCGCCACCAAGTTTGGCCTTATGATGTAACTTTTTTTATTTTAGATTTTATTTTTATTTATTAGAGATACAGAGAGGAAGAAACAGAGAGATAGTATGAGAATGGGCATTCCAGGAACTTTAGTCACTGCAAAAAAAACTCCAGATACATGTGCCACCATGTGCACCTGGCTTATGTGGGACCTGGAGAATTGAACCTGGGTCCTTAAGCTTCACAGGCAAGTGCCTTAACCACTAAGCCACCTCTCCAGACCCTATTATGCAACTTTTTTTTTTCCGAGGTAGGGTCTCACTTTCGCGCAGGCTGTCCTGGAATTCACTATGTAGTCTCAGGGTGGCCTCGAACTCCTGGCAATCCTCCTACCTCTGCCTCCTGAGTGCTGGGATTAAAGGCATGCACCACCATCCCTGGCAATAAAAATATTTTTTAAAAGTTGCATAGCACTCTGAGGCTACATAGTGAATTCCAGGTCAGCCTGGGCTAGAGTGAGACCCTACCTTGAAAAACCAAAAAATAAAATAAAATAAATTTTAAAACGTTATTTATTTATTTGCAAGCA
This sequence comes from Jaculus jaculus, assembly GCF_020740685.1. Classification (NCBI taxonomy): domain Eukaryota; kingdom Metazoa; phylum Chordata; class Mammalia; order Rodentia; family Dipodidae; genus Jaculus; species Jaculus jaculus. Next base: position 38,389,445 of record NC_059112.1, read on the forward strand.
GAGAGAGGGAGAGAGAATGGGTACACCAAGGCCTCCAGCCACTGCAAACAAACTCTAGATGCATGTACCACTTTGTGCATCAGGTTCTGTTGTGGGTATTGAGGAATTGAACGTGGGTCATTAGGTCTTGCAGACAAGCGCCTTAACCTCTGAGCCACCCCTCCATCCCCTATGCAACAGCCTTTAACTTGCATTTATAAAAACCCTCCTGAAGCACATCAAAATGTCCTTATTTCAAAAATATATTTTAGCTGGGCGTGATGGTGCACGCCTTTAATCACAGCACTTGGGAGGCAGAGGTACAAGAATCACCATGAGTTTGAGGCTACCCTGAGACTACATAGAGAATTCCAGGTCAGCCTGAGCTAAAGTGAGACCCTACCTCAAAAACCTAAACTAAATAAATTTTAAGGGGCTGAGGATATAGCTCTGTTGTGAGTGTTTGCCTACTGTACACAAAGCCCATGGTTTGATTCCCAGCACCGCATAAACTGGAGCATGGTGACATGTGTCTGACCTGCAATCTCAGCATGCTAGTAGCAAAGGTGAGAATCAGGAGTTCAAGGTCATACTTGGTTACAGAGCAAGTTTGGGGCCAACCCGGAATACATAAGACCTTGTTTCAAAATTAAAAAAAAAAAAAATCTTAAAATAGCCTAATGCAAGCTGAGCATGGTGGTGCACGCCTTTAATCCCAGCACTCAGGAGGCAGAGGTAGGAGGATCTCTGGGTTCAAGGCCAGCCTTATACTACATAGTGAGTTCCAGGTCAGCATGAGACTCTGCCTTGAAGAAAAAAAAAAAAAGCCTAATGCAGTAAGGAATAAATCCAGATAAGTATTGATTCACTTCTTTATTGTATCCTATTCAGAAATGATGAAGGCATCATTTTTGGGGGGGGGGTGATCATCATTATTTAATTTCCAAGAAGCTCACATGTCTGTCCCCCACAAAAAAAAAAAAAAAAAAAAAAGGAGGGCTAGCCAGGTGTGGTGGTGCACGCCTCTAATCCCAGCACTTGGGAGGCAGAGGTAGGATTGCCATGAGTTCAAGGCCAGTCTGAGACTGCATAGTGAATTCCAGGTCAGCCTGAGCAATACCCTACCTTAAAAAGCCAAAAAAAAGGAGAGCTGTAGAGATGGCTTAGCACTTAAAGTGCTTGCCTGCAAAGCTGAAGGACCCAGATTCAATTCCCCAGGACCCACATCAGCTAGATGCTCAAGGTAGCCCATGCATCTAGAGTTCCTTTGCAGTTGCCGGATGTCCTGGCACATCCATTCTCTCTCTGTCTCTCCCTCTCTCTGCCTCTTTCTATGTATCTCAAAAAATAAATAAAGCATTTGGGGTCTGGAGAGATGGCTTATCCATTAAGCTCTTGCCTGTGAAGTCTAAGGATCCTGGTTCGAAGCTTGATACCCCAGGATGACCCACATAAGTCAAATGCACAAAGGGGCACATGCATCTGCAGAGTTCATTTGCAGTGGCTGGAGGCCCTGATGCACCCATTCTGTCCCTCTACCCCCTCTCTCCTCCCTCTTTCTCTCTGTCACTCTCAAATAAAAAATAAAAATTTAAAAAATAAAGCATTAAAAAGGAGGAGAAAGAAGAAAGAAGGAAACCTGCTACAGATGGCCAAAGGGTCTTTATAAAGCAGAACATGCTGGTATCAGATGGAACAGTGTGTGTGTGCCTACAAACCCTGACTGGCAGATTACTCATGTTGGAACTTTCCAGACCCTGGCTATAGCAGGCCTTTCTTGACTCCTGGTTTTCATTTATCTTGATACTTCCCTCATTTTCATAACACTGTCACTATCGTTTTCTTCTATGTTAATCAAGACCAATCACGTGTCCAGAAGATTGAAAGAATGCCAAGAAAAATTTCATCAAGACATGCGTTTCTATAAGAAAGTGAGCTTTACCTCCAGGATGAAAAAAGATCACTGCGAGGCTGGAGAGATGACTCAGCAGTTAAGGTGCTGACCTGCAATGCCTAATGACCCAGGTTCAAGAACCCCAGGACCTATGTAAAGCCAGATGCACAAAGTAGTGCATGCATCTGGAGTTTGTTTTCAGTTACTAGAAGGCTGTGTACCCATTTTTCCCCACTTTTCTTACAAAAAAAAAAAATTATATATATATGTGTGTATGTGTGTGTGTGTGTATTTTTTTTTTTTAAAGGACTGGAGCCGGGTGTGGTTGTCCATGCCTTTAATCCCAGCACTTGGGAGGCAGAGGGAGGAGGATCACTGTGAGTTCAAGGCCACCCTGAGAATACATAGTGAATTCCAGGTCAGTCTGGCCCAGAGTGAGACTGTACCTTGAACCCCCCCCCCCAACAAAAAGGACTGGAGAGATGGTTTAGTGGTTAACGTACCACTTGCCTGCAAAGACAAAGGACCCAGGTTCAATCCCCCAGGACCCATGTAAGCCATATGTTCAAGGTGGAATATGTAGCTGCAATTCCTTAGCAGTGCTGAAAGCCCCAGCATGCTCATTCTCTCTATATATCTGCCTCTTCCTCTCTCCAATCAATCAATAAATAAAAAGATCCCTGAAAACAAGTCTTCCAGTGTTCTTCAGATGACCTTGAGAAACAAAAATTAATACTCTCCCACTTCTTACCAATGGTGTTTGTGTTTGCATAGGATTATTTTGCCCTGGAAATCTGACTATTTTACGTTTTGCTTTACTGCTAACATGTGTGAAGCTTCCAGAAGGCAAAACAAGAAAGCAAGCCTTTTGCTCTAGTGATGTGGAACATGAGTGGTATCAAATGTAAATTCAGTGCAAAGAACATGTACGAATTGAACAATTTGTTAAATGTTTTCATAGTGAATGTAATTGGAAGAAAATGTTCCCACGTGTGATTGATGAATTTCACTTTTTATAACACTTAACAAAAACAAAAGGGCTGGAAAGACAGCTTGCTGGCTAAGGTGCTTGTTTACAAAGCCTAAGGATCCAGGTTGGAATCCCCAGAACCCACACAAGCCAGATGCACAGGTGGTGCATGCAGCTGGAGTTTGTTTGCAGTGGCTAAGGCCCTGGAGCTCTCATTTTCTCTCCCTCTCTCTCTGTCTCTCTCTGTCTCTCTCTCTCTGTCTCTCTCTCTCTGTCTCTCTCTCTCATTAAAAAATGAATAGCCGACTGTGGTGGTGCACACCTTTAATCCCAGCATTCAGAAGGCAGAGGTAGGAGGACCACTGTGAGTTCGAGGCCACCCTGAGACTACATAGTGAATTCCAGGTGAGCCTGAACTAGAGTGAGACTCTACCTCAAAAAACCAAAAACAAATAAAATAAAATAAAATCACTTAACACTAAGTAAAAAAATGATACCATACAAACTATAGCATTCCAGCTATTCATCTATACTGTAAAGGCATGGATTTAAATTCTCAGTCCCCACACTTTCCCTTGTGTCATGCACCATGTTGCAGGGTTAGGAATTTGTTTATGTCAATGGTAAATGTCCAGCACTGCTTATCTCTACCACTGAGTCCTCAACTGGTAAGTCCATTTGACTCCTGGTTCATTTTTCCTAATCTGCAAACTGTAAGAGGGGAACATAGGGTTCCTACATAGGGTCATTGGGAGAATTAGTTGAAACATTACAGAAAATAATTAAGGTCAGGGGTGGTGGCACACACCTTTAATTCCAGCACTCAGAGGCTGAGTTAGGAGGATTGCCATGAGTTCAAGGCTAGCCTGAGACTACATAGTGAATTCCAGGTCAGCCAGGGCTAAAGTGAGACCCTGCCTCAAAAATAAAAAATAAAATAAAAGTTGATTGTGGTTATATAGTAAATCATTAGAACAGGAAACAAGCCCTACATTTTCTTCTGTGGACTGTGTTACTACTAACCTCTACCTTGGTCTTTGACACTTTTTCAAAGAAAGTCTGCCCAAAAGGTTGTATTCATTGCATTTCTGTTGCTATGTGTCATAGATGGTGTACTGATAAGCATGGACCTATAGACAGACTTCTGTGGCTAGCACCCTTGTTCATAATAGACTAAGGACTAACAACATTAACTGTAAAACATGTCTATTCAAATACTGGTAAATAGTAAGACACCAGCGTCCATAAGACAGCTTACTGACCAATCCCCTTGAACTCATTAATCAAGTTATACCTTGTCTCTTTTCACAGTTGCTGTTGGCATTATCTTAATTTTAAATATTAATTTATTGAACACTTTTTGTCATGATGCCAATGTGAGAATTTTTATTTATCATTATTATTATTATTTTATTTATTTATTTATTTGGTTTTTCAAGGTAGGGTTTCACTCTAGCTCAGGCTGACCTAGAATTTACTATGTAATCTCAGGGTGGCCTCAAACTCATGGTGATCCTCCTACCTCTGCCTCCCAAGTGCTAGGATTAAAGGCACGTGCCACCATACCCAACGATTTTATTTTTTTAATATTTTGTTTATCTATTGGAGAGCAGGAGAGAGAAGAAGGAGACAGAGAGAATGGGGGAACCAGGGCTTCCAGCCACTACTAATGAACTCCAGATGAATGTGCCACCTTGTTCATCTGGCTTACATGGGACCTGGGGAATAAAATATGGGTTCTTTAGGCTTAACAGGCAAGTGCCTTAATCACTAAGCCATCTCCCCAGGCCACAATGTAAGAATTTTTTTTTCTGTTTTTTTTTGAGGTAGAGTCTCATTCTAGCCCAGACTGACCTGGAATTCACTATGTAGTCTCAAGGTGGCCTTGAACTCATGGCAATCCTCCTACCTCTGCCTCCCAAGGTCTGGGATTACAGGCATGCGCCACCACGCCCGGCTTCCATGAGAATTTTTAAAAGCAGCTTTCTTGAAATTATTTCAAGAAAAGTCTCTGGCATTTTTCCATAGCTATTAATAGATACTGAGTGTGGGCTTGTTGATATGCAATAAGAATCCTTGAAAAGTTTCAGCTAAATCTAGTAATGATGTATTCATTTTAAAGTACGTTAGAAAATCAATTTGTAGAAATTCTCAATGACTCTGTTTTATGTATTACATGTGGCATTGTCCTATATGTACTTTTTGTTGCTTAAATGGTTACTTATTTAAATCATGGCATGATTAACATCCTGTAAAATACAAAATAAATTATATTAAGGTACTAGGAATATTCCACGAGTGGAAAAAGCATTTCTCAAAATCATGACTACAAGTTGCCTTCCATTTAAGTGCTTTGGAAATTTATTCATACTTTTTTTTTTTTTTTTTTTTTTTTTGTTTTGTGTTTAAAATTTCCAAACACGTGGCCTAAACTCTACCCTCAGAATTACTTCTGACTTCACTAAAAGTCACAACCTATGGTCTGGGAAAAGCATTTAGCTCCCGCTTTTCATTTCAAGTCTGAATTTCTCCAGCCATGTTCCTCTGCAATGCAAATCTGATATTTGTTTAGCAGGGATACAGCATCATAGTATTTCTTTCCCCAGCAAACACTAAGTATCTTCTTTTTAACTTAGCACAGCTATGTCCTTATTTGCATGGTACTTTCCGCGTTTCCAAAATAAGCAGCACATTGCAGAATTTAGGCAAAAAGAAGGATGCAAGAACTGAAAGATAACTTCTGAGACATGATTACATGCAGAAGTCTATTTAGTTGTATGCAATAGAGGATTTTCAAACAGATGTATGCTAACCTAACACGGAATCTCTTTCAGTTCAAACAATACTAGGACTAGGAAATGGGCTCAGTGGTAGAACACTTACCTAGCATGTATGAGATCCTGGGTTCAATTCCAGCATTGCAATAAATAATGAATGCTTGAATATATAATTTATGAAGTAACAATAAATATGATTGCATCTTCATTGCCCCAGGCCCTCTGAAGGCCTCTCTGAAGGGCATCAATCTTTTTTAGGACATTATTAAGAATAGGTGTCTGCCAGCACTAGGGAGGCAGTAAGATTGCCATGAGTTTGAGGCCACTCTGAGACTACATAGTGAATTTCAGGTCAGCCTGGGCTAGAGTGAAACCCTACCTCAAAAAAAAAACAAAAAAAACCCAAAACATACATATATATATATATATATATATATATATATATATATATATAGAGAGAGAGAGAGAGAGAGAGAGAGAGAGAGAGAGAGGGAGGGAGGGAGGGAGGGAGGGAGGGGGGAGGGAGGGAGAGAGGGAGGGAGGGAGAGCACTTGGTGTCACACACCTTTAATCCCAGCACTAAGGAAGCAGAGGTAGGAGTATTGCCATGAGTTCAAGGCTGCCCTGAGACTACAGAGTGAATTCCAGATTGGGATCCTTCCTCTAAAAACAAAACACACACAAAAAAAGAATAGGTAATTTTTCTCCCTGTTTTCACAGATCACACTCAGAAAATGTCACTTGTGCAAATTACACTCCGGAAGTGAGATTCATGATTCACTTAGAGTTCTTTACTCTGGGTTACAGAAATCTAAATTTTTGTTTGTTTTTTGAGGTAGCGTTTAGCTGTAGCCCAAGTTGACCTGGAATTCACTCTGTAGTCTCAGGGTGGCCTTGAACTCACAGTGATCCTTCTACCTCTGCCTCCCAAGTGCTGGGATTAAAAGTGTGCACCACCATACCTAGCAAATTCTACCTCAGGGTAGACAATCTCCAGAGAAAATCCTATTACCAATTTCTTGCATATCATTTCAGGAACAGTCCATAAACAACTTTCTCTTCCAACAATCAAAGTAATCAGTTTCTACACAACATAAACAACTTTCTTTTATAGCAATCAAAATGATCTGAAAAGGAGGTTGGAATCTGAAGAATGTAATGATGTCATGTTGAGACTCAAAGTTTAGCTCAATTGAGGCCAAATGATGCAGGGAGAAGGGTCAGATCTTAGTTCATGCCAATTGGGAAGCCTTGCCTAACATCAGAGAAGATTTGCAAAATGAAGGGAATATTGGTACTGCTCTGAATGTATGTGAGTCATAAGTAACACATGAAACATGCATTGCAAAATGCTCGGCACAAGGCAGTCACCCAACAGTCCCTTCCTGTTTGAATGCCATAGGGTCACTTTCTTAAAAGGGTAGTTCTAGGGGCTGGGTGTGGTGGCGCACACCTTCAATCCCAGCACTTGGGAGGCAGAGGTAAAATCACCCAAGACTACATAGTTCCAGGTCAGCCCCGGCTAGAGCAAGACTCTACTTTGAAAAGCCAAACAACAACAAAATTTGCTGAATATCCATTGTGAGATAGGGTTGAACAAGAGGCTGAGGTCACTGCCCTTAGGGGACTTGCATTCAAGAATTTAAATGTAGTCAGGGTGTGGTAGTACACACCTTTAATCCCAGCACTCCGGAAGCAGAGGTAGGAGAATCACAGTAAGTTCGAGGCCTGCCGGTGGAGACTAGGTGAATTCCAGGCCAGCCTGAGCTAGAAAAGACCCAACCTAAAAAAATTTAAAAAAAATTAAAAAAAAAAAAAAAAAGAGCCAGCGTGGTGGCACACATGTTTAATCCCAGATGACCTGGAATTCACTGTAGTCTCAGGGTGGCCTTGAACTCTCTGTGGTCCACCTCCCTCTGCCTCCCAAGTGCTGGGGTTATAGGTAGGCGTCCCCATGCCCAGCTTGGTTCATAAAAACTGCTGGGAGCTGGGCGTGGTGGTGCATGCCTTTAACCCCAGCACTTGGAAGGCAGAAGCAGGAGGAGTGCCCTAAATTTGAGGCCACCCTGAGACTACATAGTGAACTTCAGGTTAGGTTGAGCTAGAGTGAGATCCTGCCTAGAAAAACCAACCAAACAAACAAAAGACCCTACTGGGCTAGAAACCTGCCCCCTCGCCACAAAAAAGTCAATCAACTAGGTGTGGTGGCACATTTCCTTTGTTTTTGTTTGTTTGTTTGTTTGTTTTGTTTTTTTGAGGTAGGGTCTCACTTCAAAGAATAATCAATCAAATAAATGTGATCATAAACTTCATAAGTGATCACGAATTGAGGAAATTGGTTCATGTAGCTTCTGGTTGCATATTGAAATTGCTTTCAATAAGAATAAGCTTGGAAGACGGGCGTGGTGGTGCACGTCTTTGATCCTAGCCTGCAGGCTGAGGTAGGAGGATCCCTGGGAGTTGAGGCAGCCCTGTGACTACACAATGAATTCCAGGTCAGCCTGAGCTAGAGTGAAACATTACCTCGAAAACCCAAAAGATAGACAAAGAACAACAACACAAAGATCGGAATGATTTTTTTTTAAGTATTTTTATTTATTTATTTATTTGAGAGCGACAGACACAGAGAGAAAGACAGATAGAGGGAGAGAGAGAGAATGGGCATGCCAGGGCTTCCAGCCTCTGCAAACGAACTCCAGACGCGTGCGTCCCCTTGTGCATGTGGCTAACGTGGGACCTGGGGAACCGAGCCTCGAACCGGGGTCCTTAGGCTTCACAGGCAAGCGCTTAACTGCTAAGCCATCTCTCCAGCCCCGGAATGATCTTTTAAGAGGAGAAATGAATAGGTGAAATTACTTTGGCTTCTGGGGAGATAACTCGGTGGATCCAGTGCTTGGGGCACAACTCAGGACCTCGGCTGAAATCCCCAGAGCACATGTAAAAGCCCAAAACTGTAGCCGGCTGCTGTTATCCCAATGTGCTTATGAAGAAAAGGGAAGTGGAGATAGGGGATGTCTCAGAAGTGTGGAATGGTGGAAAGAATGAAGGGACCCCGAATCAAACTAGGTGGAAGACCAGGGCAAACCTGAAAATTATCCTCTGACCTACACACGTGTGGTGGCATGCATGTCCCTCACTCAAGCACACACACACACACCTGATGGACTTTAGTTTAGTTTAGGTTTTTTGTTTGTTTGTTGTTTTGTTTTTCGAGGTAGGGTTTCACTGTAGCCCAGGCTGACCTGGAATTCACTATGTCGTTTCAGGGTGGCCTCGAACTCCTGCGATCTTCCTACGTCAGCCTCTCAGTGCTGGGATTAAAGGAGTGCACCACCACACCTGGCTCAGTTCTTTTCTTTTTTTTTTTTTTCTTTTAAACAGGCTTTAGTGACAGGATCTCATTGGCTCCTTTTTCATCATCTTGTGTGTGTGTGTGTGTGTGTGTGTGTGTGTGTGTGTGTGTTTTGTTTTTCAAGGTAGGGGTCTCACTCTAGCTCAGTCTGACCTGGAATTCACTATGTAGTCTCATGGTAGCCTGAGACTCAGGTGATCCTCCTACCTCTGCCTCCTGAGGAGTGCTGGGATCAAAGGCCTGTGCACCACTCCTGTCCTTCATCTTCTTTTTAAGGAAGCCATGGGCCAGAGAAATTAAGGAAGGAAGCTATGGCCGGAGAAATTAAGTAACTTTCCTAAACTCCCACTAACGGCTCCAGCTAGCTGAAAAGTGAGTCCTGTGTACCCTACAGCCTGCATGATGGGAGGTCTGGTGGTGGGTCACTTCCTCTTTTGTTGCCACTTTTCTCCCTTTCTATCTATCTATCTATCTATCTATCTATCTATCTATCTATCTATCTATCTATCTATCATCTATCTATCTATCTATCATCTATCTATTTATCTTTCTTTCTTTCTCTCTCTCTCTTTCTTTCTTTCTTTCTTTCTTTCTTTCTTTCTTTCTTTCTTTCTTTCTTTCTTTCTTTCTTCCTTTCTTTCGTAGGGTCTCTAGCCCAGGCTGATCTGGAATTTACCATGTAGTCTCAGGGTGGCATCCAACTCACAGTAACCCTGCTACTTCTGCCACCCAAGTGCTGGAATGAAAGGTGTGTGCCACCACACTGGGCACTTTGCATCCTTTTATTAATGCCCCAAGGAAGGCTTGGGGGATATAAGGGCAATTGCACGTTAAGTGTGTGGATACCAGTGTGAAAACTACTTCCAGCTTCTCCAGAGGGTTGGGATTAGGGAGGACTGCATTTTGTGATACTTAAAACCAAAATGGCCTAAAATGTTGTATTAGTTCACAACATTTTCTCAGAATGGTGTATTAAAACTGAAACTGAAACATAATAGAGGCGGTAAAATCTACTCCTATGGGAGGCAAAATAGCAGATAACATCAGTTTCTGCAGATCTACTGCGTGTGTTAATAATAATAAAAAATAAGCATAATGGATGAGAGTCTTCTAGAAAAAGTTGTTGTTTTCAATATGTTTTAAAGAACTGGTGAATTAGTAGACTACTAAAATTAACTGAGATATAAAACGAGAACCAGCTCAGATACTGTCATGTTAACTTTGCAAAGGAGATAAAGAAAAAAAAGTTTTGAAATTATTTTATCTTCGTCATTGGCTTTCCCTCCCTTGTACTTGCCTCTCTCTTTCCCTCTCTCCCTCTCTCTCTCTCTCTCTCTCTCTCTCTCTCTCTCTCTCTCTCTCTTTGTTTTATTTTTCAAGGTAAGGTCTTGCTTTCTAACCTAGGCTGACCTGGAATTCACTATGTAGTCTTCGGGTGGCCTTGCACTCACAGTGATTCTCCTACCTCTGCCTCCTGAGTGCTGGGATTAAAGGCCTGTGCCACCACACCCAACTCCAACTTTAGGTACCATCTCCCTCTAGTCCAGGCTGACCTGGAAATCACTATGTAGTTTCACTATATATGTGGCTTTGAACTCACAGTCATCCTCCTACCTCTGTCTCCCAAGTGCTGGGATTAAAGGCATGTACCACCATACCTGGTTTTCCATCTTTAAAAATAAAATATTTGGTTTTTTTGAGAGAGGGAAAGAGGCACACAGAAATAGAGAGCTGGGCATAGTGGTGTACTCCTTCAGTCCTAGCACTTGAGAGGCAGGGGTAAGAGGATTGTCATGAGTTCAAGAAATAGAGAGAGAGGGCTGGAAAGATGGCTTAGCGGTTAAGGCCTGAGAAGTGAAAGGACCCAGATGCCATTCCCCAGGACCCACATAAGCCCGATGCATAAGGTGGCACATGCATCTGGAGTTTGTTTACAGTGGTTGAAGGCCCAGGCATGCCCATTCTTTCTCTCTCTCCCCCTCTCTTCTCTCAAATAAATAAAATTAAAAAAGGAAGAGAGAGAGAGAGATGCATGTACCACTTTGTTCATCCATCTGGCTTTACATGGGTTCTGAGAAATAGACCCAGGCAGTCAGGCTTTGCAAACAAGTCCCTTTAATTGCTGAACCATCTCTCTAGTCTTTCATCTTACCTTTTAAAATTATTTGTTTATTTATTTATTTATTTTTAGAGATAGCAAGGGGGGGAGATTAGTGTGCAGGGCCTCAGCCGCTGCAATCAAGTGCCAGACGCTTGCACTACCTAGTGCACATGTGTGATCTTGTGCCTGCCTCATCTTTGTACATCTGGCTTACGAGGGACCTAGAGAGAGATCGACCATGGGTCCTTAGGCTTCACAGGCAAGGCCTTAAACTATACCATCTCCCCAGCCCCCATCTTCTTTTTGAGATAGTCTTCACTGGACCTGGAGCCCACTGGTTAGGCTAGACTAGCAAACCACCAGCCCACTGCCTCTGGCTCTCCAGCCCTGTGATTACAGGTACATGTCACCACACAGGTGGTGAAGATCCCAACCCAGGTCCTCATGCTGCTTGTACACCAAGCACTTTACTGACTGGACCATCCAACAGTGCTTTTTCGCGGTATTATGTGGTGATTTCTCAGTAATTCCACTGGTTTTCCTGCCTATACAGTTTCCTGACTTGATAACATAAATTTTTGGCATTATCTGTAATCCTTTCTCCAAACCCTGCCACCTTGAGCCACTCCTCACTGTTTCTTCCTTCCCTTTCTTTCTTTCTTTCTTCCCTCCTTCCTTCCTTCTTCCCTCTCTCTTTCTCTCTCTCTCTCTCTCTCTTTCTTTCTTTCTTTTAAGAAGTACCACATCTTTATTTGTTTATCTCAGGCAATACATTTATTTTTATTTTTATTTATTTATTTGAGAGTGACAGAGAGAGAAAGAGGCAGATAGATAGAGAATGGGCACTCCAGGGCCTCCAGCCACTGCAAACGAACTCCAGACGCATGCGCCCCCTTGCGCATCTGGCTAACGTGGATCCTTTGGAATCGAGCCTCGAACTGGAGTTCTTAGGCTTCACAGGCAAGCGCTTAACCGCTAAGCCATCTCTCCAGCCCACTGTTTCTTTCTTGGTTGTTTTTTTTTTTTTTTTTTGGTCTTTGTTTTTCCAGATAGGGTTTTACTGAAGCTGACCTGGAATTCACCTCCCAAGTGCTGGGATCAAAGGTGTGCACCACCTTACCCAGCTACTCGGCACTGTAAATGAGACCAAATCCATGTTCTAAGGGACAGGCTTGTCAGGTATCAGGTAGACTGCCTTGAACTTGAGTTTACAGCAATTTATAAGCCAGAAAGTTTCCTCAAATGGTTGATGAACAAATATTAGTCCTTAAGATGACCTTTTTTTTTTTTTTTTATTTTTCGAGGTAGGGTCTCACTCTGGTCCAGGCTGACCTGGAATTAACTCTGTATTCTCAGGGTGGCCTTGAACTCACGGCGATCCTCCTACCTCTGCCTCCCGAGTGCTGGGATTAAAGGCGTGTGCCACCACGCCCGGCTCTTAAAATGACCTTTTTAATAATAGCTCTTCACTCGCTGTCAAGGGCTCATTTTCTTCTGAGACACTCAACCAATGTGGACTTGAGCTCTGCCATCCCCTCAGATCCCCTGGAGAGTTTGTGAAATGGCAAACCATAATCCCCTCTAGAAAACACACACTGATTATTTGTACTTATGCTGGTTCCAAATATTACAATAGTTTTTGGATGGTTGCCACATTCCTTTCTAGATGGTCACTTGGGAGACTTTGTTTATAATGTGTGTTTTGAATGAAATTTGAAAATTCCAAGACCACAGGATGTAAGATTCAATTGTGGGTTAAACTTAATTTTGCATTTTTCTCAAAGAAGCCCTACTTAGATTACAACAATAGCAAACAGTAAATAGAAAAGGTATCTCTCCCCGCCACACAGAGAATACAAGAAACTATTTTTCAGGATTTTTTTCCTTTTTTCTTTTCTTTTTTTGAGGTAGGGTCTCACTGTAGCTCAGGCTGACCTGGAATTCACTTTGTATTTTAAGGGTGGCCTTGAACTCATGGTGATCCTCCTATCTCGGCCTCCCGAGTGCTGAGATTAAAGGTGTGCGCCACCACGCCCAGCAGAAGTGGCTTAGTGGTTAAGGCACTCACTTGCCTGCAAAACCAAAGGACCCAGGTTCGATTCCCCAGGACCCACATAAGCCAGATACACAACGGGGTACATGCATCTGGAGTTCATTTGCAGCTGCTGGAGGCCTGGTGCACCCATTCGTTCTCTCTCTCTCCCTATTTCTCTTTCTCTCAAATAAATAAAGAAAAATAAATATTAAAAAAAAACTCATGAATTTTGATGTATTCTCTCCCTCCTTATACAAAGTAAAAATTCATTGTGATGAGCAGTGTAACAATACTCTAAACAAAAATTAAGACATTAAATGAGGACTTTTTCCTTCTAATAAAATCTAGGCTTCCCTTCTTACAAGTTCTTCATTTATTTTAGACATCTGATGCTAATTCAGGAGCCCTGAGATACTTTGGGAAAAAGTGGACTTTTCAATATAAAGTAAGGTTTCACTCATTTGATTACAATTTGCAGCATTTTTAACTTTACAAATGGCACACAGTAAGCTGGTGTGGCTGGCCTGTGTGGTTTCCATGCTCTGGCTCCTCAACCTTTGGCCACTTGGATGTGTTACGGACTTTCCACTACATAGGACAAGATAACAGCTACAGAGCACAGTGACACCACCGGACGCAGGGTGACAAAGGCCCACATCTTCTGTGGACTCTGTCACTATGAGTGGTGGCTTTCTCCTCAAGCTCTTTCAGTTTACATTCCCTCTGAAATGGCACACACGTTCGCTTGCGCACATCAGTGATTTCTATGACATAGCCTTTCTGGAATTTTATAAACACAGGATATCCAACATGGGTTAACCACTTGTCTAGGAAAGAAAATAAGCAGACAGTTGCCACAGAACACATCTTACATTCGGGCTGTGAGGCATGCCAAGAAAGTGATCGCCTTGAGCCTTTGCCTGAATAATAATAGGACCTGGAAAACACGCTTGCTATTTTAAATGGATGTTTCTTGTTAGCAGAATGCACAAGGAATTATAGCCTCTGAATAAAGTTTTTGTTTTATTGTTGACCTTGATCATCAGAGAGGGTGTGGTAGGTAGTCAAATGCAAATATGAAGTTTGGATACAAAGGAAAATATTAAAAAAAAAACATAGAATGAAAACTTTAGGACTAGGAATGTGGCTCACACTTTAATCCCAGCACTCAGGAGGCAGATGCAGGAGGCTTGCTATGAGTTTGAGGTCACCCTGACACTACAGAGTGAATTCCAGGTCAGCCTGGGCTACAGCAAGACCCTACCTCAAAAAACAAAAACACAACCATAGCCAGGTGTGGTGGCGCACGCCTTTAATCCCAGCACTTGGGAGGCAGAGGTAGGAGGTTCACCATGAGTTTGAGGCCACCCTGAGATAACATAGTGAAATCCAGGTCAGCCTAAGCTAAAGTGAGAATTTACCTTGAAAAACCAAAAAACAAAACAAAAACCTTTAATAAAACGAAACGACTTGGTCTTCCTCAAGATCAAGATTTTTGGTTGTTCATATCTAGCAGCCTCCTTGAAGCTTTTATGAACCAGTAAAAAAAAAATACATGAGTGAACAAATGCTGTAAGTATGGCGGTCTTAGCTAAACCATTGACTGGCTTTGAGGCTGACTCATATGGCCCCACAAAAGGACAGTGTCCTCATCTCAATAGCATTCAACAGTGAGGTTTTAGGATGATTTCTGCCCCAACTACCTAATGTTGTAGAAAGGAAAAAAAGCACAGCTAGGAGAGGGGAGGGGAGGAGGAGCTGTGACAGCTGCACTTTCCTGGAAGAGTGAGAGAGCCCTGCGCTGAGGGCTAGCCACTTTCTGTCGACATGCAGAGCTGTCTGTACGGGTGAGGACAGAAACTGCCAATCCGAGGAATCACATCGTGTCTGTCTACTACTCACTTGGCTTTCGGCATGGTGAAAGGAAAGACCTTTAGTGGAGGTGGAGAGAGGAACACCTTCTCCATTCATCTTTCTGAACTCACTAGGCTCATCAGCTAAGGGGCTCTGGTAACAGCTCTAAGGGGGAAGAATCTATCTGTTCAATTGCCGATGTGTAGGAAGCATTGCAGGAGGGACTTAAGTGGCTGAGGTTATGTGATTATGCTTTTCCTGGCTTCTCACCCCAAGGGTGACTACAGGATCACAGGGGCTCAATGGTGAGGGAGGGAGTCCCTAGGAGTCTCCCTCTTTCCTTTCCAATACCCTTGAGTCTTGTCTCATCAGGCAAGCGTGCCCTTGGGTTTCCTGCATATTCCTTCCCATAGCCCACTGCTATCAGCATTTTCCTCCCTCTCATCTCCTGGCATTCTGGTCCTACACTCCACATCACTGGCCAACTTTCTGCTTCCTAAACAACAACCACGAACCAGATAAAGGAGCTTGTAGTGTGAATGGGGAAAAGAAGCACCTTCCTTTCCTATGTACGCATACACACACCCATCCTCATATCCAACAAATTCATTTGAGAAGGAAAAGGAATTGTTTTGTTTATTTGTTTGTTTTGTTTTGTATTGTTATTATTATTATTTTTTTTTTTTTGAGGTAGGATCTCGCCATAGCCCAGGCTGACTGGAATTTACTATGTAGTCGCAGAGTTGCCTCAAACTGGGCTGGAGTAATGGCTTAGTGGTTAAGGCATTGCCTGCAAAGCAAAAGGACCCAGGTTCCATTCCCCAGGATGCACGTTAACCAGATGCACAAGGGGGCTTATGCATCTGGTGTTCGTTTGCAGTTGCTAGAGGCCCTGGTGTGTCCATTCCCCCTCTTCCTGTCAAATAAATAAAAATAAATGAATAAATAAATAAAAAGAGTTGCCTCGAATTTAGAGATCATCCTATCTCACAAGTGCAGGGATTAAAGGTGTGCACCATCACGCCTGGCTGTTTTGTCTTTTACTTGGTAGCCCAGACTGGCCTTGAACTCACAATCTTCTGTCTCAACTGTCCAGCACTAGGATTAAAGGTATATGTCACCGCTCTCAGCTAACCAGGACAGTTTTTTTTTTTTTTTAAACCTGGAATTCACTACAGAGTCTCTGGGCAGCCTCAAACTTACAGCGATTCTCCTACTTCTGCCTCCCAAGTGCTGGGATTAAAGGAGTGCACCACCATGCCTGGCTTTCACCAGGACATTTTAAGAAATCTTTTAAAAATATAAGTCAAGCCTCCTTTCTGCTTGCTGTCCGACAGACATGTCTCTTCTTGTGCAGTGTTATTCCCTGCCACGGGTCAGAGTAACAAACTTTTAAAATTATTATTATTATTATTATTTTCATTTACTTATTTGAGAGAGAGAGAGGAGAGAGAAAGAGGCAGATAGAAAATGGGTACATCAGGGTCTCCAGCCACTGCAAATGAACTCCAGACACATGTGCCCCCTTGTGTATCTGGCTTACATGGGTCCTGGGGAGTTGAACCTGGGTCCTTTGGTTTTGCAGGCAAATGCCTTAACCATTAAACAATCTCTCCAGTCCCAGAGTAACAAGTTTGTCCCAATTGGGTACCTGGGCACCAGGGCATCTTTTAATTCCAGCAAAGTAGATATTGTGACTATCAAGTCCCTTTATTGAGCTCAACTACTTGGTCTACATATTCCCGTGAGTCAACCTATGGTGAACAGGGAACCTGTCATCAAGCAATGGAGCCTCCATAGCCATCATCAAGGGGTTAGGTCCTGCTTACCACAAATGGGGCGATGTGGGTGCTGGCTATGGTGTGGAGCCCTCTGATGTCTTCATCACTATGAAGAAGGCTGGGCTCACTTGAAGGGTAGAGCCAGCGTCATGATCTCTGCCCCTTCACAGATGCCCACATGGGAGATGAGTGTGAACCAAAAGAAGGTTAACAACTCCCTCATGATTACCAGGGTTGCCTTATTATTATTATTGTTATTATTATTATTATTATTATTATTATTATTTCTTTTCAAGGCAGGGTCTTACTCTAGCTCAGGTTAACCTGGATAGAATTCACTATATAGTCTCAGGCTGGCCTGGAACTCATAGTGATCCACCCACATCTACATCTGCCTCCCAAGTGCTAGGATTAAAGGCATGTGCTACCACACCTGGCCCAGTGATGCTCCCCCTGCCCAATTATTCTTTATTTTTATTTGAGAGTGTGTGTGAGAGAGAAACAGATAGAAGGGGTGGGGAGAATGAGCATGCTCCAGTCACTGGAAACAAACTCTAGATGCATGCGTCATCTTATGCATCTGGCTTACGTGGGTACTGGGGAATTGAACCTGGGTTCTCACACTTCTCAGGCAAGCGCCTTAACTGCTAAGCCATCTCTCCAGCCCCCAGTGATGCTTTTTGTACCACTTACTGCTTAACCCTCCTGGACAAAGTTATCCATGACAACTTGGTCATCATGGAAGAACTTATGACCACAGACAATGACATCACTCAGAAGACTATGGATGGTCCCAAGAGGATGCCCAGGACACCATCCCTGGCACTGACAAACCGAGAGCAAGGTCATTCCTGAGTTGAACAGTGACCTCACTGACCATGAGCAGCCCTGAGCCCACTCCCAGGGTTGTCAGCTGTGGATCTGGCCTGTCATTGGCCAAAGCTGTCAATGACATCAAGGACATGGCAAAACCAGCATCAGAGGGCCCTCTAAAGGGCATTCTGAGCCACAGTGAGAGCCAGACTGTCTTATGACTTAACAATGACACTACTCTTCTACTTTTGATATTCGAGCTGGCACTGCACTCAAGAACCACTATGTCAAATGTATTTGCTGGTGTAACAATGACTTTCACTAGTAGCAGCATTGTAGTGGACCAGATGGTTGATATGGCCTGGACCACCAGCCTTAGAAAGGATATGAGAGGGGCTGGAGAGACAGCGCAGTGGTTAAGGCACTTGCTTGAAAAGTCTATGGACCTGGGTTTGATTCTCCAGGACCCATGTAAAGCCAAAAGCACAAGTTGGCACATGCATCTAGAGTTTGTCTGCAGTGGCTACAGGCCTTAGCACACTCCGTTCTCTCTCTCTCTCCCCTCTGTCTCTGAGTGTAAATAAATAAATAGACTATATATATAAATTTTTAAAGAATGGGCATGAAAAGAAGAGAGAAGTCTTCAACTGTGGGGAGTACCAACTGAGCGCCCCAAATACTGCAAATCTTCCCCTCATAGTTTTCACTCCAGACTCTCCTGCAGAAGAGAGGGGCTGAGGGATGCCTGTTTTCTCAGGTCCATCAATAGGTGCACCCCCCCCACACACACATATACACACAGGTCCACCCCCACATGTACACATGCAGTAATTCAGATCATATAACTCATAAATTTAAAACATCCCATACATGTGCCTATTATTTTTGTTCTTTCTCAAGCATGTGCCATCTTAATTAGCATTGAAAATCTGCTAACAAAAAGGCAGTGTGTGGTCTTATATGAAACAAAGAGTCTGGGAGCCGAGGGCATGCTTCCAGATGCCACAGATAGGGTGGGTGGTGACAGCTGGCAGTGAGGGAGGGGGAACCTAACAGCTTTGGCGCCTGCAGCCAAGGAAGAAAGGAGAGTGCTCTACCCCGACTGGTACTCAGGAGGGGCTGTGCCAAGCAGTAGAAGGACCCACCAGGCCTGTGAGGCCCTTCAAGACACAGCTTCTGTCTACTTCCTCAGCCTTCTCTTCCCTCTCCTACACCTCTCCTTGTCTCTCATGTGGCTCCACTCAAATATCTTCAAGCATAACCAAATAGGCTACGCACCACGTGATCCGCTGTCCCATTTCTAATTATATATCATAAAGAGCAAATTAGTATCACAAAGAGACCTGCACACTAGCCAAGCCATGAAAGCAGTGTTATGTGGTGGGGCTGGAAGGTAGCTAGAGGGAAAGAGCTTTCCTAGCACATGTGAAAGGTGAAGACTGCGATCAACCCACAGCACTGCAAACACACACACATACACACCCTATATATCTTTCCTTATCTCTCTCTCTATATATGAATATAATATATATGTTACATAATACAATATTATTTAGTCACAAAAATCAGGAAATCCAAGCCAGATTTGTAGCCCATGCCTTTAATCCCAGGACTCAGGAGGCTAAGGTAGGAGGAACACCAGGAATAGCAGCCTGGGCTACGTAAAGAGTTCCAGGTCAGCATGGGCTAGTGTGAGATCTTACCTCAAATACAAAACAAAACAGAACAAATCAAGGAAATCCACAGGCATGGTGTCTCATGCCAACACTTGGGAGGCATAATCAGAAGGATCTCCTGCTGTGAGGTTCAGGCCAGCATGAGCTACAGAGTGAGACCCCCATCTCAAACAAACGAAGCCAAGTGAACAACCACAAAAATCACCTACATGGATGAACCTTGATGGCATTTTACTAAGGGAGACAAAACAGAGACAGGCCAATACTGTGTAATCAATTGCTTCTGCATGCTGAATCTAAAAGGCTACAGCCAGGGGGGCAGAGGAGAGGGATGGTGCCAGGGTAGAAGCAGTGGGAGATCTGCTGAGATGTTCAAGAGCACAAATTTTTCGTTAGAAGGCCATAGTTTAAAAAAATTGCTAAAAGACGGGCTGGAGAGATGGCTTAGCGGTTAAGCGCTTGCCTGTGAAGCCTAAGGACCCCGGTTCGAGGCTCGGTTCCCCAGGTCCCACATTAGCCAGATGCACAAGGGGCGCACGCGTCTGGAGTTCGTTTGCAGAGGCTGGAAGCCCTGGCGCGCCCATTCTCTCTCTCTCTCTCCCTCTATCTGTCTTTCTCTCTGTGTCTGTCGCTGTCAAATAAAATAAATAGATAAAAAAATTAAAAAAAAATTGCTAAAAGAGTAGACAGGAAGTGCTCTCACTACTACCAAAAATAAATTAATACATCTGGCCAGGCATGGTGGTGCACACCTTTAGTCATAGCACTCAGGAGGCAGAGGCAGGTGGATCACCATGAGTTCAAGGCCACCCTGAGACTACATAGTGAATTCCAGGTCAGCCCGGACTACAGTGAGACTCTACCTTGAAAAACCAAAAATATTGGGCTGGAGAGATGGCTTAGTGGTTAAGGCATTTGCCTGCAAAGCCAAAGGATCCCAGTTTGATTCTCTAGGACCCATGTAAGCCAGATGCACAAGGTTACACATGCATCCAGAGTTCATTTGCAGTGGCTGGAGGTCCTGGCATGCCCATTCTCTCCCTCTCTCTCTGCCTCTTTCTCTCTCTCTCTCAAATAAATAAATTAATTAAATATATTTAAAAAAAAAAGAAAAGAAAACCAGTAAATAAATGAATAAATTAAAATTAATTAATTAATACATTAACTATGTGAAATACTAAATTTGCTAAGTACTTCACCACACACACATACACACATCAAATCACCTTGCTGTAAATTTGTATAATTTTTAAAGTAGTTTAAAAAATTCATTTATTTGAGGGAGAGAGAGAATGGGCGCAAAAGGGCCTCTAGCTTCTCCAAATGAACCCCAGACATGTGTGCCACCATGTGCATCTGGCTTTTTTTTTGTCCCAGAAGTTGGGAATTTCTTTTTTTGCATCTGGCTTTACATGGGTACTGGGAAATCAAACCCAGGTCCTTAAGTTTTGCAGGCAAGCACTTTAATTGCTAAGCCATTTCTCCAGCCCTAATTTCTTTTTTTGTTTTGTTTTTTGACATAGGGTCTTATTCTAGCCCAGGCTGACCTGAAGTTTGCCATGTATTCTCAGGGTGGCCTTGAACTCACAGCAATCCTCCTACTTTTGCTTCCCGAGTGCTGGGATTAAAGGCGTGGGCCACTACACCTGGCTTTTCCTTTTCCTATACAATTTTATTTGTCAATTATTTATCAAGAAGGCTGAAATAAAAAATTAAAACAAGCTGAGTGTGGTGATACATGCCTTTAATCTCAGCATTCAGGAGGCAGAAGTAGGATTACTGTGAGCTCAGAGCAGCGCAGAACTATAGAGTGAGTTTCAGGTCAGCTTGTGCTAGAGTGAGACCCTACCTTAAACAAACAAACAAAAGTTTAAAACATATCAAACTATATATTAAAAAAAGCTCTAGTGGCTTAGTGGTTAAGCATTTGCCTGTGAAGCCTAAGGATCCACGTTCGAGGCTCATTTCCCCAGGACCCACGTTAGCTATGTGCACAAGGGGGTGCACGCATCTGGAGTTTGTTTGCAGTGGCTGGAAGCCCTGGTGTGCCCATTCTCTTTTTCTCTGTCTATCTGTCTCTTTTTCTCTGTGTCTGTCACTTTCAAATAAATAAATAAAAATAAACAAAACAAAACAAAACAAACAACAAAGAAAAGATCTAGGCATGGTAGTCCATGCCTTTAATCCCAGCACTTGGGAGGCAGAAGTTATAGTATCACTGTGAGTTTGAGACCATCCTAGGACTATAGAGTAAATTCCAGATCAGCCTGGGCTACAGTAAGACCCTACCTCAAAACACAACACAACACAACACAACAAAACAAAACAAAACAAACTCCCTTTAAGTCCACAATGCAGAGCATAACTTCCTTTCCTGCATGCAGAGGTACTCTTTGCTGGATTGCTGCATTCCTTTGCTTAGCGGACCTCTGCCAGCTTTATTTTCTCAGCCACTACTCCACTCTGCAATTCCCCAAAGTAGATTTCCTTGCCATAATTTAATTTCTTATTTATCTGCACTGAAGTTACATTTTTCTTTTTCTTTTTTCTTTTTGTATGAAACCCAGACTCACCCACACTAGCTGAACACTGGACCACTGGACCTCACCCCCAGTTCTGAAGTCTGGCCTATAGCTTTAAGTATTTTTATTTATTTATTTATTTGAGAGCGACACACAGAGAGAAAGACAGATAGAGGGAGAGAGAGAGAGAGAATGGGTGCGCCAGGGCTTCCAGCCTCTGCAAACGAACTCCAGACGCGTGCGCCCCCTTGTGCACCTGGCTAACGTGGGACCTGGGGAACCGAGCCTCGAACCGGGGTCCTTAGGCTTCACAGGCAAGCGCTTAACCACTAAGCCATCTCTCCAGCCCTGGCCTATAGCTTTAAATGGCAACTTTGCAGAGACACCCATCAATAGTTTTGTAAGTTTTTCCTATATGGTGAGAAAAGTAATGCTTGCATTCTGTTTGTTGTAAGATAAAAACAAAAAGGACTATAGTGAACAATGTTCTGTTGAAGAGGAAAGACACCCAGCCCTCAGCGGCACCTCTGGGAGCTCACAGCCAGGGGGACTGGAATGGAAAGTCTTTCCAAGAGTAGCGTGATAGCTTCCTTTGAACATTCACTTTCTCTACTTTTTCCACACATACTCTTGGAAGTGAATATTTATATGCTGAAGACAAACCAATGGTGTTTGAGGGGAATGTTTTCTTTTTAATTTTTACAAATATTTAATTAGTTTATTTATTTGAAAGAGAAAAAGAGGCAGAGAGTGAGAGAGCGAGTGGGGGGAAGAGAATGGGCGCACCAGGGCCTCCAGCCACTGCAAATGAACTCCAGACATATGCACCCCCTTGTGCATCTGGCTTACCTGGGTCCTGGAGAATGGAATTGGGATCCTTTGGCTTTGCAGGATAGCACCTTAACCACTAAGCCATCTCTCCAGCCTCTTTTGCTTTTTTATTTTTTAATCTTTTTGTGTTATTTTTATTTATTTATTTGAGAGTGACAGACTGAGAGAAAAAGAGGCAGATAGAGAGAGAGAGAATGGGCACACCAGGGCCTTGAACCAGGGTCCTTAGGCTTCACAGGCAAGTGCTTAACCACTACGTCATCTCTCCAGCCCCAGCCTCTTTTGCTTTTTAAAAAAATATTTATTTTTTATTTATTTGAGACAGAGAGAGGGGGAGAGAGAGATAGAGAGTGAGAATGGGTATGCCAAGGCCTCTAGCCACTGCACAGGAACTCCAGACACATGTACCACCATGTGCATCTAGTTTATGTGGGACCTAGAGAATCAAATCTGGGTCCTTAGGCTTTGCAGACATGTACCTTAACCACTAAACCATCTCTCCAAAACCATCTCTCCAGTTTTTTGTTTTTTTTTTTTTTTTTGGTGGTTTTTCAAGGTGGGGTTTCACTCTAGCCCAGGCTGATTCCAAACTCACTATGTAGTCTCAGGCTGGCTTCAAACTCACAGTGATCCTCCTACCTCCGCCTCCTGAGTACTGGGTTGGTTTTTTTTTTTTTTTTTAATGAAGGATTATATTTCCTTTGTTATCTATATACATCCTTGGAAGAAGACCAACTGAAAATAAAACAAAGGACATCAATTTTTATATATTTCATTTATAATTCTATTATTTTTTAAAAATATTTTTATATTTACTATTTGGCAGAGAGCAAGAGGGCGAGAGAGAGAACAAGCACGCCAGGGCCTCCAGCCACTGCAAACAAACTCCAGACACATGCACCACCTTGTGTATCTGGCTAATGTGGATAGTGGGGAATCGAACGTGGGTCCTCTGGCTTTCCAGGCAAATGCCTTAACTACTAAGCTATCCCTCAAGCCCTATAATTCTATTCTTAACAAGAGCGACCCATTAATAAGTAGCAAATTTATAGCTACTATAATATCAAAATAAAAGCCTACTAAGTTATCTACTTTGGAGGGGATAGTTAGGTTATGCCTTTGGGTAGCTGGAGAGAAACTAACAGATCATGAGTGCTGGAAGGAAGATACAGTGTTACTGGAGCTAAATTTGCATTCTTTCATAGAAGAATGGGACAGCTGCCTGCACCTGCTTTCTCTGTTTTTTCTTTCAGGCTCAAGTTATCTATTCCAGGATCCTGTGTCATGGGGTATAAAGCTTTGGTTTCAGTTAGTGGCTAGCACAGAAGCTAGGATATATCTGAAATTCCTTTTACAGGGAAAAACTTGGCCACGGCATCGGATAGCATTGCTTCTCGCAGAAGCCTGAGTGGGCTGGCGCTCTTCTGAAGTCGGAATGCATTCTGGTGTCTCATTCTTAAAGTCTCAGA
Organism: Jaculus jaculus; assembly: GCF_020740685.1. Lineage (NCBI taxonomy): Eukaryota > Metazoa > Chordata > Mammalia > Rodentia > Dipodidae > Jaculus > Jaculus jaculus. The sequence continues at coordinate 38,413,499 of NC_059112.1, forward strand.
AGTATAATGTATCATTGGTTTTTGTAAAAAATATTTTTTACTAATTTATTTTCAAGGTGAAGAGGAGAGGGAGGGAATGAGGCATGCTTCTTGCCACTGTGAACAAACTCCAGATGTATACATTGCTTTATGTGGGTACTGGAAAATCGAATCTGGGCCATCAGATCTTACAAGCAAGCCCCTTTAATTGTGATCGCTCCAGTCCTGTTTTTGTTTGTTTGTTTGTTTGTTTTCAAGGTAGGGTTTCACTCTAGCCTAGGCTAACCTGGGATTCACTGTATAGTCTCAGAGTGGCCTTGAACTCACAGCAGTCCTCCAACCTCCACTACCCAAGTGATGGGATTAAAGGCATGCATGGCTGGAGAAATGGCTTAGCAGTTAAGGCATTTGCCTGCAAAACCAAAGGACCCAGGTTTGACTCCCCAGGACCCATGTAAGCCAGATGCACAAGAGGGCACATGCATCTGGAGTTCATCTGCAGTGGCTAGAGGCCTTGGCATCCCAATTCTCTCTCTACCTACCTATTTCTGTATCTATCTTTCTCAAATAAATAAAAATATTTTTTTTAAATTTTTATTAACATTTTCCATGATTATAAAATATATCCTATGGTAATTCCCTCTAAATAAAAATATTTTTTAAAGGCATGCACCATCACATCCAGCCTTTTAAAAGAGTTCTTGTGGTTCAACATATTATTGCATATTTTTCTATAATAATATACCAACTAACTTCCTTGTTTCATTGTAGCAGATATCCAAAGATTCCCATTAAATTGATAATATAGAACTGTTGTAGTCAGTTCCACAATGCTGGGATGAACATCCAAACCAGGCACAGTTTAGGGGAGGGAGGGACTTATTTCAAGCTTAGAGATCCAGGGTAAGTTCCATTCATGGTGGAAGAACTTGGCTCCCATTCATAAATCCAAGTGGAGAGAGAGAGAGAGAGAGAGGGAGGGTGGGAGAGAGAGAAAGAGACCACCATCAGACAGCAATGCCAAAATGCAGCCAACACTAAACTGGCAGCAGTCAGGACCCCCAGAACTCAAACTGCTCTCTTATACCTTTTGGGCTAAAATCAGATCCACCTCAAGTACACTTCAGGGCTGGACTTCAGGATCTGTACCTAGTGGTACCTCCCCCAGCCAGATGGTTGGAGACCCAAATTACGACCTTTCAGAAAATGCCTGAGTCTGTGGGGGATTCACATTCAAACTACCACAAGAGCATTTGAACTAGAGGTACCTAACAGAATGGCAAAGCAAATTAATAGAATTTAGCCATTCATTCAAGGACTCCCACTTTGTTATTTGAGATGGTCTAGCAGACAGATTAATCATTCACTCATGTATGTTCTCCAAGAGCTGCTCCTTAATTTGGAAAGCAATTAAAGAACAAGGTACTTGGGCCACATTTCATTAGTCTCATGCTCAAATTTATTCACTAAATCATAGCCAAAGCACATTCTGTGTGTTAGTATGCAAAGCTGGTATGAGAATCTCAGGGAAGTATGACTGAAGATTCTGATCCACAGTATTAGCCCTGCACAGATCCCTGGGAAGAGGGTCTGCTTGTGTTTGGTTTCAACCAGGGGTAACTTGAATGCTTACTCATGCCAGAAAGTGACATCCTTGGTCATCAGTCATGTTTCTTTCCACCTTGGCTGCCAGAAAAATATGAATGGAATTTATGGCAAGTGATATAATTTGACTAACTCTGGTGTCTAGAAGATTTTCTTCTTCCTACTTTCATCTTTAATTTTTTTTAATTTTTATTAGCATTTTCCATGATAATAAAGAAATATCCCATGGTAATTCCGCCCCCCCCCAACTTTCCCCTTTGAAATTCCATTCTCCATCATATTACCTCCCCATCTCAATCATTGTAGTTACATATATACAATATCAACCTATTCAGTACCCTTCTCCCTTTCTCTTCCCTTTATGTCTCCTTTTTAACTTACTGGCCTCTGCTACTAAGTATTTTCCTTCTCACGCAGAAGCCCAATCATCTGTAGCTAGGATCCACATATGAGAGAGAACATGTGGTACTTGGCTTTCTGGGCCTGGGTTACCTCACTTAGTATAATCCTTTCCAGGTCCATCCATTTTTCTGCAAATTTCATAACTTCATTTTTCTTTACCACTGAGTAGAACTCCATTGTATAAATGTGCCACATCTTCATCATCCACTCATGAGTTGAGGGACATCTAGGCTGGTTCCATTTCCCAGCTATTATAAATTGAGCAGCAATAAACATGGTTGAGCATGTACTTCTAAGGAAATGAGATGAGTCCTTAGGATATATGCCTAGGAGTGCTATAGCTGGGTCATATGGTAGATCAATCTTTAGCTGTTTTAGGAACCTCCACACTGACTTCCACAATGGCTGGACCAGATTGCATTCCCACCAACAGTGTAGAAGGGTTCCTCTTTTTCCACATCCCCGCCAACATTTATGATCATTTGTTTTCATGATGGTGGCCAATCTGACAAGAGTGAGATGGAATCTCAATGTAGTTTTAATTTGCATTTCCCTGATGACTAGTGACGTAAAACATTTTTTTAGAATTTTTTTTTTTATAATTTATTTATTTATTTGAGAGAGACAGACACAGAGAGAAAGACAGATAGAGGGAGAGAGAGAGAATGGGCGCGCCAGGGCTTCCAGCCTCTGCAAACGAACTCCAGACGCGTGCGCCCCCTTGTGCATCTGGCTAACGTGGGACCTGGGGAACCGAGCCTCGAACCGGGGTCCTTAGGCTTCACAGGCAAGCGCTTTACCGCTAAGCCATCTCTCCAGCCCTAGAATTTTTTTAATTGATTTATTTGCAAGCAGACAGAGTGAGAGAATGAGACTAGGCTCGCCAGGGCCTAGCGTCACTGCAAATGAACTCCAGACACATGAGCCACTTTGTGCATCTGGCTTTCCGTGGGGACTACAGAATCAAACCTGGGCTGTAAGGTATTGCAACCAAGTGCCCTTAACTGCAGAGCCACCTCATCAGCTCCTCCCACTCTCTTCTTAAAAGCTTATAACCTGTCTTAAGTACTTGTCGATGTTGAATTTATATAAAAATATAAATTAATAAATTGTGCATGGTGGCTCATGCCTCTAATTTCAGCACTTGGAAGTATAATGAGAAGGGGGAACAAAGGGAAAGCTAGTATAAAAGGAGAAAGGAGGTTATGATGGGGGGGGCACAAGGGAAGAGGGGGAGGGGGGGCAGAAGGAGATGGAAAATAAAATTTAGGCTGGGCGTGGTGGGGCACACCTTTAATCCCAGCACCCAGAAGGCAGAAGTAGGAGGATCGCCATGAGTTTGAGGCCAGCCTGAGACTACATAGTGAATTCCAGGTCAGCCTGGGCTAGAGCAAAACCCTACCTTGAAAAACCAAAAGAAAAAAAAGTTATTTGAAATACAACATAATCAAGCCTAATTCTTTGTAAGGTAATAAAGAAAATTAAATAATGGGACTGAAGAGGTGGCTCAGTGGTTAAGGCATTTGCCTGAAAAGTCTAATCACCCAGGTTCCATTCCCAGTACCCAAGTAAAGCCAGATGATGCACAAAATGTCACATGCATCTGGAGTTCATTCACAGTGCCTGAAAGCCCTGGCTCGCCCATTCATTCATTCTCTCTCTCTCTCCTTGCAAATAAATCAATAACATCATATGTATATATATATTTTTTCTTTGTTTATTTTTTTTTGTTTTGTTTTGTTTTGATTTTCAAGGTAGGGTCTTGCTCTAGCTCAGTCTGTCCTAGAATTCACTATGTAGTCTCAGGCTGGCTTCTAACACACAGGGCTCCTCCTACCTTGGCCTCCAAAGTGCTGAGATTAAAGGCATATGCTACCATGCTTGGCCTAATAAAATATTTTTTCAAGACTTCTGGAACTCTTATTTTATTTTATTTGTTTTTGAGCAAGCAAGCAAGTGAGTGAGCAAGCGAGCGAGCGAGAAAGAGCCACACACACACACAGAGAATGGGCATGCCAGGGCCTCCAGCCACAGCAAATGAATTTCAGACACATGTCCCACCTTGTGCATTGGGCTTACATGGGTCCTGGGGAATTGAGCCTGAATCCTTAGGTTTCACAGGCAACCACCTTAACCACTAAGCAATCTCTCCAGCCCCATAAATTAAAAAAAAAAAAATTAAAACAGTGTCAACAAGAAGAGAAGAGAAGAGCTGGGCATGGTGGCACACGCCTTTAATCCCAGCACTTGAGAGGCAGAGGTAGGAGGATCTGAGTTCGAGGCCACCCTGAGACTACATAGTGAATTCCAGGTCAGCCTGGGCTAGAGTGAAAGCCTACCTGGAAAAAAAAGCAAACAAACAAACAAACAAACAAAGTGAGAAGAGATTAGTGAAGTTGCTAGTGAAGCTTCTCTGCACTGTTTTGTCTTTGTGCCAGTAGCTAAGAGGTTATGTGCTGCGCATCAGGAAACCTGAGCTTAATCCTTGGCCCTCCGACCCTGGCTGAACACCCTCACCAAAGTCACCTGATTCCATTTCCTTCTTTCCTTCCTTCCTTTTTTTTTTTTTTTTTTTTTTTTTTTTTGAGGTAGGGTCTTGCTCTAGCCCAGACTGACCTTGAATTAACTATGTAGTTTCTGAGTGGCCTTGAACTCACAGCAGTCCTCCTACCTCGGCCTACCAAGTGCTGGGATTACAGGCGTGAGTCACCATTCCTGGTGATTTCCTCATTTGTTGCAGTCAGGTTCGCATTGCTGGTAGAAATCACCCAATCAAGAGCAGTTTGTGGGAAAAAAAAAAAAAAAAGAGGCTTATTTTGGTTTATAGGCTGGAGGGGAAGCTCCATGATGGCAGGGAAAATGATGGCATGAGCAGAGGGTGGATATCACCCCCTGGCCCATACAAGGTGGACAATAGGAACAGGAGAGTGTGCCAAACATGGCATGGGGGAAATTGGCTATAACACCTATAAGCCGGCCCCTAACAATACACTGCCTGCAGCAGGTGTTAATCCCCAAATCTCCATCAGCTAGGAACCTAGCATTCAGAACATCTAAGTTTATAGGGGACACCTGACTCAAGCCACCACATTCCACGCCTGGCCCCCATAAACTGATAACTATGATTTAAAATGCAGTACATTCAGTCCAGCTTTAAAAATCTCCATAGTTTTTTTTTCTTTCTGTTTTTTAAAAAATTTTTATTAGCATTTTCCATGATTATAAAAAATATATCCCATGGAATCTTTCTGGTTTTTTTGAGTAGGGTCCCACTCTAGCTCAGGCTGACCTGGAATTCACTCTGTAGTCTCAGGCTGGCCTTGAACTCACAGTGATCCTCTTACCTCTGCCACCCAAGTGCTGGGATTAAAGGTGTGCACCACCACGCCCGGCTCAAAAGTCCCCACAGTTTTGATCAATTCCAATAATGTTCATATATCCTCATAATCCAAGATCTTTTAACTGAGCCATAATACCAAAATAACCTAAAAAAAAAAAATGGAGTCGGGCATGGGGGCGCATGCCCTTTTAATCCCAGCACTCAGGAGGCAGAGGTAGGTTAGTCTCTTGCTAACAGACTGGTGAGGCTACCATCTTGGAAATAGACCCTTCCAATCAAGTTTTATAAGTATGCACCCTCAGCTACTTTCTAGAAAACAAGCTTGTATCAGTCACCTGCTCACTCTGCAACAAAACACCTGATGACAAAAATCACTCTAACCTGGGTGTGGTGCCACAAGTCTTTAATTCCAGTACTTGGGAGTCAGAGGTAGGAATTTTTTTAAAAATTATTTATTTATTTATTTGAGAGCGACAGACACAGAGAGAAAGACAGATAGAGGGAGAGAGAGAGAATGGGCGCGCCAGGGCTTCCAGCCTCTGCAAACGAACTCCCAACGCGTGCGCCCCCTTGTGCATCTGGCTAACGTGGGACCTGGGGAACCGAGCCTCGAACCGGGGTCCTTAGGCTTCACAGGCAAGCGCTTAACTGCTAAGCCATCTCTCCAGCCCCAGAGGTAGGAATTTGAGGCCAGTCTGAGACTACGTAGTAAATTCCAGGGCAGCCTGGGCTGCAGTGAGACCCCACCTCACACAAACAAATCAGTTTAAGGGAGGAAGGGTTTATTTCCGTTCCCAGTTCCAGGTTACAGGTCACTGTGGCAGGGAGGGCACGGTGACTGGAGCTTGAAGTAGCTGGTCACATTCAGTCCACAGTAAGGAAGCACAGCAGAAATTGATAAAGGCTGCTGCTTTCAATAATAATCATATTTAAGTGCATAATTTGTATATTATGGGAAGATGGGCTCTTGGGGGCCTGTGAGCCTGCCCAATGTCATTTTTCTCTAACTTAAATCTCATGATGTCTTATGAAGCTATACAAATATTATATTAAAGCATTTACTTGAATGTATTCAATAGAAATGAAAACACCAATAGCTTCTGACCCTTTTTGTTTGAAAAGAAATCCTGTATCATTGATTAAAAAATAAAAAACTAGGTGTGTGGTGGCGCACGCCTTTAATCCCAGCATTCGGGAGGCAGAGGTAGGAGAATCACCAGGAGTTCAAAGGTCAGTAAAAAAAAAAAAAGTAAAAAATTCAAATAACAAATGAATGACTCAGCGGGTAAGAGCCCTTGCTGAGCAAGCCAGGTGATCCCCAAACTCACACAACCCCAGAGGCAGTAGTGTGCTGTAAGTCCAGCCCTCCTAGTCAGAGATGGGAGGCGGAGATGGGAGAATCCCTGGAAGCTCATGGCCAGCCAGCCTGGATGAACAAGAGACCGCCTTAAACAGGGTAGAAGGAGAAGACCGCCCTTGAAGTCCTCTGTCCTCTACCTGCTAACCATGGCGTTGCGTACCCACAGTCTCACACATGCACTAATGTCACACACACGTACATACATGATGCGCAATGTTACATACGTGAAGATAATTTTGTTTTCAGGAGGTGCTTGAGATAGGGTCTCACTCTAGTCCTGGCTGATCTGGAATTCACTATGTAGTCTCAGGCTGATTTTGAACTCACAGAGATCCTTCTACCTCAGCTTCTTGAGAGCTGGGATTAAAGTTACGGGCCACCATGCCAGGCACAAAGATAACTTTTGAAAATTCTAACATGAAGGGAAGAATGTATATTTTATGATTATTTTTTGAGGTAGGGTCTCACTATAGCCTAGGCTGCCCTGGAATGAATTCACTATGTAGTCTCAGGGTGGCCTTGAACTCACCAGCAATCCTCCTATCTCTGCCTCTTGAGTTCTGGGATTAAAGGTGTGTGCCACCATGCCTGGCAGAATATCTCTCTCTCTCTCTCATACATATATATATATGTATTTATTTATTTATTTGAGGTAGGGGTTTCATTGTAGCTCAGGCTGACCTGAAATTCACTATGTAGTCTCAGGGTGGCCTCAAACTCAAGGCACTCCTCCTACCTCTGCCCACCCCCTAAGTGCTGGGATTAAATGCTTGTACCACACGCCTGGCTCTTATTCATTTATTTGACGGAGAAAGAGAGAGAGAGAGAAGGGTGTGGGGGGCAGAATAAATGGGCATGCCAGGGCCTCAGAATCTATATTTTTTTTAAAAGGGGACTTTTGGGTAGGTTGGCCATATACTAGCCACACCAAAGGAAGCCTAGGAAGAGAAATAAACAGAAACATTGCAAAATATACTCTTTTACTGAAAAATGAAGGTGTATAAGTTATCATCAACTACAGAAGAGAAGCAGAAGAGACCAAGATCTTCCAGAAAGGAGGAAACTCACCAGAATCTCGCTGAGGCACCAGCAGCCCCCATCCAGAGCCTGTCTGGCAGGCAGTGCAAGCAGCAGGGCCAGAAACGAGGTGAGGGGATTTTCCAATCACATCAGCCATCCGGAAAAGCCAAGAAACCAGAAAGGGAAGACACCAGAGACCAGCTGAGCAGCTGCTGAAGGAGACCCAAATGATACCAGCTGAGCAGCTCCAGTTTGACTCCAGGCACCCTGCAAGGTCTCCCATGGCCCAACTGTCAGGGCCAGAACATCTGGAGAACTCATTCACCACCCCACCCCACCCCCACCCCGCCACCACCTGGCAGTCAGAGGTATCAAGGTGGGCACTCAGCATTGGTGAGAGTGGAAGCCATCCCAAAAGGTAACAGCCTACTTATACAAAGCCAGAGACATAGGCCTGCACTGGAAATGTTAATCTCTGTTTCCATGTCTGGAAAGATTAGGTATTACATTTGACTGATATATTCTGGTTGGCTTTACCCTTCTCAAATAAACTGTATTTTCGTGTTGACTATTGTTGCTTTTGATGGTTCCTGATTTTTATTTATTTTTAATTTTTAATTTATTTATTGTTTCCTGATTTTTAGGGCCTTTGTCTTTTGTTTCTTTTTTAAATATATTTTTATTATCATAATTTTTTAATTAACAACTTTCATGATTGTAAACAATATTTCATGGTAATGCCCTCCCTCTCTCCACTTTCCCCTTTGAAACTCCATTCTCCATCATATCCCCTCCTCCTCTCAACCAGTCTCTCTATTTTGATGTCATGATCTTTTCCTCCTATTATGATGGTCTTGTGTAGATAGTGTCAGACACTGTGAGGTCATGATATCCAGACCATTTTGTGTCTGGAGGAGCACATTGTAATTATTTTGTTTTTTGAGGTAGGTTCTTACTTTAGCTCAGGTTGACCTGGAATTCACTGTGTAGTCTCAGGGTAGCCTTGAACTCACAGTGATCCTCCAACCTCTGCCTCCCAAGGGCTGGGATTAAAGGCATGCTCCACAATGCCCACCCCTTTGTCTTTTTCTTTCTTAAGCCACTATTGGGGTCAGGGACTGACTGGACCCAGGATGACTTGGAACTTGTTTCAGACTAGAAATCATTACCTCCCAGTTGATAGCATTAAGGGTGTGGGGCAACACACACCCTTAGGGACTTTGGCTTTACTAGATTATCTATGTAGTTTAATCCCCACACTTATATAAATGCTCTGTGTTGGATTTGATTGAATGTCTATATTGTTCATTTGGATTTTAGAATTTTCCAGTAATTTGCTTCACCCAGTCTACTACAACACTTAGAATAGCAGGCAAACTCAACACCTGGGGTCACTACTGATGTTTCTCTTGGAGTATAAAAGCTATACATGACACCTTAAACTCCTACACTGAAGATATATAAAGTTGGATTTATACGGCTAAGAACACTGCAGATAATGAGAAAACCCAAGCATCAAACTAATTCAAGATGCAAAAATCTCTACATTATAATACAAGAAACACAAAAATTCAAGACATTACAACACCCCTACAAAATTATAAATATATCAGAAATGACCTCCAGTGAGACTGCTTTAGATGAAATGCCTGACAACGATTTCAAAAAAAAAAAAAAAAGATTATATCTATGCTCAAAGAAATCAAAGAAAAAAAATTCTAAGAATCAAAGAAGTAAACCAACTCCTGAAGGAATCCCAAGAGAACATAGGTAAACAAACTTAATGAATTAAGTAGGTCAACACAAAACATGAATAAGGAAATAGAAATAATGAAAAAATTCCAACCAGAAATACTAGAAATGAGAAAACAGAGTAAATCAAATAGAGAAGTCTGTAGAAAGTCTCACTGGTACAATGGGTCTAGGAGAGGACAGAATAACTAAACTAGAAGACCAGATGGCAGATCCAATACAGTCCAACAAAGAGAAAGACAAATAGGAAGGCAGAAATGGGAGTTTCAAGACATTCCAGACACTTATGAAGAGATCAAACATAATAATTCAGGGCAGGGCTGGAGAAATGGCTTAGCAGTTAAGCACTTGCCTGTGGAACCTAAGGACCCTGGTTTGAGGCTTGAATCCCCAGGACCCATGAAAGCCAGATGCACAAGGTGGTGCATGCATCTGGAATTCATTTGCAGTGGCTGGAGGCCCTGGCTTGCCCATTCTCTCTCTGCCTCTTTTTCTCTCTGTTGCTCTCAAATAACTAAATAAAAATATCCAAAAAAAAAAAAAAAAAGATTCAGGGCATAGTAGAATTTCACTGTAAAGGCATAGTATGCATTTTCTTTTTTTCTTTTTTTAATTCTTCATCACACTTTATTGTTCCTCAGAGACACACCTGGACCCACCCCATCTCTGTTCTTCCTATGACCTCAAGGGGAAAGGAGCCGCCACCCAGAGCAATAGGCTGAAGCCTGAGATGGCCAGGGGCGGGTGACCTTCCGGATCCAGGACAGGTAGGGGGCCACATCGATGGCCACCGGTGGTTTGAAGACATCAGTGCAGGTTTTGGAGCTGAAGGACAGGATCCCGTCCACCTGCTTTTTGCCACAGACAAGGGGACCGCCAGAGTCACCCTGCCAGAGAGAAGGACACAGATCAGCCTCTACACCTGTGGTGGGGAGCAGGGGACCCTGGATCCTGGGAGACACTGAGGCTATGTCCAAGCCCCACAGTGCCCTCCCACCTGCCCCTCTCCTCCCTTCCTTCTTGTCTTCTTTCCTTCCTTCTTCGCTTGCTTTCCTCCTCCGTCCCCCCATTTTTGGGGGGTGGTTCAAAGTAGGGTCTCACTCTAGCTCAGGCTGACCTGCAGTTCACTCAGGGTGGCCTTGAACTCACAGCAACCCTCCTGCCTATGCCTTCCAAGTGGAGTGCTGGGATTAAAGGTGTGTGCCACCTCACCCAGCTTCTCCCTCCCTTTTTGTCTTCCTTCTCCCCTTTCTCCCTTGTCCTCCCTCCCTTGCTTCCTGCTCTTTTTCACTCTCCCCCAGCCCTACCACTCAGGACCTTTGCATGCACTGTGCTCTGGGCCCACAGGGTCTGTGATGTTAGTTCAAATCATATCTCTGCCCTTCTGATGTAACTCTGGACATCTTCATCCTCCTCCCTGTGTCTGGTTTCTCCATCTGAGACATGGGGTGAATGCCAGTCCCACTCTCCCAGACTCTCCAGAGAGTGGGTTGCTGCTCTGGCATGGAACAGATTTGATTTGTGTGTGTTGCCAGACTACGTGTTCACACCCATCACCTTGCTGGGGGCTTGGCCCTTGGCTTCAGCTGTGATGGCGCATAGTAAGTATTTTCAACAAAATCATAGAAGAAGGGCTGGAGAGATGGCTTAGCAGTTATGCACTTGCCTGTGAAGCCTGAGGACCCTGGTTCAAGGCTCTATTCCCCAGGACCCACATTAGCCAGAGGCACAAGGGGGTTCACATGTCTGGAGTTCGTTTGCAGTGGCCGGAAGCCCCAGAGCACCCATTCTCTATCTCTTTCTCTGCCTCTCTCTCTCTCTCTCTCTGTCTGTCACTCTTAAGTAAATAAGTAAAATAAAATAAACTTTAAAAAATCCTAGAAGAAAAAAAAAAATCATAGAAGAAAACTTCCCCCCAAGTAGGGGAAGTGATGACAATACAGATATAGGAAACCATAGAATGCCAAACAGACAAAATCCAGAAAGAACCTCTCATCATCATATTATAACAACTAGACCTATAACAAATATGGAGATCCAAGCAGTTATAAAAAAAATCTCCCAACTAAAAGATGTCCAGGCCCAAATGGATTCACTGGTGAATTGTACCAGACCTTAATGGAAAAACTAACACCAATGCTTCTCAAACTTTTTCATAAAATAGAAAAGGAAGGAATCCTATCAAATTCCTTCTACAAAGCCAACATCATCCTGATACCAAAACCAGACAAAGACAGAACAAAAAAAGAAAATTACAAACCAGTACTGGAAGTCTTAGCCATAGCAATAAGGTAAGAGAAACACATAAAAGGGATATAAATTGGAAAGGAAGAAATCAAATTATCATTATTTGCAGATGATATGATTCTATACATGAGGGACCATAAAGACTCTACCAGTAAACTGTTAGAGCTGATAAACACTTACCACAACATAGCAGGATAAAACACAGAAATCATTAGCCTTCCTATATTCTAACAACACACAGAAGATGAAATAAAAAAATCACTCCAATTCACAATGGCATTAAAAAAAATGAAAGGGGCCAGGCATGGTGGCACATGCTTTTAATCTCAGCACTTGGGAGGCAGACATAGGAGGATCACATTGAGTTCAAGGACACCCTGAGATTACCGAGTGAATTTCAGGTCAGCCTGGGCTAAAGCAAGACCCTATCTCAAATAACCAAAAAAACCAAAAAAACAAAAACAAACAAACAAACAAACAAACAAAAGTACCTTGGAATAAACCTAGCCAAGGATGTGAAGGATCTCTACAACGAAAACTTTAAATTACTCAAGTGAGAAATTGCAGAAGACACTAGGAAATGGAAAGAACTCCCTTGTTCTTGGATTGGAAGAATCAATATTGTGAAAGTGGCAATCTTACCAAAAGCAATCTACATGCAATCCTCATCAAAATTCCAACTATATTCTTCACAGAAATAGAAAAAACAATCCAAAAATTGATTTGGAAGCCCCCAAAATCTTGGCTATCTAAAACAATTTTGAGCAACAAAAATAAGGCTGGTGGTATCACTTTACTGGATTTTAACCTATATTACAGAGCCATAGTAACAAAAACAGCATGGTACTGGCACAAAGACAAACATGTAAATCAATAAAACAGAATAGAGGACCCAGATGTAAGTCCAGGTAGCTACAGCCACTTGATCTTTGACAAAAATACTCATTGGAGAAATAACAGCCTGCCTCTTCAACAAATGGTGCTAGGAAGACTGGATATGTGTCTGTAGAAGGATGAAAATAGATCCTTATCTTGCTCCATGCACAAGAATTAAGCCCAAATGGATCAAAGACCTTAAAATCAGACCTGACTCTGAAACTGCTAGAGGAAAAAGTAGGGGAAACCCTTCAATATAGTGGTATTGGCAAAGACTTTCTTTTTTAAAAATATATTTATTAAAGACAGAGAGGGGGAGAGAGAGAGAGAGAGTGAGAATGGGCACACCAGGGCCTCAAGCCACCGTAAATGAACTCCAGGTGCATGTGCCACCATATGCATTGGGCTTATGTGGGACCTGGAGAATCGAACCTGGGTCTTTAAGCTTTGTAGGCATGCACCTTAACTGCTAAGCCATTGCTCCAACCCTTTTTTTTTTTAAATGTTTATTTTATTTATTTATGAGAGAGAGAGAGAGAGAGAAAATGAGTGAAGACTTTCTGAATATAACCCCAGCTGCTCAGGACATAAAATCACAGATCAACCACTGGGATCTCATGAAATTGCAAAGCTTTTGTACAGCAAAGGACACTGTAAATAGAGCAGAGACAACCTATGGAACATGTGAACATTTTTGCCACCTATATATCTGACAGAGGATTAATTACCAAGATACACAAAGAACTCAAAAAAACTAAATAATAAGAAATCAAATAACCCAGTTAAAAAATGGGCTATGGGCGCTGGAGAGATGGATTAGTGGTTAAGCGCTTGCCTGTGAAGCCTAAGGACCCTGGTTCAAGGCTCAATTCCCCAGGACCCATGTTAGCCAGATGCACAAAGGGGCACATGCATGTGGAGTTCATTTGCAGTGGCTGGAGGCCCTGGTGCACCCATTCTCTCTCTCTCTCTCTGCTTCTTTCTCTCTCTCTCTCTCTCTGTCACTCTCAAATAAATAAATAAAAATGAACAAAAATAATTATAAAAAAATGGGCTATGGAACTAAATAAAGAGTTCTCAAAAGAAGCAGTACAGATGGCATGTGAACATGTTTTAAAAAAATGCTCTAGGGCTGGAGAAATGGCTTAGTTGTTAAGGTGCTTGCCTGTGAAACCTAAGGACCCAGGTTCAATTCGCCAGGTCCCACATAAACCAGATGCATATGGTGATGCATGTGCCTAGTTTGCCACTACCATTCTCACAAAGTATAATAATAATAATAAATAATAAATAATAATAAAAATAATGATAATTTGATTTCTTCCTTTCCAATTTATATCCCTTTTATGTGTTTCTCTTACCTTATTGCTATGGCTAAGACTTCCAGTACTGGTTTGTAATTTTCTTTTTTTGTTCTGTCTTTGTCTGGTTTTGGTAGATAAAAATAAATCTAAAAAAAGTTCTCTCTCTTTCTCTGCCTCTTTTCTCTCTCTGTCTGCCTGTTGCTCTCAAATAAATAAATAAAAATAAACAAAAAAATATTAAAAAGGGCAGGAGAGATGGCTTAGTCGTTAAGCACTTGCCTGTGAAGCCTAAGGACCCCAGTTCGAGGCTCAGTTCCCCAGAACCCACATTAGCCTGAAGCACAAGGTGGCGAATGCATCTGGAGTTCATTTTCAGGGGCTGGAGGTCCATGGGGCGCCCATTCTCTTTCTCTCTCTGCCTCTTTCTCTCTCTGTCTGTCACTCTCAAATAAATAAATAAAAATAATCAAAAAAATTTAAAAAATTTTCTATATCTCTAGCCATCAGGGAAATGCAGATTAAAACTACTTTGAGATTCCCTCTCATTCCTGTCAGAATGGCGACCATCATGAAAATAAATGACAATAAATGCTGGCAAGGATGAGGAAAAAGAGGAACCCTTCTTCATTGTTGGTGGGAATGTAATATGGTTCAGCCATTGTGGATGGAAATCAGTGTGGTGGTTCCTGAGATAGCTAAAAATAGATGTACCATATGGCCCAGCTATACCACTCCTAGGCATATATCCTAAGGACTCATCTCACTACCTTAGAGATACTTGCTCAACCATGTTTATTGCCGCTCTGTTCACAATAGCTAGGAAATAGAACCAGCCTAGATGTCCCTCAACTGACGACTGGATAAGGAAGATGTGCCACATTTACACAACGGAGTTCTACTTGGTGGTAAAGAAAAATGAAGTTATGAAATTTGCAGGAAAATGGATGGATCTGGAAAGGATTATACTAAGTGAGGTCACCCAGGCCCAGAAAGCCAAATGTCACATGTTCTCTCTTATATGTGGATCCTAGCTACAAATGATTAGAATTTTATGTGAGTAGCAATAAAACTCAGTGGCAGAGGCCAGTAAACTAGAAAGGAGATATAAAGGGAATATAAAGTGAGAGAGGGGGAGGACTTAATAGGATGGTATTGTATATATGTAAGTAGAAGAACAGATTAATGGGTGTGAAAAGGCCTGAGATTGGGGGAAGAGACTGAGTAAAGGAAAGGCAGAGGGAGGGCTAATAAAAATTTGAGAGGATATAAATAAGTCATATGGAAATCTGTTTAGACAATGGAACCCTCAGGAGCTGTAGATTGTTACTAGAAAAATTTCAGTGCCAGGGATGGGATACTTTCCAGTGAGTTGTTGGCCAGAGGCCCCTGATATCCCCAAAACATTACAGGACATTGCCATGGCTCTTGATTTCCCACCAGGAATAGATAATAAGACCCTATTGCTGAAGACTCCACATACTTGGGCTACAAGGCACTGAGAAGTCCTGATGGAGCTGAGCTGAAAACCTCCTCCATGTAGACCAGCTGACAGAAAGCTGGAAACAGCCATTCTGCATGCAGTTCAATGGGAGAGAGGGAAATCACCAATGAAGATACTCAACAGTGGACGCTGCAAGCCTTATATTTGGCCAGCCAGGCCAAATGAGCCAATGGGTGCAATAGTGGCATGTCTGTCATGGTGGAAACCAACTGCCTTCTAATTGGACTGAAGGTCCACTCCATGGGAGGGAATACATCCCTGATACTGAAAACCTATAACAGGGGTAATTATGAGACCTAGAGGTATAACGTCTGCTGCTGTCTGGCTAAATGTATATACTGTGCTCATCAAGCTGCCAAGTAAGCACTTCTCTTAATGTTCATACCCATATATTAATGCTACTCTTACTTTTGGTAGAGGACCTTCTCCTTTCAGATGTCAGTGACCTTGGGATGACTCAGAAAGCATCATGGTGCTGGGAAGAAGTGACAGAGGAATGCTCAGTACTGAAATATCTCTATTATACCTTCCAAGGCTTAGGGTCCATTGTGGAAGAGGTGATAGAAAGAATGTAAGAGCCAAAGGAAGGGTAAGACTCACTACAATGCATTCCTTCATACAAAAAATGGCCTGGACATCCATGACCTCACAGTGCCTGACACTACCTACACAAGACCATCATAATAGGAGGAAAATATGGTGACATTAAAATAAAAGAGAGACTGATTGAGAGGGGGTAGGGGTATGATGGAAAGTTGAATTTCAAAGGGGAAAGTGGGGTGTGGGAGGCAATTACCATGGGTTATTGTCTATAATTATGGCAGCTGTCAAAGGAACACTTTTTTATTGGTCTCAACTAAATGTTTTTTGTCTATTCTAATATAAAACATAAATATTGAAGTTCACTTCAAATGTTATAATTTAAATTTCTTAGATGCTTTATGAGATTTATCACTCTTCTCTTGCTTATTTTTCAGATGATGATTTTTCAAAACATTTTTCTATGTTCTTCTATCTAATGCCTAACTGAGATTTAAAATTCAAGTGTAGTGTCATCGTAGAAGATGAATCTAGACCTGGTGGTGGCAGTTTATCCCAGATGTGGACATTGTTCCTTCCCAATGATTTATTTCTCTTGGTGACACAATCCTGCTGTCCTTAACAAAACTCAGTTGTTTTTTTTTTCTTGGTTTTTCGAGGTAGGGTTTTTCTTTAGCCCAGGCTGACCTGAAACTCACTATGTAGTCTCAATCTCAGGGTGACCTGGAACTCACAGCGATCCTCCTACCTCTGCCTCCCAAGTGCTGGGATTAAAGGCGTGCACCACTACGCCTGGATAAAACTCCTTTTTAGAGGATTCATAGGTGAGCATTACACTGAGTGGAGCATGAAGGCTATGTACTCTTATAGAATTATTCAATTAATCTGTATGTAAAGTTTGCACGAAAATCTCTCTGTGTGTGTGTATGTACATGTGTGTGGTGGTGGTGGTTTTCCCTGGTCCACAGATTTTTGGAAGAATTAAGCAGTTTTTTTTTTTTTGTTTGTTTTGTTTTTTTGAGGTAGGGTCTCACTCTGGTCCAGGCTGACCTGGAATTAACTATGTAGTCTCAGGGTGGCCTTGAACTCTCAGTGATCCTCCTACCTCTGCCTCCCAAATACTGGGATTAAAGGCGTGCACCACGATGCCTGGCTGAATTAAGCAGTTTTTATTTTTATTTTTTTTTAACTTTGGTTTTTCAAGATAGGGTCTTGCTCTAGCTCAGGCTGACCTGGAATTCACTATGTAGGGTAAGGGTGGCTGGGAACTCATGGCTATCTTCCTACCTCTGCCTCCTGAGTATTGGGATTAAAGGTGTGTGTCACCATGTCTGAGCAATTACTTTTAATATTATTTCAAGTCAAGTGCCACATAATGATATTTTAGTCAGTGATGGCCTTTTATTTTTTATTATCTTTTGGTTTTCAAAGGCACAGTCTCACTATAGCCCAGGCTGACCTGGAATTCACTATGTACTCTCAGGGTGGCCACAAATTCATGAGGATTCTTCTACCTCAGCCTCCAGAGTGCTGGGATGAAAGGCATGTGTCACCTTGCCTGGCTAAAATTATTTTTATTTATTTACAAGCAGAGAGAAGAGAGACAGAGAGAATGGGTGTCCAGAGACTCCAGCTCTTGCAAACAAACTCCAGACCCATGTGCCACTTTGTGCATCTGGCTTTACGTGGGTACTAGGGAATTGAACCTGGGCTGTTAGACTTTGCAGGCAAGTGCCTTAACCACTGAGCAATTTCTCTAGCCCCTAAACATTTTTTTTTTTGAGAGCTTTATAACTCAGTTAAACAAGGAAGGTTAAATTAGAACAAAATAGGGCTGGAGAGATAGCTCAGTGGGTAAGGTGCTCGCCTGCAAAGCCTAAGGACTTAAGTTCAATTCCTTAGGACCCACATAAGCCAGATGCACAAGGTGGCAATGCGTTTAGAGTTCATTTGCAGTAGCTGGAGGCCCTGGTGTGCCCATTATCTCTTTCTCTCTCTGCCTCTTCCTCTGTCCCTTTCTGTCAAATAAATAAGATAATTAAAAAAACTAGAACAAAGTAGTCTAAGACCTAACTTTCTAAGATTAACTGTTATGCTGAGCTGTAGGGATGGCTTAGCAGTTAAGGTCTTTGCCTGAGAAGCTAAAGGACAAAGGTTCAATTTCCCAAGACCCACGTAAGGCAGATGCACATGGCGGTGCATGTGTCTGCAGTTTGTTTACAGTGGCTGAAGGCCCTGGTGTGGCCATTCTCTCTATCTGTCTCTTTCTTTTTCATATATATATATATATATATATATATATATATATATATATATATATATATGGGCTGTTATGTTCTCTTCCTAGGCATTTAAAACATAGCTTATTTTTATTTATTTATTTATGAGAGAGAGAGAGAAATGGGCATGACAAGGCCTCCAGCCACTGCAAATGAACTCCAGATGTATGTGCCACCATGTGCATCTGGCTTATGTGGGTACTGAGGAATTGAACTTAGCCTTCCCAGGCAAGCGTCTTAACTGCTAAGCCACATCTCCAGCTCTTCCTACACATTTCTAAGGAGTTGAAATTCTAGTCCTATACTGATTCCCATGAGCCCATTTGAAAATGGGGCATAGACTGATAAAATAACTTCATATTTCTTACCTGCCTGTTCTGAAAATGAACACATATTTTACATTAGCTACTAAAAGAAGCCCCATATGATTTTGAGAGATGACTTGGCAGTTAAGGTGCTTGCCTGCAAAGCCAAATAACCCAGGTTTGATTCCCCAGGACCAGGGTAAGTCAGATGCACAAGGTGGCACATGCATCTGGAATTTGTTTGCAAAGGCTGGAGGCTCTGGTGTGCCCATTCTCTCTCTCTCAAATAAATAAATAAATAATAAAAAATAAGCTCCATAGAATCTAATTGGGTGCACCATTAAATATTTTTTTATTTTTTAATTTTTATTAGCATTTTCCATGATAAATATTATAATAATAAACAAATTTTAGAGATCACATATTCAGGTGGCTTTAAGCTAATAAAAAAGTAACAATGTAGGACTCTTAAGTCATATCTTAAAATACAAGATTGAAGGGATTGTTTTTAGTATAAATTGTTATAGCATATTAAAATAAAACAGCTCTTTATTATGTCATTTCAAGAAGCTATTTTGGTTTAATACAAATATTTACAAATAGAACCTCATAGAAGATAGTTACAGCCTCACCATCCAACTTGCTTCTGTGTTTACTTTTGGTTACTCAATAAACACCAAGAAAATTCTTTTGACTCTCTCCAGTACTAGAAATTCAGGACTTGTGCATGCTAAGAAAACATTCTGTATCCCAACTCCAAGAACATTCTTGTTTGGTTAGAAATGGAGTGGCAAATGGTAGTAATTTTAAGTAGCCATCTTGCAATCTCAGAATACCCTTCCAGGCAATAAAGATGGAAGAAAATGCTTTCTTCAGAATAGCCTTTGATGCTTAGCCTGAGGGCTTCTTGGGCCATAGACATAGATGGCCAAGTTCAACTCCCCAGAAGTTATGTAAAGAGCTAGGTGTAAGTCAGGCATTCTGTAGTCCCCACACTCAGGAGACACAGGTAGGAGGATGGCTGTGAGTTCAAAAATCATCCTGATCCCTCCCCCTAAAAATAACTGACTGCTGCACCCACAATGCATAAACCACAACCCCATAGGGAATACTTGTAACCCCACTGAGGAGTGTCCCCAACAGAATGGAGGCAGGGGCAAGTGAAAAGAAGGTACCAACACATGATGTATCCGTGTAAAATATGTTAATAATAATAATAATAAACATTTTAAAAATCCTGACAACGGGTACAATAGTGGCATGTCTGTCATGGTGGAAACCAGCTGCCCTCTAATTGGACTGGAGGCCTGCTCCATGGAAAGGAATACATCCCTGATACTGAAAACTTAAAACAGGGGTACTCATGAGCCCTAGGGGTGTAATGTATACTGCTGTTTGGCTAAATGTATGTACTATGCTTATCAAACTGCCCAGTAAGCACTTCTCTTAATGTTCATACCCATATATTAATGCTACTCTCACTTTTGGTAGTGAATCTTCTCTTTTCAGAGGGCAGTGACCTTGGGATGACTCAGAAGGTTTCATGGTGCTGGAAAGAAGTGACAGGAGTGCTCTATCACACCTTCCAAGGCTCAGGGTCCATTGTGGAAGAGGTGGTGGAAAGAATATAAGAGCCAAAGGAAGGGTAGGACTTCTTACAATGTGCTCCCCCCAGACACAAAATAGCCTGGATATCCATGACCTCACAGCACTCGGGAGGCAGAGGTAGGAGGATCGCCATGAGTTTGAGGCTACCCTGAGAATACAGGGTGAATTCCAGGTTAGCCTGGGTTAGAGTGAGACCCTACGTTGAAAAACAAAAAACAAAAACAAAAACTTGTAAAGATGGCACAGATACTGGCCCTGACTTTTAAAAAGCTTTTTAAAAGCCATAGGGATGGTTCGGTGGTTAAGGTACTTGCTTGCAATGACTGCCAGCCCCGGATTCAATCCTCTAGTACCTACATAAAGCCAGATGCACAAAGTGGTGCATGCATCTAGAGTTCCTTTGCACCTATTCCCTCTCTCTCTATCTCTCCCAATCTTTCTCTCTGTGTTTGCAAATGAATAAACAAACAAACAAACATTAAAAAAAAAAAAAGTTGGGCGTGGTGGCACATGCCTTTAATTCCAGCAATCTGGAAGCAGAGGTAGGAGGATCATGAGTTTGAGGCCACCTGAGAATAGAGTGAATTCCAGAATTCCAGGTCAGCCTGGGCTAGAGTGAGACTCTCACTTGAAAAAAAAAAAAAAAAAAAAAAAAGAGAGAAAAAAAAAATAGAGACAAAAAAAAAAAAAAAAAAAAGACTAATGATGTCTCCCAAATCCTTCCCGTGGGATTTTGGAGCTGTGGAAGTCAGGAGTGCACTCCCCCAAGGGGAGCAAAGCGAGCTTCTATGAGGAACTACATCTCTCTCTCTCCTACTAATATTCGCCTACCCTTTCTCCATCACAGCCATCTGGACGGCGAAGCGTCCTGTGATGGAGATCAGGCCTTTTACAGTCTTTGAGCTTGCCTGTGCCGTGTGCTCACGCATCAGCGTTTCCGTGGTTTGGGCCTGGCTTTCTTGGGACCCCGTGTCTTGGCTTAACTGGCACTTGACCTTCACCACTCTCCGTGGAAATCCACAGAAGCCAAAGGCGGGAGAGTCCAGGTGCATAGCTGTCAGGTCCCAGGAGAGGAGAAAGACTTGTGTCTGGTTGGGGTGGCCAGCCTGGCAGAAATCCCAAGTCGTAAACTATGGAATTCCATCCGTGTTGAGTGTTTTTTTTGTAGGGTTTCACTCTAGTGTAGGCTGACCTGGAATTCACTCTGTTTTCTCAGGGTGGCCCGGAACTCACAGTGATCCTCCTATCTCTGCCTCCCGAGTGCTGGGATTAAAGGCGTGTGCCACCACATCTGGCTTCCATGTTGAGTTTTATTGTGTACTTGAGAGGGAAGAGAACCAAATCTTATCATGTCAGGCTTCTTTACTTGTAGAAAAGGATGTGGCTGGATAATTCTCTATCAGCAAAGATAGAACACTATCTAGGAAAGAAAAATCGTATCCAGTTTCATAGATTGAAGAAGGACAAAGAGTTTTATCTGAGGGCCCTCACTACAGAGGAAAGAGGATTTCTTCTGGAGCCAAGTCTAACACTTTTTCTCTTATTAAAGTCTTTTTCAAAATAGGGTTTCACTTTAGTCGTGGCTGACCTGGAATTCACTATGTAATCTCAGGGTGGCCTCGAACTCATGGCCATCCTCCCACCTCTGCCTCCCAAGTGCTGGGATTAAAGGTGTGCACCTCATGCCCGTGGAAACAGAAAACAACCAATAGGGCTGGAGAGATGGCTTAGTAATTAAGGCACTTGCCTGCAAAGCCAAAGGACCTTGGTTCAATTCCCCAGGACCCATATAAGCACAAGGTGACCCATGCATATGGAGTTTGTTTGCAGTGGTTGGAGATCCTGGCATTCCCATTCTCTTTCTCTCTGTTTCTATCTCTCTCTGCCTCTTTCTCTCTCTCAAATAAATAAAAATAAATTTAAAAAATATTAGAAAAGAAAGAAAGAAAATGGCCAACAGAGTAAAAGACAGACAAGCATTTAAAAAAAAATTGTTATTTTTATTTATTTATTTGAGAGTGACAGGCAGAGAGAGAAAGAGGCAGAGAGAGAGAGAGAGGGAAAGAAAATGGGCATGCCAGAACCTCCAGCCACTGCAAATGAACTCCAGATGTGTGCGCCCCCTTGTGCGCTTGGCTAACGTGGGTCCTGGGGAAATTGAGCCTCCAACCAGGGACCTTAGGCTTCACAGGCAAGTGCTTAACCTCTAAGCCATCTCTCCAGCCCCAGACAAGTATTCTAAGACCAGAGTATCCCTAGGCTTCTCACAGACTGCCTTTTCACAGATTTCTGTGGGTTTTGCTGCTCCAGGGAGGCAATTTCACCAGAAGATGTTGCATCCATCCTCACTCCCAGCCAACCTGGCTCGAGCAGGAACCTAGAACTTCCAGAGCTCACTTAACACTTCAAGATTGCAAAATATTTATTTCATGTCTCTATCATAACTTTCAAGGGTCCATTATGGAAGAGGTGATGGAAAGAATGTAAGACCCAAAGGAAGGGCAGGACTTACAATGTGCTCTTCCAGACACAAAATGGCCTGGATATCCACGACCTCACAAGTGCCTGACCCTACTTACACAGGCCATCATAATAGGAGGAAAAGATGATGACATCAAAACAAAAGAGAGACTAATGAGAGGGGGAGGGGATATGATGGAGAGCGGAGTTTCAAAGGGGAAAGTGGGGTGGGGAGGAGTTACCATAGTTTATTGCCTTATTGTCTGTAATTATGGAAGTTGTCAATATAAAAAATAAGATACTGCCGGGTGTGGTGGCACATGCCTTTAACCCCAGCACTCAGGAGGCAGAGGTGGGAGGATCGCTGTGAGTTCGAGGCCACCCTTAGACTACATAGTGAGTTCCAGGTCAGCTTGGGATAGAGCAGGACCCTATCTTGAAAAACCAAAAAAAAAAAAAAAAAAAAAAAGAAAGAAAGAAAAGGTTTGTTTCAGTCACCTTAAGGACAGGATTTTGAAATTTTTATTTATTTGCAAGCAGAGATGGGCGTGCCAGCAGGGTCTCTAGTCACTACAAATGAACTTCAGGCACATGTGCCACCTGGTGCATCTGGGTGCATTTACATGGGTATTGGGGAACTGAACCTGGGTTCTCTGGCTTTGCAGGCAAGTGCCTTAACTGCTGAGCCATCTCTCCAGCCCAAGAAAAGGATTTTTTAAGTTCAAGACATTAAAAGTGAACACTATTGATAGTATTATTACCACTGCTGGCATTGAACCCAGGGTCTCTTACACGCACAAAATAAGCACTGTTAACTGATTACAGTTTTAACAGTAGCAGATCATTCTCAAATATCTCTTGTAAGCCATAAAGACTGTGTGGTTGGGAGAGGAGGTGACAACTGTGATCTGTTAAGACGCCTCCTGTTGGGGCGGTTTTCCTCCAGGCCACTGACTTGCCAAGTTATTTAACCACATGACAAGTCACATCATGATCCTGGTTTTAATCTTGTCTTCCAGGGTTATTTTGCTCCTCTCCCAGGTTGTGGGAGGGGTAAAGAGTTCTAGAATGCTAAGCACCACCTCGGCATTTTCCTCATAAGGAAAAGAGATACCACACAGACCCACAGCAGTGCCTACTGTCACCCTGCCAATGACTGGCAGAGCTGGGATTTGAGTCCCAGTTTCTTATCTCTTCCCTTTCCCCTTCTTCCTTCCCTTCCCTTCCCTTCCCTTCCCTTCCCTCCCCTCCCCTCCCCTCCCCTCCCCTTCCCTCCCCTCCCCTCCCCTCCCCTCCCCTTCCCTTCCCTTCCCTTCCCTTCCCTTCCCTTCCCTTCCCTTCCCTTCCCTTCCCTTCCCTTCCCTTCCCCTCCCCTCCCTCCCTCCCTTCCCCTCCCCTCCCCTTCCCCTCCCCTCCCCTCCCCTTCCCTCCCCTCCCCTCCCCTCCCCTCCCCTCCCCTCCCCTCCCCTCCCCTCCCCTCCCCTCCCCTCCCCTTCCCTTCCCTTCCCTTCCCTTCCCTTCCCTTCCCTTCTGCATGGTCTTCCTATATATAGCCCAAGCCGGCCTGGAATTTAGAATCCTCCTGCCTCAGCCTCCTGAGTGTGAGATTATAAGTGTCACCAGGCCAGGCCAATCCTTGCACATTTCAAGTGAGTCTTTTTTTTTTTTTTTTTTCCGAGGTAAGTTCTCACTTTGTAGCCAAAACGGACATGGAATTCACTATGTAGTCTCAGGGTGAATGCATGGCTGTACTCCTACTTCTGCCTCCAAAGTGCTGGGATTAAAGGCATGAGCCCCCACATCTGGCTCCAGTGAATCTTCTTTTAATTTTTATTTATTTATTTGGAAGCAAGAGAGCAAGTAGCAGATAGAGAGAGACAATGGATATGCTAGGGCCTCTAGGTGCTGCTAACAAACTCCAGATGCGTGAGCCACCTGATGCATCTGGCTTTATGTGGGTCCTCGGGAATTGAACATAGGTCCTTTGGCTTTGCAGGCAAGTGCCTTAACTGCTAAGCCCTTAAGTGAATCTTTTAAGATGCTGAAGTACTAGCCTTTCCTGCACAAGCCGGGGAGGGGCCTGCCACAGGAGATAGCAATGGCACAGTGGGTAGTGCCTGAGCATGACCCGCACTTTCCTCATTTATGAAGTATCGGTGATGACCTCTAATTCACTAGCTGATTGTAAATACTCAATGACAACTTGCCCATTTTCCAGTGACATGAATTCTACCCTCAGTGTCTTCTACTCCCTTCCCTCCTGGTGCTTTTGAAATCCCTCTGCCCATGAAAAATCTTCCTCCTTTAACCCCTCAATTTACTCATTACTCATCAAATACTTACTGAGTGCCCTCAATGCACCAGGCAATGTAAGTCTAAGGATACAGCGGGGAGCAAAGTCCCCCAGCTCCCCAGAGCTTCTGATGGGCTGTTAGTGGGACAGGGCAGGGGGCAGGAGACACGAAGCACGCCGTGCACGTAGACAGGGTGTTAGGCAGCGACGGATGCTGGAGGAAGACAGAGCAGAGAGACGGAGCACAGCACATCAGAGGGGGGCTGTGTGTGGTTCCGAAAGGCAGTTCTGAGAAGGCAACATCTAAGCCAGAGCCTGTGGGTGGTAGAGATATGGTTTGAAAACAATTTTCTTTCCCCCAAGCTAGCCGTGATACAGCATCTCCAGGTATATTAGTTACCTCTCACTGCTAAGACAAAATACCTGACAAAAATCAGTTGAAGGGAGAAAGGGCTTATTTCATTTCATTTTTTTTTTTTTTTAATTTATGAGAGAGAGAGAGAGAGGGAATGGGCATGCCAGGGCCTCCAGCCAGCCACTGCAAACAAATTGCAGGTGCATGCGCCCCCTTGTGCATCTGGCTTATGTGGGTCCTGGAGAGTTGAACTGGGATCCTTTGGCTTAGCAGGTAAAAGCCTTAACTGCTTATTTCATTTTATAATCCAAGGTTACAATCCGTCAGGGAGGGAAGGCAAGGCAGCAGGAGCTTAAAGCAGAGCTGGTCACAATCAGCAAGTGAGGAATCAAGAGAGCGATGAATGCTGGTGTTCAACTATCTCTCTCCCTTCTTTTTTCCCTCCCTGAGGTAGGGTGTATCTCTGGCCTGAGACTATGTAGTCTCCAGGTGGCCTCATATACCTACCTCTGCCTCCTGAGTGCTGGGATTAAGGGTGTGCACCAACATGTCTGGTTTGCCTCTCTCCTTTTCAAAAACAAAAATTTAGTTTATTTATGTGAGAGAGAAAGACAGATCGAGAGAAGGAGGCACACACACAGTGAATTGGGCACACCAGGACTTCCTGCCACAGCAAATGAACTCTAGATACATATGCCACTCAGTGCATCTGGCTTTACATGGGCCCTGGGGAATTGAACCCAAGCCATCAGACTTTGCAAACAAGCATCTTCAACTGCTAAGCTATCTCTCCAGCCCCTCTCCTTTTTTCAAAAAAAAAAAAAATTATTTTTATTTATTTGTTTGAGAGATACACACACAGAAATAGGCGGGGGGGGGGGAGAGAGAGAGAGAGAGAGAGAGAGAGAGGGAGGGAGAAGAGAGAATGCGCATGACAGGGCCTCCAGCCACTGCAAACAAATTCCAGATGTGCCACCTTGTGCAGGGGGCTTATGTAGGTCCTGGGGAGTCGAACGTGGGTCCTTTGGCTTTGCAGGTAAGCACCTTAACTGCTAAGCCATCTCTCCAGCCCCCTCTCTCCTCTTTATATAGTCTAGGATCCTAGGGACTAGGATCCTATCCCCGTGGAATGGTGGTGCCCATAAGGTGGGTCTTTCTGTCTTAATTCATTTAATCAAGATAATCCCTCACAGGCATATTCAGAGGCTAACCTAATCTAGAAAACCCCTCACAGGTGCTTCTGTGTCCTGTCAAATTGACAATTAACACAAACCAGCAGAAGAAAAGTTTGGGTTGTGTGAGGCACAGTGGTACACACCTTTAATCCCAGCACTCAGGAGGCTGAAGTAGAAGGATCACTGTGAGTTCGAGGCCAGCCTGAGACTCATGGTGAATTCCAGGTCAGCCTGGGCTACAGCAAGACTCTACCTTGAAAAAGTTTGGGCTGGGCTGGAGAGATGGCTTAGAGGTTAAGGCACATGCCTGAGAAGCCTAAGGACCCAGGTTCTATTCTCCATGTCTCACGTAAGCCAGATGCTCATAGTGGCGCATGTGTCTGGAGTTCTTTGCAGTTGTTTGAAGCCCTGGCATGCCCATTCTCTCTCTCTCTGACTAATAAATAAATAAAAAATAGAAGTTTGGGCTCAGGTGAGTCCTAGGAAGGCATACACGGAGATGTTGTGTCTGGGCTGTGCTCAGCTTTAATGAAGATGGATGAGCCATCAGTGGCCCAAGCTCTGGGAGGCTATGGCTCTCACTGATGAAAGCAAGCTGCCCACTTGCCAAGTCCCCTGAAAGCCCAGGCTGGGTGGAGAGCTCTGGGTCCTAGCTCCTGCTGGTGTTCTGTAGGAGAGTGAACCTTCCTGAGAGTTAATAGGGTTCAGAGTGCTGCTTCTCTGGACCAGAACAATATAGACCCTCTTTTTCTATCTTTCAAGAACAGTCTTGGAAATCTCCACTCCTCCCTGAGGCTGGCTTCCTTCCTCCCAGCCAGGGCTGGAAAGTCGTCCTCTCTTGCTGCTAGCCAAGGCCAGGAGGCCTCTGTGCACTGTTTGGAGGCATCTGCCCTTTCCTGAGGTTGCCAGCTACACTTGGAAAACTGGGAGCTTGGAAAAAAAGGTCACTTGACTTTTATAAAGTGGGGCGTTATGTAATTAAACCTAAATGTCCTCTTTCTTCTCCTAAAGCTCCTTCTCAAGGTAATAGTTCCCATGAATGTCAACTCAGGAAGACTTACTCAAGAAAAAGAGGTGGGAGTGGGGTTTGCCAAACTGTGAACTTGGAACACACACACACACACACACACTACAAGAAGAGAAGTGGGGGAGACCAAAACGTAGTCCTACACATGAGGTTAACTTGGGAAATACAGGATGATTTTCATTTCGTGTAAATTTTCCTGAGTGAAACTTGCTTTTTATTGTGAATTGCTCTGAAAAGGAAAATAAAATAAAATAAAGTAAAATAAAATAAAATAAAATGAAATAAAACTTTCAAATTTAATGGAGCCTTCAGAAAAGGAACCCTGGGTCTTACCAGGGATTCTAGCCTCTGGAATGTCAACATTCACCTGGAGTATGGATCGTGGTTCTCCGACCTCCCTGCTTCATGTCACAAAGCTCATGGCAGCTTCCTGTGCAATGTATGGTTTTGAACAATGAACGCATTATGCAGATCACATAGGAGTTCCTCCCCACCATCACCTTCCTCCTGGTTATTGCACTTAGCTCAGGGATGCTGACAGAGAAAAGAAAGCCCTGTTTTTATGTGGGTGGGTTCAGAAACTGAGAAACCAAACTGCAAGTCCATCTATCACCAAATCTGTAATGAGTTTCAGAAAATGAAATTAGCCTTTTCTTTTTCTGTTTCTTACAAATATCTCTTGGTTTTATCTAGAAACAGAAGCCAACACAGGCCACTTTGTCCCACAAGTTTTTGCCCTGAAAGTATTTTTTTCCTCCTCGTTGGTTCTTCTACTTAATTTCTAGGATCAGTCCCGGTTAGTGTTACCCTAACAGGAGACATCTTAAGGGGCAAAGCAAATGAACCCTGCATTAGCCCTGCAGAGATCTGGAAGCTGGTACCAGTGTGTGCCGAGACATAGGCATGTGCCTCTCGTGCCCATATCTATGTGTGGCCCACTCCAGATTCTGATAGTTGTCCAGAATGGAGGAGAAAGAGAGAGAGAGAGAGAGTCAGAGTCATATGTGTGTGAATGTTGAGTGGTGCACACACGTGTGGTATGTGTGCCACCTGCCATCATGCAGAGTCCAGAGGAAGATGTTGGGTGTCTTCCTCTCTCACTCTTCTGCCTTATTTTCCTGAGACAGAGCCTCTCACTGGCTGGCCAGGGGATCAGCAACCCTTCTGTCCCTGCCCCCTTCAGCACTGGGGTTACAAGCATGTGCTGCCATGCCAGGCTTCTCATGTGGGTGCTGGGGATTGAACTTGGATCCTCATGTGTAATTACACAGCAAGTGCTCTTACCTGCTGAGCCATTTTGCAAGCCTGAAGAATAGATATGTGTGGTTGTTCTGATGTAAAATGTCCCCCGTATACATATGTGCTTGAACACTTAATTCTCAGGGGCTGATGCTGCTCTGGAAGGTTGTTGAACCTTTAGGAGTTGGAGCCTTGCTGGGTAAAGTGTGATAGCAGGAGTAGGACTTCAGTTGTTACGGCCCATCACTGCCTGCATCTCTCTCTCTCTCTCTCTGCTTCCTTCCCGACGATGTGATACAGGCTGCCTGCTCAGGCCTGCCATGTCTTCCCCATCATGAGGAACCCTGCCTGCCCTATAACTGTAAACCCAATTAAACTCTTCTTCCATAAGCTGCTTCTCCTTGTCTTTCTTTTCTCTCCTTCCTTCTTTCTTTCTTTCTTTCTTTCTTTCCTTTCTTTCTTTCTTTCTTTCTTTCTTTCTTTCCTTTCTATCTTTCTTTCTTCCCTCCCTCCTTCCCTCCCTCCCTCCTTCTCTCTCTCTCTCTCTCTCTCTCTCTCTCTCTCTTTCTTTCTTTCTTTCTTTCTGGTTTGTTTTCTGTCTCGACAACAAGAAAGGAACTGCTATAATATTTTAAACAACATCCCAGCCAATGTACACATTGAAGAACACCAGCTTACTCCTTGAACCAGAGTCTTTCTGTTTCCATAAGACATTCAGTTAAGACTTTGAGCCAGGCGTGGTGGTGCACACCTTTAATCCCAGCACTCGGGAGGCAGAGGTAGGAGGATTGTTGTGAGTTCGAGGCCACCCTGAGACTACATAATGAATTCCAGGTCAGCCTGGGCTAGAGTGAGACCCTACCTTGAAAAAGAAACAAACAAACAAAACACACAAAAAAAAGCTTTGGTAAGTGTGTGACTCCCTACTGAGGGTCTGGGTCCATCCTAAGAGTCAATGACAGTTCTCTTTCTAAGCAATTTTAGGTGCAGATTTACAGTTACTCTTTTCTGCTACCAGTGACCCTCCCTTTACTCTTAGCCTTTCCTTCCTTCCTTTTTTTCTTTTTTTTTTTTTTTTTTTGAGGTAAGGTCTCACTCTAGTCCAGGTTGATCTGGAATTCACTCTGTAGTCTCAGGCTGGCCTCAAACTCACAGCGATCCTCCTACCTCGGTCTCCTCAGAGCTGGGATTAAAGACGTGGGCCACCACGCTCGGCTCTCCTCTCTTTCTCCCTTTTACTTCTTTCTTGTTTTCCTGAGTAGGTTAAAGAAGCCCTGTACCAAGATCCCATGGTAAAAATGACTTAGGATAAAGCCTTGTCTTGCAGAGGCAGTCTTGGTGGGAAGTCAGGCCGAGCAGGCCGTGTCGGCAGGGTCAGCACAGGTCACGAGCAGCTGCCTGCAGCATCTCCGGAGGTGTCGTGGAGAGCGACTGCTTCCAGATAAGTAATCTTCCCACTTACAACCCTCATTACTGGAGCACAGGAGTGCCTGTGTGTGTGTGTGTGTGCATGATCTGTTTCTCAGGAATGGTGTCTACCTTTTCTAAAATGTATTTTAAGAGAGATAGAGAAGAGCCAGGCGTGGTGGTGCATGCCTTTAATCCCAGCACTCGGGAGGCAGAGGTAGGAGGATCGTTGTGAGTTCAAGGCTACCCTGAGACAACAGAGTTAATTCCAGGTCAGCCTGGACCAGAGTGAAACCCTATCTTGAAAAACCAAAAAAAAAAAAAAAAAAGAGAGAGAGAGAGAGAAAGGGGGGGGGGACAGATAGAGAGAATGGGCATGTCAGGGCCTCTAGCAACTGCAAACGAACTCTAGCCTTGTGTATCTGGCTTTACATGGGTACTGGGGAATGGAACCTGGGTCCTTAGGCTTTGCAAGCAAATGCCTTAACTGTTCAGCCATCTCCAGCCCTTGTCTGCATTCATTTTTTTTTTCAAGGTAGGATCTCACTATAGCCCAGGCTGACCTGAAATTCACTATGTAGACTCAGGGTGGCCTTGAACTCCTACCTCTGCTTCCCACATGCTAGGATTAAAGGCGTGTGCCACCATGCCCAGCAGTCTACCTTTCTTTAAAATACCATATTTGCCGGGTGTGGTGGTGCACGCCTTTAATCCCAGCACTCGGGAGGCAGAGGTAGGAGGATCACCATGAGTTCAAGGCCACCCTGAGACTACATAGTGAATTCCAGGTCAGCCTGAGCCAGAGTGAGACCCTACCTCGAAAAACCAAAAAAAAAATAAAATAAAAAATAAATAAATAAATAAAAAATAAAATAAAATACCATATTTTATTCAGATTTTACAAAGGAGTGTGGAAAGGGGAAGGCTGGTAGGTAAGGGGAGATAAAGTAGGGAGAAGAGAAGTACCACATGGAACCCAAAAGCCCATGGGGGCCATGTATAGCCCAGGAGTCCATGTGACCAGATACAGATCTCAGGATAAAGCGTAGAAAGAGAAAAGAAAGTTCAAGGAGCTCCTGCAGTCTACCTTTTTTGAGAGAAGGTCTTTCACTGCCCTGGAATTTACCAATTAATGTAGTCTCTGGGTGGCCTTGAATTTACCGTGCTCCTCCTACCTCTGCCTCCCAAATGCTGGGATTAAAGGCTCACAGCACTGCACCCAGCGTAATTTAATTTATTTATTTTTTTTATTCCCAAATCCTAAGAAAGAGATAAAGACTTACAAAGCCAATCACGGTGGCACAGGCCTATAATCCTAGCATTTGAAAGGTATAGGTTGGAGGCTCAGAAATTCAAGATGAATTTTGGTTCAGTGTGAGCCCAGCCTGGGTAAGTGAGAGAGACCCTTTCTCCAAAAATTTAAACAAGATAAAACAAAAAAGATCTGCTTCTAGCTGTTTGACAAGACATTGAAATTTATGTACCAATTCTGGCCAAGTCACCTTCATTGAGGAGAAGGTGAGGCAGAGGAGGCAGGTTTCATATCACTGTTACTCTGCTGGCTAATTAGAAAACAGATTCATTAAGGCTCTGGCCCCAAGAAAAAGCCCAAAGCACTAAAAGAGACCAACTAGAATTACATCACTCCCTCTGACTCTTCCCTAAGGGCATCCTGGTATTGGAGAGAATGACTCAGGCCACAGAAATGAAGCAAAACAGCCCAATTTCTAATACTGATTATTTTGGACCTTATACAACCTTACACACACAAAAAGGAGGATATTTTGGAGGAAAAAATAAAGGAGTGAGGAAAACAAAGAGTATGGTTTTCTGACTGGGCTGAAAAATAAAACCACGAGGGAAGTTTGAGCTAAACCATAACGTTCTATTCTTTTCCTTCCTCCCTCTGGGTAAAAATCAACATTTTACCCTGCTAAGTGTTAGGACATTCAGATTCCCTAAAATTCTTGGAAGGTAAAGTAGTGGTTTAGAGAGCTTATACTTTTAAAAGTTCATCTTTTATTATAGGAATAGCAGATGTAACTGGGCAGATAAATTAAGTTGGATGATCTTTTCACCATGGCTCCTACAAATAACTGTCACTCCAGTACTGAAACTGTAAGCTTCCTGCCACGTGACTGCCTCACCAAGGTCTTTCCTTTGCCTCCAGCAATACGATGTGCTTAGAAACCTTGCGGTTCTTGCTCAGGCGATGATAGAACACCGACCCTTATATATGATACATGCGCTTCTGTGTTTTCAATTGAGTCAAAGACATGCGGAGGAACCTAGAGATGATCCTTGGGCAGTATCCAAGACAAATCCTGCACCGGAGCCTGCTACTTAGGTTGCCGAGATGGGCTCTGGACACGCTATCCCACTTCCCGGCCGGGCTCTTTCCAGCCTCCAAGACTCCAGCATGCGCGCGCGTGCGCGCACACACACACACACACACACACACACACACACACACGCGCGCGCGCACACACACACACACACACACACACACACACACACACACACGCGCGCGCGCGCGCGCACGAATTCAATTCTGAAAAAATGAGGACCTCATGTTTTAGTTTGGGTCCACAAAGTTCATTGAACCCCACTGAGCCCTGGGGAGAAAGATGCACCCCATCCTCTGTTCCACCTTGAACTTCAAAAAAATTTTTTTGTTTTATTTTTATTTATTTATTTAAGAGTGGTAGACACAGAAAGAGGGGGAGAAAGAGAGAGAGAGAGAGAATGGGCGCGCTAGGGCCTTCAGCCACTGCAAACGAACTCCAGTTGTGTGCTCCCCTTGTGCATCTGGCTAACGTGGGTCCTGGGGAATTGAGCCTCGAACTGGGCTTAGGCTCTACAGGCAAGCGCTTAACTGCTAAGCCATCTCTCCAGCCCCCACCTTGAACTTTTTGGGAGAAGAGTTAATTACTAACACTCATAGCATTTGAAAGCATACATTTTAAGGCTAGTTGAGTTTAAAAAGTTAACGTTATAGGAAGGAAGAACAGAACCTTTATGGGACTTTTACAATAAAATGTTGATTAAGAGAGTCAGATTATGGGGGTGGAGAGTTTAAGGCACTTGCTTGCAAAGCCTGACAACCTGGAATTGATTCCCCAGTACCACATAAAACCAGGTGCACAAAGTGGTGCCTGAATCTAGAGTTTGTATGCAGTGGTCCTGACACCCCATTCTCTTCCTCCCTCTCTCTATGTCTCTCTTGCTCCTTGCAAATAAATAAATACATTTTTAAAAAAAATTTTTGGGATAGGGTCCCTGAAAAGAGGTGTCTTCAGGAGTGGCTCACGGTGGAGTGGCAAGACAGAAATGGATGAGAAAGGTATCCTAAAGGCCAAGAGGAAGACCCCAACCTCAACTTTAGTTTTAAGTTTAAGAAGAATGAAGTTTTCTGATAATTTTGTGTAAGAGGAAGAATTCTAGAGTAAAAATATTCCTGAGGTTAGTTGGAAGACATTGCTGTGTTAGACATTTAGAAATTCAGGTTTAGCCAGGCATGGTGGTGCATGCCTTTAATCCTGGCGCTCAGGAGGCTGAGGTAGGAGGATTGTTCTGAGTTCGAGGCCAGCCTGAGACTACATAGTTTATTTCAGGTCAGCTGGGGTTTAGGGCTCAGTAGTTAAGATGCTTGCCTGCAAAGCCTAAGGACCTGGGTTTGACTCCCCACTACCCACATAAAGCCAGATGTACAAAGTGGCGCATGCATCTAGAGTTCCTTTGCAGTGGCTGGCTGCCCTGGCGTGCTCATTCTATTTCTCTGCCGGGCATGATGACACACACCTTTAATCCCAGTATTCAGGAGGCAGAGGTAGGATTGTCGTGAGTTTGAGGCTAGCCTGAGACTACATAGTGAATTTTAGTCATCCTGGGCTAGAGGAGACTCTACCTCAAAAAAAAAAAAAAAAAAAAGAAAGAAAGAAAGAAAGAAAGAAAGAAAGAAAGAAAGAAAGAAAGAATTCAGGTTTAAAATGACTGAAAAGTGCTTATATAATGACAAGAATGTTTATAAATTTTGGTGAAAATTATTCAAACCAACCTACTTTTCCATTTTTTGGGGGTGGGTGGGTTCAAGGTAGGGTCTTGCTGTAACCCAGGTTAACCTTGAATTCACTCTGTAGTCTTAGGCTGGCCTTGAACTCATGGCAATCTTCCTACCTTTGCCTCCTAGATTTTGAGATTAAAGGCGTGTGCCACCAGTCTCAACCAAATTTCCTTTTCTTCCTTCCTCCCTCTCTCTCTCTCCCTCCCCCTTTCTCTTTCCCTTCTTCCTTTAGCTTGCTAGACAGGCATTAGCAGGCTTGGAGTTTATTGAAGATGGACCCCTCCCTCATGATCAGCTCTTCCTCTTCTTAAGATTTAAAATACCATATGAAAGGGGGGAGAGGGGAGGCATAGGACTTTGTTGAGGTCCATTTTAAGGGAAAAGGACCATTTAAGTTAAGTTCCTCCTGGTCAAAATAGAATCTGAGTTCTACTTCTGGCCTTGGGTGGAGACCTGACTTTCAAGCAAGCGCTTAACCATTGAGCCACATCTCCAGCCCTTCTGAAAATTCATACTATTCAAAATATAGCTTGTTACCTCCTTCCCCTCCAGGTAAGGTCTCGCTCTAGTTCAGGTTGACCTGGAATTCACTATGTAGTCTCTGGGTAGCCTTGAACTCACAGCGATCCTCCTACCTCTGCCTCCCAAGTGCTGGGATTAACGGCATGTGCCATCATGGTTATAGCTCAGTTTTTTTTTTTGTTTTGTTTTTTTTTTTTATGTTTTTTTGAGATAGGGTCTCACTCTAGCCCAGGCTGGCCTGGAATTCACTATGGAGTCTCAGGGTGGCCTCGAACTCACAGTGATCCTCCTACCTCTACCCCCCGAGTACTGGGATTAAAGGCGTGCGCCACCATGCCTGGTTTATAGCTCAGTTTTTAAGATCTCCTCCTTTAAGAGTAAAATAATGGTTATGATCCCCTTAAGATTTAATCCAACTGAGCCATCAATCACCCAACCAGGAGAGTACCCCTCAGAAAAGCTGATGAGCCTGAACACACGCAGAGCTAGGAACAGTAATTATCCCTCAATGAGATAATGTACTTACACCTCTCCTTTAATGCCATTGCTTGTCAATCTTCAATGCTAAACTGGCCTGCTTTTTTGAGTTCTAACTCAAAAAGGGTAACTTTTCCCTTTTCTATCTCTTCTTTAGATACTGGGCCAAATCCCAAGCACATCTCCCTCCCCCCACCCCCCCCCACCCCCGACCCCCCGCTGGGGAGGCTCACCATTTCTCAATAAATCTTTGCTTTCCACACTCATCATCATCTATGTAATTGTTCACAGCTGTGAGATAAGGCAAGCCAGCATGGTGGTGCACACCTTTAATCCCAGTACTCAGGAAACAGACGTAGGAGAATCTGTGAGTTCAAGGCCAGCCTGAGACTACATAGTGACTTCCAGGTCAGCCTGAGCTAGAGTGAGACACTACCTTGAAAAGAGCTGCCCCTCCCCCCCCAAAATAGGCAAGGTAAGAAAATCTGCACCTTCCTTCTGCTTTTTATCTTCCTTTCTTTCTTTTATTCCTCCTTTCTTTTCTTTTTCTCTCCCTTTCATTCTTTAAAATATTTTATTTAGGGCTGGAGAGATAGCTCAGAGGTTAAAGTATTTGCCTGCAAAGCCTAAGGAGCCAGGTTTGATTCCCCAGTTCCCATATAAAGCCAGATGCGCAGGGTGGCACATGTGTCTGGAGTTCATTTGCAGCAGTTAGAGGTTCTGGTGCACCCATTCTCTCTGTCACTCTTCTCTCTCTCTCTGCTTGCAAATAATCAAATAAAAATATAATTTATTTGCAAATAAAGAAATAAAATATAATTTACTTGCAAATAAATAAATAAAATATAATTTATTTGCAAGCAGAGGGAGGGGGAGGGAGGGAGGGAGAATGTACCACTTTGTGCTTCAGGCTTTACATGGGTATTAAGATTCAAACCTGCCCCATCAGGCTTTGTAAGCAAACTCCTTTAACTGCCATCTCTTCAGTCCCTTCCTCCCTCTCTCCTCTTTCCCTTCCTTCCTTCCTCCTTCCCTCCCTCCCTCCCTCTTTCCTTCTTTCTTTTTTTTTTTAAAATTTATTTATTTGAGAGCGACAGCCGCAGAGAGAAAGACAGAGGAATAGAGAGAGAATGGGCGCGCCAGGGCTTCCAGCCTCTGCCAACGAACTCCAGACGCGTGCGCCCCCTTGTGCATCTGGCTAACGTGGGACCTGGGGAACCGAGCCTCGAACCGGGGTCCTTAGGCTTCACAGGCAAGCGCTTAACCACTAAGCCATCTCTCCAGCCCTTCTTTCTTTCTTTCTGCCTTTCACAATGCTGGGGATTGAACCCAGGGCCTCACGCGTGGCACACTGGCACTGATTGACACCACTAGCTCCCTTAGGGTTTATGTTGCTGTAAGAATAGAACAGAGGTGGAAGTAACTTTAAAAACACAGTAAAATATTCCATTGTAGCACGAAAAAAAATATGTAATTTGTACTTCAAGTTCCTTTCATTGTGGTTTTCTTTGTTTTTCCCCTTTGATTTTGCTAAGCTGTTGAAAAAACTGATTGCATTTGGAATCATTTCAATAACCCAAAAAGAATCTGACCACTTCCCTCTCTTCTTCCCCTTTTCCCAATTTACTCTTCTCAGTTCTCTTACCTTTCACCAAGGACCAGGTTCCCCATTCTCCACTTCCTGAAGCCCACATTAGCTTCTCTGGCTGCATAACATGTTCTTAAGGAGATTATGAAAGTAAAAAAAAAAAAACCAAAAAACACTTTCCTTGCCTTTACTTTGGCTTTTATCTGCTCCTCTCTTTTGAAAGAAAAGTTTCTTTTCTGTTTCTCTGTTTATCTCCTACTGATGAATTTTTTATTTGCTTTCTTGTCCTATCTTGTTCATTTTCCAACAGGCAGTGTCCTCTTATTTCTGCTTTTGAAGTTTCTCTCTCTGTTTCTGCACCTTGCTTCCTCCACTGCAGGGCTGCTACACATAGTGCAATATTTTCTTCTGCTTTTAAAAAATATTTTTAGTCAGGCATGGTGGCACACGCCTTTAATCCCAGCACTTGAGAGGCAGAGGTAAGAGGATTGCTGTGAGTTTGAGGTTACCCTGAGACTACATAATTAATTAATTCCAGGCCAGCCTGCATGAGAGTGAGACCCTACCTCGAAAAACAAAACAAAACAAAACAAAAAATTAAGCCTGGCATGGTGGCACCTGCCTTTAATTCCAGCAGTCAGGAGGCAGAGATAGGACGATCACCATGAGTTTGAGGACACCCTGAGACTACAGAGTGAATTCAGGCCAGCCTGGACTGAGGAGTAATCCTACCTTGAACAACAACAAAAAAATTATTTATTTGCAAGCAGAGAGAGAAAGATAGAAGACAGACAGAGAGAATGGGTGCACCAGGACCTCCAGCTGTTGCAAACTCCAGATGCATGCATCACTTTGTGCATCTGGCTTTTACTTGGAAACTAAACCCAGATTGTTAGGCTTTGCAGGCAAGTGCCTTAACTGCTGAGCCATTTCTTCAGCCTTATTTCAGCTTGTGAAATTTCTGCTTCTGTACCTTGCTGTGTTTCTTCCAGTGCAGGGTCACTGCAAATAGTGCAGGGTCTGAGTCACTTTCCAGATGATGTGTCTGAATTTCCTCATATTTAAGGTGGGCATGATAATGCCTTTTATTTTTAAAAATTGTATTTATTTATTTGCAAGCAGTGAGACAGAGAGAAGAGAGACAGACAGAGAGAATGGGAATGCCATGGTCTCTAGCCACTATAAACAAACCCTGGACACATGCCCCACTTTATGTGTCTGGTATTATGTGGGTGCTGAAGAATGGAACTTGGGTCATTAGGTTTGCAGGCAAGCGTGTTACCTGCTAAGCCATCTGTCTCCATAAGTACTTGGGAGGAAGAGGTAGGAGGATTGCTGTGAGCTTGAGGTTACCTATGGACTACATAATGAATTCCGGGTCAGCCTGCTGTACTGGCTGTGCTCTAAGTGCTCCAAGGCATCTCAATAATGCCTTATTTATTTATGCATTTATTTATCTATTTAATTGTTTCTTTGAGGTAGGGTCTCACTGTAGCCCAGGCTGACCTGGCATTCACTATGTAGACTCAGGGTGCCCTCAAACTCACTATTAAAGGCATATACCACCACGCCTGACTAAAAAATGCCTTTAAAAACAAAACAAAACAGACAAAAAAACATTATTTATTTATTTGAGAGAGAGGAAGAGAGAGAGAGAGGAGAGAATGGGGGCTCCAGGACCTCCAGCTGCTGCAAACGAACTTCAGATGCATGTGCCACTCTGCATCTGGTTTATGTGGGCTGGGGGGGGGGGCGCGGAATTGAACCTGGGTCCTTAGTCTTTGTAGGCAAGTGCCTTAACCGCTAAGACATCTCTTCAACCCAATACTGCCTTTTTGTTAAAATGCAGATCTTTTCCTGTATTTTCTTGCCATTTGTAATTTTTTTCTTTTCTTTTCTTTTTTTGGTTTTTCAAGATAAGCTTTAGTCCATGCTGACCTGAAATTCACTATGTAGTCTTGAATTCATGGTGATCCTCCTACCTCTCTGCCTCCTGAGTGCTGGGATTAAAGGTATGCCACCCCACTCCTGGTTCCCATTTATATATATATATTTTTTTGAGGTAGGGTCTCACTCTGGCCCAGGCTGACCTGGAATTAACTATGTAGTCTCAGGGTGGCCTCGAACTCACAGCAATCCTCCTGCCACTGCCTCTCAAGGGCTGAGATTAAAGGCATGCGTCACCACCCCTGGCCCATTTATAATTTTTTAAAAATTATGTATTTAGTTATTTGAGAGAACGGAGAGCGAAAGGGAGGGAGGGAGGGAAGGAGGGAGAGAGATGCAGATATATAGAGAGAATGGGCATGCCAGGGCCTCTAGCCACTGCAAATGAACTCCACAATCATGCACCACTTTGTGCATCTGGCTTACGTGGGTACTGGGGAATCGAACCAGGGTCCTTAGGCCAGGTATAGTGGTGCACACCCTTAATCCCAGCACTTGGGAGGCAGAGGTAGGAGAATCACTGTGAGTTCGAGGCCAGCTGGGGCTACAGTGTGAAGTCCAGGTCAGCCTGGGCTACAGTGAGAGAACCTACCTTCAAACAAACAAACAGACAAAATCAGATCTTAGCCAGGCGAATTTTAGCCAGGCATGGTGGAGCATGCCTTTAATCCCAGCTCTTGGGAGGCAAAGGTAGGAGGATCACTCTGAGCTGGAGGCCACTCTGAGACTACATAGTGTATTCTAGGTCAGCCTGGACTAGAGTGAAACCCTACCTCGAAAAAACAAAAAAAAAAAAAAAACAAAAAAACAAAAAAAACAAAAACCAAACCCCCCCC
Source organism: Jaculus jaculus (assembly GCF_020740685.1). NCBI lineage: Eukaryota > Metazoa > Chordata > Mammalia > Rodentia > Dipodidae > Jaculus > Jaculus jaculus. The sequence goes on from NC_059112.1 coordinate 38,453,006, forward strand.
CCAAAAAAAAATCATTTCTCAGACTTTCCTAGGTCATTCAGATTGCATGTGACTGGGCCCAGTCTTCTTTCTCTTTGCTTCCCCAGTGGTCTCACGTGTCTATACCTGCTAGTGTTGACAGGGCAGAGGATTCTGGGGAAAGATAATTCACCTAGCCTGGCAATGGGAAAATGAACGTAGAAACTAATGCCTAAGTGATGAGCCTGGAGAGTTGCCTGGCATATATGGGTTTAAGCATGTTGTGCACCTGAGTTTGAGCATCAGTTAGCCTCCCTGTGACTCAGTTTCTTCACTTATGCAATAGGAATAATAATGCTTCATTAGAGCTCTAAGGATCAATAACTTTGTAGATATAAAAGTTTCAAGACAAGTGCCCACCACAAAAAAAATGTGTTAATAAAGATGACTGTCATTATTATCTACTCTGGGTATGAAACAAGATCATGTGGTATGCATGATGTAATATTTGACACATAAGCAACAAAAACATCAGCAATTAGAGATGTAGCTCACTGGTAGAATGTGTGCCTAACATAAGTGAGATAAGTGAGGGTCTGGATTCAGTCTCCTGTGTTGTTTTTACAGTTTATTTATTTTATTTTGAGAGAGAAAAAGAGGCAGAGAAAGTGAATGGGTGCACCAGGGCCTCTAGCCGCTGCAGATGAACTCCAGACACATGTACCATCTTGAGAATCTGGCTTACATGGGTACTGGGGAATCGAACCTGGGTCCTCAGGCTTCACAGGCAAGCACCTTAACTACTAAGCCATGTCTCCAGCCCTGTTTGGTTGTTTTTGAGGCAGGGTCTCATTCTACCTCAGGCTGATCTGGAATTCACTTTGAAACTCCAGGCTGGCCTCAAATTCATAGCAATCCTCTTGCTTCAGCCTCCTGAGTGCTGGGATTAAAGGTATTTGCCACCACTTTGGGCTTCTAGGTTCAATCTTCATATCTTATTTATTTGAGAGAGAGAGAGAGAGTGGGGGTGGGGGAGACAGAGAGAAAGGAGATGGGCATGCTAGGGCCTCTAGCCACTGCAAAGGAACTCTAGATGCATGTGCCACCTTTTGCATATGGCTTATGTGGTAGGTACTGGGGAATCAAACCTGAGTCCTTAGGTTTCATAGTCAAGTGCTTTAACTGCTAAGCCATCACTCCAGCCCTTGGGCTCAATCTTAAGCACAGATGTGCAAACACGCACGCACGCACATGCACACACACACATACACACACATCAATCTAAATTTATAAATATTTTTATTTTGTCATATAAAGTAACTGGCTAAAGTTAGGCAAGAACAAGGCTGGCCATTACTCATGTCTTAGAGATAATGATTTAAAAATTGTCTCTGGCAGTAAACTAGTTCCCCTTTTCGGCAGGAGTATGGTTCAAGACCCTGATGGATGCCTGAAAGCCCAGAGAATTTGAAACCCTACACACAACCTTGATATTTTTTTCCCATATGCCCAGCAACATTGTCACATGATGATGGCAATTTTGCCTTTCTGAATGACATACTCCTGTGCCTCTTTGAAACACTGCTCTTGTGCCTTGGGGCTGTCATTAAGTAGAATAGGGATGGCATGAACACCAAAGTCCACCTAATAACTGGGCTGGCTGCTCGCAGGCAGGTGGCACATAGAGGGCAGGCATGCTGGTGGAGGTGATGGTATCCCAGGCCAGACAGAGTGGTATGGCACAAGATTTCATCATGCTACTCAGAATGGTTCCAAACTTACGATTTATGAAAGCCCAGGAATGGTGATGCACACCTTCAATCCCAGCACTCAGGAGGCAGAGGTAGGAGGATTACTGTGAGTTCAAGGCCAGCCTGAGACTACAGAGTGACTTTCAGGTCAACCTGGACTAGATCAAGACCCTACCTCAGAAAGCCAAAACAAACAAACAAAGCAAAAAACCAAAACAACAACAAAAAAGTGAATTAATTTCTTTTTGGAATTTTCCATTTAATATTTTTCATATTGTGGTTGACTATGAGTAACTGAAACCCTGGAAAGCAAACCCCCAGATAAGTAGGGAACTGCTGGATTCAAAGTTTCATGTCACCCTTTCCTGTCATCTCCGGGGACCATATCATAGGATGAAATCTTGTCAAGCCTGTCAACTGCGCCTTGATCTCTCCAAACACACTGAGCTGGTTATGAATCTGCGCAGCCTGTTATTGCTATTCTTTTTTCTCTTCAGCAGTCAGAAATCCTTCTATTCCACTTTTACTTCCAAAAGCAGGGTTGGGCTGTGGCTTGGCAGTGGAGGGTGTGGTTTTGATGGGGTTGGCCAGGCAAGGGAAAATAAACACTACAACATGTGGTTATGATGACAATTTAGTGTCTAGAGACCATCATACATCCTTGAGAGCTCCATGTTTATGCACAAAATACTCCAACTGGTTTAGATCTATTCATAGACAGAAAGAGGGAGGGAGAGGGAGGGAGAATTAAACATGAACCAGGGCAATATGAAAGGAGAAGCACCCCTAAAGAGCTTCTAGTCTAGCGTACACATTAATTGCTCATAAAAGAGAACTGACACCCAGTGCAGTTCAGTACTTGCCCAAGGTTCTGGTGCTCAGTAGCCAAGCCAGAACTAGGGCACCTGTGATTTCTGAAGTTGACATTTATTCATCCATAGTGGTAATGTTACTATAAGACTTCTAAGACCGGGCACCCCGTGGGCATTAAGTGACAAGCCACTCTGTAGCTTAAATTCTAGAGGCAGAATGCTGTAGGAAATGCTACATGGCAAAGATGAAATCTGGGCACTGGATGCTTTCAGGAATGGAGAAGTGTTGGACAAAGGGTGATGACAGGTGCAGGGAAGAAAGGTGTCTCCCAGGAGCCAGCTGGGGTCCAAGCACGAAGCAGAGACTGGGGTACATGGCCTTCCTGCTAAACAGAGGGCATGGCAACCAAGGGGAGCCTGAAGTGAAAATGCATTTGGAGTCTTAGAAGAAAGCAGACCAGAGCAGTGCTGTGAGTTGTGGGACTGTGGTGTCAGTAGGGCCGTCTGCACAGCAGTCAAAAGTGGACTTCAGGGCTGGAGAGATGGCCTAACAGTTAAGGCGCTTGCCTGCAAAGCCAAAGGACCTGGGTTTGATTCCCTAGGACCTATATAAATGCACAAGGTAGCACATGCATCTGGAGTTCATTTACAGCAGCTGGAGGCCCTGACCCATCCATTTTCTCTCTCTCAAAGTAAATAAAAAAAAAAAAGAGTAGACTGTATTCTATCTGCACTGGAAGCCACTAGGGACCAGTAGGGAAGTTTTTTTTTTTGTTTGTTTGTTTGCTTGTTTTGTTTTTTGTTGTTTTTGTTTTTTCGAGGTAGGGTCTCACTCTAGCCCAGGCTGACCTGGAATTCACTATGTAGTTTCAGGTTGGCCTCGAACTCACGGTGATCCTCCTACCACTGCCTCCCCAGGGCTGGGATTAAAGGCGTGCGCCACCACGCCGGCCTGAAAGACTGTGTATTTATGTTCTCTATCCTTAGAAAGAGAGCCCCAGCATTTGCCCTCCTGTGTGTTTTCATTTTGCTTCTCATGTCCATGGTGCTGTGGGCATTAGTACAATGAGACCAGACAGGACCCGGGCGGTTAGGTCTTTGAGCTGAACATACCACACGTGTCTAAGCTGCCCGCAGGGATCCCAGCATCTCTCAGCCCTGTGTTCACCGAGACGAGACGCGGGGTTTGCCGACGTGAACACGCTTCCCGGCCGCAGTCAGGAAGAGCACCACGGCTGCGGCGCCCAGCTTCGCCAGAGCCTGGGCTTCCGTGGTCCACGAGTGATGCTCTCGAGAGGAGCGGCCCGCACGATTAAGGACGCCACTACGATGACACGGGAAGAAGGCACAAGGAGATCGGTGGAGAATTTTAAGGAGGCAGTGGTAAATGATTTGGTTTACAGTTATGAAAACCCAATTTGGGGCTGGAGACATGGCCTGGTGATTAGGGTCTTTGCCTGTGAAGCCTGGGGACCCAGGTTTCATTCTCCAGGACCCACATAAGCCAGATGCACAAGGTGGCACATGCATCTGGAGCTCATTTGCAGCGGCCCGGGCACTCCCATTCTCTCTCTTGTGTCTGTCTCAAATTCTAAAAGGAACAAAAACATCTAAAACAATTTTTACTACTGTGTGAAGTTCAGGCTGGAAAGTGCTAGAATGGAAGCGGGGAGACCAGCTAGATACCGCTGGAAGTCTGTCTCTGGACCGAACAACAGAGACACAGGCTCAGGGCAGCAGAGCTGGGCAGATTCTGATACTCAGTATCAGTATATGGCTGCCCTGCGTGCCCCGGCCTCCAACTTTGTGACTCAATATTCTTCTTACTAACAGGGGGAAAGATGGAATTTCTAAGTACAGCAAAATTCCAAAAGCTTTTAAACATGATTACAATCATTTTGTATCAATGTTGTTTTTGGTCCTGTAACTACTTAAAATGTGATTACTGTTTGTGAAATCGGAGGGACCACAATCTCCATTGCTATTGCATTTCAATTTGATTATAAAAATAATAAATCACAAGAAAACAGACACCAGGGTTTTCAGAAATGCAAAGATAAGCTTTCAATTTATGATCTGAAGTCAATGTAGATTTAGCTCAATTTCATATATAGTCAGTATGTTTACATCTCCATAGATATTCACATTTCAATGCTTTTTATTATAACATGAGATGTGGAGACAAGTCAAAAAAATATACTCTATAAAGTGATCTCAGGGCTGGAATGGCTTAGTAGTTAAGGCACTTTCCTGCAAAACCAAAGGACTCAGGTTTAATTCCCCAGATGCAAGCCAGATGCACAGGGTAGCACATATGTCTAGAGTTCATTTGCAGCACCTGAAGGCCCTAGCACACCCATTCTCTCTCTCTCTCTCTGCCTCTTTTCTCTCTCTCTCTCAAATAAAAAAATAAACAAAAACTTTAAAAAAAGTGATCTCAGCTAGGTGTGGTGGTGTACATCTCTAATTCCAGGACTTGGGAGGCAGAGGTAGGAGTATTGCTTTGCATTTGAGGCCGCCCTGAGGCTACATAGTGCATTCCAGGTCAGCCTGGGCTAGAGTGAAACCCTACCTCAGCGTCCCCTCCCACAAAAAAAGTGACCTGGAGGCCATGGTATTTATGGCCTCATAGCAACTGTCAGTACCTGCACAAGACTATATGATATGAACCTTATCAACATTGTGTCCTAGATACTGGAGGAGGTCCCCATCCTTTCCTGAGGAGTGATTGGCAGTTTCTGGGGCAATAAGAGACATTTTCTGCAATGGTATAGCCATTGGTTGCATGTACTCTGGTTAATAACTCCCACTCACCCTCCTATAGCCAACCACCATCCCTAACTTAAGCCCAGTGGATCTCTCTCTCTCCTTCTCTTTCTCTCAGACATACATACATAAAAAAAAGGCATCAAAGTAGAAGAGGGACTAGTTGGGAAGAAGGGGTTAAATTGAGAGGGGTATCAGAAGTGGGAACAAGAAAAGGTAGAGAGCCAGGGGTGGTGGCACACGCCTTTAATCCCAGAACTTGGGAGGCAGAGGTAAGAGGATCTCTGTGAGTTTGAGGCCACCCTGAAACTACATAGTGAATTCCAGGTCAGCCTGGGCTAGAGTGAAATCCTTAAAAGACAAAACAAACAAACAAAAAAGGTAACAGGAGGGGATTATGATAAAAATAAATTATATATTTGTATAAGGATCATCAAAAATAAATTTAGGGCTGGAGAGATGGCTTAGTGGTTAAGGTGCTTGTCTGTGTTTGTGAAGCCTAAGAATTCATGTTCAAATCTACAGGTCCCATGTAAGCCAGATGCAGTAATGCAAGTGTGCAGTGTTGCACATGTGCACAAGGGGGTCCGTGTACCTGGAATCCATTCACAGTGACTGAAGGATCTGGCATGCCTATTCCCTCTCTCTCTCTGCCTCTTTTTGCTTCCTCTCTCTCAAAGTAAGCAAATCCCAGCACTCAGGAGGAAAAGGCAGGATTGCCTTGAGTTTGAGGCTACCCTGAGATTACATAATGAATTCCAGGTCTGGCTGGGCTAGAAGAGACTCTACCTTGAAAAACCAAAACCAGCAATAACAAAAATAATAAATTTAAAGCTGGACATGCTGGTATACCTCTTTAATCCAAGCACTCGAGAGGCAGAGTTGATTTTCAAGAGGAATGTGGAAGGATTTGAAATCTTGGCCTAAGAGACACCTTGCAGTGCTGTAAGTACAGCTTGATGGACTATTCTGCTCAGAGTTGAAGACCTGAATGCAGTAAGAACTATGGACTGTGAGGTTTGGCTTATGAGGGTGAGAAAGAACTTTGCCTAGACTGGGCCAGAAACAGTTTGTGGGAGAGGCTTGCTGTTATGCCCGTGTCCTGAGAATTTGTGCAGAGTTTTATTGCATAGAAATGGACTACTGTGAGCAGAGGAATATAGCACAGAAATGAAATCTTTGGGCTGAAATTTCTGCCCCTTCAACTGCAATTATATGAGAGATTACAACCTTTGAGATTGGGCCAGCTAACCTGCACTAGAACCACAGAAAGAATGCAGCCTTTTGAAGAGGCCTGAGTGCTCAAGGAGTATCCTGTTCTTTAAAGTTTGCTTTATCACCCCTGGATTAACAAACTGGCACTGCACCTGGTATTATGGGGTATAAGAAATGCAGGATAGAGAGGGTCATTGAATTAGCAACATGGTCTTGTGTTTTGGAAATGGCCATGGGCAGTGTGAAGTAGGTTTTCTGGATGCCTCCGTGGAGACCCAATGGAGCTGGGAAGATGAATTGTGAGTTGCAGTGGACACCCAGTGGAGATGTTGGGACCATGAGATGACTGCCAAGGATTGCTGTCGGCCCTGGAAGAAGTTTTCTAGGACTGTGAGTAGCCCAGCTGGAGAGGTGGGATTGGAACTCCAGAGCTATGTTGCTGGTTAGAATGATCAGACTTGGAGATTTGTCACTGGCTAGGGTTGTTGGACTTGGAGCTACAGAGTTTGATGTATTACCTGTTTAAATCTTGTATGGATTGAATATTTCTTTGCTATGTTCAATGCCATCATTTGCAGTATGAATGTGTATTCTGTGCCATTATCATTATTTTTTGGGTATTATAGCTCAGTTATAAGACTTGGATTATGTACTTAATTCTATGAGACAAACACTATTATGGAGAAAGAGAAACTGAGATGTTGTGGCACCTATCCAGTGGCCACAGCTAGTAAATTGTAGAGTTGTTTGGCCCAGAGATTGTGTTTTAACCACTTTGCTATGCGCGCTCTCTCTCTCTCTCTCTAAGTTAGTTTTTCTTTAATGTTTTTACTCTTACTTTTGTTCAGTGTTTCTGTCGTAGAGATTTGATAATATTCAAGAAACACCTAAGCATTAAAAAATAAAGTAACCTTATTCCTGTGGGGGGAAAAAAAAGACCTTGGGTTATGGGGATGTTTGAACATCTTTAGGACTGATAAAAACTATGGGGACTTTTAAAGTTGGACTGAATTTACTGAGTTTTACATCATGAATTGTTATCAGTTTATGAGGGCCAGAGGGTGGAATATGGTGGTTTGATTCAGGTGTCTCTCATAAACTTAGGTGTTCTGAATGCTAGGTTCCCAGCTAATGGCGATTTGGGAACTAACATCTTTTGGAGGAAGTGTATTATTGGGGGCGGGTTTATGGGTATTATAGCCAATTTCCCCTTGCCAGCGTTTGGCACACTCTTCTGTTGCTATTGTCTACCTTGTGTTGGCCAGGGGGTTATGTCCACCCTCTGCTCATGCCATCATTTTCCCCTGCCATCATGGAGCTTCCCCTAGAATCTGGAAGCCAAGATAAACCTTTTTTTTTTTTTCCCCAAAAAGCTGCTCTTAGGTGATTTTTGCCTGCAATGTGAACCTGACTGCAACAGTATAGTTGAAATAGTAGTATAGAGAGTCACTGTGAGTTTGAGACCACCCTGATACTACATAGTGAATTCCAGGTCAGCCTGGGCTACTATGAGACCCTACCTCAAAACAAAATTTAAAAAGTGAACTGGAGAGTGCAAGATGTTTCAGTGCTGGACACTCCTCTGTCCCTTCTCAGCATTAACTTGCCTTTTGGGGCAGAGTCCATTGTGGAAGAGGTGGCAGAAAGAATGTAAAAGCAAAAGGAAGCGCACCACTCCTTACATACAACTGTCCAGACAGAAATTGGCCTCGACATCCAAGACCTCGCAGTGCCTAGCAATACCTACACAAGACCTTCATAATAGGAGACAAAGATGATGACAACAAATTAAAAAGAGACTAGTGGAGAGAGGGAGGGGATACTATGGAGAGCAGAGTTATGAAGGTAAAAGTAGGGAAGGAAAATATCATGGTTTGTTGTCTGTAAGTATAAAAGTTGCCAATAAAAAAAGAATATATGTGTATCAAAAAAGCCAGGCATGGTGCCTTATGCCTTTAATCCCAGCACTTGGGAGGCAGAGGTAGGAGGATCACCATGAGTTTAAGGCCACCCTGAGACTACATACTGAATTCCAAGTCAGCCTGGGCTACAGTAAGACCCCACCTCAAAAAACCAAACCAAAATGAATAAATAAAATAAAAGTTAACTGGACGCTTTCACAAACACTTTCAATGTGGAAGATTGAAATAGCTACAGAAACATTTTATAGGAGAGTTTGAATTTTGTTTTGCTTATAGTTTTACATCCTATAGTTGTCTTCCAAAAACTACCGGGATTATATGTGCAATACTGGGTTACCCTACTCAGAATATTACCCCAAATGTGCAAAAGGATTAAGCATGACATAAAACTCATGGACCATGCCAAGAATCTCCAGCTCAAATGTCCCTATAACATCAGTGGTTGTCACTGAATCCCCCTAAGATGTCCCAGATGCTTTAAGTATGTCAAATGCAATCTTTATAGCAAACAAGCAAACTTGGCTTTATTACCAATCCCTAGAGAAAATGTACCCGAGGTCTGCTTTTTGGAGAGCCAAGCCAGGAAGCAAGCCCAGACTCATGCTGAGGCCCCATTTTCTTGGTGTGACCATTTCTATGAATCCCTCATTCTGGACTTGGCCATGGATGAACATTTCTATATGAATTCACACTCAAGTTCTGAGGCCGATGCTCTCTAACCCAAGGCTTCTTGGGATATCAGTGCTAACATTTTTTCTATCATGAAAACCCTGGCCTGAAATTCTACATTGACTTGGTTGTTTTTTGTTTTTTTTTTTTACTTTAACAATGCTTAGAGCTCTTCAGTAAGAAATAGAGACTTCTTTTTAAAGCCTGGTATGGTGGCACATGCCTTTAATCCCAGCACTTGGAAGGCAGAGGTAGGAGGATCACCATGAGTTAAAGGCCACTCTGAGACTACATAATGAATTCCAGGTCAGCCTGGTTTAGAATGAGATCCTACCTCAAAAAAAAAAAAAAAAAAGAATGGGCTGGAGAGATGGCTTCGCAGTTAAGTGCTTGCCTGTGAAGCCTAAGGACCCCAGTTCAAGGCTCCAGGACCCACGTTAGCCAGATGCACAAGGGAGCGCACATGTCCGGAGTTTGTTTGCAGTGGCCAGAGGCCCTGGCGTGCCCATTCTGTCTCTCTCTCTATCTGCCTCTGTCTCTCTCTCTGTCCATCGCTTTCTAATAAATAAAGATAAACAAAAAATTTTTAAAAAAGATTAAAAAATGATTTAAGTAAGTTTTCAAAAGATATGACATTAAAATGTATCAACATAATAAAATTAGCACAAACTCCTTATGTTTATGGTTTTAAACCATGCAGGGATTAAGCCTAAAACTTTTAAAAATTACACTGAAAAAAAAGTTGCTAAGCCAGGAAGGAATGGTGGTACTTGCCTTTAGTCCTAGCACTCAGGAAGTAGAAGTAGGAGAAGTAGGTGAGTTAAGAGGCCCCGCTGAGGCTACATAGTGAATTCCAGGTCAGCCTGGGCTAGAGTGAGACCCTAACTCAGAAACAAACAAACAAGGATGGAGAGATCACTTAGGGCTTAGGGCACTCACCTACAAAGCCAACGTATCCAAGTTCAATTCCCAGGACCCATGTAAGCCAGATGCACAATGTGGCACACACATCTGGAATTCATTTTCAGTAGCTAGAGGCCCTGTTGTGCCCCATTCTCTCTCAAATAAATAAATAAAGATAAAATCAACAAACAATTTGATCTGTTTAGAAATCCCCTGAGGTTTCTGAGGTTGCTTCCTGGAAGGATTTCCTCAGGAAGTCCTTCCCCCAGAGCTGGTGGCCCTCCACAGATGAGAACTTGATATAAGGAAGCTCTGGGTGAAAACTTCCTTCCACTTGGCAGCTGGAGCTGTTTGCTGTCTTCCAGTGTGGACTGAAGACTCATGTGGATTAAAAACTAGTGGTTCCTTAGGATGCCTCCAGGCCTTCAATGCTGGATTGGGACTGCTGGGGCATCCAGCCACGTGGACTGAGCAGCTACTGGGTTCCTTGATTCTTGGTCCTGTAACTGCTCCTGTACTACTGTACACTAATCCAACAAATTCCCTTTTTAATATAATACACAAACAAACAAAAAGTTGCTAAATAAGCCATATGGAAAACTACTCTGGGGTAATGGCACCCCTGCCCCACCCAGAAGCCATAGATTGTTACTAGAAAAATTTCAGTGCCAGGGATGGCATACCTTCCAGTGAGTTGTTGGCCAGGAGATCCCTGATATCCCAAAACATTATAGGCCATTGACAAGGCTCTTGGTTTGCCACCAGAACTAGATGGCAAGACCTTTTTGCTGAAGACTCCACACACTTGGGCTGAGGTCATAGAGAAATCAAGCAGGAGCTGAGCTGCAAACCTCCTTCCTGTGGACTAGGTGACAAAAAGTTGGAAAAAGCTACACTGCATGCAGCCCTATGGGAGAGAGAAGTCATCATTGGTGATAAACAGCAGTGTACATTGCCAGCCTTAAGATTAGCCAGCCAGGTCAAATATGCCCACTAATATAATAGTGGCATGTCTGTTATTGGGAAATTGACTGCTCTCTAATTGGACTGGACACCCACTCCACTGGAAAAAATACATGCCTGGCACTGAAAACCTAGTCAAAAGCTTATGGCTGGGGAGGTGATGAGCACTAGGGCAATAATGATACCTACTGTTGTCTGGCTGAATGTATATATATTGTATATATATATAATGCCTACCAAACTTTTGTGTAATTGGTTTTCTTAATATTTATACCCATATATTAATGATAGTGTGACTTTTAGTTATAGAAGCTTCTCTTTTCAGATAGCAGTGACCACTAGGGTGACTCGGAAGTTACCATAGTGCTGAGAAGAGGTGACAGTGGAGTGTTTGTACTGAGACATCTCTATCACACCCTCCAAGGCTCAGGGTCCATTGTGGAAGAATTGGTAGAAAGAATGTAAGAGCCAAAGGAAGGGTAGGACTGCTTACAGTGCAATCTTCCAGACTAAAAAAGCCTGGATATCCATGACCTCACAGTGGCTGGCACTACCTTCATAATATCCTTATAATAGGAGGAAAAGATGATGACATCAAAGTGAAAAAGAGCTGGGCGTGGTGGCACCCACCTTTAATCCCAACCATCAGGAGGCAGAGGTAGGTGGATTGCTGTGAGTTCTAAGCCATCCTGAGACTACATAGTGAATTCCAGGTCAGCCTGGGCTACAGTGAGACCCTACCTCAAAAAACCAAAAATAAAATAAAATAGAGACTAATTGTGAGTGGGAGGGGATAGGATGGAGGGTGGATTTGTGAGGGGGGAGGTGGAAGTGGGAGGAAATTATGATTTATTGTCTGTAATTATGGAAGCTATCCAATGTCATATAGTAAAAGAGAGACAGAGAGAATCTAAGCAGATAAAGAGAGCCTAGTGAACTGCCTTAACAATTTTTATTTTATTTTTTAAAATATGGAACGCTTCATGAATTTGCGTGTCATCCTTGCACAGGGGCCATGCTAATCTTCTCTGTATCGTTCCAATTTTAGTATATGTGCTGCCGAAGCGAGCAAATGCCTTAACAATTTTTAAAACTAGGCTGGGGAGGTAATTAAAGGTGCCTGCTTGCAAAGCCTACCAGATTGGGTTTTATTCCCCAGTACCCATGTAAAGCCAGAGGCTTAACGTGGCACATGCTCTGGAGTTCATTGTACATCTCTCTTTCTCTCTCTCCCCCACTTTCTTAAATAAATAAATAATTACTTTAAAAAATTACTAACACCTAAAGGAACTGTGTAGACCATTGCTGTAGTCCTAAAATTGTTCAATGGTCCTATGTGGACATTACTGATTTTCCCTTTATATAGGCTTTCTGATTAGCTTTGATTCAGCTCTGTTACCACTTTTCCCTATTCCATTTATTTAAAAACATTCATCCCAGTGCAAACATGATGCCTATGGTGGTTTGAATCAGATGTCTCCTTTAAACTATTGTGTTCTGAGACCTTGGTCCCCAGCTAGTGGTAGTTTGGGAGGTGGAGCCTTACTGGAGGAGGTGTGTTGCTGGCTGTTTCAGTCAGGTTCACAGTGCGGCCAGAAAACACTTGACCAAGAGCAGCTTGTGGGGGGAAAAAAGGGTTTATATTGGCTCACTGGCTCGAGGGGAAGCTCCATGATGGCAGGGAAAACGATGGCCTGAGCAGAGGGTGGACCTCACCTCCTGGCCAACATCAAGTGGACAGTAGCAACAGGAGAGTGTGCCAAACACTAGCAAGGAGGAGCTGCTATAACACCCATAAGCCCGCCCCCAACAATGCACTGCCTCCAGGAGGTGTTAATTCCCCAATCTCCATCAGCTGGGAAGCTAGCATTCAGAATGTCTAAGTTTATGGGGGACGCCTGAATCAAACCACCACACTGGAGGATAGGATTTGAGACTTGTTAGCCCCTAGCTTACCAGTGTTAGTTGTCTCATCCTCACTGTTTTTAACCTGTCCTGGCAGAGGTGATGTCCAGTCTGTGCTCATGCCATGCTTTCCCCAGCCATCATGCAGCCTCCTCTAGATACTGTAAGCCAAAATAAAAAACTTTCCTTCCATCAACTGCTTTTTTGGGTGCTCTGTTCCAGCAATAATAAGGTAACTACAATAATGTCATTTGGTCTGAAATGATACAAGCTTTTTAAGTTTGCCATGATTCTTCGGTGTTACCCTTGGACTAGGCATCATTGCAATTGTAAACACAATAACAAACGAGAGTAGCAATATGAGTTGATGATACTTAGCTAGTAGTGGGTCATTTAGTTGACCCAATTAATGCTTGTAAGCTACATTTTAAATATCTCAAAAATGTAAACAAGCTGGGCCTGGTGGTCCATGCCTTTGATCCCAGCACTTGGGAGGTCGGGGTAGGAGGTTCGCTGTGAGTTCAAGATCAGTCTGAGACTACATAGTGAATTCCAGGTCAGCCTGGGCTTGAGCAAGACCTTCCCTTGAAAAACAAAACAAAACTAACTAACTAACTAACTAACTAACTAACTAACTAACTAAATAAATAAATAAATAAAATAAAAAACTAAACCAGCTGGGTATGGTGGTGTATACCTTTAATCCCAGCACTCAGGAGGCAGAGGTTGGAGGACTGCTGTGAGTTCAAGGCCAGCCTGGGAGCACAGATTCAGTTCTAGGTCAGTCTGGACTAGAGTAAGACCTCATCTTGAAAAAACCAAAACAGTAATAAATAAATAAATAAATTTAATGAAGAGAATGTGTTGACGTAGAAATATATGTTACTTTATGTTTCCACCAATTCTTCTCTGATAAAAGTTGCATTTGCATGGTATGGTCTCAAGTTCAAGGAAGATGCCACTTCCTTCCAGAGAATGCTGTCATAGAATACAAAACAATTAGCTGAAAGAACAAGTTAACTCTATCTGCACTGACTTGAAAAGATGCCAACATTTGTGAAGTGACAAAAGCAATGTGTCAAAACTGAAAATAGGCACTTCAACAGTTGTCCAAAGTAGCATTACTCACAATAGCTAAAAGTTGGAAATAGCCCAAATGCCCATAAACAGATGAATGGATAAACAAAAATGTGGTGTATGAACACAATGAAATATTAATAAGCCATTAGAGGGATGAACTTTGAAAAATAGGCCAAGTGAAATAAGCTAGACCAAGGGGCAAATATTGTGAGTCCCCTCATGTGAGGTATCCAGAATCACCAGGTTTCTGCACACAGAGATCAGCAAGGTGGGAAGGCACAGTCATTGCTTCATGGGTCTAGAGTTCCTGTTTGAGATGATTACTATGTTCTATGCATATTATATGATGGCCACATAATGCGAATGTAAATAAAAGCAGCTAAACTAGCTAGGCCTGGTGGCACATGCCTTTAATCCCAGCACTTGGGAGGCAAAGGTAGGAGGATTGCTGTGAGTTAGAGACCACCCTGATACTACATAGTGAATTCTAGTTTAGCTTGGGCTAGAGAAAGACCCTACCTTGAAACAAGCAAACAAACAAACAAAAAAGTCCCTAAACTGGGCTGGAGTGATAGCTTAGCAGTTAAGGTGCTTGCCAGCAAAGCCAAAGGTTTGTCCATGCACAAGGTCAGTGGCTAAGGCCTTGGCATACCCACTCCCTCTCTATATGCCCCACCCTCAAATAAATAAAATATTTTAAAAAGGTGCCTAAACAAATAAATGTGATGCTAGGTATATTTTATCACACTAAATCTTTTTAAAATTTTATTAATTTTTTTTAATTAATAGCTGCCATGATTATAAACAATATCCCATGGTAATGCCCTCCCTCCCCCCACTTTTCCCTTTGAAACTCCATTCTCCATCACATCTCCTCCTCCTCTCAATCAGTCTCTTATTCTGATGTCATGATCTTTTCCTCCTATTATGATGGTCCTGTGTAGGTGGTATCAGGCACTGTGAGGTCATGGATATCCAGGGAAATTTGTGTTTGGAGGAGCATATTGTAAGGAGTCCTACCCTTCCTTTGGTTTTTACATTCTTTTTGCTACCTCTTCCACAGTAGAACCTGAGCCTTGGAAGGTGTGATAGAGATATTGCAGTGCTGAGCACTCCTGTCACTTCTTCCCAGCACCATGATACCTTCTGAATCATCCTAAGGTCATTACCATCTAAAAAGAGAAGGTTCTCTACCAAAAGTGAGAGTAGCATTAGTATGTAGATATGAACATTAAGAGATGTGTTTTACTGGGCAGTTTGATGAGCATAGTATATACCTTTAGCCAGACAGCAGTAGACATTACACCCCTAGGGATCATGACTAGCCCTGTTTTAGGTTTTCAGTATCAGTATCAGGGATGTATTCCCTCCCATGGAGCGAGTCTCCAGTACAATTAGAGGGCACCATGACAGACATGCCACTATTGCACCCGTTGGCTCATTTGGTCTGGCTGGCAAAATATAAGGCTTGCGGTATCTACTGTTGAGTATCTTCACTGGTGATTTCTCTCTCTCCCATTGAACTGCATACAGAATGGCTTCTTTCAGCTTTCTGTCAGCTGGTCTACATGGAGGAGGTTTTCAGCTCAGTTCCAGCAGGATGTCTCAGTGGCCTTGCAGCCTAAGTATGTGGAGTCTTCAGCAATAGGGTCTTACCATTTATTCCTGGTGGGAAACCAAGGGCCTTTGCAATGGCCTGTAATGTTTTGGGCTATCAGGGACCTCCCTGGCCAACAACTCACTGGAAGGTATCCCATCCCTGGTACTGAAAATTTTCTAGTAACAATCTATGTTTTCTGAGTGATCCATTGTCCAAAAAAGTAGGTTTCCATATGATTTATTTTTTTCTTTTTTAAAAGAAATATATTTTATTTATTTATTTGGCAGAGAAAGAGAGAGGGAGAGAATGGGCATGCCAGGACCTCCAGCCACTGCAAATGAACTTCAGATGCCTGTGCCCTCTTGTGCATCTGGCTTATGTGGGTCCTGGAGAATTAAACCAGGATCTTTTGGATTTGCAGGCAAATGCCTTAACTGCTAAACCATCTGTGATAGTTAAGGTGTTGTCAACTTGATCTGTTAGTAATCCATAGGCTGCTTCTAGGAAGGATCAACTAAAGGAGGAGGTCTTTCTCCCAGGGTGAGCCCTTCCCCCAGAGTGGGCGGCCCGGCTCAGAGAGGGACTTGATATAAGGAAGTTCTGGGTAGAATAGTTCCCTTTTTCCTTCCTTCCTTCCACTTGGCTGCCGGAGCTGCTCCCTACCTTCTAGCGTGGATTGAAGACCAGTACGGACTAAAGACCAACATCAACTGAAGACGCACGTGGATTGAAACCCAGCGGCTCCTCAGGAAGCCTCCAGGCTTTCCGGCACCATCTGCAGTGCCGGGTCGGGACTGCTGAGGCATCTGGCCACGTGGACTGAGCAGCTACCAGGTTCGGTGATTCTCAGGCCTGCAACTGCTATTGGACTACTGTAAGCTAATCCAATAAATTCCCTTTATAAAATAATTCATTCTAGTAATTCTGTTCCTCTAGAGAACCCTGACTAATACACCATCTCTTAGCCTTAAAGCCTTGGAAAAAGAAGACAAAGCAACCCAAAATCAGTAGATGTGAAGAAATAATAAAGATTAGGGCATAAAGTAATGAAATAGAAAAAAACAAAACAAAACAAATCCAAAAAATAATCAATGAAACAGAGTCAGTTCTTTGAAAGGATAAACAAGATTAATAAACCTTTAGTGAATATGACCAAAAGAAAGAGAGAAGAGACACAAATTAATAAAATTAGAGATGAAAAAGTCCCCATCACAACAGATACCAGAGAAATTCAAAAAATCAGCTGGGCATGGTGGCACATGCCTTTAATCCCAGCACTTGGGAGGCAGAGGTAGGAGGATCACCATGAGTTTGAGGCCACTGTGAAAGTGCATAGTGAATTCCAGGTCAGCCTGGGCTAGAGTGAGACTGTACCTTGAAAATCTGAAAAACAAGCAAACAGAAAAAAATCATAGGGTCATACTATAAGAGCATATACTCCACTAAGTTTGAAGATCTGAAAGAAATGGATGATTTCCTTGATTTATATGACCTACCAATATTAAATCAAGATGAGATTAACCACCTAAAAGGACATATAACAAGTATCAAGATCCAAGCAGTTATCAAAAATCTTCCAACTAAAACCAGTCCAGGCCCAGATGGGTTCACTGGTGAATTTTACCAGACCTTCATGGAAGAACTAATACCAATGCTTCTCAACCTTTTCCATAAAATAAAAAAGAATACTACCAAATTCCTTCTATGAAGCCAGCATCTCCCTAGTACTAAAACCAGACAAAATAGAACAAAAAAGGAAAATTACAGACCAATCTCCTTCATGAAAATAGATGCAAAAATTTTCAACAAAATATTAGTGAATGTAATACAAGAATACATCAGAAAGATCATTCACCCTGACCAAGTATGCTTTATCTCAGAGATGCAAGGATGGTGCAACCTATGAAAATTAATAAATGTAATACATTATATAAATAGACTGAAGGATAAAAATTATATGATCACCTCATTAGATGCAGAAAAGTCCTACAGAAACTGGGAATAGAAGGAACATATCTCAACATAATAAAGGCCATTTATGACAAACCTACAGCCAATGTAATGCTAAATGGAGAAAAACTTGAACCTTTTGCACTAAAATCAGGAACAAGCAAGGGCGTCCACTGTCCCCACTTTTATTTAATATAGTACTGGATATCTTAGCCATAGCAATAAGGCAAGAGACACACATAAAGGGATACAGATTGGAAAGGAAGAGGTTAAATTATTATTTGCAGATGATATGAGAGTCTATATATAAAGTACCCTAAAGACCCTACTGGTAAACTTTTAGAGCTGATACATATTTAAAGCAATGTATGTAGCAGGATACAAATAAACACACAGAATCAGTAGGCTTCCTACATGCTAACAACAAACACACAGAAGAGAAAATCAGAGAATCCCTCCCATTCAAAATTGCATCAAAAGAAATAAAGTATTAATCCCAGCACTTGGGAGGCAGAGTTCAAAGCCAGCCTGAGACTACACAGTGAATTCCAGGTCAGCCTGGGCTACAGCGTGACCCTACCTCAAAAAACAAACATGCAAACAACAACAACAACAACAAAAATAAAGTACCTTGAAATATACCTAACCAAGAAAGTGGAAGATTTGTACAATGAAAACTAAAAAACATTCAAGTGAGAAATTGTAGAAGACACTAGGAAATGGAAAGGCATCCCTTGTTCCTGGATTAGAAGAATCAATATTGTGAAAATGATAATCTTACCAAAAGCAATCTACACATTCAATGCAATCCCCATCAAAATTCCAATGGCATTCTTTACGGAAATAGAAAAAAAAAATTCTAAAATTTATGTGGAAGCACAAAAACCTTGAATATCTAAAACAATTTTGGGCAACAAAAATAAGGTTATATTACAGAGCCATAGTAACAAAAACAGCATGGTACTTGCACAAAAACAGTCATGTAGATCATTGGAATAGAATAGAGGACCCAGGCATAAGTCAGGATAGCTATAGTCAACTGATAGTCATTAAAAATGCTAAAAATACTCACAGGAGAGAAGATAGCTTCTTCAGCAAATGGTGCTGGAAAATCTGGATATCTTTCTGTAGCAGAATGAAAATAGATCCTTGTCTCTCTCCAGGCATAAGAATTAAGTCCAAATGGATCAAAGACCTAAAACTCTGAAACTGCTAGAGAAAAAAGCAAGGGAAGCTGGGCATGGTGGCTCATGCCTTTAATCCCAGCACTGGAGAGGCAGAGGTAGGTGGATTGCCGTGAGTTCGAGGCCACCCTGAAACTACACAGTGAATTCCAGGTCAGCCTGGACTAGAGCGAGACCCTACCTTGAACAACAACAACAACAACAACAACAACAAAAAGCAAGAGAAACCCTTCAACATGTTGGTCTTGGGAAAGACTTTCTGAATATAACCCCAATTACTCAGGAAATAAAACTACAGATCAACCACTAGAACCCCATGAAATTACAAAGCTTTTTTACAGCAAAGGACACTGTGAATACAGCAAAGAGGCAACCTACAGAATGGGAGAAAATCTTTGCCAGCTATACATCTGACAGAGGATTAATATCCAAAATATACAAAGAACTCAAAAAACTAAGTAACAAATCAAACAACTCTATTAATAAATGGGCTATGAGGGCTGGAGAGATGGCTTAGCGGTTAAGCGCTTGCCTGTGAAGCCTAAGGACCCCGGTTCGAGGCTCGGTTCCCCAGGTCCCACGTTAGCCAGATGCACAAGGGGGCGCATGCATCTGGAGTTCGTTTGCAGAGGCTGGAAGCCCTGGCGCGCCCATTCTCTCTCTCCCTCTATCTGTCTTTCTCTCTGTGTCTGTCACTCTCAAATAAATAAAAAAATTTAAAAAATAAATAAATAAATAAATGGGCTATGAAACTAAATAGAGAGTTCTCAAAAAAAAATACAGGGAACATATAAATATCTAAAAAAATGTTCTATATCCCTAGCCATCAGGGAAATGCAGATTAAAAGTACTTTGAAAGATGGGCATGGTGGCGCATGCCTTTAATCCCAGCACTGGGGAGGCAGAGGTAGGAGGATTGCCGTGAGTGCAAGACCACCCTGAGATTCCATAGTGAATTCCAGGTCAGCCTGGGCTAGAGTGAGACCCTACCTCAAAAAAAAAAAAAAAAACAAAAAACCCAAAGATAAAAAAAATAAAAGTACTTTGAGATTCCATCTCACTCCTGTTAGAATGGCTATCATCAAGAAAACAAATGACAATAAATGCTGGCAAGGATGTGGAAAAACAGGGACCCTTTTACACTGTTGGTGGGAATGCAATCTGGTCCAGCCATTGTGGAAATCAATGTGGAGGTTCCTGAGACAGCTAAAAATAGTTTTACCATATGACCCAGCTCTGCCACTCCTTGGCATATATTGTAAGGTCTCATCTCACTACCTTAGAGATACTTGCTCAACCATGTTTATTGTCACTCTACTCACAATTGCTAGGAAGTGGAACCAGCCTAGATGTCCCTCAACTGATGAGTGTATAATGAAGATGTGGCACATTTACACAATGGAGTTCTACTCAGCGGTAAAGAAAATTAAGTTATGAAATTTTCAGGAAAATGGATGGGTCTGGAAAGGATTATGTTTAGTGAGGTAACACAGGTCCAGAAAGCCAAACGTCATATGTTCTCTCTCATATGTGGATTCTAGCTACAAATGATTGGACTTCTTTGTGAGTAGGAAGAAAACTCAGTAGCAGAGGCCTGTAAGCTAGAAAGGGGATGTAAAGGGAATAGGAAGGGAGGGGAGACGTAATAGGATGGTATTGTAGTTATGTAAGTAGAACAGATTAATGCAGGTGTAAAGACCCAAGTGAGGTCGGGAAGAGATTGAGTAATGGAAAGTTGGAGGAAGGGTTAATTGGAGTCTAAGAGGATATATAATTAAATCCTATGGAAACCTACTGTTTTGGACCATGAAACACCCATAAACCATAGATTGT
Organism: Jaculus jaculus; assembly: GCF_020740685.1. Classification (NCBI taxonomy): domain Eukaryota; kingdom Metazoa; phylum Chordata; class Mammalia; order Rodentia; family Dipodidae; genus Jaculus; species Jaculus jaculus. The sequence goes on from NC_059112.1 coordinate 38,473,517, forward strand.
TACTAGAAAATTTTCAGTGAGTTATTATCTAGGGAGGTCACGGAGGCCCCCAAGACATTACAGGCCATTGTCGAGGCTCTTGGTTTCCCACCAGGAATAGATGGTAAGAGCCTATTGTTGAAGACTCCACATACTTAGGCTGCAAGGTCATTGAGAAATCCTTCTGGAGCTGAGCTGAAAACCTCCTTCATGTAGACCAGCTGACAGAAATCTGGAAAAAGTTATACTACATGTAGTTCAATAGGAGACAGAGAAACAACCAATGGAGATACTCAACAGTAGACACTGCAAGCCTTAAATTCGACCAGCCAGGCCAAATGAGCCAACAGGTGCAGTAGTGGCATGCCTGTTATGGGGGAAACCAACTGCCCTCTAATTGGACTGGAGGCCTGCTCCATGGGAGGGAATACATCCCTGATACTGAAAACCTGTGACAGGGGTAGTCATGAACCCAAGGTGTGTGACATCTGCTGGTGTCTGGTTAAATGTATATACTATGGTCACCAAACTGCCCAGTAAGCACTTCTCTTAATGTTCAGACCCATATATTAATGCTACTCTCACTTTTGGTTAGAGAAGCTTCTCTTTTCAGATGGCAGTGACCTTGGGATGACTAAGAAGGCACTATGGTGCTGAGAAAAAGTGACAGAGGAGTGCTCAGCACTGAAATATCTCTACCACACCTTCCAAGGCTCAGGGTCCATTGTGGAAGAGGTGGCTGAAAGAATGTAAGAGCCAAAGGAAGGGCAGGACTCCTTACAATGTGCTCCTCCAGACACAAAATGCCCTAGATATTCATGACTTCACAGTGCCTGACACTACCTACACAAGACCATTATAATAGTAGGAAAAGATGATGAAATCAAAATAAAAGAGAGACTCATTGAGAGGGGGAAGGAGTATGATGGAATGTTGAGTTTCAAAGGGGAAAGTGGGGCAAGGGAGGGAGTTACCATGGGTTATTGTATACAATATACTACAATGGTAATTGTCAATGAAAAAAAAATTTAAAAGTGAACATCACTATTCATAACAATCCTGCCTTGGAAATGGCCTATATGCCCACCAATTAGACAATGGACACTAGGAGCTGGGGTGATGGCTTAGCAGTTAAAGTGCTTGTCTGCAAAGCCAAAGAACCCAGGGTTGTTTTTTTTTTTTTTTTTTCCCCGGGGCTCATGTAAGACAGATGCACAAGGTAGTACGTGTGTATGAAGTTCGTTTGGAGGGGCTCGAGGCACTAGTGTGCCTTCTCTCTCTCTCTCTATCTATTTGCCCCTTTCAAATAATTAAAAATAAAACATTAAAAAAAAGAGAATGGAGCCCAGCATGGTGGTGCATGCCTTTAATCCCAGCACTTGGGAGGCAGAGGTAGGAGGATCACTGTGAGTTCAAGGCCACCCTGAGACTACATAGTGAATTCTAGGCCAGCCTGAGCTAGAGTGAGACCATACCTTGAAAAACTAAAACTAAAAACAAAATGAAACAAACAAAAAACCCCAACCAAACAAAAAGAGAATGTATAATAAATTGTGGTATTCTCGTACAACAGAGCATATTCAGCCATGAAACCACCAAACTAGTGCTATATGAAACAATAAGGAAGAATCCTAAAAATTTGCTCAACATAGTATTGAGCAAAGAGGCTGGATAAAAAAAAAAAATGAAGTAGGTACCATACGATATCATTTCTACAAAGTTCCAAGTAGCACAGCTTGTCTATACTGTTCTTGCAATCACCCTTTTAAGGAAAGGTAATGTAACATCAAACTTTGTGATTTGAAGTTGTCTTCTCATGCATACAGTCCAATAAAATGGATATTTACAAAAGATATTCAATGGGCTGGCGAGATGGCTTAGGGATTAAGGAATTTGCCTGCCAAGCCAAAGGACCAAGGTTCGGTTCCCCAGGACCCATGTAAAGCCAGAGGGACATGGTGGTACATGCGTCTGGAGTTTGTTTGCAGTAGCTAGAGGCCCTGGCACACCCATTCTCTCTGTGTGCTTTTATCTCTCTCTCTCTCTCCCTCTCTCTAACAAATAAAATATTTTAAAAGTTCAAAGTTTCTTGTCTCAGTACTAGACTTTTTCCCTTTTTCTTTGGCTCTGAAAACCCTGTTTCTCTTATCTGTCTTCTAGTCATTTAAGGAACAAGCATTGCACACCAACTTAGGCAAACACTGTACAGGCAGGGAGCACTTTGTTTCCCCCCAGGAGGAGGACAGCTAAGTTTTGAAAGTTCAGAAAACTCTGGAAGCTTCTTGTCAAGTCTTTCTATTAACCCTCAAGACTGCTTCCTATCAGGGCTTCACTTCCCTCCTTGGCTTCTGCATGAAACGGTTTTGACATAGTCACCTCCCAGCTGGTGCTTCTGGCTTTTGCCCAAGAAAACCCTGCTTGCTGATCTCTGCTCTCTTGTTTTCCCCAGCTGTTCCTAATCTTTGAACTCTTAATCTGCCATTTTGGATACATTAGATCTTTTCTGGCTGTCCTCTCCCACTTCTTCCTTTAGAATTTAAGAAATTTTCTAAAGCTCTATTTCTAGCCCATGGGGACTCAGACATACTCTGCTCTCAGGGCACTGTTATTATATACCCTGGATATAATTATTGTTATATTCCCCAAAGGATAGTTTACTTTTATGGTTTGTATAAAATTTGTATTGGCTGCAAAATTTTGAAGAGTAAAACTCCTGATTTCAAAAACAGTTAGCCCAGGTGTGGTCGCGCACACCTTTAATCCCAGTATTTGGGAGGCAGAGGTAGGAGGATCACTATGAGTTTGAGGTCACTCTGAGACTACATAGTGACTTTCAGGTCAGCCTGGCCTAGAGTAAGACCTTACCTCGATAAACAAACAAACAAACAAACAACAACAAAGAAAACCCAAAAAAGTGAGACCCTACTTTGAAAACCCAACAACCAAATAAACAGTTAAATATCACCATTATTATTCAGCCTTATCTGGAAGGTTCTTATTATGTAATAACATAAGTAAATGACAATTCCAAATATTGAAAAAGAATAGGCAAATTATAATTATCTGAAAATAAGAGAAATCCAAATAACTGAATTAAAAATATTGAATTCAATGAGAGACTTGACAGAATGACTGGGCATAATATAAATTTTTTTAATCAACAAATTCTCCTTATATTAGTAATAGTTATATTACTTTAAAATAGTTATATTACTTTAAAAGTGCTTAAGGGTTGGAGAATTGGCTCAGTGTTTAAAGTGCTTGACTGCAAAGCCCAACAACCCAGGGTTTGATTCCCCAGTGCCCACACAAAACCAGTTGCACAACAATGGCGCATGCACCTTGACTTTGTTTGCAGTGGCTGGAAGCTCTGTCATGCCCATATTTTCTTTTTCTTTCCTTTCCTTTTCTTTCTTTCTTTCTTTTTTTTATTTTTATTTTTTTTTTGGTAGGGTCTCACTCTAGCCCAGGCTGACCTGCAGTTCACTATGTAGTCTCAGGGTGGCCTTGAACTCACAGTGATCCTCCTACCTACACTTCCAAAGTGCTGGAATTAAAGGTGTGTGCCACCATGCCCGGTTATACCCATATTTTCTCTCTGTCTCTGCTTGCAAATAAATAAATAATATTTTTAAAATGTTTTAAAATAGTAGCATGAGCAAATTTAATAAGAAATGTCTAGAATCTGTCTGAAGAAAGCACTAAAATTTTATTATAGGAAATAAAACATATCCTGAGTAGGTGGAGAAACATAACCCAAATCCTGCATGGTGAAAATGCCATGAAAATAAAATCTTCCCCAATTTAACATAAAAATCTCACCAAGAACTCTGTAATGAAAAAGATATTTAAAAAAATTCAAAAATTCAAGTGGATGTTGAACAAGAATAACAAAAGAGTCTGCCATGCCACATATTTTGTGAGATGTACTATGAAATAAAAATTTGCGTAAGAGCTAGGTGTCGTGGCACAGGCCTGTGGTCTTTGCACCCAGGAGACTGAAGTGAAGTAGAGGCTGGCCTGGACTACCAAGGGCCACCCTGCCTCAAAAACACTAGTATGGCCTATTGATTTTTTTTTTTAAACTTACATAGTCCTAGAGAACAGGATGGTTGTCAGTGAGACACTTGATGGGACAACCTCAATCAAAATAAGATGCCATTGTCTCTGTGACCCTGAGCTATCCTCCTTCTTTCTCTTACCTTTGCCCCAGTGTCAGGCATCATACCCATAAGAGAGATTAGGAGCAAGTTATTTTCAAACAAACAAACAAACATAAATACCATTCTGCCCTGGTGAGATTAGAAGGCAGCTCCATTTGGAACCTAGATTCAGCAAGATGGCTTTTGGGGTGATCTGTTCTCTTCCTGGTTTTTCCTCCTTCTGGGAATTTTTGGTAGCACTCCTCAGCCCCAGCAGGCTCTTTCTGAGTCTCTCTGACCCACCAATCAAGGTCTCTATATACATTTAAACTTAATCATAACAGCACATTCCAACTTAATGCCTAATTTACATATAGGAATGGATCAATCAAACTCCTCAGTTCACAAAAATCCCATTCCAGAATGCTGGCCTATTGCCACTCAGTTTTTTAGGACCCTTCATCACAGACAGCTTTCATTTCCTTTAATTCTGCTTTACCCTTCAACTGATCTTGATCATCCTCAGGGAGGCCTTGAACTCACAGCAATTCTCCTACCTCTGCCTCCCGAGTGCTGGGATTAAAGGCATGCACCACCATACTCGATCTGATTATCACTTTAAAATAAAAAGGTTATTTATTTATTTTTTTAAATAATTTTTATTTATTTATTTTATTTATTTAACAAAGAGAGAGAGAGAGAGAGATGGACAGAGAGAATGGGCACACCAGGGTTTCCAGCCACTGCAAATGAACTCCAGAAGCCTGTGCCTCCTTGTGCATCTGGCTAACGTGGGTCCTGGGGAATTGAACCTGGGTCCTTTGGCTTTGCAGGCAAACATCCTAACAGCTAAGCCTTTCCTCCAGCCCTAAAATATTTATTATTATTATTATTGTTATTTATTTATTTGGCAGAGAGAGGGAGAGAGTGGGGAGGCAGAGAGAGAGAGAGCGAGCGAGAGAGAACGAGATAGAGAGAGAGAGAGAGAATGGGCACACCAGGGCCTTATGTATTACCTTGTGCATCTGACTTATGTGGGTACTGGGGAATCAAACTGGGTCCTTAGGCTTCACAGGCAAACACTTTAACTTCTAAGCCATCTTTCCAGCCCACAAGATTATTTATTTATTTCAGAGAGTGAGAGGGAAAGAGGCAGGTAGAAAGAATGAGTGCACCAGGGCTTCCAGAACTGCAAACAAACTCGAGATGCATGTGCCGCCTTTTGCATCCTGTTTATGTGGGTACTGGGGAATCAAACCTGGGTCCTCAGGCTTTGCAAGAAAGCACCTTAACCACTAAGCTATTTCTTTTCTCTCTCTCTCTCTTTTTTTTTTTTTTTTTTTTTTTTTTTTGAGGTAGGGTTTCACTCTAGCTCAGACTGACCTGGAATTCATTATGTAGTCTCAGGATGGCCTTGAACTCACAGCGATCTTCCTACCTGGGATTAAAGGCGTGCGCCACCACACTCGGCTTAAAACTTTTTTTTTTTTTTTTTTGCCACTAAGCTATTTCTCTAGCACGCCTTTTTCTTTTTCTTTTTTTGTTTGTTTTTCGAGGTAGAGTCTCATTCTAGCCCAAGCTGATCTGGAAATTACTATGTACTCTTAGGATGGCCTCGAACTCATGGTCACCCTTCTATCTCAGCCTCCTAAGTGCTGGGATTAAAGGCATGTGCCGCCATGCCTGGCTTGATCGTCATTTGTTGTGATTGGGAAACAATGAATTTGACTGGGAAAGCCTGGACTACTAATACACTTAGAAGAGGAACTTCTGGGGGCTGAGCGAGAACTGGGCAAGGCACTCTGACTGCTCTGAGCCTGAGGTCTCCTTGCAGAACTCAGCACTTACAGTAGTGAAGGACATTGGCCTATGGGTGTCTGGTTTTCCTCCACCTCTGTGGGTTTACTGCATCCACAATTGGATGATATGTGTTCATTGTATCTTTTTGATCTCAATGGCATTTCCTGAATAGTCAAGGTTATCAAATTCTCAGGAAAGGGCTGGAGAGATGGCTTAGTGGTTAAGCGCTTGCCTGTGAAGCCTGAGGACCCCGGTTCGAGGCTCGGTTCCCCAGGTCCCACGTTAGCCAGATGCACAAGGGGGCACACGCGTCTGGAGTTCGTTTGCAGAGGCTGGAAGCCCTGGCGTGCCCATTCTCTCTCTCTCCCTCTATCTGTCTTTCTCTCTGTGTCTGTCGCTCTCAAATAAATTTAAAAAAAAAATTAAAAAAAATTCTCAGAAAAGTGCAGTTGGTGTCACTGTAGAAAGAATGTGAATTTTGTCTTACTCACACAAAGGCTTTCAGGAACGTTGAACTCTTCCTTATTCTCTTGGTGGTACTGGATGGAGATTGAGCCTAGGACCTTACACACACTAAGCAAGTGTTCTATCACTGAATTATGCCCCCAACCCTCTTTTATTACTTTTTGTTTTGAGATAGGATCTGGCTAAATTATCCAGGTTAGTCAAGAACTCACTCTGCAGCCTAAGCTAGCCTTGAACTTTTGAATCTCCTGTCTCAGTCTTCCAAGTACCTGGGATTACAGGTCTGTAACACCAGGCTCAAATCTAGTATTTAGAATATAAAAGTATCTCTTAAAACTCAGCAACAAGTCGGCTATAGTGGTGTACACCTTTAATTCCAGAACTTAGGAGGCTGAGGTAGGAAGGTTGCCATGAGTTCAAGGCCAGCCTGGGCTACAGAGTGAATTCCAAACCTGGACAAGAGTGAGACCCTGCCTAGAAATAAAATCCAAAGCAAAACATTGAGAGAGAGTTGTTGGGGGGGTGGGGAGGGAGTAGGCAAACATAAAAACCACCCAATTTCAAAATGGGTAAAGAACTTGGACAATAATTCCTTCGAAAGAGCTATCCAAATGGCCCATGAGAATCTAACAAAAGTGCTCAGTATTATTAGCTGTCATCCAACAGGATGGCATTTTCAAAAAGATAGATGGTAACAAGTGTTGAGGAACAGAAGGACTGAAGTCCTCAGACACTGCTCATGGGAATGCAAAATGGCCAGGCCCTTTCGAAAACGCACTTATCACATGGGCCAGTAATTCCCTTCCCAATATTTGCTCAGGAGCAGAGCAGTAGGGTCTCACTCTAGCCCAGGCTGACCTGGAATTCACTATGTAGTCTCAGGGTAGCCTTGAACTCATGGTGATCCTCCTCCTTCTGCCTCCCTAATGCTGGGATTAAAGGTGTGCGCCACCACGCCCGGCTAGCTTTTTTTTTTTTTATATAATAACACAGAGTGGACAGAATCTCGTTCTCAGTCCCCATGATGAGGTGAGCAAATGCGGGGCCGTAGTCTTCACTACTGTGCACCATTACTGTGGACTCACCGAGTCGCCAGATATGGCCCGTGTAAGGTGGAGGTAGCGGAAAGCCACACTGATCTCTTGTCCAGCTGTCTATGTACATCACTGCTATGGTGGGATTGTTTTTTTTTTTTTTTTTTGAGTATTTTCGTGCTTTTGTTGTTGATTCTGTTTGTTTAGATTAACCACTGAAGGGGCAGGGGAGATGGCTCAGTGGTTAAGGGTGCTTGCTTATAAAGCCTGCTGGCTCAAGTTCAATTCCCCAGTACTCACATAAAGCCAGATGCTCAAAGTAGCTCATGTGCCTGGAGTTCATTTGTAGCAGCAAGAAACCCTAGAGTGTCCATGCTTTTGCTCTCTCTCTCTTTCTCAAGTAAATAAATAAAAATATTCTTTTGTTTTTGTTTTTGTTTTTCGGGGTAGTATCTCACTCTAGCCCAGGAAAAATATTCTTTTAAAAAACAAAGTATAATTCACTGGGCATGGTGGTACATATCTCTAATCCCAACACTCAGAAGGCCAAGGCAAGAGACTCATGGGTTGGAAATTAGCCTTGGCTGCACAGTGAGGTCCTGTCAAAAACTTAAAGAAAAGAAGAAAGGAAGGAGGAAAGAAAGAAAGAAAGAAAGAAAGAGCAAGGGAGAGTGAGAAAGAGAAAGAGGGAAGGAGGGGAAGGGAAAAGGAAGGAAAAAAGGGGAATGGCCACGCGTGGTGGTGTACACCTTTAATCCCAGCATTTGGGAGGCAGAGGTAGGAGGATTGCCATAAATCCGAGGCCACCCTGAGACTACATAGTGAATTTCAGGTCAGCTCGGGCTACAGGGGGAAACCTTACCTCAAAAAACCAAAATAAATAAATAAATAAAAGGGGTGAGGGAAATGAAGGGAGGGAAGGAAGGAAAGGAGAAAGGTAAGAAGGAAGGGAGGAAGGGAAGAGTGTACTGGGGAGGAGGCTCAGCAGGATAGAAGCACTTGCCTCCCAAGCATGAGGGCCTGAATTTGGTCCCTTGCACCCACATAAAAAGCCAGGTGTGCCATACATGCCTGTACCCCCAGACCTAACGTGAGGGGTGGTGAAACAGTACCTCTGGGTCCATGAGCTTCGGGGTCAGCGAGAGACTTGGTCTCAAGGAAACAGCGTGGAATGACAGAGGAGGACAGCTGGTATTCTGATATTCTCTTCTGGCCTTTGCACGTGTTCACATGGGCGTGTACATATGGACACACATGTGTCTACACTATACATACATGCTACACAAATCCACAAATATCACCAACAGAAAAGGAGGGAAAGGATGGCAAATGAAAGCTTCAGTAAGATATGGCTGATACTGCAGTTGACCCAAGGTTCAATGTTAGTGAATCTATAACAAGAGTAAATGAGATGTCTTTAAACAGAGCACCCTCCAGGGGTAGTGGTTCACACCTGTTACTTGATAGAAAATCATGCTGGGTGTGGTGGCACACGCCTTTATTCCTAGCACTCAGGAGGCAGAGGTAGGAGGATTGCTGTGAGTTCGAGGCCAGCCTGAGACTAATTCCAGGTCAGCTTGGGCTAGAGCAAGACCCTACTTGGAAACATTAAAACAAGAAAACCACAAAACTGGCAGATGAAAATGGGAACCTAAACCTATGTTTCCCAAAGAGCAATTTATGTAGTTGAGTATTTGCTGACTTACTGTCAGTGCTGACTATACAATGTAACTACCACTCAATGAAAACCAGCCGCTTACCATGCAATGGATATTATTTGGCCGTGAAATGGAAGAAGCCTTTATAGATACTATAACATGAATGACTCTTGAAAATAGAATGCTAGGGCAAGGGAGATGGCTTACTGGTTAAAGGCACTTGCTTGCAAAGCCTGTCAGCCTGGGTTCAGTTTCCTAGTATACATGTAAAGACTCACAAGGTACTACATGCATTTGGAGTTTGTTTGCAGCAGCAAGAAGTCCATTATCATTCTCTGTCCCCTCTCAAATACATAAAGACATTCAAAAAATAAAATACGCAAAATGAAAGAAGTCAAACAAAAAGGAAACACCATATAATTTTCTCTATATATGTTCAGATTAGGCAAATTCTTAGGGACAGAAAGTACACTGGTGAATTCTTGGAACTGGAGAAGGGGAAATTGGAATGACTGCTGATTGATATAATTTTTTTCTCAGAGTGGTAAAAATGTTCTACATTGATACTATACTTAAAACTCTTGCATTTGTATACTTTAAGAGGCTGACTTTTATGCCATGTGAACCAAAATACTATTATTAATAAAATCAGTGTTGAATATAAATAGTATTTGATATTATTTGAAATATTATTAGAAATTAAAACTGACTAGGAAAATATTTATAATTTATTTAATCAGTCATCTTCATCCCCTTGAGAATATATTAGAAGTTTATTATAAAATAAAATATGCTTCTTCTCTCTTTATCCTTGCAAATAAACAAATAAAATATTTTAAAATAAAGTATGAAATTATCAACAGACTGCTGGTCTCACAACTCATAACCTATAGCTACATGGTAAATACCAGCAACCCCACTAAGGAGAGTGGGGTGGGGCGGGGGGAGGGGAGTGATGATACCAACATACGCTGTGTCCGTACAAAGTTTCAACTTAATATGAAATTATCATAGAACCCAGTAATTATATTCCTGGGCATTTATTGCACAGAATTGTCTTTCAAAATAACAAAACAAATTATATCAGCATAATATATTTTCACTGAAAATGATTACTTGTTTTTTCCAGTCAGGGTCCTGCTCTAGCCCAGGCTGGCCTGGAATTTGCTTTGTAGTATCAGAGTGGCCTCAAACTCACAGCAATCCTTCTACCTCAGCCTCCCAAGTGCAGGAATTAAAGGCATATGCCACCACATCCGGAAAAAAATGACTACTTTTATTTATTTTTAAACTTTTACTTATTTATTGAATTGAGAAAGAGAAAGAGGCAGATAGAGTGAGAAGGAGAATGGGCATACCAGGGCCTCCACCCATTGCAAATAAACTCCAGGCGCATGTGTCACTTTGTGCATGTGGTTATGTGGGTGCTGGAGAATTGAACCTAGGTCCTTAGGTTTCCAGGAAAATACCTTAAACACTAAGCCACGTAAAATTAAAATGTTTAGTATGATAATTGGCATTACTTGACATATTGGGAAATTCACTCAAACATCTTCAGTCTCATATCTATTGCAGTACTCAAACTGCAGTTACGTGTCATTTGAGTTGCATATTAGGAAGAAAGTCTGGCTTTACACAGATACATTGTCAGAAAAGAGAGGAATGTTTTAACAAATTTTAAGATATTTGTGACCATTCTTATTTGGTACTAGACCAGTATTTGATATGTCTCTCCCTCTCTCCATTAAAGGTGTGTGCCACCACACCCGACTCTCTCTTTGTTTAAAGAAAATTAAATTTATTTATTTGCAAGCAGAGAAACAGAGAGAGAGAGACAAATAGATGAGAGGGAGGAAGAATGGGCGTGCCAGGGCCTGTAGCCACTGCAAAGGAGTGCCAGATGCATGCACCATGTGCATCTGGCTTTATGTGGGGACTGGGTCATCGAACCCCAAGCCATTAGGATTGCAAGCAAGTAAGTACCTTAACCCCTAAGCCATCTCTCTAACCCTCTTTTTATTTGTTTATTTTTAAAAATATTTTATTTTATTTTTATTTATTTATTTGACAGAGAAAGAGTGAGAGGGAGAGAGACAGAGGGACAGAGACAGAGACAGAAAGAGAGAATGGGCATGCCAGGGCCTCCAGCCACTGCAAACAAACTGCAGATGCATATGCTCCCTTGTGCATCTGGCTAACGTGGGTGCTGGGATATCAAACCTGGGTCCTTCGGGTCCTTTGGGTTTGCAAGCAAATGCCTTAACCACTAAACCATCTCCCCAGCCCCTCCTTTTTTTTTTTTTTGTTTCCTTTTTATTTATTCATTTGAGGGTGACAGACAGAGAAAGAAAGAGGCACCGAGAGAGAATGAGCACACCAGGGCCTTCAGACATTGCAAACGAATTCCAGATGCATGCATCACCCTGTGCATCTGGCTAATGTGGGTACTGGGGAATCAAGCCTCTAACCGGGGTCCTTGGGCTTCACAAGCAAGTGCTTAACCGCTAAGCAATCTCTCCAGCGCCCCCCTTTTTGTTTGAAGTAGGGTTTTACTTTGTTGCAGGCTGACCTGGAACTCACTCTGCAGCTTCAGGCTGGCCTTGAGCTCACAGCGATCCTCCTACCTCAGCCTCCTGAGTGCTAAGATTAAAGGTGTGCTTCACCACGCTTGACACCTTCTTGTTTTCTTTTCTTTTATTGTTTTTTTGAGGTAGGGTCTCACTCTAGCTCAGGCTGACCTGGTATTCACTATGTAGTCTCAGGGTGGCCTTGAACTCAAGGCGATCCTCCTACCTCTGCCTCCCATGAGTTGGGATTAAGGCGTGCACCACTACCACCGGCTTCGGTGCCTTCTTTCTTGTTTTGACAGGGTCTCATCATGTAGCCAAGGCTAGCCTTGAACTCTTGATCCTTCCGCTTCAGCCTCTCCAGCACTGGTATGTGCCATGAAGTCCAGTGTTATTGGATCTTTTGGATCTGTAGATTTTGAATCCATTGACATAGAACCCATAGACACAGAGTGCTAGCTATATATATGAGATATATTTTGCCAACTCTGTAATAAAATATAATAGCCTTGAACTGTATTCTAATTTTTTTCTTTTTGAGGTAGGGCCTCACTCTAGCCCAGGCTGACCTAGGCTTCGCTACATAGTCTCAGGCTTGCCTGGAACTCATAGTGATCATCCTGCCTCTGCCTCTGGGGTTCTGGGATTAGAGGTGTGTGCCACCACGTTGGGCTGTATTCTAATTATTTTGTGGATTAAAGGTCAGCAGCATTGAAAGTCCAAGTTCTTTTCCTGCTGTGTCCTGAGGTGAAGGCCATGATGAACAACCCCAATGTCCCTCAGCTGCAAGGAAGGCCTTGCCCCCTGCTAACAGTTTCCTACCTCTCTCATTAAATACCCACCACACTTAACTTTTAAAGAGAAAGGGTTTTTTTCCTCACAGTTCAGGGATTCTGGCCTATGACTGGCCTCACTGCTTTACACCTCATGATGGGAGCACACAGCAGGTACAGCTGCTCCTTTGTGGCAGAAGAAAGAGTGGGGGATCTGGAATCAAAGTCACACCTCCAAGGATCAAAGACCACCCTTCAGTGTCACCCCGAGAACCACACTTTTAAACACGTGGGCCTTTGCGGTAGGGTGGGCTCAGTTAAGATTTGACCGCACAAAACCAATTCTGGGAGATGCTCAGTGGTTTTGCTGGAGGAGGTGTGTTGTTGGGGGTGGGCTTAGGGGTTATGGCCAGTTTTCCCTTGCCAGTGTTTGGCTCATTCTCATGCTGTGGGGCTCTGCCTGCTGTGGCAGAGGTGATGCCCAAGCCACGTGTGGCGGTTTGAATGGATGTTCTCCAATAGAGTCAGCAGTTGTTTTTTTAAAATTATTTTTAAAAATTACATATTTATTTGAGAGAGTGAGAGATGGAAAGAGGCAGACACAAAGAGAGAGAGAAAGAGAGAGAGAGAATGGGTGTGTCAGGGCCACCAGCCACTACAGATGAACTCCAGACACATGTGCCACCTTGTGCAGCTGGCTTCCATGGGTGTCCTGGGAAATTGAACCGAGGTCCTTTGGCTTTGCAGGCAAGCGCCTTAACCGCTAAGCCATCTCTCTAGCCCAATTCAGGAGCTTATTAAAGTTTGTAATTTAGATCTCCAGCTGCCTGGCTGGGGGAGGTGTCACAGTGGGCAGAACATAGAGTCCAGCCCTAAGGTGTGTTTGGGGAGTTCTGAAGCAATGCAAAGTGGCGGAGCTCAGCTTGGGGCTCCTGAATCATTCTTGCATATGATGCTGGTGGTGGTATTTCTCTCTGCGTGGACCTGTGAAAGGGGGCCAACTTCTTCTGCCATTATGGAACTTTCCCTGGATCTGTAAGCTTCAATAAATCCCTTCCTCCCATAAATGGTGTCTGGTTTAGAAGTTCATTCCAGCAATGTGAAGCTGACACCATGTTTTTCCCTGCCATCATGGAACTTCCCCTCAAGTATGTAAGCCAAAATAAACAAGTTTCCTCCCATCCAGCTACTTTTGGCCTGGTGCTTTGTGCTAGCCATGAGAAGGTAACTCAAACAATTGCAAACCTGATAGCCCCCTTCTGATTCCCTAGCACCCACACAAAGCCAGATGCAAAGTGACACATTCAAGGTACATGTGTGCGCCACCCATCATACAAATAAAAATAAATAGCCAGGCCTGGAGGTGTACATCTTTAATCCTACTACTGGGGAGGCAGAGGTAGGAGGACTGCTGTGAGTTCAAGGCCAGCTTGAGACTACAGAGTGAGTTCCAGGTCAGCCTGGGCTAGAGTGAGACTGTACCTCAAAGAAGCTAAAAATTAGGGCTGGGGGGGTTACCTCAGCAGTTAAGAGCACTTCCTCTGCAAGCATTGAGGACCCAAGAAGTCCTAGGAAGATTGCTTGAATTCAGTCTCCAGGACCCATGTAAATAGATGGGCATGGCCATGTGTGTCTGTAATCTCAGTCCCATAGAGGAGTAGAGATTGGAGTATTGCAAGAACTCACAAAATAAATAAATAAGTAAATGGCAAGTCTGGGATCAGCAAGAGAATCCAGCTCAAATAAGAATGGCCAAAAGTTGGGCTGGAGAGATGGCTTAGCAGTTAAGGTACTTGTCTGTGAAACCCAGAGACCCAGGTTAGATTCCTCAGCACCCTCGTAAGCCAGATGCACAAAAGTGGCACATGCATCTGGAATACATCTGCAGTGACTGGAAGCCCTGATGCACCCATTTTTTCTCTCTCTCTTTCTCTGTCTCCCTATCTGCCTTTCTCTCAAATAAATAAATCAATAAAATGTTTAAGAAAAAAAATAGAAATGATCCCTGAAACTATAGTCATCTCTCTCTGCCTGCTTCTTGCAAATAAATAAATAAATAAATAAATAAATAAATAAATAAATAATAAAAGAAAACAATTGGCTGGGTATGGTGGCACACATACCTTTGATCACAGCTTTTGAGAGGCAGAGGTAGGAGGATGTAGTGAATTCCAGGTCAGTCTGGGCTAGATCAAGACCCTACCTCAAAAAAAAAAAAAAAAAAAAAAAAAAAAAAAAAAAAAAAAAGGGCAAAAAGAATGATCAACAGGGATACAAGACTTTCAGTTCCAGCCATGTTGGAGGCTGCATGGGTATATGCACACACACAATGTCAATCAAAACAAACAAACAAACAAACAAACAAACAAAAAACCCAGACCTAGCCTAGGAGCCCCAAACCTGTTGATACCCTTTGGGTGAAAACTTCAAGAAGAAAACCAGTAAGACAATACATAGAACCTAATATTTAATTTAACATGTAATGATTTTTACAGATGTTTCTGGAATTTGGGTAGTCTTAACTCTTTTTTCTTTTTTTTTTTGGAGGCAGGATCTCATCTATCATAGACTAGCCTGGGATGTACCTGATGACGACCTTGAACTTCTGATCCTCCTGTCTCTGCATCCCGAGTACTGCTTTTACAGGCAGGCACCACTGAGTCTAGTTTTTATGTGGTGCTGCGGTTCAGCCCAGGGCTTCATGCCTGCTAGGCACACTCCCAACTGAGCCATATCACCACCAGTCCTGTGTTTAGCATCTAAACTTTTTAGTTTGCACATGTTTAAGAACAGAGGCCATTACAACATGATCTGTCTTCAAACACTTTAATTAATGAATGATTACTTTATTTCAGTGTCGAGATTCAAACCCAGGGCCTCTACCACTGAGCTACAGCTCCAACTCTCTAACCTCATTATTATATTACTATGATTCTCTAGACACATGCTAGGCAAGGACCCTGCCACTGAGTATATATATCCCAAACCTGCCCCAAACATTTCTCAGATATGCTTTTCCCTACTCTTCTCTTTCCTTTCCCTTTCTTTCTTTCTTTCTTTCTTTCTTTCTTTCTTTCTTTCTTTCTTTCTTTCTTTCTTTCTTTCTTTCCTGAGGTCGGGTTTCACTCTCACTCAGGCTGACCTGGAATTCATTATGTGGGTCTCATGATGGTCTTGAACTCATGGCGATCCTCCTCCCTTTGCCTCCCTAGTGCTGGAATTAAAGGCATGTGCCGCCCTTTCCCTTTTCTTTTAATTTTATTTATTTGCAAGAAGAGAGAGAGAGAGAGGGAGAGAATATGGATGTGCCGAGGCCTCTAGCCACTGCAATGAACCTCCAGATGCATATTCCACTTTGTGCAGCTGGCTTTACATGGGTACTGGGGAATCAAATACTGGTTGTCAGGCATTGTAGGCAAGCACCTTAACCGCCGAGCCATCTTTCCTTTCCATCCTTCCTTACTCTTAAACCTGCCCCTGGCACCTTGCAGATGCTCAATAAGTGTAAGTCCAAGTGAATTCTCCTCATGTCTGGCTCAGATTCTCCTATATTATGCAGGGAAGGGAGGTTTGGGGGAGTTTTGAACACATAAAGTATTTGAAAGGAGAAATGGCCCAGGTGTTTTAGTGAGAGGCAAAAAGCCCAGTATCTGGGTCTGGGGGGGATGGCATAATGGGTAAAGTGTTTACCTCATAAGCATGAGTTTGATCCCTAGAACTCACATCAAATGTCAGGCATTGTGGTGCACACCTGTAATCCCAGCCCTGAGGAAGTAGAGACAGGTGGATCCCTGGAGTTCACTGGTCTCATTGGGGAGCTCTGAGCCATGAGAGGCCCTGTCTTAAAAGGAGGTAGATGGTGTCCACGAAGAGGGAATAACACTTGTGACTGTCCTTTTGCCAACACACACACACACACACACACACACACACACACACACACACACACAGTAATATCCAAGCTGAGAAAGAAGAGAAGCTAAAATGAATAATACTCTCAGATAAAAAACAGAAAAGTTGGGTAAACAACAAATAATTTTTAGTATGTCCCACGAAATATTTGGAGAAAAATTACAATTATAGGACTGGAGAGATGCTCAGTGGTGAAAGGCACTGCTTGCAAAGCCCGATGGCCTGGGTTCAATTCCCCAGTGCCCCTGTAAAGCCAAATACACAAAGGAGCATGTGCATTCGAGTTTGTTTGCAGCAGTGCGCCCATTCTCTTTCTCCTTCATTCTCCTTTTATTCTTTCTCTCCTGGTGGCAGAGTGTTACCAACATTTTCTTTATGTCGCTGTTTCTCTTCAGTAACCAAGACAAGCAAAACAAAGTACAACTAACTGCTTATTCAGAAAGAAATCTCAGATTGTTCCTTAAACCTGCTCCAGGCAGCGGATACAGACTTTTGAGTGATGTGGAAAATATGAAAAACGCCTGGCCAGGATACAAAACCCCAACTGATCTGCCGTGATGGCAAAAGCAGAAACAGGAGCTCGACAATAAAAATAAGTGTCTGTGGGGCTGATCGTGCCTCTGCGGGCTCTGGGAAGGTCTCAGAGGTCTCGGAAGAGAGACCATTATCTGTGCGGTCATCGCTCTGGGGAGAGGGGACAGGCCAGCTTTACTCAAGGGCTATCTCTCTATTGTGGGCTGATTGATTGAAAAAGGCAAGTGGGGCCGCCCGTCCCTGCCAAGTGTTTTCTTCTGGCTCTGCTCTCCCTGGGTGTCTGGAGGGTTAACGCTCTGCGGCCTCACCTGCTGCTCTGCTGGGACAAAGCTGGCGTCTTGCAGCCGCTGTCACTCGTTGTTCCGGCTGTCCTGAGTGTACCAGCCCTGCTACCCCCATCTGCCCAGCCACCTGCCTCCTCGTCTTGAAATACCTTCCCGCCACCCCGCCAATGCTGGGAACCTCGCTCAAATTATTGCCACCCACTGGTCTCCAACTGCTCCCACGCTCTGTCCCAAGCCACTCGGAAAACGACAACGTGACGGTCACAGCAGAGGGGAAGCACATGCTTCTTGCATCAGGTCGGGCGCTTTATTTACTGGCTTTGTCGCTTTTCAGCTGTGTGACCTCTGCCCTTAGCCATCACGCCGGCCCTGGGCTGCGGAGCTCTTGCAGGGAGCCAAGCACGTGCTCAACTCTCCATGTGCTTCGCTTTGTCTTATCCCCGAGCCGAAGCTGTGAGACACACAGTCATTCTCCTCGGTTTACAGGCCAGGAAGCGGAGGTCTGGAGGTTGGGGACTTGATGGAGATCAAATAGCTCTTTAATGGTGGAACCCCAAAGGGTTAAGCTGCAAGCTTAGACTCTGTTACCCAAACACAGCTCTAGATGTCTTATTTATGACAATGAAAAGCCCAACAAAGCGTGTATTGTCCACATGGTGCTTGTAAGAGAAGGAGGGCTACAAAGTTGAAGTGACTTCCCTGTGACCATGCCTGGGGGATGCAGGCACAACTGGCTTCAGCCCCCTGCATGCTCCTCACCTTCCACCAGCACCTTCCAGGCAGGAGGCTGGCATCACCTTTGGGGTAGGGAAAGGAGCCTATGGTGCTTTAAAAATCTACAAAATGCTGGCAGTGCCAGGTCCACTCCAATGAAACAAAAGTATTTGCTCCTGATTACAGGGCTTCCTAGAGTCTTTAGCACCGTGCAAAGAGTGCTCTGAGAGCCTTCAGAAAAGGCTTTATTAGGCAGTCTTCACAAGTTTATTTGGCCATAAAGCTTCCACCTATTAACACATTTTTGCAGTTGTGTTTTGCAGAACACAGACCTGGATAGCACTGTGCAACAGGTTTTCAGTGTGGCACACACCCGTAAGGATACAGGGGTACAGTTGCTGCTGTTTAAGAGTCCCGAGGCACTGCGAACCAGCTCTATAGTACCCAGAAGCCCAGCACCCAGTAAACTCCAACTCCCACCAACAGTTTCCAGTTGGCACCTGCCTTAGGACAGGTAGGCATTTGGCATGCCAGGACGTTTGTTAATTAATGTTTGCTCTATATTGTGTGTGTTCTAGGTTGCTTCATTTTCTCCTCCCCACAATCGTAAACTGTTGTAGAGTAGAGGTCTTGGGGAAGGCGCTACGTGGTCCCTTTCAGCAATGAATTAGGAGTTGCCTTGCGTGAACAACGCCGCTTCGCACAGGTGATGGCTGGTGTGTGATGCACACGGTCACTGCAGCTTTGCCTTGGTCTCTTGAAGTGCTGGAGGAGCCAGTTGGCATGTTGTGGACATACACATTTTAGGGAGGGACCCATTGGAGAGAAGTAAACCTGCCTGTCATATGTGCCATCTTAGAAGGGATCCTCTAGCCACAGTCAGACTTTCAGAGAAGTGCACATTCCAGTTGACCTCTGACTATGACCTCATGAGAGATCCTGAGTGACTGTCCCCAATCCTGAGCTGCTCCCAGATTCCCGATACAGAGGGGCGACTACTATTGTATGCAGTTAATTTAATTTAATTTTATTTTTATTTATTTATTTGAGAGAGAGAGAGAGAGAGAGAGAAAAGAGGGAGAGAGAGAGAGGGAGAATAAGAATGAGCTCACCTCTAGCCACCGCAAAAGAACTCCAGATGCATGCGCCACTTTGTGCACCTGGCTTTAAGTGGGTACTGGTGAATCCAACTCGGGTTGTTAGGCTTTGCAGGCAAGTGCCTTAACCACAAAGCCATCTCTCCAAGGCTGCAACTAAGTTTTGGAGTGATTTGTTGCAAGCAGGAAATCATTACCACATATACTGTTACTCTCTCCCCCTTTTTTTTCAGATGAGGAAATGAATACTACAAGAGGGTTGACCTACTCCAGGTCATAGCCAGAGTTTGTGTGGCTAAGACAGGAAGCCTGAAAGGACTCCTTTTCTCATGCTCCAAAACATACCCCTCCAAGTCTGCAACAGCATCCAAAATTACATTCTGAGCTTGCTTATTTGCTGTGGTGATGTGCTAACACAGAAAAATTTGGAACCTGTCCTCACCTTATCTTTTATAAACTTCAGTTCTTTTGAGAGTACTATCTTCTACCTGGTTAGTGATGACATAATTTAATGTGTTAAAAGCTCAGTCAGAATCTAGGCCCTGGATATGTGAAAGTTCTTCCCTTGCAAATCCTCCTTTAGTTGGGGCCTCCCTCGGATGGTAAGGGGAACAGAAGGTTAGCCTAGCCAGCGATCTGTCATTCCCATCCTGAAGAAATTAGCTCACCGGAGTTCAGTGCTTGCTGGAAGCGGTCTGAGGAAGCAGGCTCTGCTTGGAGAGCACAGGACGGGAAGGCATGATTTCTGAGTATGGGTCACCTTGGGAACAGGCATGTCTGGCTGGGCACCCAAGAGAGCTTCTGGAATAGCTCCAAGGCCAGAGAAGGCAGAAGTGGGGACCAGTAATGGCAGGTGTGTGGGGGGGAACCTTTTCTTCACAGGCTTGACCCACCAAATCCCATCAACAGAGGTGTCCATTGTGCAAAGTATCTTCAACAATGTCTGTGACTTCAGATTTGGCCAAAAGAGGCCAAGAAAAGACTGTACTGATTGTTTTGGTTTAAATTTGACACATTTACCTCACAGGGTCATGTATTTTAAAAGTTTATGTTTAAATTGATGTTTGATAATTTTATACATGTATATAATAGATCTTGATCATATCCATCTTCAATATCCTTTCTTATTCTCCTCCTACTTCTACTAAGTCCCTTCTTTTCAGTGAATCAGTTCCTATCTTCATGTCTGTGTGTGTGTGTGTGTGTGTGTGTGTGTGTGAGAGAGAGAGAGAGAGAGAGAGAGAGAGAGAGAGAGAGAGAGAGACTCATTAAGTTAAATTAGGGTGAATATAGATGTGGGCTGGAGAGATGGCTTAGCAGCTAAGGCACTTGCTTGTGAAGCCTAGGGACCCAGGTTTGACTCCCCAGAACTCATATAAGCCAGATGCACGTGGCGGTACATGCATCTGGAGTTCATTGGCAGTGGCTAGAGGCTCTGGCCTGCCTGTCCTCTCTCACATGCCTTTAATCCCAGCACTTGGAGGTAGGAGGATTGTTGTGAGTTCGAGGCCACCCTGAGACTACCTAGTGAATTTCAAGTCAGCCTGGACTAGAATGACACACTGCTTAGGAAAAACTTAAAAATATTATGGTTGTTTTCATGAGCATGGGTGGGGTTTATGAGTAACTTACCAATGATTACAACACTGAAGAAAATAGCTTCACTTCTCTCTGCCTGCCCCCTCCCAAAATACCCCCTTCTAATAGCTTCTCTGAGAGGAATGGGGTTTCATGAATCCCTGCTCCCTCTATAATAGAATGTTGGCAAGCTCAAGTTTGTGCAGGAAACCATAGTTGTTACGAGTTCAGGCATGTAGCAGAAGACATGTCACATCCAGAAGACAGCATTTCACAGCACTGCTCCCTGTCCACCAGCTCTTACATTCCTCCCATCCTCTCTTTTATCTTGTTCCCTGAGCCTTGGTGGGAGTCATATAGGTGTCCTGTTCAGGGCCACGAGCCTCAGGTCTTGAATACCTCTTCTCTAGCTGTGGCTCTGTTTGGGGAGGCTGTGGAGCCTTTGGGAGACAGGCCTAGTTGGTGGAAATAGGCCACTAGGTGACACCTGGCCCTGGTTATGGTTGTACTCTGCTTCCTGGTCTGCTGTGATGTGAGCAGCCTCGGCCACGCGTTCCGCAGTGTGAGCTGTTCCTCCATGCCTCCCCACCACAAGGGACTGAAACTCCGAGCCATGAGTCAGAATAAACCTTTCCTCCCTTAAATTGTGTCTGACATGTATTATGGTCATAGCCACACAAAAGTAATCAAAATAACAATTCTGGAAGTTTTTAAACAATGTTACATTATATTATATTTGTATGTTATTACTAAACTCATATAGAGACAAAAGTATCAGGTATTAATACATCAGGCATTCATAGTAACCAAAGCTAAGTGTCTTGTCCTAGTCACATTGTTAAATAGAAGCATGCACAGTCCAGGACTCAAAACCTATGTTGTATTACTGTTTTATCAAATCAATTTGCTCTGGTTTGAAAACCACATACTTTATTTCTTCCAGGGAGATTTTCTTCTTTAACATTGCCAAACTTTTCCTAGTTTGAATTTTTCAGTACTAATATGCAATTTGACATGCAAGTCACCTTTACAACATTTACATAGGTTTCCTTAAAAGCCTACTATGTTCTAAGTACTCATTTACCTGTTAAGGCTTTAGTAGTAGGCATTTAAAAATGTTTTTTTATTTATTTGAGAGAGAGAGAGAGAGAGAGAGAGAGAGAGAAGAGAAGAGAAAGAGAATAAGCACACCAGGACCTCTAGCCACTGCAAACAAACTCTAGATGCATGTGTCACTTTGTGCATCTGGCTTACATGGGCACTGGGAAATTGAACCTGGGTCCTTAGGATTTGCAGGCAAGTTCCTTAACTGTTAAGCCATCTCTCCAGGCCGTTGTTTTTGAGGTAGGGTCTCACTCTAGCCCAGGTTGACCTGGAATTCACTCTGTAGTCTCAGGCTGGCCTCAAACTCACAACAATCCAACTACCTCAGCTTCCTGAGTGCTGGCATTGAAGGTGTGTGCCACCACACCTGGCTACAAGACCTGCTTTTTTATTTATTTTATTTTAGAGAGAGTGAGAGCATGTGAGGGGGTGGCGGGGGAGATAGAATTGGTGCACCAGGGCCTCAGCCACTGCCACCAAACTCCAGATGCTTGCAACACCTAGTGGGCATGTGCCACCTTGTGCTTGCCTCACTTTTGTGCATCTGGCTTACGTGGGATCTGGAGAGTCATACATGTGTCCTTAGGCTTTGCAGGCAAGCACCTTAACTGCTAAGCTATCTCTCCAGCCCAAGACCTGCTTTTTAAAAATTACTATTTATATATTTGAGAGAGAAAAAGGCAGATAGAGAGAGAATGGGCACTCCCGGGCCTCTAGCCACTGCAAATGAACTCTAGACACATGTGCCATCTTGTGCACCTGGCTTATGTGGGTACTGGAGAATCGAACCTGGGTCCTTGGGCTTTGCAGGCAAGTGCCTTAAATGCTAAGCCACCTTTCCAGCCCAATATCTGCTTTTTTTTTTTTTTTTTTTTTTTTTTTTTCAAGGAAGGGTCTCACTCTAGCTCAGGTTGACCTGGAATTCACTATGTAGTCTCAGGGTAGCCTTGAACTCACAGTGATCCTCCCACCTCTGCCTCCCGAGTGCTGGGATTAAAGGTGTGTACCACCACACCCAGCTTCCAAGACCTGCTTTTTAATAAGGCTTCATTCAGAGATAGAAGGAGGGTGACACTTTAAGACAGATGACAAATTATATAAATTAGCTAGGCAGCATTGTGCAAAATAAAGTGGAAAAGGGGAGTAGAGACAAGGTTTTTGGGGGTGGGGTGGTGCAATTTATCTGGAGAGTGGACAGGGAAGTATCCTCTGAAAAGATGACACACTTTTGCAAGTCCTGAGAGATGCGAGGGAGTGAGCCACAGGGATCTCTGGGGGAGGAGCACACTGCTAATTCTTACGTTATGAGGGAATTAATCTCTGCTTCCTTTCATGCCTGCAATTGTATTATTCTTCTGTCCTGTACTAAGTTGTCAGGAGTGTGTATTTCATCTTCCACTTCCTCTGGGTCTAATATAAATGCCTTCTGCAGAATGTTTCTTGTACCACAGGCTTTTAATAAATTCTTGTTGAATATTCTGGTTAAAGTCATTTTCTCACCATTGCCCTTTTTAGGCAAGAAATGAAGGGGAAAATACAGTAGTTTAGTACTTTGTCCAATAGTCTAAATTACTTAGAGCGTGCAAACCAACAGTTAGCTGTACTCTCCAAAATTCTGGGTTCATATTCTTGTTGTCCATAACCATTACGTCTAAAAATATTTGCAAATATCTTGGCTCTTCTTAAATTTGAAGCAAGAAGCCCCTATAGTCTCTAATCTATGTTTACTCACCTCCAAGCCCCAAACCTGAATCCACCCTTACCATTTCACGATTATGATCTTTTTGTTTTGTACAAGCTCTGACATTTTTAGAAAATGGTTTCTTGCATCTGTGAGGGACATCTCAGTATTCTTAATAATGCCCTGAATATGCCACCTAACTATTAAGATATTTTGAATTCATGGGGACAGAACTGTTCATGGCTCATAACTTTGTTCTTTGATTTTTGCAAAAAGTAACGCTTCACAGATATGCTTTCCAATCCCCTATTGGACAGGATCCTTGGTTTTGCTCTCAAACAAAGCTTGACCTTGTTTAATTTCAGTTCATTGCATTACTGCCTTTACCATGTGCTTATTTTATTTGCTCTGACTTTTATTTTGAAGAGAGAGGTTGAAAATGAAAAGATGTTACAACCACACCAAAGAGCCTCAGGATTCGGATGGAAATTACTTTGTGACGTTTTGAACGGAAAGTCAAGGTCAGAAGTGTCAGCAGCTGAGGAAAGAGTCAATACGACATGGACAAAATGGAGCTGAGGCAACATGTTCATGAAGCCGAAGGGATTGGGGAGATGGCATGTAATCTCCAAAGGGAAATTGGACTCAGCTCCATGTGGGGATGAAAACTTGTGGTAAGAGAGATCAGATGACAGGAGAAAAGGCAACAGTGGAGCCTCTGACCACTCGCTGCAGGCTGTGTGACTCTGCTAAGAGTAGATACCATGGGAACATGGATATGACCATTCATGAGTTGTTTCTAGTATTTTATTTTATAGCTCCATAATTCTCTCATCCACAATTCTCAGTAGATTTCATTAATATTTTATTCCCCGCTTGGGGAAGTAAATGTCCTGTCAAGAGCCAACCGACCTGAATCATCATCAATTCAAGGTGTGTAAGATACAGTCCTCATTCTTTCCACAGCGTGCACACCAAGACCTGAGCATGTGGAAGGAGCAAGGCAGCCACTTCCAGTGTGGAAGACCTTGGATAAACTAGATGCTCTTCTGGGCTGGAGAAAAGGCTCACAAATTATATACTGTCTGAAGCTTACTTCCTTCAGCTGAAATGCAGGAGTAATCATACAAAACGTGGGGGTGTATAGCAATAAATATAACCATAGCCAAATGACAACAGAGTCTGGGTCCCCTGCATGTACAGGCATTTACCAAATTACCAGACTGGGAATCTCCATTCACAGGAGATTAGGAGAGAACTAAGCACAAAAAAAGATGCAAGCCACATAAGAGTGGACCTGACATCAGAGACCACAGACTGACTTGCCACTCTAAAGATGGAGTAAAGCATATAATAATTGCTAAGAGTTCCTATTATTGGTGTTGTTACATTTAAGTAGGTTTGGTCACAAATTGGCCCTTTGAAAAATATTTTATTTATTTATTTGAAGGGCTGGAAGGATGGTTTAGTCGTTAAGGTGCTTGCCTGCAAGCCAAAGGACCTCGGTTCAATTTTCCAGGACCCACACAAGCCAGATTCACAAGGGGGTGCATGTGTCTGGAGTTCGTTTGCAGTGGCCGGAGGCCCTGATGCGCCCATTCTCTCTCCCTCTTTCTCTGTCAAGTAAATAAATAACTAAAACCAAAAAATATTTTAAAATACTTTATTTATTTATTTGAGAGAAAGAGAGAGAGAGAGAGAATGGGTACATGGCCACACCAGGGCCTTTAACCACAGCAAACAAACTCCTGGGGAATCGAGCCTGGGTCCTTAGACTTTGCAGTCAAGTGCCTTTACTTCTAAGCCATTTGTCCCACATACAAATTGGTCCTTTGAGATTCAGATGGGAGGAAGATTAGAATTCAGGAAATAGAGCCTTAAAAATAATTGGATCAAATGCCAAATCTTCTTTCAGATTACATATCCAAGATGTCCAGCTGGGCTGCACCAATTGCTCATTTCTGTCAAAAACCTGCTCAGCAGAATGAATATAGCACTTCAAGCTAATTGGTCAGCTAAATCAGTTGTTGAGCTCTGTGTTAGGTAATCAACCAGTCAATGCCACAGGACTGGCCTTTCTCCTGTGGTTCTATAACTTGTCTGGTTCTAAGAGTTAAAATATAGAACATAGGCTGGGCTTGGTGGTGCATAGCTTTAGTCTCAGCGCTCTGGGGGCTGATGTAAGAGGGTCACTATGAGTTTGAGGCCAGCCTGGGGCTACAGAGAGAGAGTTCCAGGTCGGCCTGGGCTAGAGTGAGACCCTGCCTCAACAAAGGCAAAAAAGTAATGCGTTCCTTGAATCAATAAATGGACTTTGAAAGCCAGTCATATCACAGATGGCTGATTCTCCAACCTGTGCATACTAAAGTTCAGAATCCATCACTTTTTGTGTGTATGGTTTTTGGAGGTATGGTCTCACTCTAGCTCAGGCAGACCTGGAATTCATTATGTAGTCTCAGGGTGGCCTCGAACTCACAGCGATCCTCCTACCTCTGCCTCCCAAGTGCTAGGATTAAAAGCATGTGCCACCACGCCCAGCAGAATCCATCACTTTTGTTAGTGTTTATGAAGCCGGCTGATGTGTGTCTATGTTGAGTGTTGTCAGAGAGCCTGAGGAAGGCTTTGCTCCTGTCACCTTTTGGGGGAGGTGACAAATATGGCAGTCAAGGGAAACACCTTGCTTAAGGCATCAAAGTGCATCAGGAGATATCATCATAGTTTATTACGAGGTACAGGATCCATAAGCCATGCTTTTGTTCTTTAAGATTGTGACTATGTCTTCATGGACCATTTTGTTGCTCAATGAAAAGTGGAGGAAACTAATGACCATTTGAATGGAAAAGGATTGAAGAGAAATAAACTGATTGGCAAAGAAACAAAAATCAACCACTGATTACATCCTAAATCAAAAGCATTTAATGAAACAAAGGAATCTATATCCTGGATCAATTAAGTGTGGGCAACAAAGGCTGATGGCTGGAACAGAACACATTAAAACTCTGGCTCTGCCATATATTTGCCATGTTCTTCAATATGTTACTAAATTTTCCATGTCTGTTTCCTCACCTATAAAGCAGGAATGAACAAAGTATCTAACTCAAAGGGTTTTATGATAATTCAAGCAATGAGTATATGTTAACACCTCACACACGGCATATTCCACTTGCATATTAGAGATTGCTATTATCAGTACATTTGCATGTGTATGGGTTCAAAACAAAATTTTGCCTAAATTATACATAGGTCTGATAGGTAGAGCTATAGGAATTCGGATCAACCTGGTTGTTTCCAACTTTCAATGGTTGTGAATAGCACTGTGGTGAACATGCATGTGCTGAGCTTTCTGTCTGTTTGACAGGAATTGGCCAGTGCAGTAGTCAAACACATGGTCCCCACAGTCAGACAATCTAGATTCTAAACTTGGTTCTTTGCTTTTTGCATGTAATCTCAGCCTAGAGCTATTGTCTTAACATACAACATTGGCATTGCTATGAATTCATTCTTCACAGAGAAAAGAAATGGAAGCTAAGAGGACACATAGCAAGCCAGAGGCTGAGGCAGGGTTTGAACCCATGTCTTGTTACCCCTTACCCTGTACCTCCCTTATTAATTTAGTCTGTCTCCTGTTAAGTGGATAAGCAAGGAAGAGCTAAGGTGGTAAGTACTTGTGGATGGGAGAAGTCACTGGAAATAGATGGTAGTTGCTTCAAACTGTGAGTTAAGAGCCTCATTGGCCACAGCAGGGGATTAAAAGACAGGCAATGGAGCCCAGCTAAGAAATCACCCATTTCTGAGCGGTGCATCCAGCTCTGAAGCTCAGAGGCACATGACCTATCTAAGATGATCCCTTCTCAGCTCATCCCTCAGCCCCCTAACTTAATAGAGGGGACAATTGACCCACAAACACCAGTAGAACTTTCCACCACATTCTGGAAAAAATCTACCCAAAAGGAAAGAGTAGAGAAGAGAGGCACAGGGGTGATTAAATTTCTTTTGGGCTCTCTGCCTGTTCTCCACCCTGCTGCCTAACTCATTTTGATTTCTCCCGAGGGAGCCCATGGGCATAAGCTGATTGGTTTGGCCACAGTCTTGGGTACTTTCAAGAAAAACAAAATCAAGAAGAGCTGTAAGGCTCCCGTGACCAGCACCAACAGCCAGTAGTTGTTTTATTAAGTGCTGATTCCCCCAGCGGAGCTGAATTAATAGAGGTGGGAAAAAAAGTCAGGCTCAAACAAGGAGCCATTCAGAAGGGGTATCCAAAACATAAAGGTAACAGAGGGTTTCTATAGCAGGTTCTCAGGGCCAGGTTCTCTATCAATGAAAGGAGAGCAGTTCTACTTCCACAAAGACAAGCTATTCAGAGACCCAGCAAGAGGGAGAAGTCCAATTACTCATAGCTTCCACTCCTAGCAAGCGCCAGGTTATTCCCTATGAGACAGACAGTTCCGCGCATTCTGTCCAGTTTCATTTTCATATTTAAGTTGTACCTAGAATTTTATTGAATAGTAACGTGCTATGTTTTGGGGTGTTGTTTTTCTTTGCATGCTTTCCAAAAATAGGATGATAGATACTTGAAAACAAGATGTCAGTCAGAAAATATAGGCTTGAATTGGGAACTTGGTGAAATATGGAACAAAATACAAATAGGGAGAGGAACTGAAAGTTTTACAAATCATGGATTTCGGAACAAAATAACACTGCTAATGGCAAATACTTTTGGCAATAAAATGTTGATGTGCAGCTTGCTAAAAGTCCTACATGGGGTAGATATTGTGTGTGTGCTGGAAACAGCACAAAGGAGGGGGGGAGGGAGGGAGGGAGGGAGGGAGGGAGGGAGGGAAGGGAAGGGAAGGGAGAGAGAATAGACATGGATAGACACATGATGTGAATGCTGAGGTCATGTGTTCCTAGTAACTTGCAGGGACAAGGAGTCCCTTGGACCCAAACTTATTCTGCTGGGAGTGACTGAGGGGGCAGATTTGTCCCCAAGGCCTGCAACAAGTAGCAGACCAGACCAGGAATGCTAGAGAGCTTTCTCTTGGGACATTGGGAGTGAGTAATCTAAAGCCAGCCAGAGCAGAAAGGGACCAGTAGGAAGATGTCAGTGAGTGTGCAGACCTCTGATGGTGTTTGGCAGCACTCAGATGCACTGCGACCAAAGCTTGCTGTGGATGACTTCTCTCTCCCCCCACCCCCCGGCCCTTTCACAAGCTGTGGAGTTGCAGGAGTGTTCTGAATGAATGACATGGGCATGTGTTCATACATCCAGGGCCACAGCCTCAGATGTGCTGGAGCAGCTGCAACTTCACATGAAGAGGAATAAATTAGATCACCCAGACTGGGCAAAGCCCAGCTTCACCCTTGGTTGGATGGTAGCAAGTCATCCTCAAGCAGATTCCAGCGGTGTTTTTTGATGAGCCCTTTTCACAGACCGAGGAATATCAGAAATAGCCATCATAGTGCTAATATTCCAGTTCTTTTAAAAAAAATATTTATTTGGAAGGAGAGAGGGTGGTGGGGGGGAGAGGGAGAATGGGCATGGGCATGCTAGGGCCTCTAGCCACTGCAAATGAAACTCCAGAAGCATGTGCCACTTAGTGCATCTGGCTTTACATGGGTACTGGGGAACTGAACCTTGGCCCTTAGCTTTGTAGGCAAGAGCCTTAACTACTGAGCCACTGAGCCAATTCTCCAGCCCTAGTGCTAATATATATATATATATTTTTTGTTCCTTGTTGTGCTCCAAGATAGATTATATTACATTCTGTCTCTCTTTCCCTGATTTTGTTTTGTGGCACTTCTACCCCGGCTTCCACGCTCTGGGATTATCAGCATATGTCACCGTGCCTGGCTTATATTTGCTTTCCTTTGCTGGTTCTTCTTAAGTCTCCTCTGAAGCAGCTGCTGTCATGATCTGTCTATTATCCACAGGCCCTGGGCAGCCAGCCAAGGTGTCACAGGCAGGGCCAGGCAGGTCTCGATCTCAACGGCAGGCTGTGCCCACTGCAGGGTCTGAACAACTGCCTTGTCGAAGGACCGAGGACCTGAACTCTCCATTGTTAAGAAACTACCCCAGCCTTTGAAATGGCAAAAGGCAGAGGAAAGGACTTATTGAATCACACAGCTGCCAGCCATGCAGGATCTGACCATCTGAGTGAGGACCATGGTAAAAAGGGGTTTTATTCTCCTAATGCTGCCTCACAGTCCTTATCTACTCTACCTCAATGACCAACATGGGTGACTGTCTATCTGGGAGTCAGGGGAGAAACCATGCCCAAGATTTAACTTTGGGTCAGTAAGGATGCATGGGCGTCCCCTGTCCCCCTGCTTCTGCAATGCTGAAGAAGTGATATTTAGAATGACACTCCAGGTCTCTGCTGGATTCTGGTGCACCTTTTCCATTACTTAGGACTCACGATCAAATAAATGTACATTTTGCTCAGCCTAGTTTTATTATTATTATTATTAAACTATTTCTATTGCATGCATCCTAATTCTGAGAAAATTGGATGCCTATGTGTGGTTGCCATGACAACCCCCACTTAAACAGAATGTGAAATTAACCAGTCCACATTGTGCCTTACATTCTAGACACACCAGTCAGCCACAGACCGAAGCAAGGCAGAACTTTTTTCATGGAAATTTTTGGGAATTATATACCTGCCGGTGCATTCTATCAGATGACCACCACAGAGCCAGAAACTTGGTGTCCCACTTTAGAGCTGAAGAAGCTGGGTGGTTAACTCCTTCACTTCTAGTTTTCACTGGATCCTTTTAGATTTGCGTGTGTGAGTGTGTGTGAATGATGTGTGTGTGAACACACGTGCATATAGGTTCACGTGTGTGCACAGGTGCCATGCGGTATGTGTGGAGGTCAGAGGACAGCCGAGGGGCTCGGTCCTTGCCTGCCACCTTGTCTGAGGCAGAGCCCCTCGTTCTGCTGTTCTGCACCGCATTTCCCAGGCTAGCTGCCCTGAAGCTTCCGGGTCACCGTCTAGGTCCGCTTCCCGGCTCAGCGCAGGCGTGCTGGGATTGCCGGAGTCTGCGCCCAGAGCCGCTTTCTGTGGGCTCTGGGCATCAGAGCTCAGGAACTTGTGATTGTAGGATAACAGCTTTATGAAGCCCCTAAAACTTAAAAATATTATTTTTATTTATTTATTAGAGAGAAGGAGAGGGCAGAGGGAGAGAATGGGCACACCATGGCTTCCAGCTGATGCAAATGAACTCCAGATGCATATACCACCTTGTGCATCTGGCTTACATGGGTCATGGGAAATTGAACCTGGGTCCTTTGGCTTTGCAGGCAAGCACCTTAACTGCTAGGCCATCTCTCTAGCCCTAAGATAGATAGATAGATAGATAGATAGATAGATAGATAGATAGATAGATAGATAGATAGATTTCTTTCTTTCTTTTTTTTTTTTTTTGCTTTTTGAGGCAGGGTCTTGCTGTAGCCCCTGCTGACCTGGAATTCACTATGTAGTGTCAGGGTGGCCTGGAACTCTCGCCATCCAACTACCTCTGCCTCCCGAGTGCTGGGATTAAAGGCGTGTGCCACCAAGCCTGGCTCCTAAAAATTCTCTTTCAACATTCTTTTTAGTTGCCATTAATGATTTGGCTGTTGTAAACAACCTACTTTCAATTTACGAGTTTGTCTTTGACCTTTTCAAGTCAATAGGCATGTTTCCAGCAGTTTTAGGTTTACTGAGAAATTAAGCAGGTGTTTCCACAGGTTCCCCCTAATTATTTGCACTGGAGTATAGCTGTTACCCCGACTGCTGCTATCCTCGCCTCACAGACCCATGCTGATCTTGGTTCTGGAGGTAGCTTACCCTTCCTGGCCTCTTTTGTTTTCTCTGCTGGTCCATTTGCAGAATTCCTTTTGATGAATCATGTTCTAGAAACTGACTCAGAAGACTATCACCCCCCCCACTCCAAATCTTTAAGAGGAAGGGAAAGATTATGAGTATTAATACATTAGTAATGTTTGTCCCAGTTACAAATTCATGTGTATATAAATAAACAAAAAATAAACATGAATCAGGGCAAACAAATTCTGTGTTCCCAGTGAATGACACGATCAGTGAATAATATAGGATTAAAGGCTGAAATGTGTGTTTGGGCTCCTGATGAAGCCCCTCATCGTGATCTACCCACTGTCCAGGGATGCTGCTCAGCTCCTGGTCTGTCTCTTAGCCCTGTGTAGCTCACCAAGAGCAGTGTCCTAACCCTTTCAGCCTCTAGGTCCTCTTCTAATTCCTCCCTTCCTTCCTTCCTTCCTTCCTTCCTTCCTTCCTTCCTTCCTTCCTTCCTTCCTTCCTTCCTTCCTCCTTCCCTCTCTCCCTCCCTCTTTCTTTTCAAAAAAGTTTTTTGGTTTATTTTTATTTATTTGAGGGTGACAGAGAGAGAAAGAGGGAGGGAAGGAGGGAGAGAGAGAGGGAGAGAGAAAGAGAATGGGCGCCCCAGGGCTTCCAGCCACTGCAAATGAACTCCAGACATTTGCACCCCATTGTGCATCTGGCTTGGCTTACGTGGGTCCTGGGGAATCGAGCCTCGAACCAGGGTCCTTAGGCTTCAGAGGCAAGCACTTAACTGCTAAGCCATCTCTCTAGCCCTAGCTCATCTTTTCTAATGATGGGGTGAGCATCCCTGTCTGAGTGCATGGAGGCTCAAGGAAGGAGAGTCTAATCTAAATCATTCTGCTTGTAGTTCTGTATGTGTGGGACCCAGGGAAAGGAGGTATTGTGACATCAGCCCAAGACTTGTCTTCCCCCCAAACCTCCCAAACCTACCAGCAGACCAACTTTACTAAGGCGAGTATTTTTATTCACTAGTGCATCCCATGTGCTCACAATAATACTTGGCCCATTGGAAGAGTTCAGTCATTAACTGGAGAAGTTTTTTAAAAAATTCCAGTTGCAATGTAAAATATATTTCAATGTTTTGTGCTCCATTGTCTGCAGAATACAGTTGAGGACAGCACCTGCCTACCTCACAGGGTTGTTGAGAGGGTCAAAGGAATTCATAAACGTAGATGCCTTGGGGTATCACCTGCTACACAAAGGCATGTGTTCATGTTCACTTTTAAAAATAATTTATTTGAGAGACAGAGAGAGAAGGGCAGGTAAAGAAAGAATGGCCATGCCAGGGCCATTAGCCCTGCAAACGAACTCCAGATGCATACACCATCTTGTGCATCTGGCTTATGTGGGTACTGGGGAATCGAACCTGAGTCCTTAGACTTTGCAGGCAAGTGCCTTAACCATTAAGCCATCTTTCCAACCCTGGACTTGAACTCTTATCTGGCTCCCCCAGTGCTGAGGAAGAGCCATCTTTCTCCTTAGAGGCTGTGGGGAGTACCAAGATGTTCTCCTTCACTTATGAAGTGGTTTTCTTAGGGTCTCGCTCTAGCCCAGGCTGATCTGAAATTCACTGTATAGTCTCAGGGTGCCCTTGAACTCACAGCAATTCTCCTACCTCTGTCTCCCAAGTGCTGGGATTAAAGGTGTGTGCCACCATGCCTGGCCTTACAAAGTGTTTTTGTCCTGGTCTATGCTTTCCAAATGTTCCTGAGGTGAAGGAAACACAAGCATTATCATTCCTGAATAACTTGACACTGTAGGCAGCAAATGAAATATCTCTTAGACACCCTCTGTAGGGATGTGGTGGAAACTCTGGAAGGTGGGGCCTATAGGAAGGAGGTTAGATCACTGGAGTCATATCCTTGAAGGAGATATTAAGACCCTAGTCTCCTTTCCTCTCTCTCTCTTTTTTTTAAACATTTTTTGTTTATTTTTATTTATTTGAGAGTGACAGACAAAGAAAGAAAGAGGGGGAGAGAGAGAGAGAGAGAGAGAGAATGAATGGACACACCAGGGCCTCCAGCCACTGCAAACAAACTTCAGACGCATGGGTCACCTTGTGCCTCTGGATAACGTGGGTCCTGGGGAATCGAGCCTCAAACCGGGGTTCTTAGGCTTCACAGGCAAGTGCTTAACTGCTAAGCAATCTTTCCACCTCCTCTCTTTCTCTCTTTTTGAGGTAGGGATTCCCTGTAGCCCAGGCTGAACTGGAATTCACTATATTTGATGGACTCAAACTCACAGTGATCCTCCTACCTCTGCTTCCCAAGTGCTGGGATTAAAGGTGTGTGCCGCCATGCCCGGCTTCCTCTTTTTCTTCCCAGCTGCCAT
This sequence comes from Jaculus jaculus, assembly GCF_020740685.1. NCBI lineage: Eukaryota > Metazoa > Chordata > Mammalia > Rodentia > Dipodidae > Jaculus > Jaculus jaculus. The sequence continues at coordinate 38,507,032 of NC_059112.1, forward strand.
GAAGTGAGTAGTTACTTTGGTCACAAGCTTCCACCAGGACATTCTGTGCTGCCACAGACCCAGGATGCTAAGACTGACTTAGTGACCATGGGCTAAAGCCTCTGAAACCCAGTGCAAGGGGAATATTTCCTCCTCTGAAGTTGTTCATCTTGGTATTTTGTCACAGTGATAGAACACTGATAACATATCCTGCTTCCCAGTAAGATGTCCATGGCTGGCTGGCTCAACTGGTAGACTCTATTCCGGTGCTATAGCAATGGATCCAGAGCTTCCCCTCCCTCCACCTGAGCCTAACTTGAATTTCCATCCTTATTGTCCTTTAGTTTTATTTGCTAAATTAATTTCATCTAACACTATGATTGTATTATTATTATTATAGTAATTATTTACAACATATTTCGTATGAATGCATCATATGTTGGTACCCTCTTTTTCTTTTTTTTTTTTTTAAGGTAGGGCCTTGCTCTAGCCCGGGCTGACCTGGAATTCATTATGTAGTCTCAGGGTGGCCTCAAATTCACGGCAATCCTCCTACCTCTGCCTCTCAAGTGCTGGGATTAAAGGTGTGTGCCACCATGCCCAGCCCAAGGCCAGTTTCTAATTGGGAATCTGGCTCTAGTCAGCTCTACACCCTCCCTGTCCCAACTCCAGGCATACTCTTCCAGACTGTGATTACCCAGCCCAGCCACCAAGAGGGTTGACCAAGTGGTCATGGAATGCCCACTGTGTGCTAAAACCAGGCTGGGTGCACAGGAGGAAGGGCAAAGGAGCACCCAGCAACAAAAGAGCAGCCCTCAGGGATGTCCACTTCCGGCTTATTCAGTCATGGTGACAACAGTCTTGGATTTACAAGCATGTCTTAGTAGGAGAGTTCTCCCTTAGTGTTTCCTGGACAAAACCCCCAGCTAAGGGTTGGAAGGCGGGGTGTGAGCAGGGTCACGTATTGGTCCTCAGCACTTGTCAGGGGGCTTCACGGGGGCTTCCCTCAAACAGCCGCGGGGCTGGGATCAGCTATCCCTCCTGTCGCTCGAGTCCTCAGCTCATCTCTCTTTGGGTTCCCTCATCCAGACTCTGCCTGTGGTGGTTTCTCCATGAGTACCAGGGAGCTGTGTCCATGAGCACGTGACAGGTGGCGGGGATGGCACTCTCACTGCGGTGGCATGGAGTGTCCTCACTAAATCCTCACGTGGACCAAGAGAGCTGAGCCCAGCTACAAGGCCGGGGACTCTGCTCAGGGTGACACAGAAAAAATATCTGTGCTGAAGACTGGCTTGAGTCTTCCCCATCCCTGCATAAGGGTCATGGTAATCGACACTGCCTTCATCAGGATGTAATAATGCTGGGGGCATTTTAATAAGGTCCAAAGATTCTACCCTGTTTATTTTATTCTCTTTTTTTCCAAAGCCTTTGAACACAGGTCTCCTATGCAGGAGTGTTCACAAGACTCATCAATGAGTGCAAAGTCTTCCGAGAGTCTGTGGGAGCCCCATAGGTCCAAGAGAACGGTGAGGATAGACAGGTTCAATCCGCAACAGTACAAGGACAGTCCAAACCCCAAAGACAGCCCAGCCACCAAGCAGGCTGTGCCTTGGAGTGGAGCTGGAAATTCAGAAGTTTTGTGTCATAGTGGAAGGAATTGGGTGAAAATATCAAATACTTGGTTTACATTTTTGTTGGTTTTTCCAACCGGGCAAATTTTCCACACACTTCAAGTTGTACATTGAATGCAAATGTCATTGCCAAGGTGAAGGGTGTTCTGCCTTGGGTCAAGAGCCCACTCCATGGCTCTGTGTAGAGCGAAGGTGCTCAACCCTGACCCTTGTGGGCAAGCTGCTGCCCACAGCCCTTCGTGATGCTGGGCATTCCAATACTTAGAGACACTAACTGGGCTTCTGGGGTCTGCTGGCATTCTCCTGGCACTGAGATGCTGGCTAAAATAGCTTAGGCCATAAAAATGCCAGGATGAAAATACTTGAAGCAACCACATATCCACATATTCCGTGCAGAGGCGGTTGAAGCTTCCGAACTACTCCAGGGCTGCTCTTCAAGGCCACAGGAGCGCGCAGCTGAGTGGAAAAGGAAAAACTATTTTCAGGATGAGTGCAGTGTAAGCTCTCCGCTAGCCTCCTGAGAAAGTCTTCTTCTAGCCTCTCAGAATAATTTATAAAGGTTTATTCCTATTTAAGATGGTTTTAGCAGGCCACAGTAAAACATGGCCTTTCCATATTGCCTTTTTTCAATATGACTAATGAAATATTTGGTTGGGAGAGACAAAGTCCAGTAAAATGTGGTGGTTCGGACTCCCCATTCTACTCCAAAATAGCTCTGCTCCCCGGCCAATCCAAACACCGCCATGCTTTGTCTGGTCTCCTCGTGAGCTTCTTATCTGGCCTCTCTGCTCCCACCGCTTCCTCTCTTGCATCCATGTGCCACAAATACATGTTTCCTTTCCTCCCTAAAATGTGCAGCTGGTCTGACGTCCCCCCACTCCATTGAACATCCTCTCATTGCTTTCCACTGTCTCCAAGTCCAAACATCTTTCCAGAGTTCAGGGCCCTCGGTGGCCCTTGGTGGCCTGGCTCAGCTCTCCCCGGCTTCATCCTGTCATTCTAACTCAGCAATCTCCTGGGACGCTCTGTAGCCTCTCTTCAAGGTCTTCCAACCTACCTGCCACTCTTCCTGGGTGTCTTCATTCCGCCTCCTAGTTCACATCCGCTCTTCAAGTCTTGGTTACCATCTCTCCCATTCATTACTTAAGTAGCTTCAATGGTGGTTCCCAAAGATACATGCATCTAGCACCTGTGTGACTTGATTTGGGAGAACAATCTTTGCAGATATAACTAACTTAAAGCTCTCGAGATGAGATTGCCCTTTGATTAGACAGGTGGACCCTGAATCTAACATTTAAGTGTCATCTTCTTATTTTATTTACTTATCTTCTAAATTTTATTTATTTATTTGAGAGAGAGAAAGAAAGAGGGCCGGGGAGAGAGAGTGAGCATGCCAGGGTCTCTAGCCACTGCAAAGGAACCCCAGATGCATGTGCCACCTTGTACATCTGACTTTACATGTTAAGTGTCTTTTTAAAATAATTTTATTAATTAGATACAGGAGGACAGAAAGGGGTGGAGAGATGGGCATGCCACGGCCTCTAGTCACTGTAAACATACTCCAGACACATGTGCCACGATGTGCATCTGGCTAATGTGGGACCTGGAGAATGGTACCTGGGTCCTCAGGCTTCACAGGCAAATTCCCTAATCATTAAGCCATCTCTCCAGCTCTGTTAAGTGTCTTTTTAAGAGAAAAGTAGGCAGGTTGAGAGACACAGGAGAGGGAATGTGGACAGAGCAGCAGAGAACAGAAGATGCAGCCCCTAGCTACAAGCACACAGGGCTGTGACACGCTGGGCCAGACAAGGAGGCCTCGGACATGGGCAGGTGGCCCATGTGATGTCTGCATCACTGACCTGTGGAACTGTGAGAGGTCATAGTTCTGTGGTGCTAAGATGTTCAGCTAGTGGTAGTGTCCTATTGTTTCCAACACGGGAGCCTGGGGACCGCATTGAAAGCAGACTACCTGCCCTGCTTTACCTCACACTAAGGGCTCCCTGCTACTTCAGGATGTGCTGTAAAAGTGTAAAAGTTCATCAGTGTTCTCACAGCCAAAGTACATTTGTGGACTGGAGAGATGGCTTTTAGGGGTTAAGCTCGTGTAGAAGGAGAAGGATCTGCTGGAACACTGGCTCGAAGAAAAATCCATCTCACAGTGCTATGAACCTGTAAGAGATTGCCACATTTACACTGGCAAAGTTGTTGACCTAAAAAGTGTCTTTTGGGGCTAGAGGGATGGTTCAGTGGTTAAAGATGCTTGCTTATAAAGCTTACAGACCCAGGTTCAATTCTCCAGTACCCACATAAAGCCAGCTGCACAAGGTGGTACATATGTCTGGAGTTCATTTGCAGTGGTTAGAGACCCTGCTGTGCCCATTCTCTCTCTTTGCCTCTTTCTCTCTCTCTGACATAAATAAATAAAATAGATTTATTTTTTAAAGTGTCTCCTTACCCCAGTGATGTCCTCATAAACTGAAGGCAAACTTACCATTCCAAGTGAAAATAGCTTGAGGAATATAATGGTGAAGTGATCAAAGATGGATGAAAGTGAGGAAGGGGAGAAGGGAGGGAGGGAAGGAAGGAGAAAGGGCCATTTTTTTTTTTACAAGGGGAGAGTTTGAGAATGGGCATCCTAGGGCTTCTAGCTGCTGCATACAAACCCCAGATAGCTGGATGCATGTGCCACTTTGTGCATGTGGTTTTATGTGGGCACAAGAGGATTGAATCTGAGCCGTTAGACTGTGCAAGCAAGCACCTTAACTATGGAACCATCTCTCTAGCCCCAGCTTCATTATTTTATTTTATTTTTTAGCTTTATCAATTTAACTACAACGCCTTTTCTACCACTTGACCCTGGAATGACTTGATGAATGATGGTTACACTGCTAAGGTTTGTTTTCCAGATTTTCTTAACACAACCAAGAACCTTATGGTTCAGGCCAGCTTAGGCATAGTATCTTACTAAGATACTTTTGTCGAGATAAAACACGAACAGTTTTGCTGGAGGGGGGACGCATGCATGAGGGTCTGACACAGCCCGAGGTCATCTGGGTTCAATTCCCCCATACCCACATAAACACCTGGACATGGCCATATGTGGTTTACAGCCCCATTCCTATGGAGAGTGGAGACCAAAGAATTGTTGAAACTTGAAAAAACAGTAGTCCTGGGTTCAGAGAGAGACTTGTCTAAAGGAAATACCCAGATATGCAATAGAGGAGGACATCTAGTATCCTCTCCTCTGACCTCCCTATGTGTATGTGTGGAGTGGGCACTTCTACACACACACACACACACACACACACACACACACACACACACACAACTACACTTGCAAAAAATAGCAATGACCACAACAACAATCCCCCCCCAAACAAACAGCCAGGCATGGTGGGGCACACCTTTGATCCCAGCACTTGGGAGGCAGAGGTAGGAGGATTGCTGAGAATTCAAGGCTAGCCTGAGTTTACATAGTGAATTCTAGGTCAGCCTGGACTAGAGTGAGACTCTACCTAGAAAAACAAAAGCAAACAACCCAAAAATCAAAATAAGAACACCAAGAGTCACTACATCTGGCAAAAACCACGTTTTAGGGGAAGAAGTTAGTGTTTTGGAGCCACTTGTGTCATTTTAATAGAATCAATTGTTAAACTTACAGGACTTTTGCAAAACAGTTGACAATAAACTGTTAAACTGAATAGGCTAAGGTAAGAGTATTTACTTATTTATTTAATGGTAAATTCTGGCACTCCTGGTCATTTCTGCTGTTTCACTCTTGAAATGCTGGTTGTCAGAGTTGCCATATCTTTATACGTGAAGGGGTTACAGTTCTATAAGTGACAGAATACAGAAAAACAGATACTTCTTCCCACGGAATGCAGAATACACACACATACTTCTGAGAAGCAACAGGGAGCTCATCTCAAAGACTTTCATTTAAACAGTCAGCAAGGGGCCTAGGGAGATGGCTCAGCAGTTAAAGGCCTTTGCTTGTAAAGCCTGACAGCCCAGGTTCAATTCCTCAGGATCTGAATAAAACTCAAAGTGGTTCATGCATCTGGACTTTGTTTGCTGGAGGCCCTGACATGCCCATTCTCTTTCTCTTTCTTTTCTTTTCTCCACCCCCCCCTTTCTTTCTTTTTCTTGGTTTTCTGGGGTAGGGTCTCACTCTAGCCCAGGCTGACCTGGAATTCACTATGTAGTCTCAGGGTTGCCTCGAACTCACAGTGATCCTCCTACCTCTGCCTCCCAAGTGCTGGGATCAAAGGTGTGTGCCACTACGCCCAGCTTCTCTCTTTCTTAAATAAATAAAAAAATAAATAAATGTATATTTTAAAAAATTGGCAGCAGCAAATAGTCTCAAAATTCCCATGGAAGCACAAAAGGCCTTGACAGCCAAAAATCGCTTTAGCAAAAATGTATCACCATACCTGATTTCAAGACATACCATAAAGCCATAGTAATAACAATGGAATGGCACTGCACACAAACAGATGCAGATCAGTGGACTAGAACAGAAGATCCAGCCATAAGTACTTGTAACGATAGCTACTCAATCTTTGACAAACAAGCCAAACACGCACCCACTGGAGAAAAGACAGTATTTTCAACAAATGATGCTGGAGAAACTAGACAGCCACATGTAGAAGAATGAACCTGGACCCTCTTTTCTCTCACCCAGCACGACAATCAACTTCAAATGCATGAAAGGTTTCAACATAAGACCTGAAAGACTAAAATGATTAAAAGAAATTAGGGAGAACACTCCAGGATTTAAGCATAGGGAAAGACTTTTTTTTTTTTTGCTTTTTTCGAGGTCGGGTATCACTCTAGCTCAGGCTGATCTGGAATTCACTATGTAGTCTCAGGGTGGACTCAAACCCATGGCGATCCTATCTCTGCCTCCTGAGTGCTGGGATTAAAGGCGCACACCACCACACCCGGCAGGAAAGACTTTCAAAATAAGATCCCAGCAGCCCAGAGAATTAGAGGTTTAATATCTAGAATTTACAAAGAACTCAAAAACCTAAGCAACAAAATGTCACTCAAAAAATGAGACAAAGAATTGAACTTAAGAGTTCTCAAGGGAAGAAATTCAAATGGCCAATAAACACCTTAAGAGTTGCTTGGGGGCTGCAGAGATGGCTTAGCGGTTAAGGCACTTGTCTCTGAAGCCCAAGGACCTAGGTTCGATTCCCCAGGACCCACATAAGCACAAAGTGGTGCATGTATCTGGAGTTCATTTGCAGCAGCTGGAGGCTCTGTCGTGCCCATTCTCTCTCTCTCTCTCTCTCTCTCTCTCTCTCACAAAAAGAGTTGCTTGGACATCTTTAACCATCAGCGAAATGCAAATTAAATGACTGAGATCTCATTCCAGTCCAAATTGCAATCATCAACAACAACAAAAACAACAAAAATCAAAGGACATCAAATGCTGGTGGGGATGTGGAGTCCTTACCCACTGCTGGCAGGAGTGCAAACTTGTATAACTACTGTTGAAATCAATATGGACACTCCTCAAAATGTTGACAATAGACCTACCATTTGATCCAGCTATGCCACTCCTGGGCGTATAGCCTAAAGTCTCTACTCTTCACCTCAGAGACACTTGCTTAGCCATGTTTGTTGCTGCTCTAGTCACAATAGCTAGGAACTGGAATCAGCCAAGATACCCATCACCTGATGAATGGATAATGAAGATGCGGCACATAGACACAGTGGAATTCTACTCAGAGGTAAGGAACAATGAAACAATGAAATTTGCAGGAAAATGGAGGGACTTGGAGAAAAGAAATCACGCTAAGCAAACGCACATGGGCTCAGAAAGACAAACACCACGTTCTCATATGTAGTTCCTAACTTCGAGCATCTGAAGTGGCAGTACACATCAGGAATATTGACAAGGAACTAGAATGAAGCTAGGAGAGAGTGGAAACAGGGAGGAAGGAGAGGAGGGGATACTTGACAGGCAGCTCGTGGGGTAGAACACAGGGTGTGGAAGGGTCTTGAGGGGGTGGGGGAAGGGAGGGTGGAGGGGACATACACAAAACAAATGACAGCATGAATAGAAACCTCCCTTCAGTATAGCAAACGAAAAGATATAATCCTTAATAAGAGGGAGGGGGCACTGCCCAGGCAGAAGGGTCCCAGAGAGTATGAAGAAAGCTTGACCCGATAACTAGGGGTGCTCTCCTGAAATTCCCAGTGCCAGAAATGGGGTACACTCCACAGTGAAGTGTTGGTCAGGGAGACCTATAAAGTCCACAAAACGATATAGCTATTGCCAAAGCACCCACCAGATCTAAATGGTAAGACCCTATTGCGGAAGAGACCACAGGCTGAGGACACAGGATATTGAGAGATCACGCTGGATCTTAGAAGGAAGCCAGCTCTCTATGGCCAGCTCTCATAGTGCTGGAAAGTGAGCTGCTGGTGGATAATGGCTACCCACTGCATGAATAAGCAGGGGATCTTACAAACTACAAAATCAACCAGCCAGACAATGTGTACAAGTGCAATAGTGGAGCATAACCTTTTATTGTAATCAGTGGCTCTCTGATCAACTAGGAGGCCTGCTGCATTGGAAGAACTCATACCTGGTGCTAAGAACCAAGTCAGCATCCTCGGCAAAGGATGGTCACAGACACTAGGGAGAAGCACCCAGTGGTCTTTGATTAAGAGGAGTGGTCCAGGCTAGAGAGATGGCTTAGCGGTTAAGCACTTGCCTGTGAAGCCTAAGGACCCTGGTTTGAGGCTCGATTCCCCAGGACCCATGATAGCCAGATGCACAAGGGGGCGCATGCATCTGGAGTTCATTTGCAGTGGCTAGAGGCCCTGGTGTGCCCATTCTCTCTCTCTCTCTCTCTCTCTCTCTCTCTCTCTCTGCCTCTTTTTCTTTCTGTCCGTCACTCTCAAATAAATAAAAATAAACAAAAAAAATTTTTTTTTTTAAAAAAAGAGTGGTTCTACTCATCAAAATGTCTCGTAAATGGGCTAGAAAGATGGCTCAGTGGTTAAAGGTGCTTGCTTGCAAAGCCTGACAGCTTTGGATTCATTCTCTAGTATCCACATCAAGCCAGACATACAAAGTGGTGCATGCAACATGTTTGCAGTGGTAAGAAAGAGGCTCTGGTGTGCCCATTCTCTTTCTCTCTCTGTGCTTGCAAATAAATAAATAAAAACAAAAAAATTCTTAAATAACTATGCCTATCCCCTTTGATCCATGGTTTTCTCACTCTTGGTTGGAGATTTTTTTTATTTTTAGTTAGATGGCAGCAGAAACTAGGGAGAACAACGATTCATGACTACAATAAGAAAAGGTAGCCCACTGCCTAGCATGAGACGCGCTATCTCTAGAACATCGGCCAGGACCCGGTAGACATCACATAGAAAGCGCTGCTGTCACTATGAGGCTGGCAACCAGCTCCAGGGAGACGGCAATAAACACAGGACACTCAAAACTCGTCAAGGCAGAAATCCCGAGGTTGCAGAGGGCTCGACACTGAAGTGGACTTATGGGCCGGGCGTGGTGGCGCACGCCTTTAATCCCAGCACTTGGGAGGCACAGGCAAGAGGTTTGCTGAGACCACATAGTGAATTCCAGGTCAGCTTAGGTTAGAGTGAGAACCTACTTTGAAAGTAAAATAAAATAAAATAAAAGTAAAACAGACTTATAATATACCCCCCAAGGCTCAGGAAACAAGTGGAAGAGGGGATGAAAAGACTGTAAAAGCCACAGGGTGGGGAGGAGCATCCTGAGGCATTGCCCTTCCACTGCTCACAGAGACTGACTGGTGTACTCATGAACCCACAATAATACCAATAATCCTACTGAGGAATGGGGGCAGGGGACAGGGGATAGAAGAGTGTAACCCCAGCTGGGCATGGTGGTGCATGTTTTTAATCCCAGCACTCGGGAGGCAGAGGTAGGAGATGGCTGAAAGTTCGAGGCCACCATGAGACTACATAGTGAATTCAAGGTCAGCCTGGGCTAAAGCAAGACCTGACCTCAAAAAACCATAAATAAATAAATAAATAAGTAAATAAGTATAACCCGAGGAAGATATGACCAATAAATGATTTATCGTACAGTAGAGTTCAAAATTAATAAAACCCAACATTCTTAAAAATAAAAATATCAAACAAACAGCAACTATTGAGTGCCGACTGTTGTGTCTTTACCATCCCAGTTGGTTCTGAAAGGCGAATGCTGTAGATTCTGGTCACTTGGAGACAGGACGGTCAGGCAGGGAGGCATAATGTAAGGACACAAACAAAGCACAATGTAACTCCATGCAGTGCCGTCGTATGAATATGGCAAGAGTTCAGAGGACAGACAGATTACAGGGCGAGTGAAGGAACGCAGGAAAGCCGTGTGAATCATGGTCCCCTGTCAGCTCAAAGAAGTTAATAGCTAACTGGCTTCACAGCGACGGTACGTTTGGCTTGTGGAAATGGGATCCTCAGACAATTTGAAAATCCTCTGGGTTTGTCGCCCTCTTAATGTCACTGTCACCCTTGAATGTATTATGGGCACAGAGAGCCCATTGTTCTTTGTGACAGAGGGTGACATCTCTGGCAGGGTGGCTATTTATGTGCTTCTGATTGACGGACCAGTCTTCCTTTCTACACTGGAGAGAATCCTGCCCTGGGGCCCAGAGCGGATGCTGTTTAGGTTTGAATGTCCTGAGTTTGCACCTGAGCTCTGCCACTTAGAGGTGTAATTTTAGGCAAGCAACTCAGCTTGCTGTGCCTCAGTTGCCTCATGTAAAAGGTAGGAGAAAGTTATATTCCTCTCAGTGGGCTGTTTTGAGGATTGAGATGGGTTCCTTTATATAACGCAACTGGAACAGAGCTGAGCACGTTGTAAACACAACACTTCTTACCACTGTTACTATGTTGACCTTGGAGACTAGCCCTGATACATGGGTTCTATGACCTTGTGAAGGTCCTCTTGGTCTCAGACCCTGGTTTTCTCATCTGTATGACTGAAATGGTAACCACTGCCTACCTGCGAGGCTGCAATGAGGATGACAGGAAATTGTCTGTGCAGAACACTTCGCTCCGTGGAAACCCTTCTTCCAGTGTGAGCTACGGTGCTTACACAAGATGCGCCGGCCCGAAAGGAACACATTGGCTCCCAGCCTTGTGATGTCTCATGCGTTTAATGTTTATTTTTATTTTATTTGATGTTTCTGCTTTTCAGAATCTCGTGGCTGTTTCAAGGTGCATAGAGCCGTGGCCTGAATGTCTTTTCCGAGTGGAGTTATGTAAGTGTATATAGAGCAACTCACCTAGGAAATTAGTTTCCTTCCTTCCTTCCCTCCTCCCTCCCTTCTTTTCTTTTTTGTTAATTTTTTTTGTTTATTTTTATTTATTTATTTGAGAGTTACAGAGAGAGAAAGAGGCAGAGAGAGAGAGAGAGAGAGAGAATGGGCGCGCCTGGGCTTCCAGCCACTGCAAACGAACTCCAGATGCGTGCGCCCCCTTGTACATCTGGCTAATGTGGGTCCTGGAGAATCGAGCCTCGAACCGGGGTCCTTCGGCTTCACAGGCAAGCGCTTAAGTGCTAAGCCATCTCTCCAGCCCCTTCTTTTTTTCTTCCATCTTTTTTTTCTTTCTTCTTTCAAGGTAGGGTCTCATTCTAGCCCAGGCTGATCTGGACTTTACTATGTAGTCTCAGGGTGGCCTCAAACTCCTGCCTCTGCCTGCTGAGTGCTGGGATCAAAGGCATGGGCAACCACACCTGGCAACCCTTTCCTTTCATAAATTGCTTCTGGTCAGGTGTTGTGTCCCAACAACAAGAAGGTAACTGCTGGGCTGGAGAGATGGCTTAGCGGTTAAGCGCTTGCCTGTGAAGCCTAAGGACCCCGGTTCGAGGCTCGGTTCCCCAGGTCCCACGTTAGCCAGATGCACAAGGGGGCTCACGCGTCTGGAGTTCGTTTGCAGAGGCTGGAAGCCCTGGCACGCCCATTCTCTCTCTCTCTCCCTCTATCTGTCTTTCTCTCTGTGTCTGTCTTTCTCAAATAAATAAAAATTAAAAAAAAAAAAAGAAGGTAACTGCTATACTTTACATGCAAAGTTCTCTGCTCTGATAGAAATGTAATTCTTTGATTATAGAAGACCAGGACTTTTAATGGTTTCCTATCTTCATAGTTTCATTTTTGGATTGTACTAGATTAGAATGTCATTTGATCTTAAAAATTGCTGTTGTGCTTTGAGCTTCTGACTTGAGTTTCTTCTTTTTATTGTTTGGTTTTTCAAAATAGGGTCTTGCTCTAGCCCAGGCTGACCTGGAATTCACTATGTGGACAGGCTGGCCTCAAACTCATGTGATCCTTCTACCTCTGCTCCTATCTCTGCTGGGATTAAAGGCATGCACCACCCTGCCTGGTTGGCTTGGGTTTCATTAAAACAAAACAAAACATTAAATGGGAGCCAGGCGTGGTGGTGCAAGCCTTTAATCCTAGCACTTGGAGGAAGAAGTAGGAAGATTGCCGTGAGTTTAAGACCACTCTGAGAGTACATAGTGAAGTCTAGGTCAAACTGGACTAGAGCAAAACCCTACCTTGAAAAACTAAAATCCACACCTTTAATCCCAGCACTCGGGAGGCAGAGGTAGGAGGATCGCCATGAGTTCGAGGCCACCCTGAGAATGCAGAGTGAATTCCAGGTCAGCCTGAGCTAGAGTGAGACCCTACCTTGAAAAACCAACCAACCAAACAAACAAACAAACAAAATACCCCCAAAAAAACAAAACAAAAAGAAAAAAAAAGAAAAACCCCTAAAATCCAAAAACAAAAACCAAAAAACCCAGAAACAAAACAAAACATTATTTGGCATGGGATTAGGAATTTCTAAGACTTTCTAAAATGGACCTAAACATATTCTGCCGTTTTGTGCTATATATTTCTGCAAAATAGCATTCTCAATATTGATCATGATCAAATAAAAATATCAGTCAACTTTGAAAAACAATGAAGCTGCTCTACATCCTGCAGAATCAAATATTCAGCCAGTGGGCTGGAGAGATGGCTTACTGTTAAGGCACTTGCCTGCAAAGCCTGACCACTCAGGTTCCATTCCCCCGTACCCGCACAAAGCCAGATGCACAAAGTGGCACATACATCTGGAGTTTGTTTGCAGCATCTAGTGGCCCTGGTGTTCCATATCCTCTCTCTGCGTCCTTGCAAGTAAATAAATAAATAAGTAAATAAATAAAATTATTTAGCCAGGATTTAATTCTTTATGTAAAAATAAACATCCATCTCATTAATATGCAAATTTTGCTTTCATCTCCAATACATGGCAAATAATATGCATGCAAAAGAATTGGTTGAAAATAAATTTCCTCATGAATCATCATCAGCACATACTTGATTTATGTACCAATTTTATATGCCTATATACACGAGGTCTCTTAAAAGTTTCTTGAGTGAAAAGGGGCCCTGAGTGGAAAAAGTTGAAGAAACCCTGGTCTATGCCCTTCTTTTCTGCTAGGGCATGCGTTCCTCAATAGGCAAGGATTACCAAAAATATTTTTTAAACAGGATTAAAAATACTTTATTTATTTATTTGAGGAAGAGTGAATATGGGCACACCACATTGTACATCTGGCCTTCCGTGGGTACTGGGGACTTAAACCAGGGCCAACAGGCTTTCCAAGCAAGTGCCTTTAACAGTTGAACCGCCTGCCCAGCCGGTTCCCTGTCTTATTGTAGCTGTACCCCCAGTGCCCAGACAGCAGGCTGGTGTGGGGTAGGAGTTCCACGCATATTAGTGGCAGGACCAAGGCTGGTTTTGCTCTTAGCTCACACTGTCCCCCAGCCAGAAGTGTGAAAGAAGAGGTGTCTCCATCGGAATGAATGAGTAGGCGGAGGCAAACGAACAATCGATCCATCAATCAGGTAGCACTCAGCGCCATGTGTGAGCGCCCGGCCCAGCCAGGCCCCTTGGGGAGGACATCAGACGCAGAAGAAAGTATGGCCTCTAAGCACAGCCCAGCTTGAGGTCTCCTAAATCTCCGTTTTAGCCCATCCAGGCCCCACCTCCTAAACCTGCCCTGCCAATCGCCGGACCCCAGTTCCCCGAAGCGGAGGCTGATGTGATCTAGGGATCCATGAGGTCCTGGTTTATCAAATCCCATCTACTTACTTGATTTGCTAAGTTTTTCCATTTCGGAATCAGAACTGGAACCGCAGAACCCTTTGACTTCCTCCAAGGGGCTTAGCGAAGCCTGTCATTTCCCCCTTCAAGGGAGCAATGGGACGTAGGGAGCTGAATTCAACCCAGGAAGCGGCTGAATTAATTGATGGATGCAGCCCGGCAGGTGGGCAGCCTTCAGCCTTGGAGCAGAAAAGCAAACCTTGGTCACCGAGGTCACCAACAGCCATGATTTTCAGGAGGGGTATAAAGATTTAGGGAACTTTTGTATAGATATTTAGTAAAATTCTCCATTAAAAAACTACCACAACTCAGGGAATAAAAAAGACCAAAAAATGTTTTCTGGGTAAGTTTCTTATAATGACTGTGAAAACCCATGAAGGAAAAAAACTGGCCAGGAATTTTTTTAAAGGGTATGAAAGCATCTTATTTTTATAGTTTTGAAAATCCTTGGAGTTTAACTTTGAACTTTAACCAAGAAAAATTATATCTTCTAAACAATGGCATTTGTTGATTGGATGAAGGGCTAGATCAATATTGGTCTTGGCAACCCATATTGGCTGCTGTTGCAGAAATACGCTGGTTGTGGTGTTAAAAAATTATGTCAGGTCCTCACCATGCATCTCTTTTTCTTGGAGTTTGGCCTGGGGAATTAGTTTCCAAAGATACTTCCAGAAGTTAACCTAGAGCCTGGCCTCCCTGGCCAAGGGAGTTACACATAAGCTCTTGGAAAGCAGCTGGCCCCCTGAGCTTGTGGAAGAAACCTGGGCCAGCAGAGGAAGGACCAGGGCCTGGCCACCTCGGGACCCTCTCGGTGCCTCTCTGCTGAGCTTTATGTGTGACTTGACCCAACTAAGGTTAAAACAAACAAAAGCAACCATGAAATGAAATCAAAATCCATCTCTGTAAATGAAAAACCTTTGCTTTAAAAGAAAATAATCGTGTTGCAACCACAGCAGAGGGCTCTACCTCAGGGTCAACCTTAATCTTTTTACTTGGGGGTAAGGGGTGGAGGAAGGAATGTTTAGGGAACAGTAGTAGTGAAGGTTTCAGTTTTATTTTAGAGGAACTGCAGCATGCATTTATTTTGGGGGTAAGTCTGTTCCCCACATGTTTACCTGGTATATATTTCTAAAGAAACTGTGCATGTCTGAGTCTCCTGTGTAGACCATGTTGCTTATTATCTTTGTAACTTGGGCCTTTGTTAGTTTAGGAACTGGAGCATTTCGGGACTCAGGGGGTGGGGAAGAGGAAGTGTAGTAATAAGAAAAGCTTGAAAGGCATCTGCTGTCTGTCACCCCTGATGCTGTGAGTCCCGCCTGACTGCCTCCCATGGTCTGTTCTGTGTCACCTATCCTATGAGGCTATAAGGAGGGCGAGGCATTGTCCTATACTCTAGACTAGCGATTGGCAGTGGGAGATGGCCCAGGGTCAAGAGCGGCCACCAGGTCCCTGTCCTTGTTAGAGTTGGGCACATTTCTGCTACTCCCTGGGCAAGACTGAGCCAAGAGCTGTCACTGCGTGTGCCTTCTGAGGGCCTGCTGGCTGACCCCTCCCTGGGCTCTTGGTGGCCAGCAGGAGCCCTTGGCCTTTTCATCAGCTTAATACTGCCACCAGAGACATTTCCTTCCAGCCTTGTGGCCCCTGGCACTGAGGCCGTGACCTTGGCACGTCCCTTCAGAAAGGTGGCCAAGTTCACTCTTGCCAGATTCCCACGGTCCTCTGACCATGTCTCAGGGAAGTGAGTGTAGGGCCAGGGACTGCTTTCTTTCTTAACTTCTTTCTTTCTTTCTACCTTTCTTTCTTCCTTCCTTCCTTCCTTCCTTCCTTCCTTCCTTCCTTCCTTCCTTTCTTTCTTTCTTTCTCCTTTCTTCCTTCTCTCTCTCCTTCTTTCTTTGTTTTAGCTCAACTCAAGAAGGAGGTTTCATTACTAGTAGTAATAAAACCAGGTTACTTTTTTTGGGGGGGGGGGTTGAGGTAGGGTTTCACTTTGGCTCAGGCTGACCTGGAATTCACTATGTAGTCTCAGGGTGGCCTCGAACTCACAGCGATCCTCCTACCTCTGCCTCCCGAATGCTGGTATTAAAGGCGTGCACCACCATGCCTGGCCAAGGTTACTTTTTTAAAAAAATATTTAATTAATTAACTACTTTATTTGACAGAGAAAGAGGGAGAGAGAGAATGAATGGGCACGCCAGGGCCTCCAGTCACCGAAAACGAACTCCCTATGTGTGCGCCCCCTTGTACATCTGGCTAATGTGGGTCCTGGGGAATCGAATTTGGGGTCCTTTGGCTTTGCAGGCAAGTGCCTTAACCACTAAGCCGTCCCTCCAGCCTGGACAAGGTTACTATTGGTATTAATGGAACACCTGTCTATTGTGCTTTGTGCAAAGCACTTTGCATACTGCCTTTTATCAACCCCTTAGGACCATTTCAGGAGGGGGGGGGTCGCACTGAGGAAATTGAGGCTGGGCATCTCGCAGGTGGCAATCATGCTGGGACTCCTCCACAGCTTCACGGTAGAATAGATACAACTGTGTCGTCCACAATAGTGAAGCTCTCCTGGGTCTTCTTGCCCCACTGTGCCCCCTCTTTTCAAGGCTACATCCACTAGGGTGGCCAGGGAGCCCATCCTTGAAGCATAATGGGCAAAGCTACCCTTGCCCGTTGGTTACCTGCACAGATGGCAGGCTGCTTCCACCTGCCCCAGGGCCTGCAAGACCTGGCTGCGTTGCCAGTCAGTCTCCAGCTCTGCCAGCGTACAGGACGCAGGGACCCTGCCTCATGGCCTGTCCTCATGCCTTCGCTTCTTCTTTTGTGCACAAAGATCGTTTCTCCTGCTGCACTCAGCATTCTGGAAGCACAAGAAATTTGATTTCTTCTACAGTAAAAATAAGAGATAAATTGGGACTGGGGAGATAGCTCAGTTGGGAAAACGTTTGCCTTACAAGAATGATTACTTGAGCTCGTTCCCCAGTACCCATGTCAAGATGCCAGGCATGGTGGTGCATGCCTGCAATTCCAGCATTGGTGAGACAGGCTTGGTGGCATGGCAGTCTAGCCTGATTGGTGAGAGATCCAAGCTAATGAGAGATCCTGTCGCATAGAATGAGAACACCATTCCTGAAAATGACACCCAAGCTTGCCCCCACCCTCTACGTGCACACACATGCACCTTTTTTTTTTTTTTTTGAGGTGGGGTCTCACTCTAGCCCAGGCTGACCTGGAATTCACTAAGTAGTCTCAGGGTGGCCTTGAACTCATGGCGATCCTCCTACTCTGCTTCCCAAGTGCTGGGGTTAAAGGCGTGCCACGCCCCGTGCACTTTTTTTTTTTTTTTAAAAGAGATAGGGCTGGAGAGATGGCTTAGTGGCTATGGCACTTGCCTGTAAAGCGTAAGGACCCATGTCTGATTCCCCAGCACCCATGTAAGCCAGATGCACAAGGTGGTGCATGTGTCTGGAGTTCATTTGTAGTGGCTGGAGGGAGGCCCTAATGCACACATTCTCTCTCTTTGTATCTCAGGTAAAAGTGAATTGTTTTAAAAAGAGAGAAAGATAAATCACTGACTCTGAGGGCTGCAAAGAATCCTTCAGTGATCTTCCCCAACACTGCCATTTTAAGGAGAAAGAATGGAGGTCCAGAGAGGTTAAACAGCATGGCTGAAGCCATATAGCAAGAGGTAGGACCAGAGCCTCACTCTCCTAGCTCACTCACAGTAAGTCCTGCTCCACGTGGTCTGAGTTGTCCTGTGAGGTAGGGTGAGGTAGGAAAGAGGGAGTGATGAAGTCGTTGCTGACAGGCTGACCTCAGGGGCTTTACCACTGTGGTATGTCACCCCTTGTCTTGTGGAGAGGAAGGCATTGTGGGGGCTCTGGTGGTCGTCTCCTTCCCGGTATAGTCATGCATGGCTGGTGGTGTGTGCATGGAGAAACCCTGCTGGATCACGCCTTAGAAGAAAATGGAACAAAACTGCCTTCTCCTTGGGAAGAGTCCTGAAGGTCCACAGTGGACACATAGTCATAGGCCTTGGGGGGGGGCGCAGGGATTCCCATGGCCTCTCTCCACACCCTTTGCCCTTCTCCAGGACCCTGAGAAACTGGGCAGGGCCTGCCTCCTCTAAGGAGAGTTATGTTGGAAGCCGGACACTGGGCGGTAAGCACTGTGCGTAAGAGTGGACGGGGAGGTGATGGTTCTGGTAACCAGGCTTGCGACAGCAATTCAGTTAAAGCTCTGATTTTTAGGTGCCTCATTCCCTCTTCCTCAGTTGCTTCCCAGGCTAAAATGACTTCCTATCAACAGCAATGCGTGTGTCCATCGGTCATGTGCGTAGAACTTGGAATTGTGCCTGGTTGGGGTCACTTCTGCCTCAGTGCTTAAGTATAGCATATAACTCTCCTGTCTGGATTCAGTACAGGAGAGGATTTCTTACTTTTATTTTGCCTTTTAAAAAATTAATTACAGACATATTTACTATGGATACATCATGTGCCCTAGCCCTAAAATAAATAAATGTTAAATAATAAATAAATTAAGGGCTGGAGAGATGGCTTAGCGGTTAAGTGCTTGTGAAGCCTAAGGACCCCAGTTCAAGGCTCGATTCCCCAGGGCCCACGTTAACCAGATGCACAAAGGGGCGCACGTGTCTGGAGTTCGTTTGCAGTGGCTGGAGGCCCTGGCGTGCCCATTTTCTCTCTCTCTTTCTCTCTCTTTCTGCCTCTTTCTCTCTCTGTTGCTCTCAAATAAATAAATAAAATAAAAAAGAAGTTAAATAATAAATAAATTAAGAGGGGACTTAGAATAATTCCAAGGTTTTCAGCCTGAGTAAACAGTACAATGGATGGACTTGGACTGAGGGGAAGTCAGATTTCAGCTATGTTAAATCAGAGATCTCGGGGGTCAGTTCTCCATTGTTGTAATGAAATATAAACCCTTTCTCAGCTCACAGTTCTGGAGGTTCAGGGTGCAATGGCAATGTTAATTCACCTCTGGTGAGGTGGTAGCGTGGGTGGTGTCACAGTGGAGGGAATTGCACCCGAAGGAGAAGTTACATAGTGGAACAGAGAACTAAGCAGCTAGGACCCAGTGAGCCTGCTTCTGCCCTTCTGAGGAGACAACCCCAACCACCTGAACACCTCTGACTACCTTTCCACATGGCCACCCTAGCGTCTAACTCACGAACCCTGGAAGAATGTAGTCCTTACTCTTCTCATTGCAAAATACCTGACAGAAGCAACTTAAGGGAAGAAGGCTTTATTTTGGCTCATGGTTTAAGAGAGAACACAGTCAGTTAAACCATGGAGGCAGGAACATGATGGTGGCTGACCACATTGTGTCCACAGTCAGGAAGCAGAGAGTGAGGGATGGTGATGCTCAACTTGTTTTCTTCTTTTTTTTTTATCTTTACTATTTTTTAATTTTTGCTCATCTCAATTTTTACATTATTCTTTTTTACTCAGTTTGAATGGCAGCCCATGGGATGGTGCTGCCCACATTCAGGGTGGCTCTTCCCTCCTCAGTTAACCTTTCTGGAAATGCCCTTACAGACATGTCCACAGGTGGGTTTCCATGGTGATTCTAAATCTAGTCAAGTTGGCAATGACTATTGACCATCACAGGGGACAACTCACATCTGAACTATAGCAATGTCAGTCCCACACCTATGCAGAGAAGTCCATCAGCTACAGGGGGTCTAGAGTTTGAGGGGAGAAGTCATATCTTGAGATTGATTTGGAACTGACCATTCAGAGCTGTGGGCCAGGTGAGCTTACTGAAGATGAGTGAAGATGGATGGAAAAGGTGTCTAAAGATGGAAACACTTCACATGGGTCTCAAAGAAAGCAGCAGAAGGGGCAGCAGGTGAGGGGATGTGGCAAAATTACTGAGAACAAGAGACCAGGGAAGGGAATAATGAGATGGAGAAAGGGAAAGAGAGAAAGTAGTTTAGGAATAGGATGAAATTAACCACATCTAGTGTTTCTGGTGGTTTAAGTCACTGAAAAATTAGCATTGGCTCTTGCAACTGGCTGCTCCCAGATACCATTGAAATAATGAATGGTGGCCCATCATTTAGGGATGGCAACTCCCCAAATTTCTGATGTGTGTAAGTCTTGAGTTTCTTGTGTGACTCAAGGAGACTTGGCAATTTGGAGTGTAGGATATGAGGTAGATTGCATCTGGTTTTGGAACAGGAAGGAAAGGTTCCTTTTGTGCACTGGACACCATTGCAGAACAGTCAGCTGCACTGGGTTTTACTTTAGTGCAATGAAACTGTGGGAGCAAACATGCAAATGAAGGTAAAGCCCACCTGGTCCTTGGAGTCACACGGATGCTATCTTGGGTGATTGTGGTATATATAGAAGGAGGCCCATGACATGTTCTTGGCAGTAAGTTATCATAAAAGAGCTAGCGCTCTTTAACCTTGAGCACCAAAGAGGGAATTAGGAAATACCTACTCAGCTATGTCACCGAGTTAAGTAAAAGTTACACCATCCTTTTTCCATCTCTAACATCCTCATTACTCCACAAGTTTGGGACCACAATTAAAACCAGGAGAACAGCCCCTAGAGGCAAAAACCAGACAACAAGTCTGAGTCACAGAATTAGAAAAGGATCAGGCCTTTGGAAGGAGAATCCACTGAGTGAGGAGAGCTCTGTATTTCTGACATTGTTGATAGCAAAGCAAAGTGAGCTTCCAAAAGTTTTCTTTTTTTCTTTCTTTTTTTTTTTTTTCAAGGTAGGGTTTCATTCTAGCCCAGGCTGACCTGGAATTCACTATGTAGTCTCAGGGTGGCCTTGAACTCACCATGATCCTCCTACCTCTGCCTCCAGAGTGCTGGGATTAAAGGTGTGTGCCACCTCACCCAGGTTTTTTTTTTTTTTTTTTCTTTCAAATTACAATGTAGACAGATCCTGACAGAGCTCTTGAGGGCAAGGGTAGCCAATGATATTTAGTCACTCATCCTTTCAGTCTATTTTTTTAAAAAAAATTATTTATTTATTTGGGAGAGAGAGAGAGGGAGAGAGAGAATGGATGTACCAGGGCCTCTAGCTACCATAAATAAACTCTAGACATGTGCCACCTTGTGCTTCTGGCTCTTATGTGGGTATTGGGGAATCAAACCCAGCTCCTTAGGCCTCGTAGGCAAATGCCTTACCTGCTGAGCCATCTCTCCAGCCCCCATTTAGTCTATTTGAGTTTTGGAGCATCATCCATATGTCATGCACGGGGATACATTGGAGAACAAGCAAATGTGACTCCTGGCCTCACTCCACTTACAGTCTACGTACAGCTGAGAAAGTAGAAAAGTACTGCCTATTGTGATAAACAGTACAAGAAGAGGAATCCAGTCTCCTGAAGATCAGAGATAAGGGCATCTACTCAAATACAGGAGGCCAGAAACTTCTGAGATTAAACAATATCTAAACTGAAATCAGATGATGAAAACAATAAAGACATCTGTGGGTATTTACTCTGAGAGGAGAGAGTGCCGTGGGTATTAGAATCCAATTGCCTTTGCATAAATATGGGGGCCACAGGTTGAGCCTTGCTTAAGCCAGCCATCTTTCTTTTCCTCAGCCTCCCCATAAAATAATGCCACTGATTAAAGGACTTATAATGACTACATGGTCCACAAGACCTGAAACACGGATTCTAACCATAGCTAAGAGGCCGAGGAAAATATCAGCACTGTGATTAGAAAAATAGGTTTTTACGGGTTTGCTAACTCCATTCAAGATCCTGTTTTCCCTGTCATCTTTTAAGCTTCTCAATGGCAAATGTATCAGCAGTCAAATCTCCAGGTTCTGCCCTTGAAGTAGAGAAAAGATGATGGGGTTACAGTGAGAAATGCCAGAAATTGGTTTGGAAAGATTTGCTGAAGTGGAGATGGCACCATCTTTGGTCACTGCAGCCGCATCAGATCCCAGCACACAGGCTCATCCAAACACATTCACAAGACATAAGACCAAGCAAGGACAAGGGCTGTGCAGTACCCAACAGGATTTGCAACTCTTAAGAATAAATAAATAATTTATTTATTTATTTATTTTTTGAGAAAGAAAGATGGAGAGAGATATGGAGAGAGAGAAAGAATGGGCATGCCAGGTCCTTCAGCCACTGCAAATCCAGGTGCATGCACCCCTGTGTGCATCTGGCTTACGTGGGTCCTGGAGAATTGAACCAGGATCCTTTGGCTTTGTAGACAAATGCCTTAACCAGTAAGCCATCTCTCCAGCCCAAGAATAATTTTTAAAAATCAAGATATAATTAATTCACATACCATCAAAAACCCTTCATGAGTATACAGCTCATGGGGTTTAGTAGTCACAAGTTGTCAACTATCATCAATATCAGATTCCAGAACATTTCATCGCCTTAAAAAGAAAGAACTTGCTGGGGTTTTGAAGGAGCAAGTTTATATGGGAGTAGCTGATGTAGCGGTAAAGGCGCTGGGACTAAGAAAGTTATCAGCAGCACAGATTGGAACCAGAGGAAGCAGAGATTAGAACCAGAGAACTCACTTCCAGGGGCTTCTGCCTCCTCCCACCCTTGCCACTTACCTGGAGACTTCCAGTCTCTGCTGCAATTGCCCCACAGCAGCCCACCTCCTGACCTACAGTGTGTATATTCATGACCCTCCGGTCAGTGCACTCTTGTTGCCAGTAATTAACTTGCCCTCTTACCTTTTTTCCTTACCCTCTCTGTCCCCCGCACATGGGGCAGGGAAGGTCCACACAGCAGTGCCTTTTGATTTCTTTCCCCTAACCCCAGCCATCTTTCCTTGGGGGTTTCCCAGGACCCTCACTTGAATTTGACCAAAGTGGAACTGATTAACATCTCCCCCCAAATAGCTCCTTCCTGGGGATCCTTTATCCCAGTGAATGGGTAAATGGAGCCATCACTCCTTTAGTTGTCTGGTCTGAAAACTCGAGCATTGTTTGTGACTCAGTCTCCCTCAGCTGTTCAACTGCCCCACTTAGCAGCCACTTTTCTTGGGTCTGAGCACCCTCACTCACTTCCAACCTGGTTTTCAGAGTCCACTTGTATAGCAAATTCCTCCGAATTGAAGTATTTCCTCCTGAAGGGAAGAGAGAGTCAAGAGGTCAATGAGTCTGGGAGAGCTGAAACTTAAAAGGTCACAGGGCCACTCCTCGAGCTTATAGGAGGAGTGAAGAACTAGTGAGGGGCAGCCTCTGACCAAAGCTGTGTAACAATTTTCTCTGAGTTGGAACATTCCTTCCCAAGGGGAGGAGAGAGTCAAGGGGTCAACAAGTCTGAGGAAAAGATCACAAGACCCTCCCTAAGGCTGCGGAAAGGTTAAGCAAGTGCTCGGGGAAGAGACCCTCCACCAGCGCGGCTGCCTGCAGATTGCGCAGTGTGCTCCAGACCTACGCTGGGGCCGGCTTGTTGGTTCACCAACACTGGTTTTGGTGCCATCACACTTTGATCTGTCGTCTGAGCCCTAACTGGGTTATCGCCCAGGGAGAAGGTTTCCTGTGACACCACTACTGTCCCCAGGGTTATCCCTGTTTCTTCTTCACCTTCGGCCTTTTCTTTTTCTTTCTTTTTTTTTGGTTTTTCGAGGCAGGGTCTCACTCTGGCTCAGGCTGACCTGGAATTCACTATGTAATCTCAGGGTGGCCTCGAACTCACGGCGATCCTCCTACCTCTGCCTCCCGAGTGCTGGGATTAAAGGCGTGCGCCGCCACGCCCGGCACCTTCCGCCTTTTCTGAAATGGAAGTTTCGTGCATGCAGCCTCCTATCTGAAACTCTTCCTGTAGCCCCCATTTGCTGCCAGGTTTAAGTTCAAATTCCTGTCCTGCCCAGTTTCTGTACCTTATGCTATTTTATTTTAAATTATTTATTTATTTGAGAGAGAAAGCGAGGATGATACATAGATAGATGATAGATAGATAGGGAGAGATCAGGCATGCCTGGGAGTCAAATATGGGTCTTTAGACTTTGGAAGCACCTTAACTACTAAGCTATCTCTCCATCAGACCCCTGTCCTCCTTTTTTTTTTTGAGGTAGGGTCTCACTTTAGCTGAGGCTGACCTGGAATTCACTATGTAATCTCAGGGTGGCCTTGAACTCACGGCAATCCTCCTACCTCTGCCTCCCATGTGCTGGAATTAAAGGCATGCACCACGTCTGGCAATCCTCTTTTTTTTTTTTTAATTTTTTTTTATTTATTTGCAACAGAGAGAAGAGAGAAGAGAGAGAGAGAGAATGAGAATGAACTCACCAGGACCTTCATCTGCTGCAAATGAACTCCAGATGCATGCACCATTCTGCGCATTTGGCTTTATGTGAGTACTGGAGAGTTGAACCCAAGTGGTTAGGCTGTGCAGCTAAGTGCCTTAACCGCTGTTTCATCTGTCCATCCCTATGCTATACTCTTTACTGTTGACATGCTGCTCCCTGTGATGTGCCTTGTCTCTTTCACTGATTAACATGTGATTTCCACCTATGCATCTCCCATTCCTCTGTGGTTCACAGTTCCCCTTGTGTCTGCTTTCTGGAACTCCTCCTCATGTCTTCTAAGAGCACAGATCTCTTCTTCCAGAGCATGTAAGATCACTCTGTATACTCCTCCATCACCTTGTGACAATAGTTGTCACACCCCCAGGGATTTAGTAGCTCCTGGAACATACTGGATGGGTGAATGGACGAAAGAAGCTCCGAGTTGTGGACAAGCTTTAGGTAGGGGTCTTTCTTGGGACTAGCCTTCTAAGCGTTGAGCCTTCCCTGGGATCCTCCACATGCATTTCTGTTAATAGAAGCTTGATGCTCTATCATTGCTTGAACGTGTCCTGCTCCCTATAGGCTCACATGTTTGAATGCTTGGTACTAGTTGATGGTGTAGTTTTAGGAGGTTGTGGAATCTTTATGAGACAAGGTCTGTCTGAGAAAAGTAGGGCTCAAGTGATGGGTCTTTGGAGGTTATAGCCCAGCCCTGGGTTTGGTCTAATCTCTGCTTCCTCATCTAGCCACAATGTGAGGAGCTCCACCACAAGTCTCACCACTACACAGCTGCTCTGCCATACCTTCCTCACCACAGTGGGCTGAAATGTCCTGAAACCATGAGCCAAAACAAGTCATTCCTTCAGCTAGGAATTTTGTCATAGTACTAAGAAGAGTAATGGATATAAGCTCCAAACCTCTCTAAGATCTTCAATAGTACAAAAAATTTAATTAAAAAATATTTTGGGGGCTGGAGAGATGGCTTAGCAGTTAAGTGCTTGCCTGTGAAGCCTAAGGACCCCAGTTTGAGGCTTGATTCCCCAGGACCCATATAAGCCAGATGCACAAGGAGGCACACGCATCTGGAGTTCTTTTGCACTGGCTGGAGGCCCTGGTGCGCCCATTCTTCATCTATCTGCCTCTTTTGTGTCTTTTTTTTTTTTAAATTTTATTTATTTATTTGAGAGCGACAGACACAGAGAGAAAGACAGAGGGAGAGAGAGAGACAGAATGGGCGCGCCAGGGCTTCCAGCCTCTGCAAACGAACTCCAGACGCGTGCGCCCCCTTGTGCATCTGGTTAACGTGGGACCTGGGGAACCGAGCCTCGAACCGGGGTCCTTAGGCTTCACAGGCAAGCGCTTAACCGCTAAGCCATCTCTCCAGCCCCTCTTTTGTGTCTTAACTGCTGAGCCATCTCTCCAGCCCCCAGAATTTCAATTAGGTGAGAAACAAGAGAAGAGCAAATTTCTTTCTTTTATTTATTTATTTATTTTGGTTTTTCAAGGTAGGGTCTCACTCTAGCCCAGGCTTACCTGGAAGTCACTATGTAGTCTCAGGATGGCCTTGAACACACAGCAATCCTCCTACCTCTGTCTCCTGAGTGCTTAGGTTAAAGGTGTGTGCTACTACACTAGGCAAGAAGATAAAATTTCAAGAGTAACAATTATATATACATATATGCATATATATACATATATACATATAAAATTTATTTATTTATTTGAGAGAAAGAGGGAGAGAGAGAAAATGGGCACATCAGGGCCTCTAGTCACTGCACATTGCAAACAAACCAGATGCATGAACCATCTTGTGTATCTGGTTTACATGGGTACTGGGTCCTTAAGCTTTGCAGGCAAGCACCTTAACTACGAATCCATTTCTCCAGCCCTCATGTTAAGAATTTTATAGGGATGGGAAGTTGAATGGGTACAGAGTTTCACTTGAGGAAGATGAAAAAGGTTTTGGATGGTGGTGATTTTACATAACAGCATGGATGTGCTTAATTCCACAAAGCTATATGCCCCTATGAAACTGGCTAGAATGGTAAATCTGATGGCATACATTTTTTTTAACCACAATAAGAATGGTTATGGTAATATTTGATTAGACTCAACTCAGTGTGAACCTTAGTTGGTCCTATAGCTGGGGTGAAATAGATATAACCATTTATTCAATAATAAAGTGTCTATCCTGAGAGAGGCGGAACGGCATTCTGGCTGAGAACTCAGAGTCTGGAGGCTGGTGGCTTGGGTCTGGATAGCTCTCTAGCTGTAAAAGAATGCACAAACCAAAGGTTTCTCTTTGCCTTACTTTCTGGAATATGGAAATGGATATCTTCCATCAGAGTTTTATTGTGAGGAAATAATTGCATTAATGTATGAAAATTTAAGTGTTTGGCACAAGATAATGCCGCCTACTATTGCTAGGAATAGCAATTGGAAGTATTTAGAACCTTGCATAAGTGCTAAATCTGATTATTATCTGCCATCACATCTCAGGCACTGTTCTAGAAAGTAAGCATACAGCAGCAAAGCAAGTGTAGTCCTTGTCCTCCTGAAGCAGACAAAGTAAGTAAAAGCAAGGTTGTGGATGTAGCCCTGAGTAGAAGAGTACACATTTTACTGTGTGTAAGACCCCAAGAACCTTCCAGGCCACCACAAGGCTAATAAGTACACGCATAGCAGCAGCTAGTATCTGTCCTCAGTGAAAATGACATACGGCAATACGTGCAGTGCCTGGAAGGCTCAGAAACCCACTCAAACTGGTCATTTAACGAATGCTAAGCCCTTGCCCCTTCCAGTCTCCTTCTCCCCTTTGATAAGCGGGCAGGTGATGGTGCAGTGGCTGATGGAGCCTGTGCCTTCTGCCGAGGAAGCCAGGGCTGCCATCCGGCCAGGCTGGCACAGGCTGCCTGCAATTTCTGCAGCAGGTAGTTTTCCGATCTCCACTGAGAGGAAATATGAATCAGCCATCACTTGGCTTCTATTTCCTGGGAGGTTTCAGGCCCAGGAAATGTGTGGTTTGAGCATCAGTTCAGAGATCAAATGAAATGGCTATTGGCGGTGGAGTATGTTGCTAGGACCACTGACAATGTTCTCTTCAGCCAGATGACTCACACTGAGCTGGCTCTTTAGCCCTCTCGCTCTTGATTACATGCACCTCGTGAAATAAGTAGAATTTCCTGGCCACCGGTGACTCCCTTAGCAATGCTAGACAGTGGAGCATCTCCCGACCTGACGAGGCGAGGGGAAAGGGTCCAGCCTGTGTGGTTACCTGCACCACACAGAGGCTGGGACTGAAGCCAGCCATGTGAACCCTTGTGTGCACTACAGCCAGGAAGTATTGGGGTTGGAGAGCTGCTCGAACTCTGCCAAACACTCCATGTTCATTCCCCAGTTGCCGAGCAGATCCTGCCATAACCACAGCCAAACCACTGGACACTACCACCTTGCCAATGGCCACCTAGATTAAAGTACATCTACTTCCATAGCAGTGTTCTTGAACAACCATAACACCTCGTGGGGGGGTTGCAAGGATAGTTAACCAGTTGTTGTGTGTGAAAGAGAACACAGATGTTAGATAAGAACATTTGTTTCTAAATCACACTTCCCTTTGAGCCATGGCTCCGTTTCCTGTGTGCCAAGTGATCTTCATGCATATGGATTCAAAAATAAAACAAGAGGAGGGCTGGAGAGATGGCTTAGCAGTTAAGGCATTTGCCAGTAAGGCCAAAGGACCCTGGTTTGATTCCCCAGGACCCACATAAGCCAGAAGCTCAAGGGACACATGCATTTGGAGTTCGTTTGCAGTGGCTGGAGGCTCTGGTGTGCCCATCCTCTCTCTCACTCTCTATCTCTCTCTCATAAATAAATAAAATATATCTTTCTTTCTTTTTTTTTTTTTTTTGGTTTTTTGAGGTAGGGTCTCACTCTAGCCCAGGCTGACCTGGAATTCAATATGGAGTCTCAGGGTGTCCTCGAACTCATAGTGATCCTCCTACCTCTGCCTCCCAGTGAAGGGATTAAAGGCATACGGCCACCACGCCCAGCTAAAATATATCTTTAAAAAACAGTAAAACAAGAGGGGTTCTCCGTGACAGAAGAGCAGTCTAGTTCCTCCAGGATAGCAGGTCCTGGTGCAGGATCAAGCAGAATGCTATGGTGATGTGAATCCTGGGAAAGCGCTCAAGGAAATACAGAAAGATGCTGACATCTGTTTTGTCTCTGTGGTGAGCAGGTGGGTGTTTGTTTTATGACTTCATTGTACCTTTTTTTTTTTTTTTTTTTTTTGGTTTTTCAAGGTAGAGTCTCATTCTGGCCCAGGCTGACTTGGAATTCACTATGTAGTCTCAGGGTGGCCTTGAACTCACAGCGATCCTCCTACCTCCGCCTCCTGAGTGCTGGGATTAAAGGTGTGTCCTACCATGCCCGGCTGTACTATGTATTTTTGAAATATTTCATCCCCCCCAAAAGCATGGGCCATGCATGTTGACACATTCCTTTAATCCCAGCACTCGGGAGGGGAGGCAGAGGTAGGAGGATCACTATAAATTCGAGGTCAGCCTGAGACTACATAGTGAATACCAGGTCAGCCTGGACTAGAGTGAGACCCAACCTCAAAAAACAAAACAAAACAAAAAACCCTGAGCTCAAATCCTACCTTTCTGGACAAGCTTGAACATGCTTATCTGCAAGATGTGGATAAGGATTAATAATTCAAAGGTTTGTGCTACTAGAGACAAGGTATTTGGGACAGTGCATAAATTGAGAATCATTGTGCAAATGCTGTCAATGGTGATGACGACAGCCACAACAATGGTAGGTTAGCCCCTCACTGAAAGAGTTCAACTGGAGAACCCTTCAGATACCAGTGAGGATCCCTACGATGTGCCTTGATGGGAGGTTACACTGATCTACTGACACCTTCCACAACTTTGCAGTTCTGTGAGTAAGTGGACAAATACTGTGAGCTGGAGGTACTGGGGGCTCATGGAGAGTCCGGAGAGCTCAAGCAGGCAGACCTCGCCTACAAGGGGTGCTGTTACTTAGATGTAACCCCAAATATTAGAATTTCACAAGTCTGTCTACCCCCCTGTCTGTTTATCTATCTATCATCCATCTATCTATCTGTTATCTATATATGTTAAATATTTATTTATTTATTTATTTTGTTTTTTTGAGGTAGGGTCTCACTCTGGTCCAGGCTGACCTGGTATTAACTCTGTAGTCTCAGGGTGGCCGCCTTGAACTCACAGTGATCCTCCTACCTCTGCCTCCCAAGTGCTGGGATTAAAGGCATGCGCCACCACTCCTGCCTAATATTTATTTTTATTTATTTATTTGAATGAGAAAGAGGGAGAGAGAGAGAATGAGAATGGGCACACCAGGACCTCTAGCCACTGCAAATGAGCTCCAGATGCATGTATTCCACCTTGTGCATCTGGCTTACATGAGTCCTAGGAATTGAATCTGGGTCTTTTGGCTTTGCAGGCATGCACTTAACCACTAAGCAATCTCTCCAGCACACACTTTTAAAGTATTGTATTTGTTTATTGGAGAGAGAGACAGAGAAAGAGGTAGATAGAGAGAAAGAGGCAGATAGAGAGAGAATGGGCACATCAGGGCCTCCAGCTACTACAAATAAACTCCAGATGCATGTGCCACCTTGTTCTGGGTACTGGAGAATCAAACCTGGGTTCTTAGGCCTTACAGGCAAGCATCTTAACCATTAAGCCATCTTTCCACCCCTCCACCCCTGCCTATTTTTTGAGGTAAGGTCTCAATCTAGCCCAGGCTGACCTAGAACTCACTCTGTAGTCCCAGGCTGGCCTCAAACTAATAGCTATCCTTCTGCCTTTGCCTTTTAAGAGCTGGGATTAAAGGCCTGAACCACTACACCTGGCCTATCTATCTACATTTTTTCATCTCTCTATAAGTACCTATGTATTTTCCATAATTCAGTATTTTTAGTGTATCCAAAAGTTGTGCAACAATTAAAATTTTTTAAAATGTTTCAGTCACCTCACAAGAGAAACCGCAGGGGCTGTACAGATGGCTTAGTGGTTAAGGTGCTTGCCTACAAAGCCTAAGGACCCATGTTCCATCTCTCTCCAGATCCCACATAAGCCAGATGCACGAAGGTGAGGCAAGCACAAGGTTGCACATGCCCACTAGGTGGCACAAGCATATGGAGTTCAAGTTCAGTGGCTGAGGCCCTGGTGTGCCAATTTTTTCTCTCTCTCTTTCTAGTTTTCTTAAGCAAAACAAAAAAAAAAAAAAAAAGAAAGAAAAAAAGGAGAAAGCCCAACTTTCAGCCCACTTCTGTCTTTCCTAGCTAGCCACAGGCAAACACTAATCTCCTTTCTACCTCTGTAGATTTGCCTATTCTGGACATTTTACAGAATGGCTTGCTCTTTCCATGTAGTATTCCGTTTTCAAACTCCACCGTGGTA
Source organism: Jaculus jaculus (assembly GCF_020740685.1). Classification (NCBI taxonomy): domain Eukaryota; kingdom Metazoa; phylum Chordata; class Mammalia; order Rodentia; family Dipodidae; genus Jaculus; species Jaculus jaculus. The sequence continues at coordinate 38,537,506 of NC_059112.1, forward strand.
TAGCTGCATCAGTAATTGATTCCTCTTTTTTGCAGAGTAACCCTCCATCGTATTACTGCTCTCCATTTCACATGTCCATTTGTCAGCTGGTGGATGTTCGAACCATTTCTCCTGTGGGACTGTTGTGCACAATGCTGCTGAGGCCATTCTTTGCACAGATGTTTTCATTTCTCTTGATGGCAAGGGGCTGCCAGGCGCTATGATATTTTAACCAAACCCACAGATCTTTTTCTGTCTCTCTCTCTCTATGTATGTGGGTGTGTGTTAGCACCTGATTTCAAAACTCTGATCCAGAAAAATACAAATTCTACAGGTCAAACACTAAACACCAGAGAACAGTTATCAAACTTTGGCAGAGAGCTTAGTTCATTGTTCCAAAACTAGATAAATAAATAAATACATTGATAAGACAAATTAAGCAGCTCACACCTATACCTTTTGGTTTTTCAACTTTCCCAGAATTTTATTAGTTTTCATATAAACATACCTCATTTTAACAAATGCTCACTTAAAAAAAAAAAAAGACCTTGGGTGGTACATGCCTTTAACCTCAGCAGAGAGAGAGAATGGGTGTGCCAGGGCATCCAGCCACTGCAAACGAACTCCAGATGCATGTGCTCTCTTGTGCATGGGTCCTGAAGAATAAAACCAGGATCCTTTGGCTTTGCAGGCAAACACCTTAACAGCCAAGCCATCTCTCTAGCTCCTATAATAAGTTTTTAATTAAGAAGTGATTAAAGTGCTTAGCTGTCATACTCTAGGTGCTTGACAGATACGCACTATTTTTATAGCCCTCTAGGATTTTCTCACCATTGCTAAATGTGTGTGTGTGTGTGTGTGTGTGTGTGTGTGTGTGTGTGTGTGTGTAGGGAATCTACTGGGGCCTATAGCTGTGCCTATTGGGGATCGTGGGCTGAGGTTAGAACCTCGGGGAAGGCCTCTGAACTGAGATTGTAGATAGAAGAGTGAAGTGTTTATACTATCCAGCCGTCAAGGAGACAGAGAACAGAGAATGGTAGGTCAGTGTCCAAGTAGGAAGTTAGATAGATGACTTGGGAAGGTAAACGGGATGAAGGTTCTGGACAAATATCTGAGTGTCTACCAAATGCTTTGCAAGTGGCACCAGTTTGAGTGGATGCATCAATGAACTGAGGAAGAAGTGGACCAAATTAGCACCACGGAAAAGGGAGCTGCTGTCACCCTCCACGAGGGCAGCAAAATGTGTAGGTGTAGGAGGCTTGAGGGCGCCTGACATATTTTAGAGCAATGAGCAACTTGGACCTGAGCACAAGTGTGAGAGGGGAGAGGCTGGTTGGTAAGGCTGTGGAGGCAGCTGGGCCAGATAGCAAGAGTTTATCATCTGAGAGCCATCAGGGCTCATAGAAGAAATCTGAGGGTAGGACCAACACCTTCAGGCTTATGGGCCAAACACTCCCTTTGGCTGCCGTGGTCATTTGAGTGGTCGGAGGACAAACTTCCATCAGCATTTGCAATTATGTAAGGGCAGGAAAGGTGCGTACACTGGCCAATGGTAATAGTTACGTGTCTTATTACACCAGCCATTATAATGATGCCAGTGTTCCCAAGTTAAAGGCAGAATCCGGCTCAAACCCAGTGGAAAATGTTCAGGAAGGGAAAGTTTTGAAAAGTTTCTAAATAAAAAAAAAATGACATTGAAACAAAGAAGGGGGAAATTTTATGAAACAAACCATCAAAGTCAACTCTGTGAAAGTGAAAATGAGAGGTTCTGTGGAGAATTTTTGCTTAATCTAAAACCAAGATGAGAGGTACAGTCATTTGAATTATGGAACTGAGGACCTGTTTGCTGCTTCTCAGCACCCACAAATGTGTTTCCTGAGGTGAGGAGATGACTCAGTCGATAAAGCATTTGCCATGCAAACTCGAGGAGCTGGGTTCAGATGCCCCAGAACCCGCATAAAGCCAGACAATGAAGCCTCCGTGTCTGTAACCCCAGCATGCACCAAGGGAGGCAGAGACAGGAGAGTCACCTGGCGGCTCATGGGCCTGCCATTCACAGGGCGCTGAATGAGAGATCCTGCTTCAAGCAAGACAGGGGAGGACGGAAACCTGAAGTTGTCCTCTGACCTCCATTCCTGCACCGTGGCATGATTACACCTACATTTACACACACACACACACCTCTCACATGTACATCAAAGAAAGAAAGGCAAACACTAATCTCCTTTCTACCTCTGTAGATTTGCCTATTCTGGACATTTTACAGAATGGCTTGCTCTTTTCATGTAGTATTCCATTTTCAAACTCCACCGTGGTATAGCTGCATCAGTAATTGATTGTTTTGAGTGTGTTGAGGGAATTCACATGGTTAAGTATGGGGGTTAATATAATATCAGCTGGGTATGGTGGTGCACATTTTTAATTCCAGCACTTGGGAAGCAGAGTTAGAAGGATCAGGGCTACCCTGAAGACTACATAGTGAACTCTAGATGAGACCCTACCTTGAAAAACAAAACCACACACACACACACACACACACACACACATACACACACATGAGGAAGAAAGAAAGATAGATAGAGGCTGAAGAGATGGCTTAGCAGTTAAAAAGTTCTTGCTGGCCAAGCTAAAGGGCCCAGGTTCAATTCCCCAGTACCCACATAAAACCAGAGGCACAAGGTGGTGCACACATCTGGAGTTTATTTGCAGTGGCTAGAGGCCGTGGTGTGCCCATTCTCTCTCTATGTGCCTGTTTTTCTCCTCCCACATAAAGCCAGATGCACAAAGTGGCACATGCATCTGGAGTTTCTTTGCAGTGTTTAGAAGCTCTGGTGAGCCCGTTCTCTCTCTCTTTTCTTAGAAATAAATAAAAACATTTTATTTATTTATTTATTTTTGTTTTTTTGAGGTAGGGTTTTACTCTAGAACAGGCTGACCTGGAATTCACTATGTAGTCTCAGGGTGGCCTCAAACTCATGGCAATCCTCCTACCTCTGCCTCCTGAGTGCTGGGATTAAAGGCGTGCACTACCACACCTGGCTTTGGAAATAAATAAAAAATTATTTTTTTTAAAGAAAGAAAGAAGGGAAGAGGGGCTGCAGCACATGCCTTTAATCCCAGTACTGGGGAGGCAGAGGCAGGAGGATCGCCGTGAGATGGAGACCAGCCTGAGATTACATAGTGAATTCCAGGCCAGCCTTTTTAGAGCAAGACCCTATCTTCACCCCCCCCCCAAAAAAAAAAGAAAGAAAGGAGAAGGAAAGAAAGAAAGAAAGAAAGAACAGAGGAAAAAAATAACCTATATTTGCTGGCCTGTTGCTGTGATCAGTGTCTATGACATAGTTAGGAATGCTCACCCTTCCTCTATCGATGCCCTTTATTTATCAGTGTTTGGTTGATTGGATTCATGTCCCATTGCTATTTCAATCATTTGCCATCAGCACAGTGGCTTAAAACAGCATGAGTTTATTAGTTGACAGATGGAGAGGGCCAAAGCAGGGCATGAGAGTGAGTCTTAGGGAGCTAAAATTAACATGTCGGCTGGGCTCTGTCTCTTTCTGAATACATCAGAGGAAAAACCCGTTACTTTGCCATTTTTGTTTCTAAGGTTGCCTGCATTCCTTGGCTCATGGCTGCTGCCATCGTCTTCCAAGCCAGCACTGCCTCACTCGAGGTCAGCGTCCGTCAGCACATCCTCAGACTCTGCTCTCCCTGCCTCCCCCTCCCGCATACAAGGACCCTTGGTGAGGCACTGTGCCTACCTGGGCAGTCAGGCATAGTCTCCCTGTCTCAAGTCCTTACTCCCATGGACCACCTCCTTTTTGTCATTAGAGTCCTAGGTCCTGCGGGGGGAAGTGAGCATCTTTGAGGGGAGGCATTATTCTGCCTACCACAGTGCTTATGTGTGTGATGGAAGAAAAGTCCCAGGAGCAGACATCTACGCCAGCGAGGCGATGTGTGTGGCACTTAAACCCAAGCTCTGGGGCCAAGTGCCCAGGATTTGCATGCTATGCCTTCTCAGCTGCCAGCCCTGTGGCTTCTGAGTATTGATTTCCTCATGCAACAGAGGAACATTAATCAGACTTTCCTCATAAAGTTGTGGTGAGGACTAACTACATATATACATATATGTGAATGACATCAGTAACTTTAAACTGTACAGTACATGCTAAAGGCTCATCAAATACTGGCCATTCTTATCTGATAGATGGATACTGGATGATCCTTTCTTTTTTCTAACTTTGGATTTGATAGTTCATAGCAATGTCTGTTTTGAGTGTGTTGAGGGAATTCACATGGTTAAGTATGGGGGTTAATATAATATCAGCTGGGTATGGTGGTGCACATTTTTAATTCCAGCACTTGGGAAGCAGAGTTAGAAGGATCAGGGCTACCCTGAAGACTACATAGTCAACTCCAGATGAGACCCTACCTCGAAAAACAAAACCACACACACACACACACACACACACACACACACACGTGCGTGTGTGTGTGTGTATGTGTGTGTGTGTGTATCACCGTGCCAGGTGAAAGAACAGCCCCACTGTAGGCTTCGTTCATAAATCTTGGCAAACAACTGTGGCACAAGAAAGTTTACATAGCCGACCTGAGATGGGCCCTAAGCAAGTCTGGCTTGCAAGGTTAGCCTACTGCTGAACAAAGGACAGACAGCAACAATGTCTCAGAATGTCCTGCCCCACCACAGGAGTGGATAACATTTATAGCCAGAGGAAAGGAAGGGACAGAGAAGAGGGACAGATTATTCTATAAGCTATTTTTCATGTGGTTGAATTTGATTTACTAATAGCAACATCTGTGGTGTGTGTGTGTGTGTGTATGTGTGTGTGTGTGTGTGTGTGTGTGTGTGTGTGTGTAGGGAAGTTGTATGTTTAAGAAAAGTCTGAACTGCACATGGGAGGCTAAGGTAGAAGGATCACTGTGGGTTCGAGGCCACTCCGAGACTACAGAGTGAATTCCAGGTCAGCCTGGGCTAGAGCGAGACCTTACTTCAAAAAAAGTTATATTTTCATGACAAGAATTATGTGTAACTTGGCTGACCGGTTTGAAGATTAGTCTACATGATTGACCAGTGAATGAGCCACATATATTGCTCTAAGATCCAATGAGAAGAAAGTATGAATGATGTTTACTAGTACAGACATGCAATTTTTGGTTTTACCAGTTGGTTCTGAGACAGATTGAACAAGTTGCCTCTGAGTAAACAGATAGCAGTTAAAACACTAGTTGTGGCCCTGGCACTGGGTAGGCAGAAGTAGGAGGATCATCAGGAATTGAAGACCACCCTGAGACTGTGCAATGAATTTCAGCCAGGTCAGCCTGGGCTAGAGGGAGACCTTAGCCTAGAAAACCAAAAAATGAACAAACAAAAAGCCCCACTAATTCTAGCTATTTAAAAGTCTTGGCCTTTTCATATACTTCACAGAATGAGACATTTGTGATTAAATAATAAATCCTTTTATACTTTTTCAAATTGGGTGATTTCCAATATTTGCTTTCAACAAAATTAGGGAAAGACTTAATAAAAGCAATTGATCTTTAAGAATGATATGTGAGGGGGCCCATGAAATTTAGAAGGAGTTCAAGAAAACATCTTCCCTTCTCACCCACTTATTTATGTGAATGACGGTTCTCAGTATTCACACTTAGGCAAAACAGGAGTTTGCTCCTCTCTCTGGTAGCAACAGTCATTTGTGAATACATAAACTAGTTGGGGGAAGTACATTCACCTATCTCCTCCAAATACATTAGTAATTACATTTTTTTTTTTCAAGGTAGGATCTCTCTCTAGCCCAGGCTGACCTGAAATTCATTAAGTAGTCTTAAGGTAGCCTCAAGCTCTTGTCAATCCTCCTACCTTTGCCTCCTGAGTGCTGAGACTAAAGGCATGCGCCACTATGCCCAAATAGTTACTTTTTTTTGGTTTGTTTATTTTATTTATTTATTTGAGAGTTACAGACAAAGACAAAGGCAGAGAGAGAGAAAGAGAGAGAGAGGGAGAGAGGGAGGGAGAGAGAATGGACACATCAGGGCCTCCAGCCAGTGCAAACGAACTCTAGACATGTGGGCCCCCTTTTGCATCCGGCTAATGTGGGTCCTGGGGAATCGAGCCTCGATCTGGGGTCCTTAGGCTTCACAGGCAAGCGCTTAACCACTAAGCCATCTCTCCAGCCCAATAGTTACTTTTAATATAACCTCAAGTCAAGGACCACATAGTGACATTTTAGTCACATATGAAGGAGGTCTCATCTGTTTCCTATGGATCTGTTTTTAATGTACTTTTCCTATTCTTAGATGTGTTTAAAAGCATAAGTGCTTTTCACTGTGCTTTGGTTGTGTGCAGCAATGTGCTGTACAGGTCTGAATCCTAGGAGCAAGGGGCAGTAGTTACCACACAGCCTGCGTGTGCAGTGTGCTGGACCATCGAGGTCGTGTAAGAATACTCTATGGTGGGCTGGAGAGATGGCTTAGCGGTTAAGCGCTTGCCTGTGAAGCCTAAGGACCCCGGTTCAAGGCTTGGTTCCCCAGGTCCCACGTTAGCCAGATGCACAAGGGGGCGCACGCGTCTGGAGTTTGTTTGCAGTGGCTGGAAGCCCTGGCGCGCCCATTCTCTCTCTCTCCCTCTATCTGTCTTTCTCCCTGTGTCTGTCGCTCTAAAATAAATAAATTAAAAAAAAAAAAGAATACTCTATTGTGTCTACCTAGCAAAATAACCTGCTGGACATGGTGATACCTGCCTTCAATTCCAGCACTTGAGAGGCAGAGGTAGGAAAATTGCTGAGTTTGAGGCCAGCCTGAGACTACACAGTGAATTCCAGGTCAGCCTGGGCTAGAGTAAAACCCCACTTTGAAAGGCTCAAAAAAAAAAAAAATCACCTGATGATACATTTCTCAGAATGTATTCACCATGAAGGGATGCATAAATGACTGTGTATTAATGGTTAAATTATATTTATGCTGTTTTTTACAGTTGTGTATTGATAATTTTATAATACTTACTTAGAAGAATCTTTTAAAACAATTAGAGCGCACAAGTTAGACTCTGAACTCATCTGTGCCTTGTAGAGTACAATGGTGTGATCAATAAAAGACTTTAACACAAAAAAATACAGTAGGGTAAAATTTCAAGGAGGATGAAAAAAGGAAAAAAGTAGGATGAAGCCATGCAGGAACAATGTAAAATTTCTGACTTGAAAGCAATGCTTGTGTGTGTGTGTGTGTGTGTGTGTGTAATGGGTGATGGTGGCTGGTGAATTGCTAGGGTGTTGCAGGGGTCATAAATCCATGGGATTCCCTTAAAATAGCCGTGCAACCACTTTATTTTCAACTCTCAAATGGTATATCATATTGTGAATCTTTTTGTAGTCATTTAATCTTAAACAGAAAAGGGAAACTAAAGTTTAAGTAAATCAAGAACATATGAGAAGGTATAGTTTTCCAAACTCTTTTTAAAGGGAGTATTATGTTTGAATTCCATGTACATGGTTTCAGGAATTGATGTTGGCAGGTCTGTGAAAGGAAATGGCTTTAACCCCTGTCTCTGACCTCATAGAGCCCATTCAGGTTCCCCGGAGGGGCAGAGTGGTCAGGTTGGCAGGGAGTGGCTAGCCAACATTGCCCTTCAGACAACTTTGTTTGATTCTGCTAAACATGACTCTTCCAAGTGTATTTCTGAAGCGCATGAAGCATTTACTGTATACCAGGCATATTCTAATTACAAACAGTCATGCCTTTAAACCTCATTGAAACGCCTTGAGGGGCTTGGGAGATAGCTTGGTGGGTATGGGCTTGTGCAAGCATGAGAACCCGAGTCCAGATCCCAATACCTACATATAAAAACAGGTGTGGCTGCACATGACTGTGCCCCAGTGCTGAGGTGGGTGGGGACAAGTGGATTCGGGGGCTCACTGGTCTGTCTAGCTGAAAAATGGCAAGCTCCGAATTCAATGAGAGAGCCTGTCACAAAGAAATACGTGTAAAAGCAATAGAGGGAGACCCCCAGCCCCTTCTGCTGGCCTCTGCATGCACGCGAACAGGATGCACACACACGTGTACACACACGCACACACCACATCCTCACACAGACACTCCCCATGTGCCACACATAACCAAAACTCAATAAGCGCTATGAGATGGGTACTGATGTTATCCCCATGAAGCAGATGAGCAAAGTAAGGCACAGAGAGATCTTTCCAGAAGATCACCAATCCTCCTCCTGTACTGATCTGTTTGTAAAAAGGGAGCAGCAGATATTATTCTAGTCTCTGTACTCGATGGCTCCTCACCTTTCCTTCCTAAGCCCTCGATGTTTGCGCGCCTGCTTCTATACCCAACCAGCTTCCAGCTCACCCTCGATTGTGTTTACATAGGGGGGCTGCTAAGGATCCAGTATTGGGATAGTGATGGAATTGAATTGCCATAACCTGTCTGACACTGGCTTTCACAGCTCCCCGCTCCCAAACCAAGTTGTCATATATTGGCTTATTTGGAAGCCTAGATGGAGGAGAAGGAAGGTATTACAGGTCACTGGTAAAAGGTTTCAAGCCAGAAAGCATCAAAACCATCCCAAGAAAGTATTTTTCCTGGCCTCTTGCACTGAACCTCATAAGTCCAATTTCAGATGTTTGGGCTGAGCCAAATGCTCTGGCATTTTCCTTTACAGCCATAAGGAAAACAATGGGTAATGAGAGGAACCATTTTTTCACCATCTCCTGTGGCTGTGCTCCAAAGTGACCTCGCTGAGCTTGTTACCTGACACATGCACAGTGTGTGAAGGAGGTTTAAGAAATTGGAGAACTGTGGCTGGAGAGATGGCTCAGTGGCTAAAGGAGCTTACTTGCAAAGCCTAATGGCCCAGGGTTCGGTTTCCCACATAAAGCCAGACTCACAAAGTGGAGCATGCACATGAAGTTCGTTTAACAGTGGCAGGAAGCCACACCCATACTTTCTCTTTATTTTTCCAATACATAAATAAAAATGTTTTTATTTATTTATCCGTGAGAGAGAAAGTGGGGAATGAGTGCACTGGGATCTCTCAGATCTTTAAAAAAGGAACCCCAGGGCTGGAGAGATGGCTTTGCGGTTAAGCACTTGCCTGTGAAGCCTAAGGACTCTGGTTGGAGGCTCGATTCCCCAGCACCCAGGTTAGCCAGATGCACAAGGGAGCGCACACATCTGGAGCTTGTTTGCAGTGGCTGGAGGCTCTGGCGCACCCATTCTGTCTCTCTCTGCCTCTTTCTCTGTCTGTTGCTCTCACATAAATAAATAAATAAATAAACAAACAAAAAAGGAACCTCACTTGAAAGACATGACCCCTTTCTGAAAACCTCCTTGCCCCCCCAAACAAAACAACTGCCCAGAAACCATTGTGCATTTAGAGCCGGCTTGCTCTCTGTTACTGTTCCTTTGACAAGCTAGAAGTACTCTGGGGGAACTCTGGGACATTCTGGTGTCTGTGCTACTGTACAGGGCACTTCAGAGATGTGGGCCAGCTCCACTTTCAGCTCATAGCCTCTGCCTGCCAGCCGAGCATAGGACTGACAACGATCCTGCTCTGACCACAGGTTCCTCTTTCTCCTGCTAGCCCTTTCCTTGGAACATGGCCCTGACCACCCTTCTGTTTTTGTAAGTCCTGCTAGATCAGTAATCAAAACTCCCCATCCTTGGTATCTGACCTTCCTCTATAGTTTATCATGCAGGTCTAACTTTTGTCACAGTCTCATTTATAAAGATTAGGAGCAAGCAGCCTTATTTTGTAGGTACCTAGTTAAAGACATCGGCCCAGAAGAACAGAAAGCATCCACTGGCCCCGGAGGGACTTGAAGACAACTCTACTGCCAGAGATAAAATCCAAAAGGCCCGAGCTCATAACGATGCTACTGGACACCAGCCCTTTGCTCACTTTATTTCTGGGTTCTTCCTCTTTCTGGAATGTTTTTCCTCCTCTGCTGGCTGGCTCTTTCTGACTCTGTGCTTTTCTCACTCACCCACCAAACAAAGCCCTTTATGTACACTGAAACTCAACCAGTGACGTTCATCCCAACTTGCTGCTTCATTTCTATATATGCCAAGGATGGATTCATCCTCAGTGCTTAAAAAAAGCCTTGGTCCGAAGTGTTACATTGACTACCTCTTTATAGACCCTTCTCCACTGCAGAGAAAATTAAAAAAATCATTTATTTACTTATTTGAGAGAGAAAGGGAGAAAGGGAATGAGCACACCAGGGCATCCAGCCACTGCAAACAAACTCCAGACACATGAGCTACCATGTACATCTGGCTTATGTGGGTCCTGGGGAATTGAACTTGGGTCCTTTTACTTTGCAGGTAAGCTTCTTAACTGCTAAGCCATCTCCCCAGTCCACCTTTTGTGTTCAGTTTATGTGAATGGCTTGGGAATTGAACCCAGTCCGGCAGGCTTTGCAACAGAGTGTCTCTAACCACTGAGCAATCTTCCAAGCTCCTACTTTCACTTTTCAAACTTGGGCTGAGTGCTCATCTGTTATGTGAGTTCATTGTCCTTCATGATCATAAGACAACAAACTCAACTCCAACCCAGAAAACCAGTAACACCATCAAGCCAGTTGAAAGAGAGTGTGTGATCTCCTCTTGGCTTTTCACTCCACCCTACTCCTGGTTGTGCATCTCCACTTTGCTGAAAGCTGGAGCTGCATCCTAATTCTCTACCCAACGTTTGGACCCAGTGTATGGTCCCTGTATGTATTATTGTGGCTGATCTTAAAGTTCGTAGTCCCCTTTTATGTGCTATGATAGGCTGAATCCTGGTGAGAAGGGCATGGGGGTCAGTCAGGTCCCATTCCACCACCCACCAGGAAAACCTGTGTAGAAAGTTTCCCCAAACTTCATTCCCCCCGCCCCAACAAAGATTAAGTGGCCTTGTAGCTATCTCATTTGTTGTGACCATCCAAAGACAGACCTGGAGTTGAGTGTTTAGGTAGGAGGCAGAAGCGCCTTAGTGTGTGGTGAGGAGGCCCAGAATCCAACACCCAGCCCTGCAAAACAAAAGAGAGGAGAGGGAGAACTGGGGAGGAAATGTTGGTTTTAAAGGGTTAATGTCTGCCGAGGGACCACTCGTAGCTCTGGGGCACTATGTTTGATGAGATGGGGTGACAGCTACTAATGAGCTTGAGTCCTGATGCAATCCTCTCCTGACTGGTTAAAAGGAATTAAACATACAAAGTTGGGAGGTTGAGGGAAAGAGAGGGAAGGGTGAATACTCTTTGTAGTCTAATGATACTGGTGGTGGACTTGAGTGTGGAGAATATAGGAGCTGTAAGTGTTCTGGGGGAGGGCATGATCTGGGGTCCTTTCTAAATTTCGTCTTGGTCTGGAGAGATGTCTTAGTGATTCAGGTGTTTGCCTGCGAAGCCAAAGGACCAGGTTTGATCCCCCAGAATGCACGTAAGCCAGATGCACATGGTGGGGCATGCATCTGGAGTTTGTTGAGACCCTGGTGCACCCATTCTCTCTCTCTCCTCCACTCTCTCTCTCTTAGAATCAATAAGTAAAAATAAAATAAAATAAAATTTTGTTTTATATCAGATGGACTTGGCTGTATCTCAGTGGCAGAATTCTTTTCTAGCATGGACATAACCTTGGGATCAAGTTCCAGTTTTTTTAAAAAAAGTACAAAGCAAAAACAGCAAAAAGCTCAGGATGCAAATCAGAATTTGATTTTTTTTAAAAAAAACTTTGCTTATTTGAGGACTGTTTTTCTGGATGTGATCCTGTGCTGACCCTGGGCCAATAACATGGAATTACAGTGAGTGACAAACAGCTTCTGGAAAACCAGGAGCCAAACCTTAGCAGTCACTGAAATACTGTGTGCATGGCTCAGGGAATGTTTTAGGGTTTATGGGTTTTAGGACAGAGATGGTCACTGGTTGTGTTAGCAATGGAAGAACATGGACGGGGGAGAGAACATCATGTCAGAATATCTGTGTTCAAATCCTCACCACATCTGTGCTAAGAGAGCCAATTTATTCAGTCATGCCAAGCCTGTTTCCACATCATACTGACTTAGGAAATCAAATGAGACCTGGGCAACTCATCTATTCTACAAAGCTTCACATTATAGATATTCAATAAGTGTTTGTGGAGAATTACAGAATTAATTTTAAATAAAGGTATATTTTTGTTGAAGAAAAATAACCCTAAAATATTTTTTAGCTCTTCTTTTTTTTCTTGACAACTTCCATAATTGTAAACAACATCCCATGGTAATTCGCTCCCGGCCCCTACTTTCCCTTTTGAAACTCCACTCTCTATCATATCCCTTCCCCTTCTCAATCAGTCTCTCTTTTATTTTGATGTCACATTTGGAATTTATAATATCATTTACTGGGAATCAGTGCTCAGTTATAGATGATCATTTTTTTTTGCAAAAATTTGTATCAGCAGGGCAATACCGATTGCACATTTGATAAATTTAAAGGATAGGAAAGGCAAATTTGACCTCTTTCCCAGAGATATCTCTATCTTAAATTAATTCAAAAGTGTTAGGATGATTCAAACAATTATATATTAGGGTTTTTATATACGTCTAAATTTTAATTCAAGGAAAGAGCTGTAAATAAAAAAGCATGCTTCATGTTTTTATTTTGAGATGAAAATAAAGCATATCTGGTTTTTAGCTGTTTTCCTTTTCTTTTTTTATTATTCTTTATCTGTATGGACACATCATATGAACTATAAATAAAAAAACATGCTTCATATTTTTATTTTGAGATGAAAATAAAGCATATCTGGTTTTTAGTTGTTTTCCTTTCTTTTTTTTTTTATTATTCTTTATGTGTATGGACACATTGTTACCATCATTTCCCTCCTCCCTGTCTCCCTCTTTTTTTTTGAGGTAAGGTCTAGCTCTAGCCCAGGCTGACCTGGATTCATTGTGTAGTCTCAGACTGGCCTGAAACTCATGGCGATTCTCCTACCTCTGACCCCCAAGTGCTTGGATAAAAGCGTGCACTACCACGCCTGGCTCCTAAGATGTTTTAAAATGACTGTGCTACATGAAATATGCATGTATTGAACCCATTTTAATAATCCTAATTCAAAGCTGTGTAAGGAATATTTGGTCAGTCTTTTTAAAAAAACTGACTTGAGTAAATATGCTTGTATGAGCTGAATCTGGATTTCAATAGCACTAAACTCTCTGTCTCTCTCCACACTGACCCAGACTGTTGTTACCACGAAGTTCATTTATTCATTTTGTTTGCATCTAAGGCCTGACTCCCTGCAGTGTGGCAGCCATCTTGGCAAAGGGCTAATTTCTGATCATTGGATAGGGCTCCTGCACAGTACCTGCCCATGCATTATCTCATTTGGGCCACACACTGAAAGCAAGGTGTGCTTTCTCTGTGGATGTGTACATGTTCATGTGTGCCTGGGCGCACTTGGGTGTGCATGCAAGTGGAGGTCAGAGGACAACCTTTGATGTCACTTCTCAGGTATAGTTCACCTTTTAAAAATATTTATTTATTGGTTGCAAGCAGACACACACACACACACACACACAGAGAGAGAGAGAGAGAGAGAGAGAGAGAGAGAGAGATCGAGCGAGCAAGCCTGGGTCTCCTGCCACTGCAAATGAACTCCAGATGCCTGTGCTTACCACTGTACATCTGGCTTTACATGGCTACTGGGAATCAAACCTGGGCCATCAAGCTTTGCAAACAAGTGACTTTATTCATTTAGCCATCTCTCCAGCCAGTCCAGCTTTTCTTTTTTTGATGCAGGGCCTCTCACTTGCCTGGAACTCACCAATTAGATGAGACTGACTGGCCAGCAGAGCCTCAGCAATCTGCCAATTTTGACCTCCTCACTGATGGGGTTATAAACATGTACCACCACGCATGACTCTTATTCCTCCTCCTCCTTCTCTTTCCCTCATCCTTTACCTCTTCTTTTTTAAAAATTTATTTATTTATTTATTTATTTATGACAGACACAGAGAGAGAGAGATAGAAAAAATGATACACCAGGGCCTCCAGATACATGTGCCACCTTGTGTATCTGGCTTATGTGGGTCCTGGGGAATTGAATCTGGGTCCTTAGGCTTTGCAGGCAAGCCTCTTAACTGCTAAGCAATCCCTCCCGCCACCCCCGCCATTTTAAATAAATTTCCGTGGATTGAACTCAGATCCTCATGCTTGGAAGACAAGCACTTTACTGTTTATATTATCTCCACAGTCCTTTTCTTTATTTATTTGAGAGCGACAGACAGAGAGAGAAAGAGGGAAAGAGAGAGAGAGAATGGGCACTCCAGGGCCTCTAGCCACTGCAAACAAACTCCAGACGAATGTGCCCCCTTGTGCATCTGGTTAATGTGGGCCCTGGGGAATCGAGCCTTGAACCAGGGTCCTTAGGCTTCACAGGCAAGCGCTTAACCACTAAGCCGTCTCTCCAGCCCGTCCTTTTCTTTTTTAATGAAAGAAGATCCACAGAGCTTAAATGGTTTAAGATCTCAAATCTAACCAGTATTTGAATGTGAGGTTTCTGACTTGCCAACTTCAACACTTCTCTGGCATTTCCACATTAAGAGTTGAGCTGAGCTGTGTCCCCCACAATGCATACATTGACACCCTACTTCCTTAGAACCTGACTATGCTTAGATAGCAGACATTTGAAAGGGAACTAAGGTAAAATGAGGTCACGTGAGTGTGGCCCCAATCCATCTGCCTGGTATTTTATTTATTTATTTATTTTTGTTTTGTTTCTGTAAGATAAGGTCTAGTTCTAGCCCAGGCTGTCCTGGAATTCACTATGTAGCAGTCTCAGAGTAGCCTTGAACTCATTGTGGTCCACCTATCTTTGCCTCCTGAGTGTTGGAATTAAAGGTATACACCACCATGCTTGGCTGGTGTTCTGTTTTAAGTATTAATTCAATTTAATTTATTTGCAAGGAGAGAGAGAGAGAGAGAGAGAGAGAAAGAGAGAGAGAGAGAGAGAAAGAGAGAGAGAGCTCACCATGGCCTCTAGCTGCTGCAAATGAACTCCAGCTGCATGTGCCACTTTGTGTATCTGGCTTTACGTGGGTACTGGGGAATCAAACCCTGGTCGTTAGGCTTTGCAGGCAAGTGCCTTAGCCACTGAGCCATCCCTCCAGGCCCCTGACTTGTGTTTTTATAAGAAGAGTAAAACAGCCACACATGTGTATATAGAGGGAAGGCCATGAAAGAACAGACAGAAGATAGCCATCTTCACGTCAAAGACAGAGGAATCTGAGAAACCCAGTCTGCCCACACCTTGATCTTGGACTTTGCCTCTAACATTATGAAAAACAAACATTTCTGTTGTTTAAGCCACCTGTGGTATTTGACTATCATAGTCAAGTGGACACTATACAATGGTACTTATCTCACTCTGACACTGGAAGCATCAGTGGCTCCCACTGCTTACAAATAAGGTCTAATTTCTTTTAAAAATTATATATTCATTTGAGAGAGAGAGAGACTGGGAACACCAGGGCCTCTAGCCACTGCAGACAACTTCCAGATGCATGCACCACTTGTGCATCTGGCTTATGTAGGTACTGGGGAATTGAACCTGGGTCCTTAGGCTGCACAGGTAAGTGACTTAACTACTGAGCCATCTCTCCAGCCCAGGTCTCATTTCTTACTGCACCACTAATATAGGTTGAATCTCAATCTCTGTTTTTTTTTTTTTTTTTTTTTTTCGAGGTAGGGTCTCACTCTGGTTCAGGCTGACCTGGAATCCACTATGTAGTCTCAGGGTGGCCTCGAACTCATGGTGATCCTCCTACCTCTGCCTCCCTATTGCTGGGATTAAATGTGTGCGCCACCGCTGGCTCAATCTCTGTTTTTTTTTTTTTTTTTTTTTTTTTGAGGTAAGGTCTCAATCTAGCCCAGGCTGACCTGGAATTCACTATGTAGTTGTAGGCTAGCCTGAAATTCACAGTGATCCTCCCACCTCTGTTTTCCAAGTGCTGGGATTAAAACTATGCACCACTATGCCTGGCAAGTTGAATATCTCTAACCTCACAATTTGAAATCCACAGTGCTCCAAAACCAGAAATCTTGAGTGCTGCCATGAAGCCTAACACTACACTTGACCTTATGTGATGGACTGTAGCCAACTCAGGGATATTGAAAAGTACCATATAAATTTACCTTCAGGTTGTACGTGTAGACATATATGAAACACAAGTGAATTTTGGGTCTATATTTGGGTCTCATTTCCAAAATATCTCATTATGTATGTGCACATAATCGAAAGTCTACCCCTCTTCCCCAAATCTAAAATCTGAAATTGTCCTGGTTCTTTGCTTTTTGGATAAGGGATGCTCAGCTTGGCCTTAGGACTCTGTCTCTCACTTGTTACCCCACTCACCAAGACCTCTTCTCCTCTGGTTGCATTTCCTCAGGGGTCATTGGCATATTAGCGGGTCTTCAAAGCCCAAATCAAACTCCACCATCATGCTAGCCTTCCCCACTTATCTTGGTTTTCGTCAAAAAAAAAAAAAAATCAATAGCCAATTGCCCTACTATTCTTTTTTAAAAATGTGTGTTTGCGGGCTGGAAGGACGGCTTAGCGGTTAAGGTGTTTGCCTATAAAGCCAAAGGACCCAGGTTTGATTCCCCAGGACCTACATTAACCAGATGCATGGGGGGTGCACGCATCTGGAGTTTGTTTGCAGTGGTTGGAGGCCCTGATACGCCCATTCTCTCTTTCTCTGTCAAATAAATGAATAAAATAAAAATATTTAAAATGTGTGTGTGTGCATATAGTATACACGTGTGTGCATGCATCTGCATGTGCCAGTGTGCATGTATGTGGAAGCCAGAGCAGAATGTTCTCCTTATTTCCATGAGATGGAGTCTCTTGCTAAACCCAGAGCTCCCATTTTAGGTTAGAACTGCCCATCAGTGAGCTCCAGGGATTCTCCTGTCTCCAGTCCTCACCAGGCTCGGGTTACAGGTGTGTGGGGCCATATAGGGCTTTTTACATGGGTGCTGGAAAGTCAGTCTCAGGGAGAGTTAAACTGCTGAGCCCATATGCTTGTGCAGCAAGTGCTTTTGCCTGCTGAGCCATCTCCTTAGTCCCCTTATTTTAGGGACAGTTTCCCTCTGAAGCCCAGGCTAGCCTTGAACTCATGGCAGTTCTCCTGCTTCAGCCTCCCGAGTATTAGAATTACAGGCATGAGCCATCTAATTGAGTCTGTTTTCTTATTTCTTACAATTTTTTCTAGTATTTTATCTGTAGCAGTTTAAGAACACCTGGGTCTTTTTCTTAAGTAGACATCTCTAAATTTTCTTATATGAGAACGAATTCATGCTCATTGCAAAATTTCACAATAACAGAATAAGACAAGAGAGAAAAGTCACTTCTAATCCTGCCATCTGGTTTATCCACTGTTAACATCTTGTTTCTAGTTTTTCTGTATGTAAACACACCTGATTTTTGAAGCAAGTAAATGATTTTTAAGATTTTGCTTATTTACAGTTCCTTTTCCATAGGGGAAGATGTCTGTCCACATTGACAAATAACATCTACATAAGAGATTCACACTGAGGGCTTGCTTTGATCTAGCCTATAGTTAAATTTGTTTCATTGGCATTGTTTTATATAAACCCAGCCAGCTTTGATAAAAGAATTACATTCTCCTACTTTGGAAGATTCTTCTGAATTCTCTAAGGTATGGTCACCTTGTGTTTCCAAGAAGCCTTTTACTACCCAGACCTGAGTGAGGCTCTTACTTTTGGGTTCATGACCCATGGAGAAGCCTGGTCTGTACTGCCCTTCAGGATAGGCATGCGGTATTTTCTAGTTAATGTGACCATTTAGAAATACATCATAATGCAATCCTCACCTAAGCAATTTAGGACTAGGGCTTATTCTGATTTATCTGTTTGGCCCAACGGTACTATGGGCTAAATGTTTTTGGCTCTCCAATTCATGTATTGAAATCTCCCAATCCTAGGAAGGGGAACTTTTGGAGCATGACTGGAGTCCTCATAGATAGAATTAGTGCATTTATAAGAGAGGGCAGGGGCAGACACCTTGCCTCTTGTGCCTTGTGAAGCCACATCTGGAAGACACCACCTATGAGCCAGGAAGCATGCTTTCACTATACAGTGACTCCTGCGTCCTCATCCTGGGCGCTCCACCCTCTAGAACTGTGAGAAATAAGTATCTGGGGTTTGTAAGATGCTCAGTTATGGCATTGTTGTGAGAACCCTTTAGAACTGTGAGAAATAAGTATCTGGGGTTTATAAGATACTCCACGTGTCCTAATAGTGCTGCAGACTAGTGACAAACCTTTAATATACAAGACTTCTTAAAAATATCATTTGCAGAGAGAGAAAGAGAATGGGTGTGCCAGCCTCTGGCCACTGCAAGTGAACTCTAGATTCACGCCCCACATTGTGCATCTGGCCTTACGTGGGCCCTGGGGAACTGAATCCAGTTGTTAGGCTGTGCAGGCCAATGCCTGAGCCACTGGGCCCTCTCTCCAGCCCAGCCCACAAGACTTTGAGGGACAGTCCAGATCCAAACTCTGGCTATCTAAACAGACAACGACAGGCCCCCCATCAGCGCCTTCCTCTTTCTCAGAGCTTCAGAGTAGTTACAGAAACACTTGCATGAATATTTTCATGGAACATTGCACTACGCACATTACTTCATTTATTTTTACTTTTTAATGTTTTGGTCTTTTCAAGGTAGGGTCTCACTCTAGCTCAAGCTGACCTGAAACTCATTCTATCATGCCAGGTTGGCCTTGAACTCAAAGCAATCCTCCTACCTCTGCCTCCCACGTGCTGGGATTAAAGGTGTGCACCACCATGCCTGGCTTTAGAAGTTCAGGAGGAGTCTAGAACCCACCAGAGCAACAGGGTGTGGTTCTGAGAGTCTAGCCCACAGGAAGCTCCATCCACACTGGCTACTGTGGGGAATGTGACATCTTTCTTCCGGAAAGAACCTTCAAAGCTTTCCAAAGGGCTGGAGGGATGGCTTAGTGGTTAAGATGTTTGCCTGCAAAGCCAAAGGACCCAGGTTCAATTCCCCAGTACCCATGTAAAGCCAGATGCACAAGTTTGTACATGCATCTGGAGTTTGTTTGTAGTGGCTGGAGGCCCTTGTGTGCCCATTAAAGGAAGGAAAAAAAAAATAAATAAAAACTTTCAAAAAGTGAGCCCCAGCAAACAGCTCACTCCCTACCCAAATATAGCAAATAACCACCAAACATCCAATGCAGGAAGGGAGCAAAGGAAAGAGAAAGATGGGGTTGGGATTGGGGAGATGGCTCAGTGGGTAAAGCCCTAGCCCCACAAACATGAGGACCCAGATTTGGATCCCCAGCACCCACCTAAAATGTTGTGGGAGCATGGTTGGCCTTCCTATAATCCCAGAGTGTGAGAGGCAGAGACATGGGGTTCCCAGGACACATAGGCTAGCTGGACTAGCTAAATTGGTGAAGTGAGAGACCCTGCCTCAGTACATAAGGTACAGAGCTAGGGAGTAATACACCTGATGTCAACCTCTGACCTCCTCATGCACATACATGTGCATATGCATCCCCCCCCACACACACACACTGACGTCCTTACCAATGGTCATGCCTGCTTTCATTTCTCTGCTCTCTTCTGCCTTCTAGTGAGTCTTGGTTATCAAGTTTGAAGTCAAACCTCGCTGCTGTTCCACCCTCCAGACAGCATGTGAGGCCCGGCCATAAGATGGGCAGTGGGCGCTTTCATCCTGTCCCCAGCCTTGGCTTTCAGAACCCGAGCCTTCAAAATGTGGGCTTATATAACTTATTTGTTTATTTTCAAGCCATCTCTGTCCAAGTTGAGAACATTTAAGACTCCTTTTTAGAGGAAATTTGGAAGCCAACGTTGTCATTAACTCAATCAGCAAGCGACAGGCCTGTAAGAATTCCAGGTGGTGCAATTTGCAGGGCTTGTAGCATCCTGTTCCTAGTGGAATGATGTACAGTGGTTTCTACCAACATTCTTCCCAAGATTTCTTCTTTCTCCCCCCGCCCTTTTTTGTTGTTTTTTGGTTTTTTTGAGGTAGAGTCTCGCTGTAGCCCAGGCTTACCTGGAATTCGCTATGTAGTCTCAGGGTGGCCTCAGACTCACAGCGATCCTCCGACCTCTGCCTCCTGAATGCATTAAAATTATGCATGTATACACGTGTATGTACGGGTGGGTGTGCATGCCCATGCGTGTGGGTGTGTAAGTGTGGGTAGAGGACAACCTCAGGTGTTATACTCAGGAACACCATTCCTCTTCTCTAAGGCAGGGTCTCTCATTGACCTAGAGCTCACTAGTGAGGCTAGACTGGATGACAAGTGAGCCCCAGGGGTCCTCCTGCATCTGCCTCCTCAGAGCTGGGATTATTGGCCCATGGCAGATTTACGTGGGTCCTGGAGAGAGAACTCAGGTCCTCATGCTTGCAAGGCAAACACCTCACCCCTCTCCTCTGTCTATTAAACAATAGCTGAAAACCGGGCGTGGTGGCACACGCCTTTAATCCCAGCACTCAGGAGGCAGAGGTAGGGGGATTGTTGTGAACTTGAGGCCACACTGAGACTACACAGTGAATTCCAGGTCAGCCTAGGCTAGAGTGAAACCTTACCTCAAGAAAACAAACAAGAAGCCGGGCGTGGTGGTGCATGCCTTTAATTCCAGCCCATGGGAGGCAGAGGTAGGAGGATTGCTGTGAGTTCGAGGTCACCCTGAGACTACATAGTGAATTCCAGGTCAGCCTGGGCCAGAGTGAAACCCTACCTTGAAAAACCAAACACAAAACAAAAAAGAAAAAAACAAACAAGGCCGGTGTGGTGGCACACACCTTTAATCCCAGCACTGGGGAGGCAGAGGTAGGTGGATCACCATGAGTTCGAGGCCACCTTGAGACAACATACTGAATTCCAGGTCAGTTTGGGCTAGAGTGAGACCCTACCTTGAAAAACAAACAAACAAACAAACAATTGCCTGAGCCCCTGGGTTCTGAGACTGCTACGTGAATGAAATGTCTTTGCTTGTCAGGGAACCTCATTCTCGAACTATCTGTAGAAGCTCCCCACTCTGCACTTTCTGGTGGTTCTGGAAAGCACAAATGTCTTCATAGAGCATGGCCAAACAAAAATATGAAAAGACATATATCCTTGAGTCAAGCCAGATGCTGTTTTATATTAGATTTTGGACATGAGGGAACAGGTGCCAAGGGTCAATAAAAATGTAGTTGAAGTTGCTGTTAATTGTTGTTTCTATTAAAGAAAACACTGGAAACATAGACATCTAAGTGAGAGAGTGGGTAGGTGCATTGGGCTATTTTCAATGTATGCAATGGAAAAGTCATAAAGGGTCTTTGAAGAGTCTTTCATGAGGTTGAGAGAAATATTTATGACTTGTTAGGTTAAAAAAAAAAGTGAGGGCTGGAGAGATAGCTTAGCAGTTAAGACACTTGCCTGCAAAGTCTAAGGATCCAGGTTCAATTCTCCACAACCCACATAAGCCAGATGCACAAGGTGGTACATGAGTCTAGAGTTCGTTTGCAGTGGCTAGAGGCCCTGATGCACCCATTCTCTCTCTGCCTCTTTCTTTCTCTCTCAAATAACTAAAAATAAAAAAGTAAAATGCAAAGCCATACGTGATGCACAAAACCAATTATGTTCATTATGGGAAATACACCATAATTTCAGGAGAGGTTCTGGTAGGATTATGACTAGTTTTGACTTCTTTTGTTATACTTTTCGGCATTTTAAAGCCTTTCTACAATGAGACTTTATCACTCTGTTGGAAAACAAGATAATGACAAGGCAGCTGACTTTCCCAGTGGCGACAGATGTGGGTTCACATTCTTTTAGCTATCACTTTGTTCACTACCCTCCACCCACCCTTGGCCCCTCCAGCTAGGGGCTTAAGGGACAGGACTCTAAGATGGGAAAGATAAGATGTCCCCAGATGGCCCTCAGGACCTAGAAGGGGATGGATATTGGTCAGTACAAGCTCAGAGAGCTTTACAGAGGCGAGAAGGGAAGCCAACTGAAAGCAAGTGGCCTCCAACACTGACGGAAGTGCACAAAGACAGCTCCAAGGTCTGGCTAGGCAGCCTGGTTCAAGCGAGGCGACAAGGCTGCTCAGACCCGGCAGGGGAGCCTGGCTGGCCAAGAGTGGCCTGCCTTGGGCCAGGCCCCAGCCAATTCCTTCAGCTCTTGTGGGTTTCCTTTATGTGTTAGATGAATGTAATATGATTCGAAGCTTCTTTCGGAGCCGTGTGCCATGACCTCATCTGCCACTGCCTCTCCACATGGGCGGGTGAAGTGTTCCCTATGTGTGCCAAAGTGTGGGATGGAAGGGGTTCGCGTGGGGAGCTAGAAACAGTGCTGTTAGGACTGGAGCAGCCTGTCAGCTGGCAAGCACGGGAGCTCAGTCATTCATTGAGGATCTACATTACGAACAAGGCATCCGACATCTCCCAGACTCCTTAGAGCAGGTCTCAGTGGCCTCCCTGGGCATGCCCTCTAGGCCTTCAGTTTAAGGCCGGGTTTCGTGAAACCACCATTGTCTTGAAATCAGCAGGTTTTTTGGAATTTCTTATCTCCGCCTTGCCACCCCAAAACATAGGTGGCTCCCATTATACACATAATCACCCTACATTCCATTTTCCCACCTTTAAAGTAGGGATAACAAAGCCAACTTTGTGGGGTTATTTTTGAGTATGGTGGCTGGATTTATAAAACAGAAAACATACATGCCCAACTAAACTAGAAAGCACTAGAAACAACACATATTTTTTAAAAATATTTTTAGTTATTTGAGAGAGGGAGAGGCAGATGAAGACAAGGAGAGAGAAAGAAATAGAGAGAGACAGAAAGAATGTGAGCATCAGAGCCTCTAGCCATTGCAAATGAATGTGCCACCTTGTGCTCTGGCTTATGTGGGTAATAGAGAATTGAACCTGGGTCCTTAGGGTTTGTAGGCAAAGCACCTTAACCACTAAGCAATCTCTCCAGCCCAACACATATTTTTTTTGCATGTGTGTGTGTGGTGTATGTGCACATGTGTGCTCATATGTGCATGAATACATATATGTAGGCCAGAGGCTAACATTCAGCCACCTTCTCTCATTTTTTAAAAAAAAATTTAAGAGAGAAAGAGACAGAGAGAGATAGAGAATGGGCATGCCAGAGCCTCCAGCCACTGCAAAGGAACTCCAGATGTATGCACCCCCTTGTGCATCTGGTTTACACGGGTCCTGGGAATCAAACCTGAGTCCTATGGCTTTGTAGACAGACACCTTAACTGCTAAGCCATCCTTCCAGTCCTCTCTCTCTCTCTTTTTTAAGTTTAGATTTTATTATAGTGATTATAGAGTTTAAGAGAAAATTATAGTACCTCTGCCCAAAAGGAGGCAGGAGCGGGATTCCCAGAAATGGGAAAGCCCCTCCACCTTTCTTTTTTTTTTTGAGAATGAAAAATTTCTCACACAGCACACAGAACCTAGAGCTCTCTGATTTGGCTAGAATCCCTATCCAGCAAGCCAGAGGAACCCCCTTCATCTCCGTTCACCCCCCAGAACTGCTATTCCAGGCACATACGGTCACGCCCAGCTATAGATCCAGATCATGCTTATATGGCAACATCTCTCCAGCCCAATGAACACTTTTGTTCTTAGTACATCATATGATATTTAGCACATGCTTATTCTATGTGTAAGTAATACTTAGGATAAATTTATATTAGAAAAGTATTTGCTGCCGGGCGTGGTGGCTCATGTCTTTAATTCCAGCACTCGGGAGGCAGAGGTAGGAGGATTGCCATGAGTTCAAGGCCACTCTGATACTCCATAGTGAACTCCAGGTCAGCCTGGGCTAGAGCAAGACCCTATCTTGAAAAAATAGAAACAAACAAAAAAAGTATTTTTTTTTCTCTCTGACGTTCTAGTTCAATTGGGCATCCTGTATTTGACCAGACAGCCCATTCCTGAAGCGGAAGTAGAATGTCTAGGAGGCCCTGCTATAAGTGAGTGCTGTGCTTTCTCGGCACCCCTGTTCTCTTAGCGTGAGGGTCACAAGGTGGAAACACCTTCCAGAAAGGAAGACTGAGCTGTCTGCAGGGGAGGGTCACCTCCATCGGAGCAGCAGGGAAGCTGGGGTGTACCGTTGGTGTGCTGCTAAGACTCTCCTTGAACATTGATCTTTGAAAGCCTAACAAACACTGTCCCCTGGTGCTTTAAACACTCCGAGTTGGCTCTTCCGAGCCTGACACTGGGGGGACAGCTCAGGGCTTGCAGCAACCCAGATGGGGACCCTGACCCCCAGGGAACTCCCTTCTAGGCATGATTTGGTTGGTTTCAAAGGTCAACAGTTTTGAGCTTAAGACACAGGGACTTTCCTGAAGGTGATTTTTGCAACAAAAAGTGGGGAGGGACGAAAATGTCCAGAGAGATCTTACTGCAGGGCAAGAGGAACTGGGCTGTGAGCGGATCCATGTCCCTCTTTGGGATCTTTTCTCAGTTTTTTATGTTTATTTAACTATTTAAGGGGGGGAGAGAGGGAAGGAGAAAATGGGCATGCCAGGGCTGCTAGCCACTGCAAACAAACTCCAGTTGCATGTGCCATCTTGTACATCTGGCTTACATGGGTACTGGGGAATTGAACTTGAGTTCTTTGGCTTTGAATGCAAGTGCACCTTAACCACTAAGCAGTCTCTCTAGCCCTTCGCAATTTTCTTTTAAACTACTCTTTGTCTCTCTTCCTGCCTCATTGAACTCAAACCCCCTCTCACTTAGGCTCCATGGGCTGGAGGTGGACAGGTGGCCCGTCCACTGCCTGGCCTTGGTATATATCAAAGCTGTTGGGGCAGACACCCTCCAAGCCTCTGGTATAATTTTCTTCTTTTCAACACGTGAATTCCTGGCGAGGCGCTCAGCTGTCGTCGGCTTTGGGAATTTTTCCACCAGGATTGAAATTGAGGCCAAGAAAAAGGCAGTTCTGCAGAAGGCATTGTTCATTGAGGCTGAGCTATGTCTCCCTTTCATATGGGCCTCAGAAGATAGTGTCTGTATTCAGTCAGAGACAGACACTTTGAATTTCATTAAGTGAAAAAATGCATGGGGGAAAAACATGGTATTTACTAAATAGTTTTCTTTTGGTAAATTCACTTTCTAAATTTTTTTTTTTTCATCTCAGGCAATGACATGTAGGAAATCTAGCTTTTGTTGTTCTCTAATAACATGCAGAATCACACAACATGAAGAATCTAATAACATGCAGAATCACATATGAAACATAGAAGACAAGCGAGTCAAATGTTAAAGTGCTCATCTGTGTGTCTTTTACCGTCTGCTGCGCAACATCTGAGGCCAGAGACAATTTCCACCTCATCATCCAAGTGATAATGGCTGGATTTGAAGGGGAAGTTTCCTCTGTCAGACACTGGACTAGGGACTTTACACTCTCTCTTCTCCGAGGAGCTTAATAAAGAATGCATGTTCCGAGGCCCCGCGGTACAGATGAGGAAATAGTTAGAGGTCATGTCAAGGCTCTATACCTAGTTACTGAAAGCCAGACCCAAATGCCAGTTGGAGCTCAGAACTCAAGCAGTCATCTCTCACTAAACCATTGGGGAAAAAAAAAAAAAAAAAAAAATCACAGGTTTGGATGCTCAGGTTGCCAGGAAAAAACTAAGCAAGTCTCTATTGAAAAGTGAGTTCATTCAGTATTCAGTGGTAAGCATGCCCTGCATCAAACTTTTACAACATTACATGCAGCTCCCAACTTGCACAGGGCTGGATCCCCAAGGTTCATATAAAGGCACTTTCCCAGTTCATACCCTCAGCACTGTCCTGGGTACACGTCCTTCTTGCTACACCCATCACATTATCTCTCAGTGACTTTGACACCTGTCTCTCCTTCATCAATTCCAGTCTGCTGAGGACAAGGGTCTGCCCCTACTTTTAATTTGTGCTTTTGCAAGACAGGGTCTCTATCTAGCCCTGGCTGACCTGGAACTCACTCTGTAGTCCCAAGCTGGCCTCAAACTCATAGTCATCCCCTATCTCTGGCACCCTCACCTCTTTGGCAGTGCCCAGCCCAGGGAGACTCAGAGCATATTCATGCTGTGTTAAACTGTTAAGTCATGTGTTTGGAACTTATTTCCCCGAAGTAATGTGTTACAAATGAGATTGGAAATTTTCTGTCTCCAACAAACCCACAGAGTTTACCAAGCCCATCTCTAGTCTCCCGAGAGCACAGTGAGTTATCTGTAAGAGGTAGGTGGAGAGGAAGATTTCTATCTTTCTCTCCATCACTGGGGTGTGTGGTTAGACAGATGAAACTGTACCTAGGATAGAGTTCTTCTTTGACTCCTTCCAAACTACTCCTGATCCCTTACTTGTGAACAAGGCCGTCTCCAAGCTTCATACTAAAATCGCTCTGTAATCCTCACCCTGTTCCTCTCTCCAAATAATCTATTTACCTTCTTCTCCAGGTGAAATCCCTACTTCTTGAGGATATTGCTAAATGTAGTTGACTCAATAGGAAAGCAACCTGATAGAATTAATTCTTGCTAATTTGTTAATGACTGCCCCTTTGATTTAGATTAACCCTAAAACGTAGAGTGTTCACGGCAGCGGTTAAGATGGTGGTATTCAAGATAGACCTAGAGCTGAATACTGGACTGACTGCTAAGTTACATGACCTCAGAAGGGTGATGTGATTACTCTGAACCTTGGTTTATTCTTCCGTAGAATAAGGTTAGTTGTAGTTGTAAAAAGAGGTAGTGTTTGAGTGGTGCACGCCTTTAATCCCAGTTTGGGAAGCAGAGGTAGGAGGATTACTGTGAGTTCGAGGCCAACCTGAGACTACATAGTGAATTCCAGGTCAGCCCAGGCTAGAGCAAGACCCTACCTCAAAAAACCAAAAAACCAAAAAAAAAAAAAAAAAAAAAAAAGTGAGAGGTAGTATTTTAATGACATTCATGCTATATCTTATATCAAGGGATAGGTTTTTTTTTTTTTTGGTTGTTTTTTTGTTTTGTTTTTTCGAGGTAGGGTCTCACTCTAGCCCAGGATAACCTGGAATTCACTACGTAGTCTCAGGCTGGCCTTGAATTCATGGCAATCCTCCTACCTCCCAAGTGCCAGGATTAAAGGCGTGCATCACCACGCCAGGCTTTGTTCGTTTTTTTGAAGTAGGGTCTCACTCTAGTCCGGGATGGCCTGGAATTCACTCTGTAGTCTCAGGCTGGCCTTGAACTCATGGTGATCCTTCTACCTCTGCCTCTGGAGTGCTGGGATTCAAGGCGTGCGCCACTATTCCTGGCTCTCAAGGGATAGTTTTAAGGACTTTTTCCTTTACCCATGCACTTCGTCTTCACCACAAACCATGAGGTAGATATTCTTAACTATTATAAAGGAGAGTGACATTCCAAAGGAGAGTTGAAATTATCATTCATTCCCTCCCTTCCTGCTTCTAAAAATGCTTTGAGGCCAGATTGCCCTTGGCGGCCGGCGTGGCGGGCAGTGGCCCTTTCTTCCCTGGGAGCTTTTCAGAGCCTCGCAGGGATGCTGCCCCATCAGCCAGGGCCAGGAACGGACGGAGCCTGGGAGTCCGTTCCTTTCCATGGCTCCCACTTCCACAACTTCCTTCCCTCCTCTGCGCTGAATGTGTGGAATCTGCCAGCGGTCCAAGATTTTTTTTTTCTTCCCCCTGTCCCTTTCTTTCTTTTTAATTTTGTTCACCGAGCTCGGGCAGCTGCCGGGTGGTGGGGACGCTGGCGGAGGGCGGCAGCTGTCTGTGCGAACGGGGTCTCTTGTCATCTTCCTTTGTGAGCCAGGGGCTGTTTGTATATATCACAAGCTACCACCTGGCAGACATTTAGTTCCATCTATGTTGTTTGAATGTTTCCTGCATGATATCATAAATGCAGAAGGATGGGAGGAACTTACCAAATGTTATTTTCTAGCCCTGGAAAGGTTCTGGGGCGATTGCAGCCTCCGGGCAGGAAGTCTGCTTTGGGCTTGGCTCCTGCTCCCACCCGCTTAAGAGTCTGTAGATGTAGAGCCAAGGTGGTGCACGCTGGGAAAGAAGTGGCAGTGTAGCCAGGGCCAATGTGGGGTGCACCTGGCAGAAGGCAGGTGGCAGGCTAGCCTCAGGTGCTCTCCTTTGAGGGCTCTTAGAGGTAATAGCCTCTCTCCCCAGGACAATTTCCTCTTCTGTGGAGCTTGGGGGAGCAGAGTAAGCGCCCCTCTTTCCTGGCGCTCCCTGGGCTTTCTGCTCTGACTCTCTGATCAACTACCTGGGACAAAGAGACTGTTAATCCTTTTTGGTGTCACCTAACTGTAACTGTTGTCAGCTTGTTTAAATTTTCCTCTTCCTTAAGACTGAGACATTTCCTTTCATGCTCGTTATAAATTTTTTTTGGTGTAATTGAAGATTTCTTTGTGGTGGTTCTTAACAGCTTCTGAAAATGCATGTGCTATTCTAATTAGAGTGCTATGTTATATTCAATAAAATATAATACAATAGTACAGTGACATGTTTTGCCATAGCTGACTGATTTCCAAAGGCTTCGTAGTCATGACACTCTATCAATTGCATTTATATTTTAGAGATATTTCTGATGAACATTAGCATAAAAGTAGGAAGGAAAATGACTGTCATTTTATACACTACACAATTCAGGATGAATGAATTCAAAGACCGTGGAAAATAATCTCGCAGTTATCAAGTGGAAAAATCATGACCCAAACTCAGCTCCTTCGAACTGAAGTCTTCTGTCTAAGCCACATAGTCACCTACTTGTATAAGTCACCAGCACCACCACCCCAAAACAGCCTCCCCAACTCTGTCTGACATACTGGGTGTCTTACAACTGCGCATATTCAGTGTTTCCTGTTTTTGGAGCAACTGGGCAAGGGGAGTGTTGTCATCTGCAGTTTAGACATGGGAACCCTTGAGGCTCAGAGAAAATAAACACTAAGGATTTGTCTTGAAGCTAATGATGGTGAAAGGAAAATTCAAATTCATTCTTTGGATAGTGATACCTCATATGTAAATACACATCATCTAAAAGGAGAGCCAGCATGGTTTAATGTTCAGGAAATGGTGGGGCCTCATAAATGGTTGTTCCATGCATGTACAGCCAACAAAAGCCCTACTTGGCTGGATCACAATCAGCCAACTTACAACTCATTCAACTGCCTTTGAAATTCGGCTTGTATACACATCCCTCTGCTTGTGCATACATCCCCCTGTGTACACATCCCTCTGCTCCTATACACATATCCCGCTGCTTGCACACACATCCCTCTGCTTGTACATACATACCTCTTCCTGCACACATATCCCCCCGGCTTGTAAACACATCACTATGCTTCCTAGACTTTCTTTTGTAGATTTTATTTTATATTGTTCAAAACTATTTTCTTTCCTTTCTAGACTCCATTAAAATGTCTCTACTTCAATTCTAAGAAATGGGCATTTATAAGGAACACGGTTCTCTTGGAACAGAGCAGAGGATATCCTCAGATGAAGAGGACTCTAGCCCAACCCCTTTCTCTTCTCGCTCAGGCTGTATGTCCCAGGATCATTTTGTTAGAGTCACAATCCTCTTTCTTGATCCTTATCTAGCTCTTCTCACCCATTCTGTGTCTATACAATTTGTGTCTTATTCTTAAGCACCCCAACCTCACTTCCTAATTCTCCTCTGGGGCCTAGAGCTTGGAGACTACTTCCATTATCTCCTAATACCCAGCACAAAGTAGATGCTCATTGATTACATAATGAGTTCAAGGCTGGATAGATGGCTCAGTGGTCAAATCATTTGCTTGCAAAGCTTGACAGCTTGGGTTTGATTTCCCAGTGCCCATGTAAAGCCAGATGCACAAAGTGAGGCCCTGGCATACCCATTCTCTCCCTCCCCATCTTCTCCCTCTCCTTGCAAATAAATAAATAAAAGTTATACAGTGAGTCCATGTATGCATGAACAAATGAACGCATGCGGAAACAAATATTATAACCTTCCAATTAGCCTACAGCTTTGAGGACAGTGAAAACGTGGTGGGCTCTTTTGGGTCTCTGTCAATCTAGCACCATATGTGAAGAAAGCGCCCTGCTTCCAAGTGAATCACTATCTTTCTGAGCATAATCCACTGACAGATGCATTTTTGGAGGAATTTATTTAGACAGCAAAATCCACAACTTTAAATATCCAGAGGGAATGTAGGGTTTTTTTTTTTGTTTTTTTTTTTTGTTTGGTTTGGCTTGGTTTTTTGAGGTAGGGTCTCGTTCCAGCCCACACTGACTGGGAATTCACTCTGTAGTCTCAGGGTGGCCTCAACACACAGCAATCCTCCTACCTCTGCCTCCCAAGTGCTGGGATTAAAGGCATGCACCACCATACCCAGTGAATGTAGATTCTTCATTCCAGAAAAGTCCTTGTGTTTCTTTGTAAGATTAAATAAAAGAGCAAAAGGTGAGGTGAAGGTACATTAGACAGAAGCAAGGCTATGGGCTTAAGCGACCCCCAGGAGAAGTTTGGTCTTGGAATAGACAGCCTGGCCCCATCCTTAGTGACAGCACGTATGGCCTCATCAGAGAGAAGGCTATTGGAGAGGACAGAGCACTCCACGCAGTGAACATGGTCATGCGACACATCTGGAGGTGGCAGCAGTGAAAAGCAATGCACTTATTCTCACCCCGCAGTACCAGATGCACATGTATGAAAGTCATGAGCTTTTAGAAAGCACAATAAGGTTTTCATGTGCACAGCAGCAGGTAAACTTTTCATTACTCATCAATTCCAGGTGGAGCAGTCCAATCATCTTGTGAAGAATGTCAGCACAGGTTGGTCCTGGCCCTTATCTTGAAATGTCCTGGGAAGAGACAGCCTCTTGGCCACTCGGCCTGAAGCAAAGGAAGTGAATGTGTCAGTATGAAGAGGAAGCAATTCAACATTCTCCTGAGGAGAAAAGTGCAGACACAAACCCTTTTTCCATTTTGTGGGATGGAGGGTTCGGAAGTGATTTGATGGTAGTGTTATCTGTAAAGGCAAACAAAAAATTATCTTCCTTGTTTTTCCTTTTCTCTTACAGATCCTGAAACTTGAAGCCTGAGTTTTTATATTTTTTTTTAGTTTTTCAAGGTAGGGTCTCGCTCTAGCCCAGGTTGACCTGGAATTCACTATGTAGTCTCAGGGTGGCCTTGAACTCACAGCGACCTCCTACCTCTCCCACCCTAGTGTTGGGATTAAAGGCATGTGCTGCCACACCCGGCTCAAGGCCTGACACTTTTACATTATAGCTGGCAGCAGTTTCTTTAGGCTCATTGGTTTTACTTTTGTGTTTAGCAACTGCCTTGGCATT
The DNA here is from genome assembly GCF_020740685.1 of Jaculus jaculus. Taxonomy (NCBI): domain Eukaryota; kingdom Metazoa; phylum Chordata; class Mammalia; order Rodentia; family Dipodidae; genus Jaculus; species Jaculus jaculus. The sequence goes on from NC_059112.1 coordinate 38,568,862, forward strand.
CCTATATAGTTATCTCTATTGACTTGCAATCACTGAATAACTATTTAATTCTCCCAATCTGAGATATATATATATAAAGGCTTAATAATTTCAGACAAATTCTGAGTCCTATGGCTCTGATATCTGAGATACAGTTATAAGAAATGCTGGGTGGCAAGTCCCACTGCCCCATAGCATGACATCTGCTTAGGTCTCATTCCCCCAAAGTTCATGTCCTGACCAGAGCCTTGACATAGCCAGCATGATCACACCTTTCTTACTCCCCTGTCGCTCTTCCAGACACTCACCAGCCCGATAGATATTTCACCTGGAGTTGGGGGTTTGGAGCTGCCCTGGCTTTGGAGTTGGACGATGGAGACTGGACAGGCCAGGTGCCCTAAATAACTGGATCATCCCAGTGTTTGACAAAGGCACAGCCTGAAACCTGACGGTACCATAGTCCAGACCTGCCAACTTAATAACTGTGACTTCAACAAGTCACTGAAAATCTCACTGTCTCAATGTGTTCTGTGAAATGAGGGTAACAGTGGCGCCTCTTTCCTCAGTTATGGTAATGACTAAATTAATACCTATGAAGTATCTAGGATGGTGCTGCGTGGAGGACATGCCTCCGTAAAGGCTATTATTATTGTCATCATAAATTGTCATTACATAGTTTTACTTGCTCAATAGTAGCCATATCACAGGATTTTAAACATTAAGTGATTACATTTTATTTTTATTTATCTATTTGAGAGAGAAGCCGAGAAAGAGAGAGAGTAGACATGCTAGGACCTCTGGCCACTGCAAATGAACTCCAGATGCATGTGCCACCTTGTGCGGTCTGGCCTTCATGGGTACTGAGGAATTGAACCTGGGTCCTTAGGCTTTGCAGGCAAGCACCTTTACCTTTAAGCCTCTCCAGCCCATCATGAAATGATTTTGAACACATGGCCTATTGAAGAAAATGGGTGAATAAATAAGCAGTATGACCTTGGCTAGACCTCCCTGGTTCTATGCAGCTCTTCCTGAAGACAGTGGCCTTGCTGGCCTTGTTGTAGGTGACCAGCTTGTCTTGAGTTTTCCAGCATGGTGCCATTGTTAGCATAGAAAGTCCCACATCTGGGCTGGAGAGATGGCTTAGTGGTTAAGGCATTTGCCTGTAAGGCCAAAGGACCCCGGTTCGATTCCCCAGGACCTATGTTAGCCAGATCACAAGGGGGCGCATGCATCTGGAGTTCATTTGCAGTGGTTGGAGGCCCTGGTGCAACCATTCTCTCTCTCTCACTCTCTCTCTCTACTTCTTTTTCTCTTTCAAATAAATAAATAAAATATAAATTTAAAAAAATAAAAGAAATCCCCACATCTCAGAAAACTCATTCTAAGGCAAACTGAATAGATGTTTACCCAAGACCTTTGTGGCCATTGCTGCTTGCAGGGTACACTAGTGATGGACCCACTGAGCATTGAGATCCTGGTATGACCATTATTAGCGAGTAGTCTGGAGTGTGTGTGACATACTGTACTTACTGTTTGTGCCAGTTCTTTGTCCCTCAGAACTCCCTTGCTGGCACCATCCAGATCTTATTCTTGTTCACAGAATGGCTGTGTGCCCATGGAAGGTAACCCAAACCCCAGTTCACCCATGTTGACTAAATCTTAATCAAGTTAAGCATGAAATGCTAGTCTCCTCTTTTGGTCCATAACAGAATCCTTGAGATGGAGTGATTCAAAAGAGGTTTGTTTTCACTCATGTTCCTGTGGGCTACCAAGTTCAAGTTCAAGTGCAGGATTCTGGTGAGGACCCCATGCTACTTCAACTCACCATGGAAAGTGGAAGGGCAAGTGAGTATGTGCAAGAGGGGCATCACTTTGTATTTTGGCTCTCCCAGTGACTGATCCATCCTAAAAGGAAGGCACTAGAACCTCTTTAGGAATCCACCTCCAAGCACCACCCAAAGGGCAGTCAAAATTCAGCACGAGCTTCCAAAAGGATAAACCATAGTCATGTTCCCATCTCCTAACCAGGAACTGAGTTGGCAGGGATGGCTGCATGCACTGGGATGCTGTCACTGGCACTGAAGCTTTGAAATGCTTCAGCGGGCATTGGTGACACTTTGTTGTCCACACACCCCTCGTGTCTGTCCCAGCATTCCTGTGCTGAACCTCCCTGTGATCTAGCTATGAGCAGGTGGCTGTCCCGCATCACAGGGACTCCTGCATCCAGGCCTCCAGCTTTGCCAGCTCACTATCTTGGCCTTTGTGACATATTGTGTCCGCTGGCCTGAGTGTGACCTGCTTCTGAGAAGAGTTGACAGCTCCATCTGCTTTCTGGGGACACTGGCTCCTAGGGCAATAAACAGGGCTCAAGTTAGGTGCAGGTGCAGTTCTGGGGTTCACAGGGGCAGACACGGTGCAATCTTATTTGAGACAGAAAGAGGGAAGAAGAGAGAGAGTGAAAGAGAGAGAGAATGGGTGCACCGGCGTCTCTAGCCACCGCAAATGAATTCCAGATGCATGCGCCACTTTGTGCGTCTGGCTATATGTGAGTGCTGGGTAATTGAACTCGGGTCCTTATGATTTACAGGCAAAAGCCTTAACTACTGAGCAACCTCTCCAGCCCCACAATGGAATCTTTGGCAAGCCAGTTCTCTTGGTGTGAGTCTGACAAAGCTGTACCTTACAGTGCCCGAGTCTCTCCAAGGATGCAACCTTTTGTAAAGCCCTTTTCTTCCAGTTAACTTTTGCATGCATGATACCCTAAGTGTAGGCATCAAGCAGTATCCATTTATCTACCTATGAGTCATCAGCCTGGGCTAGATTTACTTGAACTTCATGGATTTCTTCAATTGGCTACTAGATTGTGGTTAGCTGGAGGACCTCAACTGGGATGGCTCATGTCTGATCTATGTGGTCTATCATCCTCCAACAGATGAATTCAACCTCAATCACATGGTGACCACGATGTGGAGTGACATTGTAAAGGAAAAAGAAAGGCATGTATATAGCATATTAAGGACGGTCACTTCTGCCCATTCTACTGATCAAAGTAAATCATAAACACAGACCAGATTCAAAGGCTAGAGAAACAACCTTTCCCTTTTTTACCTATCCATTTTTGACATGAGTATGTTTGTGTGATGTATATGGGTTACTCATGCATGTGTCGTATTTTGTGTCTCAGGCTTGTGGGCGACCTGGAGGTTCGAACCAGGATCCTTTGGCAACAGAGTCCAAGGCTCTATGCGCTAAGCCATTTCCCGGTTCATGTGTCGTATTTTGTATGTGTGGGGGCCAGAGGTTGACATTGGATATTTTCTCAGTTGCTCTCCATTTTATTTTAAAAAAATATTTTATTTTTATTTATTGGAGACAAGGAGGGGGAGCAAGAGAGAGAGAGAGAGAGAGAGAGAGAGAGAGAGAGAGAGAGAGAGAGAGGGAGGGAGGGAGACTGGGTGTACCAGGGCCTCTAGCCACTGCAAATAAACTCCAGATGCATGTGACAGCATGTGCATCTGGCTTAAATGGTACCTGGAAAATCGAACCTGGATCCTTAGGCTTTGGAAGCAAGCTCCTTAACCACTAAGCCATCTCTCCAGCCCTCCATCTTACTGTTTCACTTATTTATTTATTTATTTTGTTTTTGAGGTAGGGTCTCACTCTGGCTCAGGCTGACCTGGAATTCACTATGTAGTCTCTGAGTGGCCTTGAACTCACAGCGATCTTCCTACCTCTGCCTCCCGAGTGCTGGGATTAAAGGCATGTGCCACCATGCCTGGCTTCATCTTATTTTTTTAAAAATATCTTATTTAAACCAGGCATGGTGGTGCACATCTTTAATCCCAGCACTTGGGAGGCAGAGGTAGGAAGATCGCTGTGAGTTCAAGGCCACTCTGAGACTACATAGTGAATTCCAGGTCAGCCTGAGCCAGAGTGAGACCCTACCTCAAAAACAAAATAAATAAATAAAATTACTTATTTATTTATTTGAGAAAGAGGGAGAGAGAGAGAATTACAGATGCATGCTCCACTTTGGGCATCTGGCTTTATGTGGTACTGAAGAATCAAACTCAGGTCCTTAGACTTTGCAGGCAAGCACCTTAAATACTGAGCCATCTCACCAGCCTCTTTAAAAGTTATTTATTTATTTATTTATAAGAGAAAGAGAGAGAGAACACTTTACTTTAAAAAAAATATTTTATTGTTATTTATTTATTTGACAGAAAAAGAGGGAGAGAGAATGGGCAGGCCAGGGCCTCTTGCCCCTGCAAACAAACTCCTGATGCATGCACCACTTTGTGCAACTGGCTTTCTGTGGGTTCTGGGGAATTTAACCCAGGCCATCAGGCTTAGCAAACAAGAGCCTTAACTGCTGAGCTATTTCTCCAGCCCCCATAACTACTGTTTTGTTTTGTTTTTTTTTAACATTCTGGAATTTTTGTGGTGATTGTTTACTGCATAATTGACTATCATAACCTGACAAAGTACTTAATGACACACCAGTCCTGGGAGGCCTTACATCAGAAAAGTGTTGTAGATAAGTACATTTTGGGGAAAAATGAGAAATAGAACTTTGATACTCATTCTCCCTTTGTGAATATTGCTGACAGAATGCTGAATTTCAGCTGGGCACTTGGGCACCTAACTAGAGATTAACTTTCCATCTAAGACACCCTTGTATCCGATTGTGTCCATTCCATAATGAGCTTCTCCCCCCCCCCCACCTCCCAAGGTAGGGCTTCATTCTAGTCCAGGCTGACCTGGAATTCACTATGTAGTCTCAGAGAACTCACAGCCATCCTCCTACCTCAGCCTCCCGAGTGCTGAGATTAAAGGCATGTGCCACCACGCCCAGCTGAGAAAAGGTTTATTTTGCTCACAGTTTTGTTAATTTCAGTCAGTGGCCAAGTAGATGCATTGTTTTTAGGCTTTTGATGGAGGTGGAGGTGTGTTATACCATGATAGAAGCAAGCAGAAAAAAAGAATAGAGCAGCTGCCCAGCTCACTTCTCAAGCATGTCCTCAGTGGCTCAAGACCTCCTATGAGGCCTGCCTCCAACCACTCTTTTTAAAATATGTCATTTATTTATTTTCAAGTAGAGAGGGAGAGAGAGAGAGAGAGAATATAGGCACACCAGGGCCTCTAGCTGCTGCAAGCAAACTCCAGATGCATGTGCCACTTTCTGAACCTAGCTTCACATGGGTCCTGGGGAATTGAATCCAGGCTTTGCGGGTAAATGCCTTAACCGCTGAGCCATCTCTCCAGCCCTCTATGTGACATCTTATCTTCAAGTTAACTACCTTACATGGTCATTTCAAGGAAGCAGAAGAGGGTAGGCCTCAGGGGTCCCTCTTTTTATTTTAAAATATTTTCTTTATTTATTTGCAAGGAGAGAGAGAGAGAGAGAGAGAGAGAGAGAGAGGAGAGGGAATGGGCACGGCAGGGCCTCGACCCACTGCAAATGAACTCCAGATGCTTTAGCCACCTTGTACATATGGCTTATGTGGGTACTAGGGAATTGTACCTGGGTCTTTAGGCTTTGCAGGCAAATATCTTTACTGCTAAGCCATCTCTCCAGCCAAGTTCCTCGTCTTATAACCAAGCCTAGGGTCAAGGAGTTGAGAAGTATGCTCGTCAATGAGAGAGAGGTAAAATTATATAATAATGAGGAATGCACCTTATGTTGATCTCTGGCTCCAAATACTCCTCAAAGCACAATTACATTTTAAAGTATTTTTATTTTCTTGCACAACTAAATAGGCCCACTAGAGCAATAAAATTCACCTGTGTGAAGATTTAGTTTTAATAAGAAATTCTGTTTTTCTGAGTAAAAATGCATAGGAAAAGTGAAAGAAACTGGGTAGGTCCTTTGTCTGTCTGATGCTTAAACTCAGCCTTTTTTTTTTCCTTTTTGGCAAGTTTTTTTTTTTTTTAATTATTTTTATTTATTTATTTGACAGAAAGAGAGGGAGAGAGAGAGAGAATGGGCGTGTCAGGGCTCTAGCCAGTGCAAGCAAACTCCAGGCACATCTGCCCCCTTGTGTATCTGGCTTATGTGGGTCCTGGGGAATCCAGTCTGAGTCCTTTGCTTTGCAGACAATTGCCTTAACTGCTAAGCCATCCCTCCAGCCCTCCTTCCTTCTTTCTTTCTTTCTTTCTTTCTTTCTTTCTTTCTTTCTTTCTTTCTTTCTTTCTTAAGGTTTTGCTCTAGCTCAGGCTGACCTGGGATTCACTATGTAGTCTCAGGCTGGCCTCAAACTCACAGCAATCCTCCTACCTTTGATTTCCAAGTGCTGGAATTAAAGGTGTATACCACCACATCTGGAAACCTAATTCTTTTTAAGCTTTTTTGATTGTTTGTTTGTTTTTTTTTTTTCAAGATAGGGTCTCACTCTAGCTCATGCTGACCTGGCATTCACTATGTAGTCTCAGGGTAGCTTCAAACTCATGGCTATCCTCCCACCTCTGCCTCCCAAGTACTGGGATTAAGGTGTGCACCACCATGCTCGGCTTTTTCTTTATATATAATTAAAAAGAGAGAAAGAATGGTGTGCCAGGGTCTCTAGTTACTGTAAAGGAACTCCAGTTTCATGTGCCACCATGTACGTCTGGCTTATGATGTGGGTACTGGTGAATTAAACTTGTGTCCCTAGGCTTTGCAGGCAAGTGTCCTAATGGTTAAGCCATCTCTCTAGGCCTCTAATTTTTTTAGGGGGGAGGGTAGGTTTTCCCTCTAGCACGGGTTGACCTGGAATTCAATATGTAGTCTCAGAGTGGCCTCAAACTCACAGTTATCTTCCTACCTCTGTCTTCTGAGTGCTGGGATTAAAGGTGTGAGCCAGTTTACCTGGGCCCTAATTGTTTTTGAATGTAATATTCTCTGCCTATTTTTCCACTTCCCTTCCTCCCTCCCTTCCTTCCTTCCTTCCTTCCTTCCTTCCTTCCTTCCTTCCTTCCTTCCTTCCTTCCTTCTTTCCTTCCTTCCTAAAACATGGTCTTGGGCTGGAGAGATGGCTTAGTGGTTAAGCGCTTGCCTGTGAAGCCTAAGAACCCCTGTTCAAGGCTCGATTTCCCAGGACCCACATAAGCCAGATGCACAAGGGGGCGCATGCGTCTGGAGTTCGTTAGCAGTGGCTGGAAACCCTGATGCACCCACTCTCTCTCTGTCTCTCTCTCTGTGTCTCTTTCTCTGTCACACTCAAATAAATAAATAAAAATGAACAGAAAAAATTTTAAAAATTGTTTAAAAAAATAAAAAAAGTGGTCTTGCTATGTAGCTGTCTATATAGCCTGCTGTGTAGCGGGCTAGCCTTGAATTCATGATCCTCCTGCCTTAGCATCTCTAGTGCTGAGACTATAGGAGCTGCAAGTCTTGCTCTGCTTAATATTTACAATATCAGATTGCTAATTTAGCTGCTTATTTGATGTTAATCAGCTTTCCACCTTTATAACAAATAGCTGAGTCAATTAACTAATAAAGAGCAAAGGATTAGGGGCTGGAGAGAGAGGTCAGTCAGTGAAGTGCTTGCTTTGCAAGCATGAGGACCTAAGTTTGGTTCCCAGACCTACATTAAAAACATGCAGACCTGGTAATGCACACTCATAATTCCAGCACCGGAGAGGTGGAGGCACTGCTCCACCGAGGTTCACAATTCCCCAGGACCCACATAAGCCAGATGCACAGGGTGGCAAATACACCTGAAGTTCATTTGCAATGGCTGGAGGTTTCTTTGTGCCCATTCTCTCTCTCTCTCTATCTCTCACTGGGGTTCACAGGCCAGTCAGTCTAGCATGCGTGGTGAGTCCCAGGTAGTAAAAGACCCTGTCTTGAAAAATGGATGGCACCTGAGGAATAACACCTGAGGTTGTCATCTGACCTCTAAATGCATGCATGCGCTCATGTGAATCCACCACATGAACATACATACACACACACGTGCACACATACAAGAAGGTTATTTAGGCTCACGGTTTTGTATGCTTTGGTCCCTGAAAGGTTGGGCCCATTGCTTTTGGGTGTGTGACAGGACCACTTATCATGGGCACAGTGTATAGCAAAGCTGCTCATCTCATGGCTAACAAGTGAAACAGAACAAGGGGAAGGAGGCAGGCTTCCACAGTCCCCCACGCTCTCCAATTGACCTCCCACTAGGTCCTGCATGTTAAAAGGTCCCACCATGCTGAGACCACATGAATAATTTTTGGGGGGTGCAATCTCGAGGTAGGGCCTCACTCTAGCTCAGACTGACCTGTAATTCACTATGTAGTCTCAGGGTGGCCTCGAACTCACAGCAATCCTCCTACCTCTGCCTCTCGAATGCTGGGATTAAAGGTGTGTGCCACCATGCCTGGCTAACATTTAGGATTTAAATAATGGCAGATTCCATTAATGATAGTAGTAGTCATTTTGTGATTACTTAACAGTAGATATTTTTGTGTAATTTTTCTATTTTTTTTTTTTTTAGTTTTTTGAGGTAGGGTCTTACTCTAGCCCAGGCTGACCTGGAATTCACTGTGTAAACTCAGGGTGGCCTCAAACTCAGGGCAATCCTCCTACCTCTGCCTCCCAAGTGCTGGGATTAAAGGCATGTGCCACCATGACTGGCAATATTTCTAATATTTGCAATACTCTATAAGTAGGAATTATTATTCCCATTTTATAGTTTAAGACAGCAGCCCACAGCTTAAACTTTCATTGTTACAGAATGGATAAGTGTCATTCAATGGTTCATGTGTTAAAAGACGTGGGTCTATAGCAGTGCTATAGACAGATCGTAGAGCCTTTAGGAGGTGTGGTCTAGTGGGGTGTTTTGGGGTCATTGGAAGGTCAAGATCTTGGCCATGAGGTAAGCAACTTGCTTCATGCAAGCTCCCTGCCATTTGACACTCCGATTACAGGTCTGAAAGCGGTGCGAGTCTTTCTAATCATGAACTGAAATTTCTAAAGTCAGCATCTAAAATAAGTCTTCTTGGGCTGGAGAGATGGCTTAGCAGTTAAGGCACTTGCTGGTAAAACCAAAGGACCCAGGTTCAATTCCCCAGTACCCACATAAGCCAGATGCACAAGGTGGTGCATACATCTGGGGTTCATTTGCAATGGCTGGAGGTGTGGCCATTCTCTTTCTCTCAAAAATAAATAAATAAATAAAACACTTAAAAAATAAAATCAGCCTTTTCTCATCACAAACTAGCTCCATGTGTATTTTGCTATAGCAACCCAAAGCTGGCTAATACAGGAAGTGTGCAGTAGGTTGTTTCATACAAGACCACTAATTCTTGCAACACTCTATGAAGTAGGAATTATTAATTCCACGTTACAGTTGAGGAACTGCCACCTACAACTGAAACTTCCTGCCTCCGCTATGTAAGCTTTTCATGCCTGAGGCAGGATTTGAACCTGCTTCTCCAGACTCACTGCCCCCTTGCCTTTCAGTGGTGCTCATTTCTCTCCAGGTGAGCCAGGTCTTACGTGGGTGAAGTGCTGCAGGTGCCACATCATGTTGCAGGAAGGATGTGCCAATGGTTAAATGAAAGTCTCTTCCTCTGCTCCTGTGCCAAAGGTTCTTTTAGCTCTGACCTTCAACTTTCCATGAATGAAGAAACTGTGCTTGGAAAACCTTCCTCACTTTGACCTTAAGAAAAGTTTGGTCACCCAGAGGACATTGGCCTAAGGTTGAACGTTGGGTCTCTCAGAGGAATATGAAAATGCTGCCCTGTTGGTCATTTTGAAAATGTTTCCATATCTAAAAGAGCTTGTTAGAAATAGTAAAAATATGCGGTTTTGTTTCATGGTTGGAACAAATATATCCACACACATGTATTTACCCCTCCCTTCACAAAACCATGATTCAGATTGTTTTGAGTTGTTTGCATTTTCTCCGGGAAAAAAGTATTCCAAACATGGTTAGTTTCTAAGACTGAACTATGCCTTATTAAACTCCTCATATTCTTCAAACTTAACCCTGTCTGCAGTTTTCTTGGTCTCTATTTCGCAGTTGTAATACAAGAACAAGACTAGCTTTCAGGCTTAAGTCAGATCAGAAAACACATCCAGCCAGGAGATCTTTGCACTGAGCATGGAAGAAACAGAGAGGTCAAGAGCAAAGAGGGAGAGCAGGCAGAATACTAAGCATCCACACAGTGTTTTCTAGTTAATTCTCGTGGGACCTAGCAATCACCAAGCTCCTTCGTATGTAAGGCCATCCGCACAGAAGACGCATGGGCTGGGGAGATGACTCAGCAGTTAAAGACACATGCTTACAAGACACTTGTCAGAATGGTCACAGTTTCTCCTCCAAATAATCCAATGTGACAGCATCATTATCTTATTTGGCTTGTTTTACAGATGTTCTTTCTCTTCCCTGCTGTGCAGGAGCTCCCAGATGTGGAAGGAGAGGAGCAAGGCTGAAAGAGTGGTAAGAAGGCTCTGGTTACTCCTGCCTTCTTGACCCTCATTCAGAGTGTCTTCCCGATGACTGGCCATCAACTGAGGCACATTACTTCATTTTTGTGGTCTCAGAGGAGCATGCGTACCATCTAATGGGCTCATTGTGGTTGGTAAACTCATTCTGCTCTTTAATTTCTCAAACTCTACATCCGTAAGTGAAGACAGGCACAGCATGGACTAATGATCATGAGCTAGGATTATCAGTGAAGAGTCATTTGGCTCTGATTGGACTGGAGGCCTGCTCCATGAGACAGACTACATACTCAGTACTGAAAACCTAGTCAAAAGCCTATGGAGATGGACAGATGGCTTAGTGATTAAGACACTTGCCGGCAAAGCCTAATTTGATTCCCCAGTACCCACGTAAGCCAGATGCACAAGGTGACACATGCATCTGGAGTTTGTTTGCAGTAGCTAAGAACCCTGGTGTGGCCTATTCATTCTCTCCATCTGTTTCTTTTTCTCTCAAATAAGTAAATAAATAATATGTCTCTATTATTATTATTTTTTAAATCTTTTTTTTAATTTATTTATTTGTTTGAGAGCGACAGACACAGAGAGAAAGACAGATAGAGGGAGAGAGAGACAATGGGCGCGCCAGGGCTTCCAGCCGCTGCTAACGAACTCCAGACGCGTGCGCCCCCTTGTGCATCTGGCTAACGTGGGACCTGGGGAACCGAGCCTCGAACCGGGGTCCTTAGGCTTCACAGGCAAGCGCTTAACCGCTAAGCCATCTCTCCAGCCCTGTCTCTATTATTTTTTAAATTTCTCTGATACTTGTTGTGATGCTGCCTTTTTCATCTCTACTTTTATTAATTTGTGTCTCTTCTCACTTTTGATCAGATTTACTAAGGGTTTATCAATCTTGTTTATCCTTTCAAAGAATTAACTCTTTGTTTCATTGATTCTTTGGATTTTTTTGTTTGTTTGTTTGTTTCTATTCCATTAATTTCTGCCCTAATTTTTATTATTTCTTCCTGTCTACTGATTTTCAGTTTGCCTTGTTCTTCTTTTTCCAAGGCTTTAAAATGAAGCATTAAGCTGTTTACTTGAGACCATTCGAATTTCTTAATACAGGCACTTAAAGCTATAAATTTCACTCTTAGGACTGCGTTCATTGTGTTCCAAAGGTTTTGGTATGTTGTGTTCTCATTATCATTAGACTCTATAAATTTTTTGATTTCCTTCTTGATTTCTTCATTCATCATTTAGTAGTGTACTGTTTAGTTTCCATGATTTTGTGTATGCTCTATAGCTTTTCTTGCTATTGATTTGTAGTTTGATTCCATTATGGTCAGATAGAATGCAAGGAATTATTTCACTTCTCTTGTATTTGTTAAGATTTGCTTTGCGTCCTAATATATGGTCTATTTTAGAGAATGTTCCATGTACTGCTGAAAGGAATGTGTATTCTGCAGCATTTGGATGAAATGTCCTGTATATATTTGTGAGGTCCATTTGTTCTATGACCTCATTTAATCCAGATGCCTCTCTGTTTATTTATTTTTTGCCATGATGACCTGTCAATTGATGAGAGTGGGGTATTGAAGTCACTCACTACAACTGTTTGGTGTTATCTGTGACCTTATTTCTAATAGCATTTGTTTGATGAAGTTGGGAGCCCCATGTCAGGTGCATATATGTTTAGGATTGCAATGTCCTTCTGTTGGAGTGTGCCTTAAATCAATATAAAGTGACCTTCCTTATCTTTCCTAGCTAATGTTTGACTGAAGTCTACCTTGTCAGATGTTATGATAGCAACCCCTGCTTGTTTTCTAGGCCCATTTGCTTGAAACACCATTTTCCAACCTTTCACTCTAAGATAGTGTCTATCCTTTGTAGAAAGGTGAGTTTCTTGGAGGCAACAAATTGAAAGATCTTGCTTTTTAACCCAGTCTGCAAACCTATGTCTTTTGGTTGGGACATTGAAGCCATTGATATTAAGAGATATTATTGAAAGGTGTGTATTTATTTTTGCCATCTTTTTGTAGTTCTTCTGGTTTTAACTTTGCTCTCTTGTATTAACTAGTATTTGAGTATGGTTTGTTTTTTCCAGGTTTCTTATATGTGTGCTTTTCTTTCTCTTCAGCATGGAGGATTCTTTCAAGTATTTTCTGTGGAGCTGGTTTTGTCTTCAAATATTCCTTTAGCCTGCTTATGTTGTGGAATGTCCTTATTTCTCTGTCTATTTGAATAGATAGCTTTGCAGGATAAAGTAACCTTGGTTGACAGTTGTTATCTTTCAGAACTTAGAATACAACACTCTAAGCCCTTTTGGCTTTAAAATTTATTTATTTATTTATTTATTTGAGAGTGACAGACACAGAGAGAAAGACAGATAGAGGGAGAGAGAGGGAATGGGCGCGCCAGGGCTTCCAGCCTCTGCAAACGAACTCCAGACGCGTGCCCCCCCTTGTGCATCTGGCTAACGTGGGACCTGGGAAACTGAGCCTCGAACCGGGGTCCTTAGGCTTCACAGGCAAGCGCTTAACCGCTAAGCCATCTCTCCAGCCCCCTTTTGGCTTTTAAAGTTTGTGTTGAGTAATCTGCTGTGATCCTGATGGACTTGCCTTTGTAGGTGACTTGGTTTTTCTCTCTAACTGCTTTCAATATATTTTCTTTGGTTTGTATGTTTGGTCAATTAATTAACATATGGCGAGGAGAGGTTCCTTCCAGGTTTGGTCTGTTTGGTGTTCTAGAGGATTCCTGTGTCTGCATTGGCAACTCTTTCCCAATTTGGGGGAAGTTTTCTTCTATGATTTTGTTGAGGACGCCTACTATGCCTTTGGAGTGAAATTATTCTCCTTCTACTATACCCTGAATTCTTATGTTTGATCTTTTCATAGTCTCCCAAATATCTGGAAATTCCCATTCATACTTTCCTATTAGTTTGTCTTTCTCTTTGTTGGACTATATTAGATCTGCCACCTGGTCTTCTACTTTAGATATGTCCACTCCTTCATCCATTCTACTGGTGAGATTTTCTACAGAGTTTTTTTTATTTCATTGACTGTATTCTTCATTGCTAGTAATTCTGACTGGATTTTTTTTTTATTATTTCTATTTCCTTATTTATGTATTGTATTGACCTCTTTATTTCATTAAATTCGTTTCCTGTGTCTTTGATTCCTTTGATTTCCTCTTTGACTTCTTTGAACATATTTATAATTATTCTTTTGAAATCTTTCTCAGGCATTTCCTCTAAAGCCTTCTCACTGGAGGTCATTTTTTAAAAATTTAATTTATTAGTTTTCTTTTCAGCAAATACAGGCAGTTTGGTACTATTGTTTAGGCTCATCCATGACCTACCCCCTCCCAATGGCCCCTCCTTATTGATGTAAATGGGTCATGCATTGTGGAGTTAGCTCACAGTTATTGGTATGATAAATGTCTCTGCATATCATGACCCAACATGTGACTCTGACATTCTTTCCACCCCCTCTTCCGCAAAATTTCCCTGAGCCATGTTGGGTTCATTTTTGGTCTGCTTCAGTGCTGAGGTGTTGGGGGCCTTTGGGGCTCTGGCTCTCTGATTTGGTAGGAGTTGATTTTTCTCTGTGTTGGTCTCCTTCCCCCTTGTGCTGGTATCTGGTTCATCAGGAAAACAGCACCCTTGCTTGTTTCACCAGTTTTCCTTAGTTTCAGCTGGGGCCCTTTTGAGGTATGATGGGTGGCTCTCTCCTTAGGATCTGCATCTATCTGAAAAAGAGAAGCAGATTCTCCAATGGAGGTAAGTTAGCACCCGGAAAATTGAGATAACACTTGCTTTTTTGATAGAGAGTTTAATAGGTGTAGGCCCTCTTATACCCCGTGATTGATGGTAGCTTGATATTGTAGAGTGGGTTTATGTTTGGATATGGTTCTGACTTGTTTCCCAGCTCCAGCTATGGGTCCCGTACCACTGAGGGGATCAGTTAGCCAAATCAAGAGCAGTTGGTTTCCCACCATGGCTGTGTGCCACTATTGCACTTGTGTGGGCATCACACCAGGTTATTTGTTGCTAATTAGGTTAGACCATGAGTTGCTTGGACAGATATTGGTCATTTCCCCCATTCGCCCCATGTAGCACCTTCTGGCACTAGACACACTGACGGTCTGGGGACTGACTCTCTCCTAGCTTGCAGCCATGCCATACTGGTGGTCATTTTTGATGCATTAATACTTTTTGGTGGATTTATATTGTCTTGATTTTGGTGTTTTTTTGTGTTATAATGTACATATTTTTGCATCTTGGATTAGTTTAATGTTTGGATTTTCTAATTAGCTGCAGTATTATTGGATGTATCAATCAATCTGATGTTATATATCTTCAGTGCAGGAGCTTAAGGTGCTAGGTGTGGCTCTCACAACTCTCAGAGTATCTACAAAAGTGATCCTAGGTGTTGGCTTTGCCTGCTATGAGAGTATTCAAGTAGGTTGAGTGGAACAAAATACAGGCAGATTCCAAAATTTAACTAAACAATGTATGTATTCAATGAAAACCAGCACAGAGTATTTATGCAAAAGTAGGTATTATGACAACCACATCCTCTAACAAAGTCACAGTTCCTTAGGGTATGTGTTGCCCCACACCCTTAATCCTGTCAACAAGGAGGTTAAGATTTCTTGTCTGTTGAGGGTTCCAAGTCAGCTGTGACCAAGTGAGACCCTTCCCTAATGAACAACAGAAGAGGAAACAAAGCCACTATAAATCAGGAAGCAACAAATGACAAGCCCAAAATATAGCTTGTTTAAGGATGGCAAATCCAACCATCCATCAGATTTAACATATAATTTATCCTGATATGGAAGGTGCAATTAGCACTTCTGATTCAAGTCTATATACCAGGCTTATTTGGTGGGTACTGACCTGGTGTAATCCCAGTTACCTTTTGGGATGATTTTGGTCTCAGTTATGTTGTGCTCCTGCTTGGGTCTCTTTTTGCTGCGCTGTGGGTTCAAGTGGGCTGGCTCAGTCGCTAGATCGCTGCTCTGGTCGCAGGTGCTGGGTGCTGTGAGCTCCCTTCCCCTGGTGTCTGGTGCTTGCTGGTGCTTGCACTGGCGGTGGGGGAGGGGAGGCTGTGGATGGTATCTCTAGTTCTCCCACTGGTCCACGTGATCCTTTACCTCATGATCTGCTCCTCTGTTGTTCACTGCAGTTCTCCACGTTTCTTGAGTTTGCGAAGAGCTCTGGTGAGTGGAAAATCCCCTCACCTCGCTTTTCCTACTGCTCAAGCCGAGCCTGGTGGCTTTGCCCCATGGACCTGGTGCCGCCTCTGCTGGAGCCGCTTCTGCCTGCCTGTGTGGGCTCTGGCTGCTCTGGGTCTCTCCTACTTCTTTGCTGCCATCGGTGATTTCTTTTTTTTTATCTTTTAAAAACTTATTTATTGGTTTGAGAGAGAGAGAGAATGGGTGCACCATGGCCTCTCACTTTTTAGTAGAAGAGTGTAATTCACTGGCATTTCTCCCCCACCCCCACCTTTGGCTTTTTCTCCCCTAGGCTGCTTTGGTGTGGTTCTTACGCCACCATCTTAACCAGAAGTCCTAAATAAATAAATAAATAAATAAATAAATAAATAAATAAATAATAAAATAATAATAATAAAAACCTATGGCTGGGAGGTCATAAGCTGTCATGGAGTAATAGCTACTATTGTCTGGCTAACTGGATGCTCACCAAACTGCCCTGTAAATACTTGTTTATGCCCATATATTAGTGCTACTCTCACTTTTGGTTAGAGAAGCTTCTTTTCTCAGATGGCAGTGACCGCCAGGATGACTCAAAAGGCACTGTGGTGCTGAGAAGTGACAGAGGAATGTTCAGCTCTGAGACAGCTCTATCTTACCCGCTAAGGCTTGGGGCCCATTGCAGAAGAAGTGGTGGAAAGAATGTAAGAGCCAAAGGAAAAGCTAAGACTGTCTTCCACACAGTGGCCTTAATATTCATGACCTCACAATGCGTGACACCATGTACACAAGACCTGCATAATAGGAAAAAACATGATGACATGAAAATAGAAGAGAGGCTAATTGAAGAGAGAAGGGATTCAATAGAAGATGGATTTGGGAGGTGGAGAGGGGGCGTGGTAGGAGGGAATTGCCATAGTTTATTGTCTCTACTGATGGTAGTTGTTAACAAAACATTTTTTTTTTTTTTAAAGAGTCATCTGGGTTCAAATCTTGGATCTTCCTCTTCATCCCTGTGATATGAAATGACCTTATTATGGTCTTAATGTATCTTCCAGAAGTTAATCCTCAAATTCATATGTTAATGAAATTTGAATATGGCTTAAGGCATGGCTTTAAGAGAGAGGAAATGAGACCCAAGCTAGTAACTTGCATAGTTCCTGTTTTTGTGAAGCTGATGGTCATGCTAGGTAGAACCATTCTGGTCTATGGAGCGCTAGCTGTGGGATGTCATGCAAGCTAATCAGGTGGGCAAGGCTGGGTCATGGTGCTCTAACGATCTGAAAATATCAGCAGCTCATTGCAATTTCAGTAAGCTGGACTTCAACAACTCTCTGGGATCCGGGGCAGCCTCCCTGTGGAGCATCTCCAGTCTATGGTGGCAGATGAAAAAGACAGACGGCAAACCACAAACTGAAGACATGTGTCAACCCTGCCTACATTTCATCAGCCAGCATGGTTGTGCAGCCACTGCTGAGTTCAATCTTGCAGGGGTGGGGCAGGGGAAAGGAGGAAACCGGTAATCTTTCATCCCACACTGGGCCAGCGATTGCTCTAAAACCCTGCCTCCTTTTAAAGTTTCTGACATGAGTAGGGACCCATGTATAAGGATGCTAGCATTCTCTCAAGTGCTCGTGGGGGTCCCTCTGACCCCCAGGTTGGCTTCAGGAGGTGTATGATCCAGACAATCCCTGTGTACCTTATTTAACCGAGCATCTGGAGAGACTCAGCCATGCCGCATATTTGTTCCTAAATCATGAAATTGCTCACTGAATTGGCTGCCGAGCCACCTTTTCCAGACAGGCAAAGAGGAAAAACTTATTTGCAAATATAAAAAAAAAATGAAATAAAAAAGTGAGAAGTTTCCTCTTGGCTAGGCTAAGGCCTCCTTTAGAGATGGGCCACCCCCTAAGTGGAAAGTAAAATTGAATTCTAGGGCACTGGTGGGGGGGGAGGGGGTGGAAGGAGCAGAGGTTTGGATGACATCGGCCACCACTGGGTTTTGGTGGCGTGATCAGGGGCAGTTCCTTCACTTCTCTGTACCTCAGTTTGTTCATGAGACAAAGGGGTTGGGGGGTAGTGAACATCTCACAGACTGGAGTTGAGGGTATAAATACAATAATTATGTGCATGACTGGGTTTTACAAATTATAAAAAGCATTCCCTGGCTGGAGAAATAGCTTAGCTGTTAAGGGACTTGCCTGTGAAGCCTAAGGTTCGATTCCCCAGTACCCATGAAAGCCAAGATACATAGGGGACTGCATGCGTCTGGGGTTTCTTTGCAGTGGCTGGAGGCCCTGTTGCACCCATTCTCACTCTTTCTCTATCTGCCTCTTTCTCTCTCACCCATTCAAAGAAGTAAATAAATAAATTTAAAAAAAAAACTTAAAAAAAAACCAATTCCACGAAAGTTTTATGGGACAATTACATTTAAGAGAATAGTACATGGGATATACTGATTTTCACATGCAGTATGCTCTCAGTCTTTGGAGACCTGAAGGGTCACAACATAGAGAAAGTTAGTCTACTCCCCTGCACTAACTGCTACTGACCATTTTATGCAGTAATTCAGGATTAGTCATGGATGACTAAACTTTTTTCTCTACAAAGTAAGATGGAGCAAGGACACAGGAAGACACTTCTAAGTGTCCCTCTAGGGGGTGGCTGCTAAGAAAACAATTCAAAAACCTCATCGTACTGAGTCTTGGGGGCAAGACTTGGCGATCAGAGGCCAGGTAAGCTGCTTGCTCGAGCTCTACTTGGTATCATTTCCGTATTCTTCTGGGTGTTGCTCAACTTCCACTCTCTCTATCATCAAAAAATATTTTTAGTCACTTTTATTACAGGAAATCTTTGGCATTGTTCTCAGGACTGGTCAGATGGGGGAACACGAGTTTTCCACTGTCAGTAAGGATTAGCAAACACATCTGCACATCTAAGTGCTTGCTGTCAGCTGACTGGTCCCTGCGGACCGCGGGAAGAGCCCGGGCAACCCTGTGAGGAGTTTCTTCACTAGCGTCAACATGGGCTCAGCTGCTCCCCAACTTAGAGGCTTCCTGAGACTTCCTTGTCACTGAAAAGTTTGGGGTATAGGTCCCTCTCATGTGCTCCTGGAGCTACCATGTCCTTGTCCTGGTCATTTCCGTCTCGAGCACATAAGCACGGAGGGCTTGCTTTTTGCCAGGCACTGCTTCAGCGGTTAACTCGTTAGGTTGTCCTAAGTCCTGGAGGTGGGGGTTTTCAAACCTGTCCCCCCACTTTTTTTTAAGATTAGGAAGCTGAGATACTAAAAGGTTGGTTAGTTCTTCTAAGGTTGAACACCTTGGGCCATAATAAAGATTAAATGATTTAATGGCTGTGTGGTAGCAAATAGTGATTGCCAACTTCACTGGATTAAGAAACACCTAGGACATTAATAAAGGATACTTTTGAGTGGGTCTGTGAAGGCTTTTCCCTGACAGAATTCACGGAGGGGAAGACCAGCCCTGACCTGAAGGTAGGCAGCATCATCTCATCGACTATGGTCCTAAACTGAATAAAAAGTGGTGGGGGGGCAAGGGTCTGGTGAGATTGCTTGGTGGTTAGAGGCACTTTCTTGCAAAGCCTGCTAGCCTGGGTTGAATTCCCTAGTAATCAAGTAAAGCCAGACACACGAAGCGGTGCATGCATCTGGAGTTTGTATGCAGGGCGGGAGGCCCTGATGTGCCCATTTTCTTCTCTTTCTCATAAATCAATAAATATTATAAAACTTTCCAGAAGCGTAACTTTATTATTTAGTTATTTATTTAAGAGAAAAAGAGGCAGACATGGAGAGAGCGAGTATGGGCGTGCCACGTATTCCTGCCACTGCAAACGGACCTCACACGTATGTGCTTGTTACGGTCATGTCCGCGTTGCTGGCAGAAATCACCTGACCAAAAGCAGCTTGTGGTGGGACAAAGAGGGTTTATTTTGGCTTACAGGCTCAAGGGAAGCTATAAGATGGCAGAGGAAAACAATGGCATGGGCAGAGGGTGGGCATCACCTCCTGGCCAACATCAAGTAGACAACAGCAAAAGGAGAGTGTGTGCCAAACACTGGCAAGGGGACACTGGCTATAATACCCATAAGCTCAACCCCAACAATACACTGCCTCCAAGAGCTGTTCATTCCTAAATCTCCATCAGCTGGGAACCTAGTGTTCAGAACACCTAAGTTTATGGGGGACACCTGAGTCAAACCCCCACAGTGCTCCTTAGCACATCTGGGAATTGGGGAATCAAACTTGGGTCATCAGGCTTTGCAGGCAAGTGGCCTTACCACTGATTAATTTCTCCAGCCCTAAAACTATTTTTTTGAAGAGAAAAAGCCAGCTGACTCCCAGCATTCCTCTCTCTGCCTCCTGCCCTGCTTCGATGTGAGCAGGCATCCTCATGCTTCTGCTGTCATGCCTTCCCTACCGAGATGGACTTGAACCATGAGAAAAAATAAACCTTTCCTGCCTTAAGATGATTCTTGTTGATATTTGCTCACAGCAATGAGAAAGTAACTAATACCAGGCTGGAGAGATGGCCTAGTGGTTAAGGAGTTTGCTTACAAAGCCTAAGGACCTAGGTTCAACTCCCTAGTACCCATGTACACCAGATGCACAAGGTGCCACATGCATCTGGAAGCCCTGGTGTGCCCATTCTCTCCCTCACCTACTCTTTCAAATAAGTAAATAAATAACATCTTTTTAAAAAGGAAAGTAGGGCTGAAGGGATGGCTTAGTGGTCAAGGCACTAGCCTGCAAAGCCAAAGAACCCAGGTTTGATTCCCCAGGTCCCATGTAAGCCAGATGCATAAGGTGATGCATGTCTCTGGAGTTTGTTTGTAGTGGCCAGAGGCCCTGGAGCAACCATTCTTTCTGTTTCTCTCTCTCTCTCAAATAAATAAAAGATAAAAATAAAAAAGGAAAGTAACTAATGTGAGTGTAAAGCTTTTCTCACAGCGTCTGGTACGTAGCACGAGCTCTGAGGTGAGTGCTCGGGGTCGAAGACAGAACCAAGGAACTGAGAGTGTTGGAACCAGCTTGGGGTAAGGCCTCACACACCCGCCATGGGGTCTTGGGGAGCTGTTACTGGCCCCTCTCGAATCTGCGCTCTCTATCTATAGGACCATCGGAAAGTTGGATAGACCATTCCCAGGTTAGAGAGTGGCCAATTGTACAACATGTGAGAGGAAGTATAGCCACAGGGAGTGTGTCAGGAATTCCCCATTGATGTCAACGTTGTAGGAAGAGTCTCTGCAGTGGATATCTGTTTATTTTCATCATGGAAGAGATTTCCCTGCTGAATCCAAAAACCCAGAAATCCGTCTGATTAAATGGAGGACCACTTCAGAGACATGGGTCTCTAGGGCAAGTCACGGTAACACCGGGAGCATCGTTCAAGGACACATGGTTCAGAGCGTGTGGAAAAAGTTGTAAATATCCTGAGCACGGGGGATGTAAAGTCTGCCTCTTGGGGCCTTGGGGCAGAGCTGAGGCTGGCAAAGCTGGTAGAAAAGTGGGATGAGAGCCAGTCAGTGGCCAGGAAAAGCATAGGCCTGGATCCCCCAGGCACCAGTCTCCTGGCTGTATCACTGAGTGTTTTGCAACCTAGCCTGGCCACCATCAGCTCAGCTGACCAGAGGGAGGGACAACAATCACTCTCCACCTCCTTCCTTCTCTCCCTCCCTCCTTCCCTACAGCTGTCCCAAAGGGAAGCTGGGAGAGGGTAAGCGATTAGCCCACCCTTGCTCAGCCTTGAAGTCAGAGAGTTCTTTGAACTTTGGATTCTGAGTCTTGCTGAGAGAGAGAAAAAAAAAATCACATCAAATCTAATTCTACAAACCTTAATGGGCCAAACCAGCCCATCAGCTCCATTATTTAGTGAATGGATTCCAAAAGGAATCTATATATCCAGACAGCAAATAGGGTCTCACTTGTAACTGGAGATAACCTGGAAGACACTCTGTAGTCCCAGGCTGGCCTTGAACTCACGGTGATCCTCCCACCTCAGCCTCCCGAGTGCTGGGGCCCGGTGCTCACAGACTTTTTTTAAAATTTTTTATTTATTTGAGAGCAACAAACACAGAGAGAAAGACAGATAGAGGGAGAGAGAGAGAATGGGCGTGCCAGGGCTTCCAGCCTCTGCAAACGAACTCCAGACGCGTGCGCCCCCTTGTGCATCTGGCTAACGTGGGACCTGGGGAACCGCGCCTCGAACCAGGGTCCTTAGGCTTCACAGGCAAGCGCTTAACCGCTAAGCCATCTCTCCAGCCCTCTCACATATTTTTTTTTAATCTCCCGCAATCACGCCTTGTACAGACTACCTCTCTCCCCCCGTTAGCTTACAGATGCGCTCCAGAACCAGAGCTGCTCCTGTCCTCATCTTGCTTGGTAAGTCTGTCTCCCTGGCCCACTGAGGCCGTGTCAGTGCTCATTTCCATAAGCAGACCAAGTTGTCCTCGCCTCCATGCCTTTGCATCTGGGCTGCTCCCGTGTGGATGGTTTTCCCCTTGGAGCTTCACATAATTGCCTTTTGTTTTCTTTCAGAACTCCAGCTGTTCAGTTTAAGTAAATCTGCTGGGAAACTTCTCCTGACCATGCAAGCTAACAGAGCCACCACACCACGAAGCTTGTGGTCTTTCACAGAGCACTGGCTTCTATTTGTTATTTTTCTTCTTTCTTTCTTTTCTAAAATTAATTATTTTTATTGAGACGGAGAGAGAGAGCATGGGTGCACCCGGGCCTCCAGCCCCTGCAGCCTCAGGCTTCCCTCGGACTCACAGCCTTCTTCGGCCTCTGCCTCCCACGTGCTGGAATTAAAGGTGTGCCCCTCCACGCCTGGCCTCTTTCCATATTCTTTTTTTTTTTTAATTAAAAAAAATTTTTTTTTTGTTTTATTTTTACTTATTTGATAGTGACAGACAGAGAAAGAGGCAGATAGGGAGAGAAGAGAGAGAGAATGGGTGCGCCAGGGCCTCCGGCCACTGCAAACGAACTCCAGACGCGTGCGCCCTCATGTGCATCTGGCTAACGTGGGACCTGGGGAATCGAGCCTCGAACCGGGATCCTTAGGCTTCACAGGCAAGCGCTTAACCGCTAAGCCATCTCTCCAGCCCCCATATTCTTGATGATAGGTTGTGAAGCACAAATGCTTGCAATCTGAGATTCATTTGAACAACTTGTCCTGTTACAGATCTTGTTTGCAGTGTCATAACTGTGAAATCTCTGCCTAACCTATGGTCTTGAAGGTTTTATCTTATGTTATTTCTAAATGTTTTGTGCTTTTAGCCCTTTAGTCTATGATCCTATTTGTGAAGTTTTGTACATCATTTAAAGGCCCAAGCTCATATTTCTTTACATGTGGATATGTAGCACTGTTTGTTAAAAAGGTTACCCATCTCCAATTGAACTGTGTTGACACATTTGTTTTAAATCAACCCACTATAAATGTAAGAAAAAAAGTCAGGGTTTATTTCTGTTCAATTCTGTACTATTGATGTATATGTACTTAACAATTTAGTTTCGTATCACTTCTTTGATATTTTTGTTTGTTTTTTTGAGGTAGGACTTCAATTTAGCTTAGGCTAACCTGAAGTTTACTATAGTCTCAGGGTGCCCTTGAACTCACGTGATCCACCTCTCCCTCCCAAGTGCTGGGATTAAAGGCGGATGCCACCACACCCACCTCTCTGATTCTCTCATAATTTATTTTGTTTCATAGTATGAGTTCCAAACCCAAATGGACACTTTGCCCCTCAAAATGTCTAATGACTATCCTAGCATTGTTTATTGAGTCTTTTTCTTCTCTGTCGATTTGTTACATTTGTGAATGGCCAAAATCTTGAGTGTGTATGTGTGTGTGCATACAAGTGTTTATGCTTGCTTGTATGTGTGTAGGTGCACATGCATGTGTCTGTAGGGGTGTGTGTGTGTGTGTTTGTGTGTGTGTATGTGTGTGTGTGTGTAGGCCAGAGGTTAACAGCAGATGTCCTTAACTGCTCTTCACTTGTTTTCTTGATACGGGGCCTCTCCTTCACCTCCGAGCTCTCCAGTTCAGCTAGACAAGCTCATCACAAGCTCCAGGGAGAATCCCGTATTTAAAGGCGATCACCCCCATACCCAGCTTTTACATGGGTGCTGGTGATTCCCCCTCAGACCCTCATGCTTACACAGCCATCTCCTCAGTCCCTGGTTGATTATTATTATTTGTTTTTATGAGAAAGAGAGAGAATTGGCATGCCAGGACCTCTGGCCACTTTATTTGAACTCCAGACACATCCATCACCTCATGTGCTTTCGCGGCCTTGTGTGCACGTGTCACCTTATGCGGCTGGCTTATGTGGGTTCTGGGGAGTCAAACCCGGGTACTTACACTTCACAGGCAAGCACCTTAACCACTAAGCCATCTCTCCAGCCCTGAAAGTTTTTTAATCCCTTCCTGTTACTCTGACTCATGTCATTTCTCCCCATCCAGAGTTTTGGGTGGCCTGCATCCTGTATTGCTTTCTAAATGGCAAAAGTCATCCCTGCCTCAAAAGAGCTTATATTGGCAAACATGAAGGGGATGTTGACATGTCAGAACAATGAACAGAGAACAGATATTTGCACGGGACTTCAAAAAGGCGTTAGTGAATTTGTGGAACAACACCTGAGATGAAGGAAATCTCAGGGCAGCTTTGTGCTTATTTGGGGTGGGGCTGTAGATATTTAATCTTAACGTCACTTAGGGCTCCCCCCCCCCCCGCTTAAGCTGTTCCTACCTGTTTGATGGTATCAAAATCTGATGATAGCCAAGGTCTTTTGTTTTTGTTTTTAACATCAGATGACTGAAATTCTGCAGAAGACTCTGCCTACCCCCACAGAGTTGAAAAGTTCAAAACTTTTCTCAATGGAGACACCCCAGCCATAGCTGTGCAATTTCCAGAAGGCCTGGGACAGAGAGAGCAGCTTGCACAATAGGTGATTTGATTAAGGGTCAGTTGCTTTTTTTTTTTTTTTTTTTTTTGGTTTTTCGAGTTAGGGTCTCACTCTGGCTCAGGCTGACCTGGAATTCACTATGTAGTCTCAGGGTGGCCTCGAACTCTCAGCGATCCTCCTACCTCTGCCTCCCGAGTGCTGGGATTAAAGGCGTGCGCCACCACGCCCAGCTAAGGGTCAGTTGCTTTTGATGTACTGGCAGCAGAAAGGTCGAATGAAACTCAGAAAAATGTAAACCACTGCATTTGTCTCAAAGGTAAAAAAGCCCATTTGATTCATTTTCCATTGCTAGTAACCACAGGCTAGTTAAGCTTCTGTGAAGAGGGGTTTATTTTGGCTCACAGCTCTAAGGGTCTAAAGTTGAAGGGTAGCTTAGGGACTTACCTGGCCAGAGACAATGTGTGTGTATATGTGTGTGTGTATATGTATGTATGTGTGTGTGTGTATGCATGCATAAGCACCTTTTGTTGCCCCCAAAGACCCCACCTCTAAGTACTATTATCTGATAAATTCCTTTTAGTTTAACACCAAGTACAGGGGATTAAATTTCAACACATGGCTGGGCGTGGTGGCTCACGCCTTTAATCCCAGCACTTGGAAGGCAGAAGTAGGAGGATTGCCATGAGCTTGAGTCCACCCTAGGACTACACAGTGAAGTCCAGGTCAGCCTGGGCTAGAGTGAGACCCTAATTTGAAAAAAGAAATTTCAACACATGGAACCGTGGGGACATATTCAAACCATCCTGAAAACTTCCTGACTATTTGATAGCTGTGTGGATGTGTTCCATTGGCAAGGGACAGTGAGTGGCATACTTTAGACTAGGACACTCAGGAAGAGTTAAGGAGTCACAAAGAGGGAAGAGATACTGTGGTGTGTGTCAACTGCTCTATAATCTGCCTTCCCCAGGCTGGGGACCATGACACTGCATGATGAATTCCAGGTCAGCCCGAGCTAGAGTGAGACCCTACCTCAAAAACCCCAAACTAAACAAAGCAAAAAGACACATGAAAGACTTGAGGTCTATATGACCCAAGTCATCAGGAACTGACTACAGGCAGCTGTGTGAGTCTGTTACCAATACCACAACAAAGTAACAGTCTACCTTATGAAGAAAAGAGATTTGGGCTGGAGAGATGGCTTAGCGGTTAAGCGCTTGCCTGTGAAGCCTAAGGACCCAGGTTTGAGGCTCGATTCCTCAGGACCCACGTTAGCCAGATGCACAAGTGGCACACGCGTCTGGAGTTTGTTTGCAGTGGCTGGAGGCCCTGGCGCACCTATTCTCTCTCTGATGTTAAAAACAAAAACAAAAGACCTTGGCTACCATTTTTATTTATTTATGTATTTGAGAGAGACAGACAGAGAAAGAGGCAGAAAGAGAGAGAGAGAGACAGAGAGAGAGAGAGCACACCAGGGTCTCCAGCCACTGCAGACAAACTCCAGCAGCGTGCGCCCCCTTGTGCATCTGGCTTACATGGGTCCTGGGGAATAAAGCCTCGAACCAGAGTCCTTAGGCTTCACATGCAAGTGCTTAACTGCTAAGCCATCTCTCCAGCCCTGAGCTCACTCTTAAGACAACCTGCCCTCTGGAGAGCTCACTCAGGGCCCACTAGACATTAGAGTATAGCACCTACAGTGATCTAAAGACCTACCATTAGGGGCTGGAGAGATGGCTTAGTGATTAAGCGCTTGCCTGTGAAGCCTAAGGACCCCGGTTCAAGGCTTGGTTTCCCAGGTCCCGCGTTAGCCAGATGCACAAGGGGGCGCACGCGTCTGGAGTTCTTTTGCAGTGACTGGAGGCCCTGGCACGCCCATTCTCTCTATCTGCCTATTTCTCTCTCTCTGTCTGTCACTCTCAAATAAATAAATAAAAATAAACCAAAAGAAGATTTCCTTGTAAAGACCTACCATTAGGCCTCCCCTCCTATAAGTCCCAGCATCTCTCACATTGCTATGCCGTGGACCACGACCACGTGTTGAACACCTGAGCCCCTGGGGAGGGGATGCGCTCTGAACCCGTGTCCATACCATGGCAGCGGTAACCTTCTGTTGCAGCCAGCTTCACACTGCTGGCAGAAATCACCAGACCAAGAGCAGTTTGCGGGAAAAATGTTTATTTTGGTTTATGGACTAGAGGAGAAGCTCCCTGATGGCAGGGAAAACAATGTCATGAAAGGGTGGACATCACCCCCTGGCCAATATAAGGTGGACAACAGCAACAGGAGAGTGTGCCAAACACTGGCCAGGGGACACTGGCTATAACACCCATGAGCCTGCCCCCAACAGTACACTGCCTCCAAGAGGCATTAATCCCAAATATCCATCAGTGGGGAACCTAGCATTCAGAAGACCTAAGTTTATGGGGACACCTGAATCAAACCACCATACCTTCTTTTCCATATTATTAGCTGTAGCTACCTTTTCTGAAGGTGGGAGGGATTAATGAAGAATTTCTTTTTTCTCCCTCTTCCTCTCTTTCCCTCTGTAAAGAAATTAATGCAGATATAAAATATTGGAAATTTCATTTGTATTCTGAGTGGCAAAATTGTTTATGTCTATTGTGAAAGAAATTTTATCAAGAATTCAAACTCCAGCACTGCAGAATGTGGCATAAAACCCTGAGTTTGATCCCTAGCACCACATAAACTGAGTGTGGTGATACATGTCTGTAATCCCAACACTTGGGAGAGAGAAGCAGGATCTGGGTTTCAAAGTCATCTTCAGGTGTTTAGTGAGTTCCAGGCCAACCTGAGCTACATAAGACCCAGTCTCAAAAAACAAATTCAAATGTCATAAGAATCTTATAGGTACCTTGTATGTAAATATGTGTTTCATTCTACATGTGTCTTAAAAAAATTGAAATTGAATGTATGATAAAAGCACATCTTAAAAAAAAAACATATCTGGGCTGGAGAGATGGCTTAGCGGTTAAGCGCTTGCCTGTGAAGCCTAAGGACTCCGGTTTAAGGCTCCATTCTCCAGGACCCACGTTAGCCAGATGCACAAGGGGGCGCATGCATCTGGAGTTCGTTTGCAGTGGCTTGAGGCCCTGGCATGTCCATTCTCTCTCTGTCTCTCTCTCTCTCTCTCTCTCTGTTGCTCTCAACTAAATAAATAAAAATGAACAACAAAACAAATAAAAAAAAAACACATCTTTTCATTAATATAGATATATAAATAATTTCATTTTTATTTATTTATTTGAAAGAGAGAGAGAATGGGTGTACCAGGGCCTCTAACCATTGCAAACAAACTCCAGAAATATATGTCACCATGTGCATCTGGCTTACATGGGATATGGGGAGTTGAGCCTGGGTCCTTAGGCTTCACCGGCAAGTACTTTCACTGCTGAGCCATCTCTCTAGCCCTTCATTAAATATATACATATTTTTTTGAGATAGGGTCTCCCTCTAGCCCAGGCTGACTTAGAATTCACTATGGAGTCTCAGGGTGGCCTCGAATTTACGGCAATCCTCCTACCTCTGCCTCCCGAGTGCTGGGGTTAAAGGTGTGCGCCACCACGCCCGGCTTTCATTAAATATTTTTTACATTAGTGGTTTTTAATCTTTTCATCAGTGAACTATTTTAAGTGTGAAATATTAGTAGTTAATCCATTGTTGTTAACTGAAATTTAGTTAGCTTTTAAAATAGTAATTGGTGGGCTGGAGAGATGGCTTAGCGGTTCTTGCCTGTGAAGCCTAAGGACCCCGGTTTGAGGCTTGATTCCCCAGGACCCACGTTAGCCAGATAGACAAGGGCGCGCATGCATCTGGAGTTCGTTTGCAGTGACTGGAGGCCCTGGCGCGCCCATTCTCTCTCTGCCTCTTTCTCTCGCTGTCTGTCGTTCTCAAATAAATCAATAAAAATACCAAAAAAAGATTTTAAATAGTAATTGGTGCTGGGTATGGTGGCGCACGCCTTTAATCCCAGCACTTGGAAGGCAGAGGTAGGAGGAGTGTCATGAGTTCAAGGCCACACTGAAACTTCATAGTGAATTCCAGGTCAGCCTGGGCTATAGAGAGACCCTCCTTCAAAAAGCTAAAAAAGAAAAAAAAAAAAACAACCTAAAATGAAAAATAGTAATTGGTGAGCCAGTCATGATTCTTTCATTTCTGTAGGCTCTAAAGAAAACTTTGTCCTGTAGCAGAGGAGCCACCCCGAGGTGGCTTCATTATGAGTCACATAGAGCCTTTAAGTCGTTCATCAGAAGGATTTTGTCTTTAGATGGCAGCAGGGAGACTAATCAATCCAGCCGAACCATCATGGCAGGCTCCCCAAGGGAGATCATGAACTACGACTGGCCAGACATGGCGGGGCACACCTGAACTCCCAACACGGGAGGCAGAAACAGGAGAATGGCCAACAAGTTTGAGGCCAGCGAGGTCTATGTAGTAAGTTGCAGGCCAGTAAGGACTATACACTGATACTTTATCTCACAACAAAACAAAAGCTGACGAGACGGCTCAGCAGTTAAGATTGCATGCAAAGCCTAAGAACCCAGGTTTGATTCCCCAATACTCATGTAAGCCAGATGCACAAGGTGCCACATGATTCTGGAGTTCATTTACAGTGGCTGGAGGCCCTGGTGCACCCATCCTCTCTCTTTCTCTCTGTCTCTCTCAAATAAAATAGAATACAATTAAGCTGGGCTTGGTGGTGCATGCCTTTAATCCTAGCACTCGGGAGGCAGAGGTAGGAGGATTGCCATGAGTTCAAGGCCATCCTGAGACTACATAGTTAATTCCAGGTCAGTCTGGGCCAGACTGAGACCCTACCTCAAAAAAAAAAAAAAAAAGAATAAAATTTAAAAAAACACAACAAAATAAGATGTACTTGCATTTGCATTAACATCTATGTTTTCTTTTTATGTAGTTGATGGCAGTATTGTGCTCTGTAAAGTTTATTTCGGGGTAAGATTTGAGATAGTCAAGTCATATAATTTTCAGGTCTTCATTCTGTCTTTAGAATACAGGTACTCCATTGGATGTGTCCTGAGGATTGGTAGGTATGACCCAGGCCGCCAGCTCAGGTAACACCTCTGAGCACCCCCGGGTGAACACCCTGGCCTCTAAAAAGGAGCAAGCCACTGACGAATACTTTGCAATTTCGAGTCCCTTCATGATTGAAGCCGTTCATTTCCAGGCAAGAGCCCCTTCCAGTGCACAGGCTTCTGGTGCAATCTTAGCAGAAACTGCATCTTCAGGATCTTTTGAGCCACACCCTGTCCCTCACCAGCTGCCCTGTGATGGCTTGACAACTGTGGACAAAGTCTACTGGCACCTATCAGCCTCCACCCTGGCTGAGGGCGGCAGAGCGAGCATCATCCAAAGAGGGTCCATCTCCGGGAAGTCTGCTAGGGCTAGCCCATCACCCTGGGGCCTCATTTGACTCTTTTTTTTCTTCTCCCTTTTCTCCCTGCTGGGAGCCACAGAATTCTGCAGCTGTTCCAAGAGCCGGCTGGCAGAAGAGCAGAAAAAAAGATGCAACTTGGTGACTCTTCACATCTGCACTGCTCAGAAAGCAAACAGGACAGATGCCCTTAGCAACGGGGCTTTCAGACCTCAAGACAGGGAAATGTACCCTGAAGGGGGAAGTTTTCCTTCTAAGAGCTGACGAGGCCACTCGGCAATGGCAAGGGATGGGACGTGGGGAAACAGAACATTAAGCTCTGATGAGCTGCAAAGCCTCAGAGGTTTAAGCTGGGAGTCAACAGAGAGTTCTGATCTATATAAACACTGCGCGTGCAAATGCCCGCCCAGTTTGGGGCCTTATTTGGTTGGAGCTGCTGTGGTTTTCTGGGGAGCTGCAGGATAAGTGCACCCCTCAGGCCTCCCTTGGCATTGGGTCAGCCTCTGGCCTCAGAGCTGGTGCAGCATGGTCCTCTGCCTCTCCATTCCCAGTGGCCTTCTTCCCTCTCAGGAGGATATCAGGGAGCTTTTGAGTCTTTCCCCCAATCCCTCAGATCCCTGGTTCATTATATGTCTTCTTTGTGTTAGGCTGGAGAGATGGCTTAGTGGTTAAGCACTTGCCTGTGAAGTCCAAGGACCCTGGTTCGAGGCTTGATTCCCCAGGACCCATGTTAGCCAGATGCACAAAATGGCCCATGCATCTGGAGTACTTCTGTAGTGGATGGAAGCCCTGGCACACCCATTCTCTCTCTCTCTCTCTTGTTGCTCCCAAATAAATAAATTTAGAAAAAAATTTTTTTAATGTTTTCTTTCTCAGAAAGGCTTGCAGCCCAGCCCAACTCTCGTTAGAACCAAGCTGGGAAGAAAAGAAAAAAAAAAAAAAAAAGACTATTCAAAAGAGGCAGACAGAAAATGCGTGCACCAGGGCCTGCAGCCACTGAAAACGAACTCCAGACACATGTGCCACCTTGTGCATCTGGCTTACATGGGTACTGGGGAATCGAACGTCAGTCCTTAGGCTTCAGAGGCAAGTGCCTTACGCGTTAAGCCATCTTTCCAGCCTGGCCTTGGACTTTTTGTCCTCACCACACACTTGTGGTGGAGGATAACTGTCCACTTTATTTTACAGACAAGGTGTCTGAGGTCCAGGACAGCAAGGTCAATGCTAGGCCATACCTAGCCAGGATCTGCTGAAGCTGGCTGAGCCCAGTGTCTGGGTTCATAACCGGTTTAATACCTTGCACAGGCCCTCATTTTGGAACAGGAAGAAGAGCTGAGCTGTATAGAGATGTTAAGGATGTAAAAAACAGAACTTTCCCTCCCTAAGTGCTAATCTCTTGCCATACTCAACTATAGCCAACTTTTGAGGGAAGGCGGGGCTAGCACCCCAACTTCTGTTTCAGGATCCATTCTTTCTATAGCTCTATTTTGGGGTCCACATCAAGCCAATCGAAATGCTGGTGACAATTATGCAATTGTGTCTGTCCATTCTGAGGCCATGGGACAGAGCTGGGGGCTTTTGTTTCAACCTCCAGGGAAGGAGGTACCTTTAGCTGCAATTGGCAGCCATTTTGTGACCTTGAGTGGAGGTCAAATCTGAGGATGGAATCAACACAGGAAAAGGAGCCAGGCGGAGAGCAGCAGCAGAGCCTGACCTCATCCTTTGAGCATCTGAACCAAGCCATGACTCCCGAGCTGCGTGCGCTTAGAAAATCACAGTTTTGCTCATGTCAGTCTGGGGCAGGTTTACTGTTCCATGGAAGCCAACGAATCCCAGTGGATACATTCAACCTTCAGTAATTTTGTGGCTCAGGCCACAGTCTGGGCTGTCACTGGGTAACAGCAGCCTGGGGAATACGACTCAAGGCCAAGGAACTAGTGTTAGTAAATGCTGGTGTGACACTCACTTCCCAGGTACTGTTTCCAGAGTTTTCTTCCATTTGATTTATTGAAGTGACTATTATGTCTGTTGGTTGGTTTTTTTTTTTGTGTGTGTGTGTGTTTTGAGGAAGGGTCTCACTCTGGCCCAGGCTGACCTGAAATTCACTATATACTCTCAGGGTGGCCTTGAACTCATGGAAATCCTCTTATCTCTGCCTCCCAAGTGCTGCGCCAGCACGCCTGGCCCTCCATTGTCTTTAAAATGGGACTAGGAGGCACCGCGAGGAAGAAGACTGTGTTAGATCATACAGCTCCTAGGCCGGGCTGTAAAGCTGCTTTCCCATACCACGGCTGAGGCCCTGGGCACGCACTCAGAACCTACCTTTCTGCCTCACGGGACCTACAGTGAGGCGAGAGAGCAGAGGCCCCGTGGGGGTCCCTGGGACACAGGAGCATTTTGCAGGATGTCCTTTTTATCCATTTTCTTGGCCTGGGGAGATAACTCAGTAGGCGAAATGCCTGTCATGACATAATCCTCATGAGTTCAGATCCACAGACCCGCTGAAGAGTTGGGTATAGTGGCACACACTTGTAACCCCAGCCTAGGGAAGTGGAAAGAGGAGGATTCCTAGAGCTTGCTGGCCGGCTGGACTAGCTACGGCGGTTTGATTCAGGTGTCCCCCATTAACTTATGTGTTCGGAATGCTAGGTCCTCAGCTGATAGCAATTTAGGAGTTAAAACCTCCTGGAGGCAGTGTATTGTTGGGGTTGGGCTTATGCGTATTGTGGTGATTTGATTTAGGTGTCCTCCATAAATTTAGGTGTTCTGAATGCTAGGTTCCCAGCTGATGGGGATTTGGGAATTATCACTTCTTAGAGGTAGCGTATTGTTGGGGGCGGGCTTATGGGTGTATTGCAAATTTCCCCATGCCAGTGTTTGGCACACTCTCCTGTTGCTGTTGTCCACCTTATGTTGGCCAGGGGGTGATGTCCACCTCTGCTCATGTCATCATTCTCTCTGCCATCATGGAGCTTCCCCTCAAGTCTGTAAGCTAAAATAAACCCCTTTTCCCCACAAGCTGCTCTTGGTTGGGTGTTTTCTGCCGGCAATGTGAACCTGACTGCAACATTAGCCAAATTGGTGTCTTTCAGGTTCACTGATGGATCCCACCTCAGAAATTCAGGTGAAGAGCTATTGGGGAAGACACTGGATACAGACCTCCACATGCACATGAACATGCATATACACGAGCTCACACATGTAGAAACATACATACAAGAAAGTATTTTCTTTTTTAAAAACTAAAATTATTACTATTATTTTTGGAGAGAGTGAGAGAGACAGAGAATGGGTGTCCCAGGGTCTCCAGCCACTGCAAACGAACTCTATAGACAAATGTGTCACCTTGTGCATTTGGCTTTACATGGGTACTGGGGAATCGAGCCTGGGTCCTTTGGCTTTGCAGGCAAGCAACTTAACCACTAAATCATCTCTCCAACTCCTACTTTCTTTAATTTTTTCAAAAAAGTAAATACAGGGCTGGAGAGATGGCTTAGCGGTTAAGCGCTTGCCTGTGAAGCCTAAGGACCCCAGTTCGAGGCTCGGTTCCCCAGGTCCCACGTTAGCCAGATGCACAAGGGGGCACATGCGTCTGGAGTTCGTTTGCAGAGGCTGGAAGCCCTGGCGCGCCCATTCTCTCTCTCTCCCTCTATCTGTCTTTCTCTCTGTATCTGTCGCTCTCAAATAAATTAAAAAAACATTAAAAAATTTTAAAAAAAGTAAATACAAAAGTCTGGCTGGAAGACCACATTTCCTGGGTCCCCAGTCTCCCCAGAGTCCTGCCCATCTCTCCTGCTGAAGGGAGGGCCGTGCTCACGGGGTCATTCTCTCACTCGGGTTCATCACTGCATTCTCCAGTTCCATTTGAACAGCTCCTCCCATTAGGAAAGCCCGATGAATTAAATGGGGCAGAAATACAAATGGGAAAGAAATACATTGTAATGGGATACACATGGATTTGGGTAAGCATTTATACACAAAGATTGACCTTAAGACCTACATGTCCAGGTGGAGGGTGTCCTCAATGACATTTGTGACTACACACAGATGCAGAGTGACACTGGATGGCTCATCTGCCAAGTTGGCTTTGTGACATTTGTATGGGGCTATACTATGCCAACAGCCAGGGCACTGGAAACCACCTAGCCCAGAATGTCTTTGCTGGGCTCTTCCTGGTCATCTTGCTGTGTTTCCTTGATCTACCTCTACATGTCCCTCCATTGTTTTCTCCCTCTTCTCTTCTCTTCTCTTCTCTTCTCTTCTCTTCTCTTCTCTTCTCTTCTCTTCTCTTCTCTTCTCTTCTCTTCTCTTCTCTTCTCTTCTCTTCCCTTCCCTTCCCTTCCCTTCCCTTCCCTTCCCTTCCCTTCCCTTCCCTTCCCTTCCCTTCCCTTCCCTTCCCTTCCCTTTCCTTCTTTTCCCTTCCTTTCCCTTCCCCTCCCCTTCTCCTCCCCTTCCCCTCCCCTCCCCTTCCCCTCCCCTCCTCTCCTCTCTTCTCTCTTTCTTTTTGCATATGTGTGATGTGCATGCATGTGTATATGCATGTAGGTGCACTTTTGTAGGCAGGTGTATATGCGCATTTATGTGTGTGCACGCATGCGGAGGCCAGAGGCTAGTGCCATGTATCTTCCTTGATCGCTGTCCTCTGTATTTATTTACTAAGACAGTGGCTCTCCCTCAACCCCACAGTTCACTCACTCAGCCAGTCAAGCTAGCAAGCTTGCCTCAGGGCTGCCCCCGCTGCTTCCTTCATAATAGGCACATGTGGGTGCTGGGCATCTGGATTTGGTGATGCCCAGCCTCTGCTCATGCCATGCTTTCCCCTGGCATCATGAAGCTTTCCCTCCTACTGTAAGCCAAAATTAAAAATTAAAAATAATTTCCTTTCATCAGCTGCTTTGGGTTTGTGTGTTTTATCCCAGCAATGAGAAGGGAACTGCAACAGGTAAAATGAACGCATCCCAGACGCATGACTGACACTGCAGAGGGCCACATACCCCAAAGAGGACCCAAGGTACTGTTGGCGGGAGAAGGGAGACAGTTATCACGGGATGATGACCAGCAGGACAGCTTTGGCTTGAACACATGGTTCCTAGAACCATTTGACTTTCTTCTGTTCATCCTCAGAAAATCAGGGCATCTGAGACAATGACCATGCATTGTGCTCAGCTTTCAGAGTAAAGCAAAAAGGCCTGAAGAGGTGTGATGACTTACTCAAGGCCACCAGTCCCACTTAGCAGGGCCTTGGTCGAGGCCAGGCTCCTTGGCTACATCCCACTCTGGTGGGTGGCTAGTAGCAGGCAGGGCACAGAGAGCTCAGCAAGTCATCAACGACATCCCCAAGACAGGATGGGCTTAGAGCAAAGAAACAAGACCATGCTCACTGACTCACACATAGCCACACACACAGGCCCCCGGAGGGTGAGGGGCCCAGCGAGTCCAGATAGACTGTGGGTCAGGATGCATGCAGGAAAATTCAGGAACACAATCTTGAGCTGGGCGTGGTGGCGCATGCCCTTAATCCCAGGATTTGGGAGGCAGAGGTAGGAGGATCACTGTGAATTTGAGGCCACCCTGAGACTCCATAGTGAACCCTAGGTTGTCCCTTCCCTATCTCTCTCTGTATCAAAAGGTTCTACATGGTTGATTTGGTTAACTGCCAGTTGAAAATATTTTTTAAAAATTGCATTTGTACTGAACTTGTAGTTTTTTTTTTCTTGTTATTTCTTAAACAATTTGCATTGGGTGTCATATGATAAGCTATCTAGAGATTGTCAAAAGTATGCAGGAGAGGGTATGTAGGTCACTTGCCAATGCTACCCCATGTTGGGTATGAGCCTTTTTTTGCACATTCGGTTTTTCAAGGTAGGGTCTCACTCTAGCCCAGGCTGACCTGGAATTCACTATGTAGTCTCAGGGTGACCTTGAACTCACAGCCATCCTTCTACCTCGGCCTCCTGAGTGCTGGGATTAAAAGTGTGTGCCACCTTGCCTGGCACGTATGAGCTTATGAAGAGGTCCTGGAAGCGATCTCCCAAGAATATCAGGGGCATGGCTGTGCCCCTGGTCTCAGGCAGAAAGCATGACTTGGCCACCTGCTAATGAGGTATCTCAAGGCAAGGGCTGTGTCTTTCTTTCTGTCCTCGTCTGCAAGGCTCTGCTGGTGATGAACTTGTTGGCTTTATAGTTCCAAGTAATTCTAGACGTGACTCTTACAGATGTTTGCACGATACAAACACAGGTGGGGGCCTTAGAAGGACTGGAGTTTGAGTATCAGGCCTGCTACTTGTTGGCTGAGTAAATGTCTTCAAAGTTTACAGCTGAGGTTTCTCGTCTTCAAAGCAATTGGTTTCCAGTCCCCAGTCCCTGGGGGTCATTGAGGATAAGAGAAATAAAGAGGCTGTATGTTGAATGTTTTGAAAAGTGGATTATTATGTGACAGCATCTAAAGCAATCTGTGAATTTTTTTTTAGTCACTTTAAAAAATGTTATTTGAGGAAGAGAAAGAGGCATATTTCTAGAGAGAATGGGTGCACCAGGGCTTCTGGCCACTACAAATGAACTCCAGATACATGTGCCACCTTGTGTATCTGTCTTTACATGGATACTTGGGAATTTAACCTGAGTCCTTTGGCTTTGCCAGTAAGCCCCTTAACCACTAAGCCATCTCTCTAGCCCCCAATATGTGACTTTTCTTTAAAGGACAAAAAAAAAAAAAAAAAATCAGGTTAGGAGTGTAGTTCAGTGGAGTGAAATGTGTTAGGAAGGAAGGAAGGAATGAAAGGAGGGAGGGGCTGAGGGAGGGAGGAAGGAAGGCAGGGACAGAAGAAGGAAGGAAGGGAGGGAGGGAGGAAGGAAGGAAGGGAGAAAGAAGGAAGAAGGAAGGGGAGGAAAGAGGGGGAGGGGAGGGAGGGACCAGGCTGTCAGCAATAATGAAGACAGTGACCACCATGTGTCCAAGTGCCCATTATGATAATTTTCTTCTCCCAAAACATCATCTAGGTGTCTGACAGGGTTGACCCCTATGAGGATGTGGGCAGCCAGAGTGCAGGCCTATCCTTGCAAAGGTCTCTGAGTTCTGTATGTCCCCATAGTCGCTGGCAGAGGAGTTGTCCTGTGATTTCTTCACTGTGGCTGTGAGAGGAGGTGGGATGCTTTGGGGAGGGGATCGGGAAGGAGGGGGTCCACCCCACGGGCCAGGACTGAATTGCAATGTGAGCGCAGGCCAAGGCGAGGGAGCCGCGCAGCACCGGGCTCTGGAAGGGGAGAGCTTCCTCCAACTCCCAGCGCCATGAGGCTGGACCTAAATCTGAGTTTCTTCCACAAGCAAGGCTGCTGGGCATGGTCCTGGAGAGCATGGCCATCTCAGTTGGGATGACCCTGGAAGGGATGGGGATCACCCTCCACACCTGGGCTGCCCACTTCCTGTCCTCCTCTGGGCCAGGCATCCTGCGTCAGAGGGCCGCAGCAGTCTTCCCCAGGGAGCCCGGGAGGTGAGCACACGGGAGACCATTGCTGGGGGAGTCGCGGAGGGGTACTTCTCAACTCCAGTCTGCCTTCTTGTTTTCTTGCCAAGAAGGGCAGACAGGAGCGTGAATAGACTCACAGGCTCCCTCTTAGGGCACCCTATTTGGGGCCAAGTTCCAGCTCCTCGCTTGCAGCATTTATGACCTTGGGCAAAAGCCTGCCCCGTCTGCGCTTTGGTTTCCTCGGCTATCAAATGAGATTGCTGATGTTTACATCATCCGTGTGGAAGGGTGGTTGTGCTCAGAGCCGACGTGCACCACCACGCCTGGCACGGATAGACTTCTTAAGACGACACAGCTGACTGAGAAATGTCCGTGGGCCCGATGCCAAATCTCTGCTATCTTATGGCTCTGAGATGCAAAGTCATGAATTCTAAGTAGCTGGGATTTCAGGTTTCAGCCAGCCACCTTGTTACTACCCAAGGAGTGTTAGGATGAAGGAGGGAAATCTTTTAGATACTAGTTTTGGTAAGTAGGTTTTCATTTATGCTGCCCACTTGAAGGGGAGGTCTGCTGTATAAACTGATTCAACTTGAGAGTGGAGAAGATTCCATGTAATTGTAATGTGATGGCCATGGAGGAGGGCAGAGGAGACCTTCTTGCCTTTGCTCTTTTTTTTTTAATTCTTACATTTTTTTTTTATTTGCTTGAGAGAGACAAAGAAAGAGAGAGAGAATAGGCACCCCAGGGCCTTCAGCTACTGCAAACAAACTCCAGACACATGCACCACCTGTGCATCTGGCTTGTGTGGGTCCTGGGGAATCAAACCTGGGTCCTTTGGCTTTGCAGGCAAGTGCCAACTTAACCACTAAGCCATTTATCCAGCCCTTCCCTTGATCTTATTGTCAGTTTGTTGTGAAGAGATAATAAGGCAGAGAAGTCAAGTACGGAGTGCATAGGATCTGGAGTTAAAAGTTGGGTCATAAAGTCAGCTCTACTACCTGTTAAAGCTAGTAAGATAACGAGTTGTTTGAACTCTTGACTACTATTTGTTCATCTGTATAATAGGGTGATTCAAACAGCATTTGGCAAGGGTGTGAGAGGATCAGGTGTCCAGAGATACGGATGACAATAGGTAAAAGGCTACGTCGTCCACCAATATTAGGGTTGGCAGGGATATGCACAAGGAAATGACTTGGCTGGAGAGAAGGACGACTTGGTTACAAAGAGGCTTCATTTTAGAGATTCTACCTTTGGTAGCTTCAAGTTGGAGCTGGAGTTTAGGAAGCTATGGGGATCAGAACCCTAGACCCTGGCTGCTCAGGGTGTTTCTCCTGCAAGGGAGGCAGAGGTACCTAAAGAGCAGTCATTCCCTCCTGGGTGGAGCATGCAGAAAGGGCAGGGGTTCATGCTGAAGATATGTTTTTTTTGGGGGGGGGAGTTGAGATCAAAGTACTTTTGAGTGCAAATGAAGTTTCCTCTTATTAGGTAAAGATTGTGCCCTGGTTTGTGTCAGAGTGGAATGGTGTGGAAGTCAGGTTTGCATTGCTGGCAGAAAACACCTGACCAAGAGAAGCTTGTGAGAAAGAGAGTTTATTTTGGCTTACAGACTCAAGGGGAAGCTCCATGATGGCAGGGGAAAATGATGGCATGAGCAGAGGGTGGACATCTCCTCCTTATCAATATCAGGTGGACAACAGGAACAGGAGAGTGTGCCAAACACTGGCATGGGAAACTGGCTGTAATACCCATAAGCCTGCCCCCAACAACACACTGCCTCCAGGAGGCGTTAATTCCCAAATCTCCATCAGCTAGAAACCTAGCAATCAGATTAACTAAGTTTATGAGGGACACCTGAATCATACCACACAGATGGAATTACAAAGTGAAGAGGGGCTGGAAACAAGTGCCACAGGAGAAAGATGTTTTAAAAAAAACCATCTCAGGGATGGAGAGATGGCTTAGCGGTTAAATGCTTGCCTGTAAAGCCTAAGGTCCCTTGTTTAAGGTTTGAGTCCCCAGGACCCATGTTAGCCAGATGCATAAGGGGCCCATGAGTCTGGAATTCGTTTGCAGTGGCTGGAGGCCCTGGCGTGCCCATTCTCTCTCTCTCTGCCTCTTTCTCTGTCTGTTGCTCTTAAATAAATAAATAAAAACATCTCAGAGACAATGTTATTATTTGGTTTGGCTTATAAAATGGTATTTTACTCAAAATTTTCACTTCTAGGCTGGAAAGTTTCACTTCTGGCTTAGCAGTTAAGGCACTTGCCTGTAAAGCTAAAGGACCCAGGTCCAATTCTCCAGTGCCCACATAAGCCAGATGCACAAGGTAGTGCATGTATCTGAAGTTTGTTTGCAGTAGCTAGAGGCCCTGGCATGCCCATTCTCTCTTTCTCTACCCGTCCCTCTCCCCGCTCTCTCTCAAATAAATAAAATATTTTTAAAAGTCTTCTCTAAATCAGTGCTTTGAGATCATGGCTAGCAGAGGATCAGAGATTTGGTACAGAAATCTATGAGGCAGGCAGGGTGAAGACAGATGGCCAGGGAAGCATTCAGCCTGCGCAACCAAGGGTGGGCCTCCAGGGGCCTCCTCCATGGCCTCTTGGATGTGTGATAGGATGTGGAGGAGCAAGTGCTGAGAAGAACCACAGGAGGGAGGACAGGTGGGTAGAACCCACAAGAGATGAGCCCACACACGTTAGGCTTAAGGTCCTAGAGGTATAAAACAGATAAATGTTCATCTGCTGGTAGAGGGAAGTTCTTTCTGCTGTTTCCCAAAAAGGGCTCCCCTAGCCCTTTGGTATCTGTAGATGGATCTTGAGAGTCCATAAATTCTCCAAGAAAAGACTTAACTTTGGTGTTTCCATGGTGATGGTCACCTAAAGAGAATTAATCAAAGCATATTCCAAATTATCTGAATTAGTGACCTTCAAATTTCTTCTTTAAAAAAAATTTTTTTATTGACAACTTCTATACTTGTAAACAGTAAACCATGATAATTGCCTCCCCTGTCCCCTTCACAACTCCACTCTCCAGCATATCCCCTCCTTCTCGCCATTAGTCTCTCTTTTATTTTGATGTCATTGTCTTTTTCTCCTATTATGAGAGTCTTGTGAAGGTATTGCTAAGCACTGCAAGGTCATGGATATCAAGGCCAATTTCTGTCTGGTCAGTTGCATTGTAAGGAGTGGCACCCTTCCTTCAAGTATTTTTTTTGTAGAGCTGGCTTAGTTACCATAAATTCCTTTAGCCTGTTTTTGTTGTGGAATGCCCTTATTTCTCCTTCAATTTGGATAGATAGCTTTGCAGGATAAAGTAATCTTGGTTGACAGTTGTTATCTTTCAGAACTTGGCCATTCCCAAGCCCT
Organism: Jaculus jaculus; assembly: GCF_020740685.1. NCBI lineage: Eukaryota > Metazoa > Chordata > Mammalia > Rodentia > Dipodidae > Jaculus > Jaculus jaculus. The sequence continues at coordinate 38,609,618 of NC_059112.1, forward strand.
TCTAGCTTTTAAAGTTTGTGTTGAGTAATCTGCAGATATTCTGATGAGCTTGCCTTTGTAGGTGATTTGCTTTTGCTCTTTAACTGCTTTCAATATATTTCCTTTGGTTTGTGTATTTCAGTTTAATTATTACATGGCAAGGAGAGATTCTTTCCAGGTTTTGTCTGTTTGGTGTTCTAAAGGCTTCTTGTATCTGCATTGGCATTTCTTTCCCAACTTGGTGAAAATTTTCTTCTATGCTTTTGTTGAAAACACCTACTAAGCCTCTGGATTGAAATTCTTCTCCTTCTACTATACCCTGAATTCTTATGTTTGACCTTTTCATAGAGTCCCAGATATCTTGAAATTCCCATTCATATCTTCCTATTAGCTTGTCTTCCTCTTTGTTGGAATGCATTAGATCTGCCACTTGGTCTTCTAGTTTAGATATTCTGTTCTCTCCTTCATCTATTCTGCTGGTGAGACTTTCTCTTCTTTTTCTTTTTCTTTTTTGGCAGCCACCCACAAAGGAATCCATCTCCCACAATGACCCAGTTTGCAGTCACCAATAAGCACACACACACAGAACTGGAGGACAGCCAGTCTAGACCAGAGCAGCTGGACCAGGTGTGAAAATACTGAAATACTCCAAGGCAATTAACAAATAGTTCTGAGTCACCTAATTGTCATCACCTCACTACTTCCCTGAAAGTCTTGGTGCTTCCTTTGGGATTTTCCTCGAGCACCCTAAAACCCAACCAACAGGAGGGCAAGGGACGAGGCCACTGGTATAAGTTTCCTGCGGCTAATGTAACAAATTGCCACACATTGAGGGGTTTGAAAAGGAGAAATTTATTCTCTTGGTTCTGGAGGACACAGTCTGAAGTCGATTTTGTTGACCTAAAGGAAGGTGTCAGTAGACCACATTTCTATGTGGGTCAAATTTATCTCTGACTTACTTATTACACAAGTATGTATGGATGGTGTGCATGTGTGTATGTGAAGGGTGCACATGTGTGTGCACACATTTGTGTGTATGCGGAGACCAAAAACCAATGTTGGGTTTCTTCCTCAATTGTTCTCTACCTGACTTATTATTATTATTATTATTGGGTTTTTTGTTTTTGAGGTAGGGTCTCACTCTAGCTCAGGCTGACCTGGAATTCACTATGTTGTCTCAGAGTGGCCTTGAATTCATGGTGATCCCCCTTTGTCTGCCTCCTGAGTGCTGGGATTAAAGGCATGTGCCACCATGCCTGGCTTATTATTTTTTATTTGAGAGAGAGAGAATTGGTGTACTAGGGCCTCAGCCACTGATATCCAACTCCAGACACTTGCGCCACTTAGTGGCCATGTGTGACCTTGTGCTTGCCTCACCTTTGTGCTTCTGGCTTACATGGGATCTGGAAAAGTCAAACATGGGTCTTTTGGCTTCGCAGGCAAGTGCTCCAACCACTGAACCATCTCTTCAGCCCTCTACTTGACGTTTTTAAAACAGGGTCTCTCATTAAAACTAGCACTCACAAGTTCAGCTAGACTAGATAAGGAGAAAGCTCCAGGAACCCTCCTGTCTGTTTCCCCAGGGCTGGAATTACAGGCGCACAGCAAAACACCTGGTTTTTATGTGGGTGCTGGGGATCCAAACCCAAGTCCTCATGCTTGTGCAGCACTCACTTTCCCCACTGAGCCCTACCTACCTTATACAATCACAGCAACAGGTTTTAGGGTGTAGGATCTGACTTCTGTGGGGACCATTATTTAGCCACATAGAATTGCTATCCCTAGACCTGACTCAATGCTGATGCCAGCCTCTGTTTGTATAAGTCACTCCTGCATGCCTGGGTATGCACACACATGTGCTTGTGTTCGATGTTTCAAGTTCATTATAACTTGATTGGATTTAGAATGCCCTAGGAGATTGGGCAGGCACACCTTGCAGTATGCCTGTGAGGATGCCAGAGAGAATTTACTCTGTGGGGAAGACCCACCCTGAATGTGGGCAGCACTATCCCCCAGACTAGGACCCAGACAAAATAAAAGGGGGAAAAGGGAAAACCAATGGGACACCAGCATCCCCCTTCTCTCTTTTTCCTACCCACCAAGAAGTGAAGCCTTGGCCCCACATTCCAGTGGCCATGATGGTCTGCCCAAGTGCATGGAACCACAAAACTGTGGACTGAACCCTCTGAAATGTGAGCCAAAAGCAATCCTTCTTCCCCTCTGTTATTTCTGTCAGGTATTCACCATAGCAAAGCAACAGTAACTAACAAAGTGTGGGACAGTTTTCTGAATGCAGTGTTTATCCTGATACCATGGATACTTGATATTGTCTTAGAGGTTATTCTGCTTTGATTTTTATTTTTTTGAGGTAGAGTCTTACTCTAGCCCAGACTGACCTGGAATTCACTTGCTAGTCTCAGGATGGTCTTGAACTCATGGTAATCCTGCTACCTCTGCCTCCCAAGTGCTGGGATTAAAGGCGTGTGCCACCATGTCTGGCTCCATTCTGTTTTTATTTTATTTTGTTATTATTTTTATATTTTATATGGGTACATTATATCTTGGTACACTCTTCCCTCATCCTTGCCCCCATTCCAATAGGCCCTTCCTCAGTGGGGTTACAGGTATTCCCCATGGGGTTGTGTGATATGCATTTTGGGAGCAGCAGTCAGGTTTTCCCCTCCTCCCATGCAGTTAAGTGCTTGCCTGTGAAGCCTAAGGACCCAGTTCAAGGCTCGATTCCCCATGACCCACTTTAGCCAGATGCACAAGAGGGTGCATGCATTTGGAGTTCATTTGCAGTGGCTAGAGGCCCTGGTGCACCCATTCTCTCTCTCTGCCTCTTTCTATCTCTGTCTGTCACTCTCAAATAAATAAAAAAATTACAAAATTTTTAAAAATAAAATAAATTTTATTGACAACTTCTATATACTTACAAACAATAAACCATGATATTTCCCTTCTTTCCCCATTTTCCCCTTCACAACTCTGCTCTCCATCATATCCCCTCCCTCTTTCTGTTAGTCTTTCTTTTATTTTTATGTCATCATTTTTCTTCTATTATGAGGGTCTTGTGAAGGTATTGCTAGGCACTGTGAGGTCATGGATATTGAGGCTAATTTCTGTCTGGACAGTTACATCAGAAGGAGTGGTGCCCTTCCTTTGGTTCTTACATTCTTTCCACCACCTCTTCTGCAATGGACCCTGAGCCTTGGAGGGTGTGACATACATGTTTCAGTACTGGACACTCCTCTGCCCTTCTTCTCAACACTATGTTGCCTTTTGGGTCATCCAAGTGGTTATTACCTCTGAAAAGAGAAGCTTCTCTAGCCAGAAGTGAGAGTAGCATTAATATATCGTAGCAGAGAGATTCAGGTTCACTGAGATGAACTTCCAGACCAGGCACAGTTATGGAGGAACAGATATTTCTTGAAGCTTACAGATGTAGGGGAAGTTCCATAATGGCAGAAGTTGACCAGCTCTTATAGGATCAGGTAGAGAGAAGCCCCAAGCTAAACGCCACACAACACACTTCAGGAACTCCAGGCAGGCACATTTTGCATATCTTTACATTGAAATCTGAAACCTACCACCACACCTTAAGATACACCCAGTGACACCTCCTCCAGCCAAGTGGCTGCAGATGCAAGCTACAAACTAATAAAACACTGAATATATTGGGGGTCATCTATTCAAACTACCACATATATGAATATAAACATTAAGTGTAGTGCTTTCAGGGCAATTTGGTGAGAATAATATATGCATTTATTCAGGTAAGAGCAGGCTTTATACCCCTAAGGCTCATGATCTCCCCTGCCATAGACTTTAGATCATGTTTTCAGTACTAGGCATGTATTACCTCCCATAGAGTGGGCCTTCAGTCCAATTAGAGAGCAGTTGATTTTCCCCAGAGAAGACATGCCACTATTGCATTCATTTGGTCATTTGGCCTGTCTGGCCAAACTTGAGGCTTCCAGTGTCCACTGTTTTCACCACTGATGACTTCTGTCTCCCGTAAGGCTATATACAGTGCAGCTTTTACCAGCTTTCAGTTGGCTGGTCTATAGGGAGAAGGTTTTCTGCTCAGCACCAGCTTGATTTCTCAGTGACTTTGCCACCCAGGCATGTGAAGTCTTCAGCAATAGGGTCTTACCATCTGTTTCTCAAGGGAAGTCAAGGGCCTTGGTAATAGCCTATACTGTTTTGGAGGCAAGAGGGACCTCCCTGGCCAACAACTCACTGGAAGGTTTCCCATCCCTGGCACTGAAAATTTTCTAGCAACATTCTATGGCTTCTAGATGTGCCATTATTCAAAAAAGTAGGTTTTCATATGTCTTATTCAGAATATCTTGAATTTTGAGTGATTCTCCCTCTGCCCTTAATTTATATAATCTATTCCCCTGGCCATGCTTAGACCCTTCACCTCCCTATAATCTGTTTATTTTTTCCTATTTCTTCATATGTGTGTTTTGTTTTCTCTTCAGCATGGATTTCTTTAAGTATTTTCTGTAGAGCTGGCTTAGTTGTCATAAATTGCTTTAGCCTGTTTTGTTGTGGAATGTCCTTATTTTTCCATCAATTTGGATATATAGCTTTGCAGGATAAAATAATCTTGGATGACAGTTGTGTTAATCTTTCAGAACATGGCCATTCCCAAGCCCTTCTGGCTTTTGAAGTTTGTGTTGAGTAATCTGCTGTGATCCTGATGGGCTTGCCATTGTAGGTGACTTGCTTTTTATCTCTAACTTCTTTCAATATATTTTTTACATGTTTAGTTGTTTAATTATACCATCGCGGGCTGGAGAGATGGCTTAGTGGTTAAGCGCTTGCCTGTGAAGCCTAAGGACCCTGGTTTAAGGCTCGGTTCCCCAGGTCCCACATTAACCAGATGCACAAGGGGGTGCACGTGTCTGGAGTTCGTTTGCAGGGGCTGGAAGCCCTGGCGCGCCCATTCTCTCCCTCTCCCTATGTCTTTCTCTCTGTGTCTGTCGCTCTCAAATTAAAAAAAAAATTGGACAAAAAATATTAAAAAAAAACCAAAAAACCTTTTTTAAAAAAAATTATACCATCGCAAGGAGAGGTTCTTTCCAGGTTTTGTCTGTTTGGTATTCTAAAACCTTCCTGTATCTCACTGGCATTTCTTTCCCAATTTGGGGAAAATTTTCTTCTATAATTTTGTTGAAAACACCTACTAATCCTCTGTATTGAAATTATTCTCCTTCTACTATACCCTGAATTCTTATGTTTAATCTTTTCATAGTGTCCTGGATATCTTGGAATTCCCATTCATACCTTGCTATTAGCTTGTCTTTCTGTTTGTTGGACTGTAAATAGATCTGCCACCTGGTCTTCTAGTTTAGATATTCTGTTCTCTCTTCCATTCATTCTACTAGTGAGACTGTCCACAGGGTGTTTTAGTTGACTGACCATGTTTTTCAGAACTAGAATTTCTGCCTGTTTTTTCTTCAGTATTTCTATTTCCTTATTTATGTCTTGTAATGACTTCCTTATTTCATTAAGCTGTTTTCCTGTGTTCTCTTGGAATTCATTCAGGAGTTTGTTTTCTTCTTTAATTCCTTTTTCTTTTTTTTAAAATTTTTAAAATTTTTATTAGCATTTTCCATGATTATAAAAAAAAAAATCCCATGGTAATTCCCTCCCTCCCCAACCTTTGTTTTCTTCTTTGATTCATTTGTTTTCTTCTTTGATTTCTTTGAGTATAGATAAAATAGATAAAAGCTTTGTCAGGCTTTTCTTCTAAAACAGTCTCATTGGGTGGCCATTTATGATGGATTTATAATTTTTGATGGGATTGTATTGTTTTGATTCTTTGTGTTTCTTGTATTAAAATGTTGCAATTTTTGCAACCTGAGTTGATTTGATGCTTGGGTTTTCTAATTATCTGCGGTGCTTTTAGAATTGAAAATCTAACTTTATGTACCTTCAGAGTAGGAGTTTAAGGTGCCAAATGTGGCTCTTGTTCTCCAGTCCAACTGCAGAAGTAATCACAGGCGTTGAGTTTGCCTGCTATTCAAGTATTCTAGTGGGCTGGGTGGAGCAATTTACTGGCAAATTCTTTAATTCAACTGAGCATTATACACATTCAATAAGAACCAGCACAGAGTATGCAAGTGTGGGGATTGAAATAAACTGATAACCTTATAAAGCCACAATCCCTAAGGTTGTGTGTTGCTCTACACCCTTATTTCTGTCAGCTGGGAGGCTGAGATTTCTATTCTGAGTTGGGTTCCAGGTTAGCCTGGATCTGAATCAGACCCTGCCCTGAATAATGACAGAAGAAAAAGACAAAAGCCCTATAAACCTGAAAGCATCAAAGGCAACAATAGTCAACCCCCAAATACAGCTTAATTGAGAGTGGTAAAGCCAACCAAGAATATGTAACCCATAACCTGCCCTGCATGGAAAGAGAGATTAGCACTTCCAGTGCAGGTGTATGTATCTGCTTTTTTGTCAGCTGGCCTCATTCCTTTTGGGGTGGCTTCCAATCTCACCAATGGTAGTGCCCACATCAATCCTTCTATGTTGTGCTGTGGAGCTGGTGTTCAAATCAGCTGTGCTGGATGCACTGCCACAGGGGTTCATGGTTCTGATGGTTGGGGCATGGGAAAGTTCAGGAAGCCTGGAGCTGTACTGGACCTGCTCAGCTGGTCCCATCTGTGTCCCTCTCATCAGCTCCTTAGCTGATCTCCACTGTCTCCCCTTCAGGTTTCTTAACTTTGCAAGGAGGCTGATGAGGTTGGAAAATCCCCTTGTTTGGTCTCTGCTCCTATAGCTCAGTGCTGGGCGGGTAGCACTGGGTGGGTGTGTGGTGCATAGATCTCACAGACCGCACAGCTTGGGGCCACAAGACTCAGTGGGATTCTGGCCATTTTCCTCCTTTCTGGTGGATCTTGGTCTCTCCTGCTTCTCTGCTGTGGCTAATAAAGCCTACATACCTTCACTTTTCACAAGAGTGTATTTTGCTGTGGTTTTGCTTAAATCTCTCGCTAGGCTGGTTTGGCGTGGCTCCTATACTGCCATCTTCCCCAGAAGTCCAAGATCACTCTTTATAAATGCTTGTAACGACTCACTAACTGACCTCATAATCCACGGCTGGGATGGGGCCCGGTTTGAAAACCTGCAAGCACCTCATCACCTGGTAATCTGGGAGTGCCACATCCTTCCTCTGCTTGCATTTCTGTACTTACCACAATGGCATGGAATCTATGACAGTGCGTGGTAAAGTCCCTCCATGGGAAAAAAATGACATTGTTATATAAGCTAAGGCCAGCTGATGTTGAACAAATGACTTGACAGCATTTTTTCTGGATGGCATAAAGAGACATTAGAATTGAGTCCCTACAGACAACATGATGGGGCTGAAAAGATAGCTTAGCTGTTAGGTGCTTGCGTATGGAGGCTAAGGACCCAGGCTCGATTCTCCAATACCCACATAAGCCTTGCCAAATAATGGTGATGGAGAGGCCATAACTTCTTTTTCTTCTAATTAAACAAGGAGTACGTTATTTGGGCTTATGATACACCATCTATTTGTGTTTGAAGAAGTGTGTTGGATCGTGTGAGTGTGAAAACACAAGGGAGGATGATGGAAACACGGAGCCCATGGGGCTGCTGCTGCAACACAGGGTTTCAGGCCTGGGCTGGAGATCGCACTCGTGCGGAGAGGCTGGGGACAGCACCAGCGACAGCTTTCTGGAGATGTCTGGACTACCAGAGGGTGACAAGCCTAAGCGAATGTTTTTGTGGTCCAAGTAAGAGAAGGACACACATAGCCCAAGGTGGGAACTTTGAAGACCCAGTTCTGCTCAGTTAGAATCCCAGTTAGAAGAGTTAGCTGCACAGGACAAAGGACAAGGAAGAGGCAGGACACGTACAGCCCTGTGTTATGTTCCTTGAGGTGAGTTACGTGGGGTCTCACCTGCTCAAGAAAGTAGAGGTGCAAACTGTAGGTCTCCTCTAATTCTTTTTATTTTTTATTTTTTAATTTTTATTAGCATCTTCCATGATTATAAAAAAATATCCCATGGTAATTCCTTCCCTCCCACCCCCACTTTCCTCTTTGAAATTCCATTCTCCATCATATTACCTCTCCATCTCAATCATTGTACTTACATATATACAAACCTCTAATTCTTTAAAGTTGTTTCTTCTTGGGAGCTGGATGGATGGCTCAGCAGTTAAGGTGTCTGCCTGTAAAACCTAATGGCCTGGGTTTGATGCGCCAGTACCCACATATAGCCAGATGCACAAAGTTGTGTGTGACTCTGGACTTCATTTGCAGTGGCTGGAGGCCCTGGCATGTGCCTTCTGTCTGTCTCATTCTTCTCCCTATCACTCTCTCTGCTTGCAAATTAATAAATAAAAATAAAATTACATGCTCACTTCAGCAGCACATATACTAAAATTGGAACGATACAGAGAAGATTAGCATGGCCCCTGTGCAAGGATGGCATGCAAATTCGTGAAGCGTTCCATATTTTTTCACCTATTCAACTCTCTCTAACAAAAAGTAAGGGTTATCTCATTTGTCCTAGTGCTAACTTACTCTCCGTTGGAGAATCTGCTTCTCTTTTTCAGATAGATGCAGATCCTAAGGAGAGAGCCACTCCATCATACCTCAAAAGGGCCCAGGTTGAAACTAAGGAAAATTGGCAAAACAAGAAAGGGTGCTATTTTCCTGATGAACCGGATACCAGCACAAGGGGGAAGGAGATCAACACAGAGAAAAATCATCTCCTACCAAACCAGAGAGCCAGAGCCTCAGAGGCCCCCAACACCTCATCACTGAAGCAGACCAAAAATGAACCCAACATGGCTCAGGGAAATTTTGCGGAAGAGGGGGCTGAAAGAATGTCAGAGCCACATGTTGGGTCATGATATACAGAGACATTTATCGTACCAATAACTGTGGGCTAACTCCACAATGCACGACCCATTTATCTCAACAAGGAGAGGCCAATGGGGAGGGGGTAGGTCATGGATGAGCCTAATAATGGTACCAAACTGCCTGTATTTGCGGAATAGAAAACTAATTAAAAAATAAATAAAATTACTTCTGACCTAACATTAGAGAACACTAAAAGTGTCAAGGACACTCTTAACTCTGTTTTGGACAGGCCACCGTGAGGGCCCTGTCACAAAACTAGGCAAATGAGAGAGTGGGCGGGACTTTCAGCTCCTCGAGCCTCCCATTGGAGTTACACTTATGTAGGTATTGGTAGGTTACCTCGCCCTAGAATTTCATCACTGTTTCTATAATTTAATAGTCAGAAGTGATAATTTATAAAACCTCAACATCTTGGTTATTCAGATATGCAGAATTAGATCTCCACAGTGTTACTAATTGTGTTGGTTACTTTTTTCATCACTGTGACAAAACATTTGACAGAAACAATGTAAGAGAATGATTTATTTTAGCTCAGGGCAGCTGGTTCTCTGCCCATGGTGGCAGGAGCTTGTAGCAGATCAGGCAGCAGAGGCCTTAGGCGGGAAGCAGGCGGCTATAGTCGTCTAGCCCATCAGCTTCTGCCTTCTGTCTGCTCAATCTCACTTCCCAAAGACCCCACAATCTCTCAGAATAATGCCACCAGCAAAGGACCAAGTATTTAAACACATGAGCCCAGGAGGGACCGTTTATATTCAAATCACCAGTTATGCTCACCCGGCAATCATGATGGAACAGAGCAGAACACGGGAATCCTGACTTCCACGTAGAGCTCTTTCCATGTCTACTTGACTTTCTCCTGGTTTAGTTAATGTCTGTACTGTAGACAATACTCACCATGGGGGACGATCTGGGGAGATGGCTCACTGGGTAAAGTTCTTCCCATGGAAGCAGGAGGACCTGAGTTTGATTCCCCTGCACCCACATAAGATGCCAGCTGTGGAACAGCTGCCAGGATACTAGAAAGAGCTACACAGCACACAGCCTTCTGGGGAGCAGAAGTCATCAATGGTCTTAAGTTGCAGCAAACTCTGCAAGCCTTACAGCTGGCCAGCCAGGCCAAATGTGCCAACTGGTACAATGGTGGCAAATCTGTTATTGGAGAAACCAACTGCTCTCTTTTTTGGATTGGAGGCCAATCAGTGCAGGTGGGGGTTCATGACTCGTCCTGAAAACCTGGTCAAAGCCTATGGCAGGGAAGGTCATAGGCCCTGGGGGGTAACTACTACTGGTGTCTGGCTAAGTATGCATTATGCCCAACAAACTCTAAACACCTGAGTTTGTGCCCATATATTAATGATTTTCTCACTTTTGGTTAGACAAACTTCTCTGTTCAGATGGTGGGGTAACTTAAAACCCACCAGAGTGCTGAGAAGGAATGACAGTGTAGTGTCCAGCACTAAGTGAGACATCTTAACACACCCTCCAAGGCCCAGGGACCATTGTGGAAAAGGTGGCAGAAGGAATGTTAGAGCCAAAGGAAGGGGACGAGTGCTTACAATGCTGTCTTCCAGACACAAAGTGACATCGTATTCACGACCTCACGGTGGTTGACACTACCTCCACAAGACCTGCATCATAAGAGAGGAATAAAAGGTGATGAGATCAAAATATGAGACAGTCTAAGGGGGACTTGGGATGGGGAAGTGTGGGTTATGGGAGGAGATGACGATCATGCTAATTGTACTTATGGAAGTTTCCTCTGGCCAACACACACACACACATACATCTACACACATATAAACATGCATACACACATGTGTGCACACCATTCACATGCAAAAACATATCCACTACATTTAACTAGAAGCATGAGCCCCTGTGTGGCCACTTTGACATACTTTTAGGATATATATTCAAATTAACTCCAGGGCAGAATGGAAAGATAACTGGATCAGGAAGCAGAATGCTTATTTGAGATCACCACACCCCTGCTCCCTCATTATGAATTCCCTTATGCTCAACAAGCCTTTGTGCACTTGTAAAATGGGAATGCAACACTGGCCTGACTTCTTTGCCATGCAAACAGGAGATGAGCTGGAGCAAATGTCATGAGAGAATGGTGTATTCATAAATTGCAGAGCGTTGTCAAACATCACCACATGAGCACCAGTCAGAATGTGGGCAAACCCAGGCCGTGATGTGGAGGACATTGCCTCAACCCAGATCCATTTTCAAAGTGTGTAATCTTGGGCAGGGCTACTTAACCTATTCTGTGGGGGTCTTCTGGGGTCTTTGAGATAACCTAATGATTTAATTCCTATAAACTATTGCTTGGCACAGCCTGCATATTCAGTAAATGTTCATTGCTGGTGGATAAATGGGCAAGGATGGTATAGAAGTATACTAGGATTTTAGTTTTGCCTACAATTGCCTACAAGTGGGAGGGAAAGCCAGACATGGTGGCACACACCTTAATCCTAGCACTTGGAAAGCTGAGGAAGGAAGATTGCTGTGAGTTTGAGGCCAGCCTGGGACTACATAGTGAATTCCAGCTAGCCTGGACTAGAGTGAGACCCTACCGCAAAGAAAAGAAAAGAAAAAAAAGAAGTGGAAGGAAAGCTGGGTAGGCCTATCATGGGTGACGGAGGAGGGTATGAGGTTCCCATCCTTCCCTGAGGAGTTAATGGTTGCTGAGGGAGAAGGAGGCTCTGGTAATCATCCATCCTACATGCTCGTGCAGGAAACACCAGTTGAACGCAGTGGGTTACACACACAAGGCCAAAAGAAGCAATGAAGGCAGTGGGGACAGAGGAGAGAGTCAAAACTCATCAAATTGAAGAAAATAAGTGACTGGGGAGTGCTCAGTGCTAAGTGAGACATCTCTGTCCCGTTGCAGAAGAGGGGACAGACAGCATGGAAGAGCCCAAGAATGGGAGGACTGCTTTGGGACACTTCTGAACACCAAGTGGCCATTGCATTCATAAAGTCACAGCGACTGCTATCAGGAGCTCTTGTACTTAGGCTGCTCAATATTGGGCCCATCACTCTCTGTCGTGTTTGATGGAAAAAGGCAAAAACAAAAACAAAAAAAGACTTCATAATAGAAGGGGTTCTAGTTGGAAAGAAGAAGGGTGGAAGGCAGACTGGTGAGGGGGACAAAAGAAGGTAGTAGGAGGGAATTATGATCAAAATGTATTATGCACATGTATGAAAATTGTCAGTGAAATATGGTTAAATTACAGTATGTTCATGTATTAAAACTTTTTAAGAAAAATGTTTTATTTGTTTATTTGAGAGAGAGAGAGAAAGAGGAAGCTAGATAGAATGGGCACACCAGGGCCTTTAGCCACTGTAAATGAAGTCCAGACATACGGGCCACCTCGTGCATCTGGCTTTAGATAGGTACTGGGAAATCAAACATAGAGCCTTTAAGCTTTGCAGTCCAGTGCCTTAACTACTGAGCCATCTCTCCAACCCTAAAACTTAAAAATTTTTTTTTTTTGTTCATATTTATTTATTTATTTGAGAGTAACAGAGAGAGAGGATGGGCACACCAGGGCTTCCAGCCTCTGCAAACGAACTCCAGACGCGTGCGCCCCCTTGTGCATCTGGCTAACGTGGGACCTGGGGAACCGAGCCTCAAACTGGGGTCCTTAGGCTTCATGGGCAAGCGCTTAACCACTAAGCCATCTCTCCAGCTCCCTAAAACTTTTTAATAAAAATAAATTTAAAAAATTTGGAAAAGGTCATCAAGGTAGAGGAGGGGACTGGTTAAGAAGGAACTCAGGGGCTGGAGAGATGGCTTAGCAGTTAAGCACTTGCCTGTGAAGCCTAAGGACCCCAGTTCGAGGCTCGGTTCCCCAGGTCCCACGTTAGCCAGATGCACAAGGGGGCGCACGCGTCTGGAGTTCGTTTGCAGAGGCTGGAAGCCCTGGCGCACCCATTCCCTCTCTCTCTCCCTCTATCTGTCTTTCTCCCTGTGTCTGTCGCTCTCAAATAAATAAATAAATAAAAATATTTTAAAAAAAGAAAAAAAGAAGGAACTCAGTGGGTGGTGGGATAGAAGAAGGTAATGAAAGGGATAGTGATCAAAATACATGATATACATATGTTGTATGTAAATAAATAAATATACATATATACATAAATTATTTAAAAGAGCTTAAATTTTAAAAAATGCCATTTTAAAAATGTTAGCTGCACCTAGCTTGCAAATTCACTGACTGCGATGTCGTTTTACTGGTGTCGATGCTTCTGCATCGTGTTACTTGGTGATGGTTCAGAAGGCAGCAAACCTCTGGAGGCTCAGGGTGGAAGCTCCGCCACCCTCCTGGGAATCCTTCCAGTCCCAGCTTGAAACAGGTACAGTGGAGCTGGTGTCCACAGCCAAGCTGGCACCAAAATCAACCTGGCACCCCTTCCCGAGGCCCAGCTGACATCCCGTGGGAGCCTCACCTGGATGCTAAGAGACCAATTTTTGCACTGACCTGGCTTCTACTGTCACCTGGAAGGCAGCTGGGGCCCCAGGCCATGCCACCCCTTGTGTAGATGCTGGCAGAGCATCCAAGTCAAACAGGACCAGGTGGGGCCTGACTTGGCCCCCAGGGACCCACGGGCACTGGCTTATGAAAGGTGGGGGAACAGGGAGTGCCCTCGGGTGACTCAACAGGTGGCTGCTTTCCCACTGAGTGGCTGCCAAAACTGCCTCACAGGCACCTGGGTAGGAGGCAGTGAATACACAGGGTGGCAGGAAGGCCAACCCTAAGAGAGCCACTCCAGTTTCTTTGACACTTCCTGAGCCTTTGGACACGTGGTTCCTGCTGCTCGGAACATCTGATTCTACCTACCTGCTGGATGCAACCTGACTCTGAGCTCATCTTTCAAGACCCATTTAAGTGTATGGGGCAATCTTCCTGAGATCCTTCAGGTAGACTTGCGTGTTTTGTGTGACACACACACAGAAAAAAAAAAAAAAAAAAAAAAGAATATACATGTATACTAGCCACCACAGACTGGAACACCACATCATGCATGCTTCCATCCCCATTGCACTTTGCTGGCAAACGGGCCAGATAGGACATTTAGGATGTCTCACTGCAGGACTGACCCCTCCGCCCTCTTGTCCCCAGACCTTGACAGTTAATGAGTACTTTCTTGCTTTCTAGCCACAAATGAGGGGTTAGGGGTCCAATCTCCAGATGGCTAGTCACCTGTGATGTGAGCCAGGGACTCTCAACATTTGTGTTTTGTGCTGGGAAGGCTAACTCTGAATAATAGAACTGAGGTTGAAGACCAGGAGTGCAGAAAGCAGCAGAGGTGGGTGAGCAATGGCTCTCTGGTTGGCTAAGAATTCCACTCAGTGGAAAGGAAGCTACAGCTGGAACTGGGAATCAAGTCAGAACCCTGTGGAGATTAAGATTATGGACTCCAATGAGAAGCTGTCACTGGTCTTTGGCCACAAGAGAGGCTACTCCCATCCACATCTCTCTAAGTTAACAATACTTACCCCCTTAAACCTATGCTGATCCCACTCTCCACTGGAGATTCTGTTTTTCTTTTTCAGAAGGCAGTGAGAACCTCAGACAATCAAAATCTGACAACAAGAAAAGAAGAGGGCTGGAGAGATGGCTTAGCGGTTAAGCGCTTGCCTGTGAAGCCTAAGGACCCCAGTTCGAGGCTCGGTTCCCCAGGTCCCACGTTAGCCAGATGCACAAGGGGGCGCACGCGTCTGGAGTTCGTTTGCAGAGGCTGGAAGCCCTGGCGTGCCCATTCTCTCTCTCTCCCTCTATCTGTCTTTCTCTCTGTGTCTGTCGCTCTCAAAAAAATAAATAAAAATTTAAAAAAAAAAAAGAAAAGAAGAGATAGCTGACACCCCGTCAGGAGATGAGCCACCCCTCGCACAGCAGCCAGGGCCCAGGCGAAAGTACAGAGGGACTGGGGAGAAGAGCAAGAGCGCTGCGTCCGCGGCGAGCATGACGACCCTCACCATGGCGATGGACACAGACGCTCGGGGCACTCAAAATGCAAAAAGCAGAAATCCAGAAGCTGTTGAGACCACAATCCTAAAGTAGACTTAGAACACGCTCTTGGGCTGACAAGATGACTTAGTGGTTAGGGCATTTGCCTGTGAAGCCTAAAGACCCAGGTTTGATTCCCCAGTACCCATGTAAGTCAGATGCACAAGGAGGCACATGCATCTGGGGTTTGTTTGCAGTGGCTAGAGGCCCTGGCACAGCTATTCTCTCCTTTGTTCTCTCTCTCCCTACTCCTCTCTCTCTCTCTCTACCTCTTTCTCTCACTCTCTCAAATAAATAAATTAATAGATAAACTATTAAAACAAACATCTCTCCATAATTCAGAGAATTTTGTGGAAGAGGGGGCAGAAAGAATGTAAGAGCCACAGGGTAGGAGGGAATATCCAGAGACATTGCCCCCACCCACAGTGACTGACTGCTGCTCTCACAACTCCTAAGTCACAACCCCATGGTGAATATCAGCAATCCCAATAAGGAGGGCTCTCACTGGAATGGGGACAGGGAGGAGGGAAATGATGGTACAAGCACACAAGCACATGATGTGTCCATAAGCTTCTACTTAAAAATTATATCTATATCTATATTTATATCTATATCTGTATCTATATCTATATCTGGTCTCTCTCTCCCCCTATATATATATTTAAAAAAATCACCAGGCATGGTGGTTCACGCCTTTAATCCGAGCATTTGGGAGGCAGAGGTAGGAGGATCACTGTGAGTTTGAGGCCACCCTGAGAGTACATAATGAATTTCAGGTCAGCCTGAGCTAGAGTGTGACCCTACCTTGAAAGACCAAAACTAAAAAAAAAATAATAAATAAAATAAAATTTAAAAGAACTGTGGAAAGACCTGGTGGACTAGCTGCTGTGCTGGGCTGTGCTGGGCTGAGCTGGGCAGGTTCCTCCCTTCCAAGGGTGATAGAACCATTTTTGCCACAGCTGGGAGACATGCTTCAGCTGAAGCTGCCTTTGGGAATGATTGGCACTGATGAAAATTAGAATACTGAAGACCATGGACCCCCTCCCACGAAGCCCATGACCAATGACATGTTGACAGTGTAGGGCCAGCCCTTTGGGAAACTTCTGAAGTATCATCTCAGCTTTGGCGTGACCTGTGCTGGGGGCTGGAGATGTGGCTCAGTGGGGCAAGCACTTGCCTAGCATTCATGAAACCCTGGGTTCAGTACCCAGCACTATGTAATCCTGTTGTGCTGGTGCAGCCTGCAATCCCAGAATTTGAGAGAGAAGGATCTACAGTTCCAGGTCATCTTTGGCTACATAGGGAGTTTGAGGTCAGCCTGGGAAATATGGGGCTACCATGAATACACAAACAAACAAATAAATAAAAAAGATTATAGGACCACCATCCCTGTTTGCTTTGAATAAATTCTTTTTTTTTTTTTTTTAACAAACTCCAGACACATGTGCCACCTTGTGCATCTGGCTAATGTGGGTCCTGGGGAATTGAACCTGGATCCTTTGGCTTTGCAGGCCAATGCCTTAGCGGCTAAGCCATCCCTCCAGCCCATTGAATAAATTCTTTAAGACAGAATCATAGTATAAGCTCAGAATTTGAAGTTGAAGAGTCCTATAATGGCATCTTGTCTGTATTTATTTACTTACTTACCTATTTATTGAGTCTCTAGGCACATCCACTTTCCATACTGCTGTCTTTACCATAAATCTATCTGAGATGGCTTGGGAAGATTTCTTGGCTTCTGTACCCCAGAGTTCCTCAATGATAGCTCTGCACTAGTGCGGGACTTGGGTGTTGCCCACAGAAATCAACGCTGGCCATCTTAAAGGAAACAAACTTACTGGAATGATGTGAGAGGTTCTCAAAATTAAGACAAGATTGGAGCAGGGCTGGAAAATGGACCAGAGTCAGTTTGACCTGCCACCAACATTGCGATGACTAATTGGTACAGCCACAGCTAAGTTTCTTTCAACTCCAGCCTCCTCATCAAGGGTCCCAGTAGTTCATCTGATTGGCTAATCCCTGTCATGAGCCCACCCTATGGCCTATTGATGAATGGAAAAGAGAAATCAGAAGGAATGCCTAGTTCCTTTAACTTCTTTTTAAATCTTATTTTTATTTATTTATTAGAGAGAGAGAGAGAGGAGAGAATGGGCATACCAGAGCCTCTAGCCACTGCAAATGAACTCCAGAAGCATGCACCTCCATGTGCATCTGGCTGATGTAGGTTCTGGGGAGTTGAACATAGGTCCATAGGCAAGTACTTTAACCAGTAAGCCATCTCTCCAGCCCACCTTTAACTTTTGTGTGAGGGAAAAACTACTTACTCTAGGAGAGATGGCTTAGCAGTTAAGGCATCTGCCTGTGAAGCCTTAGGACCCATGTTCAACTCTCCAGATCCCACATAAGCCAGACACACAAAGGTAGGGGAAGTGTGCAAGGTCACACATGCCCACTAGGTGGCGCAAACATTTGGAATTCCATTGCAGTGGCTGAGACCCTGGTACACCGGTTCTCTCTCTTCTCCCTCTGTCTGTCTGGCTGGCTCTCTCTCTCAAAAAAAAAAAAAAAGAAAGAAAGAAAGAAAGAAAGAAGGAAATTAAAGTAACAAAAAAACTACTTACTCCAAATATACACTATACATACACCTGGGAAATTTTAAAAGGGTGAGTTATGTTTTAGGAGGAAGTTGGATTTGGGGGCTAGGAGCTAAAATAAGAAAAACAAATACCCACTGCATTGGGTAAGCTGAATGCCTTTTAAGGCAGGGACTGTGAATTTTCATCTGGTAATCCAAGTGCCGAGTGCCCAGCTGTAAACATAGATATTTCACAGATGGTCCTCAAGGAGTGGCGAGGTTAGATTAGTGCTGCTCTCAGCTTTGGTTAGAGAAGCAGCTTTTTCAGCTTTTTTTTGTTTGTTTGATTTGTTTCAAGGTAGATAGAGTCGACTCTAGCCCAGTCTGACCTGGAACTCATTCTGTAGTCCCAGGCTGGTCTCGAACTCCCAGTGATCCTCCTACCTCTGCCTCCCTAGTGTGGGATTCAAGGCATACGTGACCATACCTGGCCAGAGAAGCTTCTTTTCTGTAATGACTGGTGGTTACAGCAGAGACTCACAAATGGTTAAAGTGCTGAGAAAATGTGACCATTGGATGCTCAGCTATAAATGGGACATCTACATGACCCCATCCAAAGCGCAAGGGACACCACAGAGAGGAGAGTAAGGGGTGCTGTGGAATGCTGTCCTCTGGGCACGACATGGCTGTTGACAACAGAGGGTAATAGGGGGTGAACATGATCAAAGTACATAATAGACACCTGTGAAAATGTCATAATGAAACCCATTATTATGTGTAATTAATATATATGGTAATAAAAATCTTAAAAAAAAAAGAGCTGGGTTAGATGATCTCTTGCATTCAAGGAATCAAGCACACCTAGACAGACTGGTACTTGCTCCTTCAGGAATGCAAAAATGGATTAAAAATATCTAAAGGCTTTAAAGTCTAGCAGTGGGAGGGACTGGGGCGCACAGGAGGGACCTGTCTGCACAGATGCATGGGTGACAGACACGCCTCAAGGTGCAGGTTGTCTGCGTCCAGCACTGGGAGAGAGAGAAGGTGGGGCTTCTGCTCCTGGGCCTGTCTTGATGGGTGGCGTCCTGGGTGTTTGGGAGGCCAGCAAGAGGAAGCTTGCCTCTTACTAAGGAGGGGGCCTGCGCCTCATTGTTCCAGGCACCTCCTTGGCTCCTATTTCTGAGGCGATCACAAGACATAGCTATTCTCCAAGGAAAGCTTAAACAGACATTTCTTCAGAGGTTACAGGGATACACATAAACATTCTCGAGAGTCAAGGGCGGGGAAAATTAAGTAGTATGTTCCCAAGCTGTCTTCATCGTCTTCCTTCAAGAGTCAGGGGCTGAGCCTCACTGTCTAGACTTTGGAGTGTCCACCGTGAGGCTCCATCACTGCTGTGCCACAGATTACTCAGGATAGCCTACCTTCCCAGCATCCCTTTGCAGCTAAGTGTGGTCATTTGACTCTGGACCAATAGGACATGAATGGAAATGGCATGTCAATGCCCTAACTTCCACCTTCATTCCCTGCCTTCCTTTTTTCTTGCAGCTGTCTTGTGGACATGATAGTAAGTCAGCTCAGCCCACAAGGACAATATCCCGGGGTTACAGAGCTTCAGACAGTCTGGGTCTCGATATTTTGTGTTTCCAAAGCTTCCCTGAACCATTGTGTACAGTGTACAGTTGTTTGGTAATACGGGCATTACCTCTATAATTATTATTATTATTACTATCATTATTATCTTTGGTGTTCTCATGTTGCACAGCTTGGCCTCAAGTTCTCTAGCTGAGGATTTCTGATCCTTGTGCCTTCACCTTCCAAGTGCTGGCATTAGAGGTGTGTGCTACCTCACTCATTGTCATTTTGAATTGCTTTTAGCGTGGCTGATCCTAGATCCCGAGGCTTTTAACTATGACCAAACTCTGGTTAAATCTGGCCTGCCACATGTCTTCACAAATAAAGTTGTAGTGAACACAACCACCCCATTCATCTTTTGAGTTGTTTACAGTTGCTTTCGAATGCACAATTGTGTCCAAGTGTCAAAATCCAGAGATGATTCTGATTGGCCAGAGTTCATACCTAGACCAATCGTTGTGTCTAGAAGGGAATCATTTGATTGGCCAGATCAAGGGACTTAAGGTCAATGATGAAATGTGTTCCTCTCAGGAAAGGATGGCTTTATTAAGTAAAAAGGGAAAGGGGAACCGGGCGTGGCGGCGCACGCCTTTAATCCTAGCACTCGGGAGGCAGGGGTAGGAGGATCACTGTGAGTTCGAGGCCACCCTGAGACTACAGAGTTAATTCCAGGTCAGCCTGGACCAACGTGAGACCCTACCTCGAAAAACCAAAAAAAAAAAAAAAAAAAAAAAAGGGAAAGGGGGGAATCACAGCAGATAAAAATAATAGAACAATGATGTCTACTCCAGGCAAATTTGGGGTATTGCACAAAGATTGTTTTGCATGTGTATGTGTGTGTATACATACATATATGTATGCATGATCTTATGTGTTTGGGCATGTGTGGGCATCTGTATGTGTGCATGCATGTGCACACATGTATGTGCATGCTTGGGTGTATGTATGCGTGCCAGGGCATGTGTGGAGGTCAGGTGTCTTCCTCAGTTACTCTCCAGCTTATTTTTCTCTTCTTTTCTTTTCCTTCCTTCTTTCTTTCTTTCCCTTTTTTTTTTTTTTTTTTTTGAGGTAGGGTCACACTCTGGCCCAGGATGACCTGGAATTAACTCTGTAGTCTCAGGGTAGCCTTGAACTCACAGCAATCCCCCTACCTCTGCCTCCCGGATGCTGGGATTAAAGGCGTGTGCCACCACACCCGGCCTTCCAGCTTATTTTTCAAGACAGGGTCTCTTGCTGAGCCTTGATCTCTCCAGTTTGGCTAGATTAGCTCGCCAGTGAGTTACCAGAATTCCATGTCTCTGCCTCCCAGCACCTGGTGCGTACCAACATGCCCAGCATTTTTTTGTGGGTGCTGTCCATCTCAACTCAGGTCTGAACTCAGATCAAGTACTTTACGCACTGACCATCTTCCCAGTCCCCACCCCCATGTAATTTTAATTGCTCCCAGGGCTGGATTGTAACATTTCTTTGAAGGCTAAGTGTGCCCCATGTTTTCTGATTGGCAAGCTACTCAATGGGTATTTAAATTACTATACTCAGCTCAGCAAGTCACAATGCTCCTGTGAATGAGGAATAATTATGTTTTCTTTTCTTTTTATTCATTTTCATCAAAACTAGGAGTAAGTAAGCTTGAATGTTTGTTGGAAAACTGAAATACAGTCAACAACCCACTTTCTCTAAACAGCAGGCTGTGAAAAGTGAGCAGCGTGGCTGCGGGCAAGTGTGGAGGAGCGTAGAACTGCGGACTTGAGGCTCGGATCGCCCACTTCTTAGAGGGTCATGATAGATACTTTGTGTCTTGGAGACTTGATTTATTCTGTTTCAAAAATTATTTATGGGGGGGGGTTAGAATGGGTATGCCAGGGCCTTTAGTGATTGCAAATGAACTCCAGATGCATGCACCACCACGTGCACCTGTCTTACGTGGGTACTGGAGAATCAAACCTGGGTCTTTAGGCTTTGCAGGCAAGTGACTTAACCACTAAGTCATCTCTCCAGCCCCAATTTTGTATTTTCTCTTATTTGTTTGACAGAGAAAGAGGGGAGAGAGAGAGAGAATGGGCACACCAGGGCCTCCAGCCTCTGCAGACGAACTCCAGACACATGCGCCTCCTTGTGCATCTGTCTAACGTGGGTCCTGGAGAATTGAACGTGGGTCCTTTGGATTTGCAGGCAAACATCTTAACCGCTAAGCCATCCATCCAGCCCCCAATTTAGCATTTTTTAAAATGAAGAAGGGAGCTGGGAATAGTGGAGCATGCCTTTAATCCCAGCACTTGGGAGGCAGAGGTAGGAGGATCGCTGTGAGTTCGAGGCCACCCTGAGACTACATAGTGAATTCCAGGTCAGCCTGGCCTAGAGTGAGAGCCTACCTTGAAAAAAACATGAAGAGTGGACAGGTGTGCTGGTGCCACCTCTGCAGCCCCTTCTCAGGTGTAATTCCTAACACAGCAGTCCTGCTAGCCACAGTCGGTCTGCACCTCTGTCATAAAGTTGGGACAGAGATCTGGATATGCTATTGGTTGAAGAGGCTGATGTACGCCATTGGGAGTCAATGGGATGGTGAGAACAGTCGGGCAGTGCTGCATCAAGCAGTAAGCTGCTGAGGTCAGAGTGACGCTGAGAGGACTGGGAAAGGGAGCAGTGAACTGCTGCCTGCTCAGTGCAAAGGCACCTGTGCATTTCTGTAGGTGCTGTGGGTCATCGGGAGAGCACCCATCTGCCTGTGAAGGGAAGTGATGGCATAGGAAGGATGATTCCAGGGGCCTTTCTAGGCTGCATAGAACCACTGTTTGTCCAAGGTGAGCGGGACTTACTGGGAAGGTACTCTGCTCTTGAGAAAGCACAGGAAGTCCAGATGGGGACCAAGCCCACCCAGAGGATTTCTGGACATCACCACACTCCAGGTCCCAGCCCAGCCCCGGGGGATTTGGAGACCCACCCTCCTTTCTATTGCTTTCTGTTGGCCTGCATCTGTTATTTCTGCTGACTTTTTGCTCCCTCTACTTTCTTCCTTTATATTTTCAATTTTTTTTTTTTTTCAAGGTAGGGTCTCACTCTAGCTCAGGCTGATCTGGAATTCACTATGTAGTCTCAGGGTGGCCTCGAACTTTTAGCGATCCTCCTATCTCTGTCTCCCAAGTGCTGGGATTAAAGGCGTGTGTCACCATGCCCAGCTTCATTTTTTTTAATTTTATTTATTTATTTGTGTGTGTATCCATGTGTGCTCATGCATGTGTGCGTGCATAAACGTGACCTGCACAAGTGTGGAAGTTAGATAACTTCAAGGCATCTATGTGCCACCTCCTATGAGGCAGGGTTTCTCGCCCCTACAAATGAGCTGCCAGACTGCAGAGGAATGTCAGGCTAACTGGCCCACAAGCTTTGGATTCTCCTGTCATCACCTCCCATTGTCCTAAGTGCATTGAGATCATAGATACGTGTGCCACTTTGCATCTGGTTTGCTAGGGAATTAAATCTGGGCTGGCAGACTTTGCAAGCAAAAGCCTTTAACCATTTTTCTTTTTGAGGGCAGGGTTTCACTGTAGTCCAGGCTGAGTTGGAACTTATTCCATACCCCAGACTGGCCTCAAACTCACAGTGATCCTCCTAGCTCAGCCTCTCAAGTGCTGGGATTAAAAGCAAGTCACCACACCCAGATTTCAATTAAAATTTTTATTGACTGTTTTTGTATATGTGTATAATGTATTTTGATTATAATCCCCTCTCATTACCTTCTCTTGTTCCTTTCACCATCCCCCTCTACTGAACCGCTTCTTCCCAACTTCCTCTTCTAGTTTGATGTCTTTCTTTTTTTTCTAGTGTATTTGTGTGACTCGCAGATGTTGGCTAGGGCTGTCTGCATGAACTTGTTGGGGGATTATTTACCAGATCACACACAGTGTACCAGGGGCTACATCACTGCAGAAAATACCTGCTCAGGGAAGTATGGGAGCCTCATACCCTCCCTCCTCCATTATTCATGGTGGAGTACTGATGGGCCCAATACTGTGCAGTTCTTGCTGCAGGAAATGGCAGTTGCTTTGAGGTCAAGTAATGTGTGGTACAGAGCATTCCACAGCACTCCTCCCTATCCTCTGGCTCTGACCTTCTTCTCTCCCCCTCTTCTGTAATGTTTCCTGAGCCATGGAGGGTGTGATTAGAGATGTCTTAGCACTGAGCATTCAACGGTCACTAATTCTTGGCACTTTGACACATTGTGAGTCTTCCAACTGCAGAAGAAGCCTCTCTAACCAGAGGTGATAGCAGCACTAATGTATGTGCATAAACAGAAATATTTAGAGGGCAAGTTGATGGGTACAGCATATCCATTTAGCCAAACATCAGTAGTAGCTTCCCTTCTAGGGCCTATGTCCTCCCAGCGATGGGCTTTTGACTAGGTATTCAGTATGGATATCTAATAGAGTGGGCCTCAGAGCCAATCAGAGAGATTGGTTACCCCCATTATAATCATACCACTATTGTACCAGTGGGTACATTTTACCTGGCTGATTGGTTGTGTAGCTCAGAGGGTCCACGTCTGGCTGGAACTATTGATGACTTTCCCCCCTCGTAGACTGCACGGCCTTTTCCAACACCGTAATAGCTAGCCAATAAGAAGGACACTTCCAGCTCAGTTCCAGCTTGATTTCTCAGTGTCCCGACATCCATGCAAGTGGTATCTTCACCAACAACTACATGGGCAACCAAGAGCTCTGACACTGGCCTATGCTGTTTTGGAGGCCTCTGGGTAATTTATTTTTCCAACTGATAAGTATCCTAAAATCGTGCCCATTTATGGGATGTCATGCTATTTAAATACATGCGAATATTGTGCCATGTTTAAATCAGGTTTAAATCATCTCTGCCTCCTTAAACATGCATTATGTCTTTTCAGGGAAAACTTTCAAACCCTTTATTCTCGCTTTGTGACATGGGCAGTGGCACGATGACTGTCATGTGTAGCCTCCTGTGCAAAGGCACACAGTCTCTTGCTGCCATCCCACCGCAACTGACTGTCCCTCTCTTCCCCTTCTCACTGCCCCCTCTGGTGACCACCCTCGGATTCTCAGCTTCGGTATGATTAACGCTTTGTTCAGGTTCCACGTTTGAGAGAGGTCACGGCTGCTTGTCTTATTTCCCTGAACAGGATCCCCAGTTCTCTCCGTCTCATTGCGGATGGCAGGGCTCCGTTCTTTCCTTGGCTGAACGGTGTCGCACTGTGCGTAGGCACCACCTTCCCGTTAGCCGCTCACCGTGGATGGACTCCCGCACCGTTTGTACTTGCTGGCTGCTGTGAGCAGCGCTACTGTGGATGAGTGTGCAGATGCCTGTTCATGGCACTCGCGTCACCTCCTTTGGACCTGTGCTTAGTAGCAGGGTTGCTGGACCGCATGGTGGCTCTGCTTCCCCTCGTGTCCACACTGACTGTGCTGGCTGCTCTAGGCTGCATGCCCGCTGGCGGTGTGAGCAGACTTCCCCCGTCCGCATCCTGCCGCGCACAGTTCTATCTGCCTGTGCTCTCTGCTTTCCACGTCCTGTGGAGCTCACCATCCTGGTTCCCTACAGCTTCTGTCTCCACGTGTCTGTTTGTTTTCTGGCCTCTCTCGTGGCTTCTCTCAAATGCTATTTCTTTCAACTGCTGATTTTTTTTTTTTTTCAGAGTCTTGTTATTTAGCTCAAGTTAACTTATACCTCACTATTCCCCTGTCTCAGCCTCCCAAATACCAGGATTAGAGGCCTGCACCATCAACACAAGGCCACCTGCTCTTTTTCTTTTACATGACTCAATTGCAAACCTCTTAGAAGAACCTGTCTTTGTCTCAGCTACAAAACCCTGCTCTAACCTTTGTAGCCGGCATGACAGGGACATCAAACGTGTATCATATGTAAGCTTAGAAACAAGGCCCAAGTCACTCGCAGGCACTTGAAGGCCTTGTACCTTATCTTCTTCAGTCTCTACTCTGTATCACAAAATGATTGAGGCTGCTCTATGACCAGCCGCTGTCACAGAGACGCGATCTGTCCCACCTGAGAGGGAATGCGCCATCCTGTGGTAATTTAGAAGGTCGACTCCTAGTGGTGATTCAGGAAGGCGTCGTGGGATTGTGGGTAAGGCAAGGGACAGAAGGAATGCTGACAGAAAGACAGGAGGAGGCTGGGCATTCTGGGCAGGGAGGGGACTAAAGAAGAGTAAACCTGGACAGTGGGGGGTGGTGATTCATTTCTCTTGGAAAAGCCAGAGACTTTTGTGGGGAGGGAGAAGTGAGAGTTATAGCTGAAACACTTAGCTAACAGCTGAAGAGTCTAGTCTGGATGTCCTTTCTTGGGTTGACACTGGAAGTGCCACCAAAGATTGCTCATGTGGGCCATAAAGGGCTCACAGTTGTTTCTGGGATGAGTCTGTAACAGCTGGATCAGTTGGGAAAGAAAACAGTGGCAGCGGAAGACAAGGAGGGTATTATTGTCACTTGTGGGTGTGTCAGAGGAAACAAGACCAGGCAGCAGAGTGAAGTACCTGTCAGAGGTGGAAAATAAGCACTGACGGTTTGTCACAAAGCGCCATGGCATTCATGAGCTCACAGTGGCTGATGCTACTTACACAAGACCTGCCTAATGGGAGGGAAAATAGGGGTGACATCCAAGCAGAAAAGAGACTAGCAGGGTAGAAGAAGGGATTCGGTAGAGGGGTGGCTTGGGAGGGGGAAAAGGGGTGGTGGGAGGAGGTTATGATCATGGTATAATTGTCTGTATTTATGGAAGTTGTCAATAAAACATTGAACAAAAGGATTGTCCATGAGTATTCACTATATATAGCCAACCTTGTGCTGGGGGCCATCCTCAGCATGTTCACTGACTCCACAGTGATAGGGCGAGACAGTATTAGTAGTCCCACTTCACAGCTTGTGAAACTGAGACTCAGTCAACCAGGGACCTGTGGCATATATACTGAATGACAGAGCTGGACTCAGTGTCCAGGTCTGGGGTCTTCAAAGCCCTGCTGGCTGATGATTCTGGTCTGCGTCTCAGTGGCAATGACCTCTACGAAAAGGTGAGAAGAGATGGGCTGGAGAGATGGCTTAGCGGTTAAGCGCTTGCCTGTGAAGCCTAAGGACCCCGGTTCAAGGCTCGGTTCCCCAGGTCCCACGTTAGCCAGATGCACAAGGGGGCGCATGCGTCTGGAGTTCGTTTGCAGAGGCTGGAAGCCCTGGCGCACCCATTCTCTCTCCCTCTCCCTCTATCTGTCTTTCTCTCTGTGTCTGTTGCTCTCAAATAAATAAATTAAAAAAAAAATTTTTAAAAAAAAAAAAAAAAAAGAAAAGGTGAGAAGAGGAACATGATCCCAAAGAGAGCTTTATGGCTTTTAAGCGTGAGCGACGGGCGTGTAGGAGTTCAGCGCACGGGAACGGGAAGGTCAAATGAAGGAGCACTTTCTTCTTGCAAGCTCGGAAGGAAATTTGGAGAGATGAGTAAGGTTCTGAGCTTGTCTTGGCCTTCTCTCAAGACCAAGCGCATGGGTGAACCTATGCAGCAGTGGAAATTGGAGGCTGTGGAGAGGTCAGAGCTACAAGAGTGGGTCAGTCAATTACTCCATCTGGGCCCTCCTACTTGGACTTATGTGAATGGCCACTCTGTTCCCTGGGCTGGGACACATTGTCCCCAAAGGATCTTTCACACCTGCCTGCTGAAGTCACACCACGTCAACATGTGGGCCCTGTGTACCCCCTTCTGCCTGAGCTCAGTCCTGCCTACAACTGAGTGAGGGGGTGTTTGTATCATGTGATCCCACCCACTTGGCCACAGCTGGCTGGGGCATCACAAAGACTGACCAGGAACCTATACCCACCTAGCTCATGATTAATAATACTAAACAAGGAACTTCCCTCCCACCTGTCCTGAGGACTTGCTTTAGTTATTCACATAAATAAACACTGGGTAGACCTACCTGTGTCTTCCATTCTGTAACAACCACTGATTAACCCATCTGGGTTTCAAGGTCAGGGCTAAGTTTTTCCCCTTTTGATTTTTTTTTTTTACAAAAAAATGATTCATTTATTTATTTATGAGAGAGAGGGAGAGAGAATGGCCATGCCAGGGCCTCTAGCAACTGCAAAAGGACTCTAGACACATGCACCACCTTGTGCATCTGGCTTATATGGGTACTGGGGAATTGAACTTGGGTCCTTAGGCTTTGCAGGCAAATGCGTTAACCATTAAGCAATCTCCTCCAGCCCTGAATATTTGTTTTATTTTTATTTATTTATTTTGTTTTTCAAGGTAGGGTCTTGCTCTAGCCAAGATTGACCTGGAATTCACTATATAGTCTCAGCGTGGCCTCAAACTCACAGCAATCCTCCTACCTCAGCCTCCCGAGTGCTGGAATTAAAGGTGTGCACCACCGTGCCTGATTTTTTTTTTTTTTTTTTAGACAGGTTTCACACTGTAGGTTAGGCAGGCTGCCCTGAAACTCACCATGTAGCCCAGGTTGTCTCAAACTCAAAACAACCTTCCTGTCTCAGCTTTCCAAGTACTGCGATTATAGGTGTGAGCCACCACACTTAGCTTAGGACTGAGTCTTTGCAAGCAAGTGCCTTTATCTCTGAGCCATTTCCCCGGTCCCATAGCTTAGTCTTTATGAACTTTTCTTGTCACTCTGTCTTCCAGATCTGACAGTGTCTGATGCACTATGGGTATTTAGTAAAGAACTGGGAATAATGATGTATTTTGGACCTATCACTGGGCATAGCATTGGCTCAAACAAGGATATTTTGTATGTAGTTGTGGTTTGTAGTTTTACTGTAGTTATTTATTTCATTGTATCAGAGGCAATTATGACCACACCTGATTCTATTAATAGTTATCATAAATACTAATGGTATTAGACACCCATATGTATATATGCATGTTGTGGGTGTATGTGTGAGGGTGGGCACCCATGTGTCACATTGTACGTGTGGAGGGCAGAGGACAACCCCAGGTGTTCGTCTTTACCTTCCACCTTGCTTGAGGCAAGGACTCTTTGTTTTTCTCCACTGTGGACAGCATGTTACCTGGCCTGCAAGCTTTCAGGGACTCTCTTGACTCCACCTTCTATCTCACCTTAGGAACACTGCGATTACAGACACTCACTCCTGCCTCTGGCTTTTTACAAGGGTGCAAACTCAGCTCCTCATGCTTGCACCGCAAGTGTTACCACGGAGCCATCCCCCACTGCATGCTCCATGTTATGTACCTTTTTGCATGTTTCATATGTATGACTTATTATTCCTTCATGACATGATGTCTCCTAAATCCATGTTAGGCATGAGTAAACATAAGGAATTTAAGTTCACCTGTCCAAGGGTAGCTAAGTTCAGTAGCGGAGGCCAGCTCTTCCTCAGCCTCTACCCTGAACTCTTTATGCCTATTGTAGTTTAAATGTAAGATATCCCCAATTAACTTAAGCGTTTGAACACTTGGTTTTCATCCAGGGGCACTTTTGTGGTGTCTTTAGGAGGTGGAGCCTTGCTGCAGGAAGTGGGTCACTGGAGGAGGGCCTTGAGAGTTAGCCACATCCACTTCCTGATCGCACTCTGCATCTTGACCAGCTGGCCCCTGGTGCCCCTGCTGCCCGGCCTTCCCTGCCATGATGGGCTGTACCCCCTCAAAACTGTAAACCAGAATACACTGTTTCCTTCCTCAAGTTGCTTCTTGTCAGGTATTTGGTCACAGCAATGTGTGATGTAACTAAAACAATGCCACACTATCATTTTCAAATAAATGTATAGTAAGCTCTGTGGGCTTGGTTGGACACATCTTGTAATTCTAATGTGCATTTTTGGGTCATCACATATGTGCAGGGTTTAGTGGAGTGGTCTTTTCTTAAGTAGGCCAATGTAGGCTTTAATATATTACACAATATGGACTATAGAGGGTCTTAGTCTTGTTAGGAATAGTGTAGGTCATATGAAATGGAGAAAGATTGTTATAATTTGAGGTTTCCACATGAAAAGTGAGGTATGTGAGGCTACGAAGACCACAGTTATTTATGTAAAGAAAAGAGCTTACCTGTTCCTGTTGACCATAGTGTTGCGACTTCAGCAATCAATCTTAACGATTTTTTCTTCTGAAAACAGTGTTGGGGGCTGCTTTCCACCTGTGGGGAGCCAGGGTTCTCAGTTCAAATCTGTTTGCACCACCAGTTTCTACATGGGCCTGAGCTTATTAAAATGTGCTTTGGCCATACATTCCCCTAGGGCAGAGTTTCCCATGAGAAGAGCATCCAGGTCCCCCCCACACAGCGTAGCCCGTGTCTCCAGGCAGTCTAGCAGGCCTTCTCTTGATTTCCCTCTGGTTAGTCACAGGCATGCTGGTGTGTCTGAAAGAAGCGGCTCTTCCAGAATCTACATGAGACAGGGGGCCCAAGTCACAGCAGCCTGAGGACCCACGTGGCGGAGTGCCACTGCAGAAGGAACAGAGGACTTCCCTAGGGATGAAGAAGGCGTGCGGGTTTGGGCAGCTTGTGATGTGGATGTCATGACAATGATCCTGTGCAGGTGATAGGGGATCCACAGTGGCTGCAGTCACTCATCTCATGGCTTCACAGACCCCTGTGTGGGTTAAAACTACCTTGGATGTCTGTTTTGTGAACCCTCATGGATATAAGAAGTTTCTATCATAGTTCTTTCTCGACATCCAGGGCTATAGAGGAAAATGAGAGCAAACAAGGGTGTTAGAAAGCACAGTCCTATGACACACACCAAATTCTTCTGGGGAACTCCTAGAGACCATCAGGAGAGCACTAAAGGTGGGACAAAGGACTGTGGAGATGGCTAAGGGTGGCAACCTGAGCTCGGATACCTCAAACATACATAAAACCAGACATGGTAGCAAGAATGTGCATGAGTCCACTGCTCCTAGGTGAGATGGAAGGTCGAGGCAAGAGAATGCCCAGAAACTCCCAGGCCAGCTAGCCTGCCTTACACAGTGCTGAGCAGTAAGAGAGATCCTGCCTCAAAGCAATGCAGAGAGAGAGGACCAATACCTGAGGTATTGACCTCCACTGTGGTGTGAGCATGCCTGTATCCCCCACCACACACACACACACACACACACACACACACACACAGAGAGAGAGAGAGAGAGAGAGAGAGAGAGAGAGAGAGGTGGGAAGAGGAGGGGAGCCAGCTGAAACAAGCTGACAGAAACAGTGGGTGACTCTTCTTCTGGCCAATGCGCTCCAAGAGTCATGGCTCACGGAGTGATGGGGCAGTTTTTCTTGCTGGTTTCTCACAGTGGCCCTGGTATCCATATAAGGACTAACTGCAGGCAGGGGTGCTAGAAAGGTCTTCTGACATCATCATCCCTTCCCAGCCCCGGGGGCGACAGTCTGCTCCGTGCAGCCTGTTGCTGTCCACACAGACTCGGTCTGGTGGGATCTGTCAACATCCATGTCTTTCTTGTTAGCACTGATAGCGCAAATGAGAAATCTTGGATCAGTTAACTTTATTGAATGAGAAAAGGGTGAGCACTGGAATCTTGCATGATTTGCTAATGTTGATATGGTTTTATTTTGAAAGGCTTAATTCATGTTAGATGGGATGTTTAAAAGGGAATCTCGCGAGGCTTGGTGGCGCGTGGTCTTTAATCTCAGCACTTGGGAGGCAGAAGTAGGAGGATTTATGTGAGTTCAAGGCCAGCCTTGGGGACTATAGAGTAAGTTCGGCTAGAGTGAGCCCCTACCTAAAATAAATAAATAAAGGAATCTTTCCATCTTAGAGCTCTCTTCCAGAAGGATCCAGAAGCTGAGAATAGTTCAGTGTGTGTCTCCGTGTCCTCATCTGAAGCAAAGGTCATGTACATGCAAATCAGGGAAGCCAGTCCACCTGCTTATTTCCTCATGTAACTCACTTCAACTTGAGAGCCTCCCGTGTCACCTCTGATCAGCAGGACCTTGATCAGCTATCCATGCCCCAGCTTGAAGAGCACTGAAGAAATGTTGCACTGTGGATTCTTCCCTGGGAGGCTACAGAAACACCAGGGGTGTGCAAATGACAGTTATCTCTTTGCCTTTATGGAAAGGTTTTGGCTGGTGGAGATCAGGGTTGAAAGTTATTCAGCCAGCTGGAGGGCAGGAATTACCTATGCCAAAACATATTGTGTTGAGGGCTGGTGAAATGGCTTAGCACTTAAGGTGCTTGCCTAAAAAGCCTAAGGACCCTGGTTCGATTCCCCAGGACCCAAATAAACAAGATGCACAAGGAAGCACATGCATCTAGAGTTCATTTGCAGTGGCTAAAGGCCCAGGTGTGCACATTCTATCTGCCTCTCTCTCTGTCAAATAGGTAAATAAATAAAATATCATTTAAAAAGATACTGTGTTGAGGGTGCCCAGCAGGTAGTTTCCAAAGAGACAGGAAACCAAGGGTCTGCTACATATGCCCATCACACCATTGAGCACCAATGCCCTGGCTACCTGAAAGGAAATAGAGAAAAAGGAAGAGAAACAAATCATTTCTTGTTCCAGGTGCTTTTAATTCCCAAAGCTAGTTATGGAAGATGGAGAACGAGAGTGAGCAGCTTGGCAGTGGAAGTTGTTTCTTGGACAGGAAGAAGTTCAACGATGTTACTTTTCTGTCCTCTCTATAAATGCTACCATTTTTCATCCTCAGCAGAGCCTCACGCCAGAGGGGCAATCACCTCTGCTCTGAGGAGGAGGAAACTGAGGAGCTTGAACAGCATCACAGCTTGTCACAGAGTGAGGCCACTCCATCTGGCTCTGTCTATGTGACTTGTGCCAAGTCTTAGATGGTGCGCTCATCCTAGTCTGATTCTTTATGTTGTTTTGTTTCAATTTAATTCAATTAATTTATTTATCTGAGAGACAGAAAGATACACACACACACTCACACACATGAGAGAGAGAGAGAGAGAGAGAGAGAGAGAGAGAGAATTCACTGCAAACCAACTCTAGACTCATGTGCTACCTTGTGCATCTGGCTTATGTGGGTACTGGGGAATCGAACCTGGGACCTTAGGCTTCACAGGCAAGCACCTTAACTGCTAAACCACCTCTCCAGCCCTGGTTCTTTTATTTATTTAGTTTTTATGGGGAGGCTGAAGTTGGGTGTACCAGGACCTGTTCCCACCGCAAACAAACTCCAGACACATGTGCCATTTTGTGCTTCTGGCTTTACATGGGAATCAAACCCAGGCCAGCAGGCTTTGCAAATAAGTGCCTTTAACTGCTGAGCCACCTCCCTCGCCCCTGGTTTCTTTAAAAGAGCACTTCTGGGACAAGGGCGATGGCTTTGTTGGTAAACTGCTTGTCACATAAGCATGAGGACTTGAGTTCAGCTTCCTAGCACCTATGTAAAAGTCTGGTGTAATGGCACCTGCAGTGTTGCTGCTGGGGAGGCAAAGACACAAGGATTCCTGGTGCTTGCTAGAGAGCTAGTCTAGCTTGATCAGTTCAGTGACATTTCCTAGTTCCATAACTAAGGAAGACACCTGACGCAGACCTCTGGCCTCCATGTGCCTCTATCTTCACACTTACACCCAATATCTCTCTCCCCCTTTCCCCCACACACAGTACTTCTGTCAACCTAAAAATAGCTTTTTTTTTTTTTCTTTGAGCACTTAAGATTCTGTGTTCTCACTTAATTCTCCCAGAAATCCACAATAGACATTGTGGTCTTTATCATACAAAATCAGAATCAGGCAAAGTTGCCTGTGAGCCCCACTGGTCAGGAGTCAAGTGAGGACCCTTGTTCGAGGCACCGGGCTCTAGCAAAGCTCTTACCCATGTGCTGTTGGGTGGAAAGGACAAGCAGAGGCTGCTCGCCAGCCTTCTGGGAACGCCAGTGAGCGGAGAGTCATCCCTGTTCAGCCTCCATCTGCTGCCTCTCCCTACTCTCAACCCCCTCAGCAGGACAGGCCAGAGGAACCACTGTCACTGTTTGGATCTTTTATTTTTCATGCTAAGAATACATTTTTTTTTTAAAATTAGTTTTGTATTCAGCAAATACAGGCAGTTTGGTACCATTATTAGGCTCATCTGTGACCTACCCCCTCTCCATTGGCCCCTCCTTGTTGAGGTATATGGGTTGTGCATTGTGGGGTTAGCCCACAGTTATTGGTGCAATAAATGTCTCTGCATATCATGACCCAACATGTGGCTCTGACATTCTTTCCGCCCCCCTCTTCCGCCAAATTTCCCTGAGCCATGTTGGGTTCATTTTTGGTCTGCTTCAGTGATGAGGTGTTGGGGCCTCTGAGGGTCTGGCTCTCTGATTTGGTACTGTTTGGATCTTAAAGATTATCTGAAGGCCAGCTGTTGGGGACTTTGCCGCTGCCAATCATGCTGTTGGGAAATGGTACTTTTAGGAGGCGGGACTTAGTGTGAGGAAGTTAGGTCATTGAGGGTGTGTTCTTGAAGGGGATACTGGGACTCCAGCCTCTCTCTCTCTCTCTCTCTCTCTCCCCTTCTTTCTGGCCACCATGAAGGAAGCTGCTTTCTTCTACTATATTGTCCTGCCTCACCACAGTCCACACATGATTGAGCCAAGCAACCATGGGAAGAACTTCTGAGACTGTGAACCTAAATAAGTCCTTCCTCCTTATAAATAGATTAGCTCAGGTCTTTTGCCACAGTGGTGGAGAGCTGACAAACACACCCACCCCTCCTTCCATCTCATCTGCTGATGGTGACCCTCCTGCATCCTTGGGGACTTGGCTCTCTATCAACTCAAGCCCCTCCTCCTCCGGCCTGATTGAAGAAATTGTGACTAAGAGTGTCTTAGGGACAAACTGTCTGAAAGAACCATTTTGCCTGGTGAAAAGGCCATTAGGGCCAATCGTGCTGGATGAAGGCGATTAAAAAGAATGTGTACTTCTCCATGAAAAAAATATAAACATATTCTGATATGGATAGACCAAGGACAATTCCAAATGAAGGGACTTAGTCACTTTATGGCTTTCTGTACTAAACTGTCACATTGTTTCCCATCCCTTGTGTGAAGCCTGATGGAGTATCCTCGGGAAACATCTTGGGGTACAGCACCAAACATCGTGTGTGGAGCAGCTCTTCTCGGGAGACGGGGCCAGAAGCTGAGATGGGGAATGGAAGAACACAGGGGCCCATGGGGACCTGAGGAAGCACAAGCCACCTGTCCTTCCCAAGGAAGATTGGCACACTGGTAGGGGAGGGCGATGGCTGATGTACTGGGCATGTGGGAGGGCTGTTTGAGTCCATCTTTCTCTACTTCTCCCAGAGAACTGACCACAGTGACCTGAAAAGCAAGCGTGCACTGTCACCCGGAGCCGAGTCGGCCACTCTCCTTTCCTCCTGACTCGGAATTTCCTTCCCTCTCACCTCCGGCTGGAGCACGAAGCCCTCTCCTCCTTAACACAGCAGTGAGCTTCTCCTCAGCCCCAGTCTGGGATCCATTTCCTGGATATAGATTTTTCTCTCTCCTCACGACTCCTTTGCCGGGTGTGGTGGCGCCCGCCTTTAATCCCAGCACTGGGGAGGCAGAGGTGGGAGGATCACCGTGAGTTCAAGGCCACCCTGAGACTACATAGAGAATTCCAGGTCAGCCTGAGCTAAAGTGAGGCCCTACTCCCCACCCCCAAAAAAGGTACCAGGGAAAAAATTTTCCTGTTTTCCACTCCACCCTCATTCTTCATTCCATCTACCCAATGCCCATCAAAGCTCAAAGCAGGCATTTCTATAACACAGGGAGAGGTGCAAGGGTCAGGGGTCAGCTACAGAAAGCAGAGTATACTCCAGCTAGCTTATAAAATTAGCAGGCAGCAGAGTTTAGTAAGGACAACGCTCAAAGCTATACTGCATTACAGAGATAGCATGGTGGCTACTGACAGTTCCAAAATCATGAAGCTGTTCGCCCAAATTGGAAGCTCCTGTAGTTGTCCCTAGAAACACCACATTAATGCCGCAGTTAGGAAGGCAGGACAGAAAGGACTCCAATACGCTCAGGGCCGCGCCATGATCAGGAAGCCCTGCTTCTTACCAGCTTTAGCTCCCGTCATACCTGCTGCCATCCACGCGTGCAGCGTCTAGTCCTCACGGTGGCCTCCCAGGAAACCAGCGCTAGAACCCGGGATCGTGCTGACTCTGCTGGGGCAGCATTTGTTTCTAGCAATAACAGAAGTAGAACTACAGCATCCATCTCACTGTCCACCTCAGATGTTTAGGTCAAGATTCCATTAGGTGAAATCCAAATGACAGCTGGACCTCTAGCTGTAGTAGGACCAGAAAATGCTATATATATGTGTGTGTTTGTTTATGTGTGCATATATATAATATGTATGTATGTATGTATATGTATATGTGTATATCTACATAATTTTATTTATGTACTTGAGATAGAGACAGAGATACCCACAGAGAGAGAAGGGCCTCCGGCCACTGCAAAGAACTCCAGATGCATGTGCCACCTTGTGCATCTGGCGTATGTGGGTCCTTGGGAATCAAACCTGGGCCTTTAGGCTTTGCAGGCAAGCACCTTAACTGCTAAGCCATCTCTCCAGTCCTAGTTTTTTTTTTAATTTTGCTTGTGTATGCATGTGTAATAGTGTGTGTGTGCAAGTGTGTATGCAAGTCCATATGTGCTCGTGTGTGTATGTGGGAGTGTGCCCGTGCATGCACCTGTGTGAGGAGGTCGGAGGTTGATGTTGGGTAGTTTACTCAGCTGCTCTCCCTTTGTTCTTTGAGACAGGGGCTCTTGATGAGCCCGGAGCTCACTGATTTGGCTAACGGAGCTGCTCAGTAAGCCTCAGGGATTCCCCAGATCTCCTTGTCCAGA
Organism: Jaculus jaculus; assembly: GCF_020740685.1. NCBI lineage: Eukaryota > Metazoa > Chordata > Mammalia > Rodentia > Dipodidae > Jaculus > Jaculus jaculus. The sequence continues at coordinate 38,645,540 of NC_059112.1, forward strand.
ACTGAGATTGCGAGCATGTACCACCAAACCCAGCATTTTGTCATTTTATGTGGGCACTGGGAACTCTGAACTAAGGTCCTCATGCGTACATGGCAAACACTTTACCTACTGAGACATCTCATCTCCTCTGTTTAGCTTTTTTTTTTTTTTTTTTTTTTTTTTGAGGTAGCATCTCACTGTAGCTCAGGCTGACCTAGAATTCACTATATAGTTTCAGGCTGGTCTTGAATTCATAGTGATCCCAAATGCTGGGATCAAAGGTATGCACCTCCATGCCTAGCAGAGAGACAGAGGAAGAGAAAATGGGCACACCAGGGCCTCTAGCCACTGCAAAGGGACTGCAGACGCACGCACCACTTTGTGCATCTGGCTTTACATGAGTATGGGGGAATCAACTCCCATCGTTAGGCTTTACAGGAAAAATCCTTAACCACTAAGCCATCTCTCCAGTCCTCTATTTAGCTTTTCAACCTATGCTGCACCAGCATACACACAAGAAGGACGTTGAGAGAGATGATGTGCTTTGATCAATCATGTTTATCACAGAGGGTTGACATTGCTCTTTTATGGTTCCTCAGAATCCCTTTCTCCTAATAGATTTATCGTCCTGTTCTTTGAAGTGAATGAAGATAGTTCTATTTGGCTCAAGAGATGAGTGACTCATAATCAGGGTATGACTTAGCGTACTTTGCATTGTAGCCGCTTGCAGCTTGCTGACACACAGTCATTTGGCAATGGCGAGGTAGATAAATAGCAACCCTTGGCCCCGAGCCACCAAATAGGTTTGTTTGCAGTCCACGTTGAAGACAGCATGAGGTCAGCTTTGAAGATCTCTTTTCTGGGACACAACCAAAACCAGAAAGGATAAAGCCCTTCAGATTTTTTTTTTTTTCCAGGAAAATAAAAGAAGTAACAAGTCCACTTGGTTTTCAACACTATGTTGGGATGGTCATGGTTTCTTGTGCAGCTTGAAACAGCATACACTATCTTTCCTCTTGTTTGTTTGTTTTTCAGTCTTTCAGTGTTCTCCAGTTAGGTCCAGCTGGTTCCAGTCATTGCTAGACTCTTCCCATGACAGTCCAGTCTTATGAAGGCAGGGAAAACACCAGATACTTCACTAGAAAAGAGAGTCCATTCCTGGCCTGGTTTTGTCAGAGTTTTGATAAACATCCAAACTTGGAATGTTATTCAGATTGACCTTTTGAATCTCCTGAGATTTTCTCTTTTTATTTGGCGAACCAATAATCCACAGGCGGGAAAAAAAAAAAAAAAATCACACATTTTGTGACCCATCCTTGGAAAAATGTGAGCTTTGTCTCTGCCAGGTTTACTGATTTACATGTGTTCCAAAGCTGAGGCCAACTGGATAAAACAACTGAACAAACCAATAGTAAAAATTATTGTGATCATTCCAGTACTAAATGAAATCTTATTTATTCTTATGTATGGCTGGGGGGAATGGATATGTGGCTTGTTAAAAATTACATGGATCAAGCCTCAAAAATGTAGTTTAAATTTTCTAGTGAAAGTCAGGGGTTGGGAGCTGAGAATGGAGGTCAGTTGGTAGAGCACTTGTCTGTCATGCAGAAAGCCCTGGGTTCCAGTGCCAGCACCACACTGAACTGAGGAATCCCACACCTGGGAATGGAAGCAAGAGCACAAGAAGGTCATGGTCTCTTGGCTACAGAACAAGTTCAAGGTCAGCCTAGGCTGCATGAGGTGGGGGCAGGAGGGGGGCATTCAAGGCCAGCCTAGGCTACATGAGAGAGAGAAAGAAAGCAAAGTAGAGTCAGGGCATTTTCTATTTAAAAGGAAACTTCTGGGCTTAACATTCCTGATAGGCTATATTCAGTTATCTTGGGTAAGTGGATGTTACTGTAAATATGGTTTAGTTTCTCATCCACTGTTGGAAAAGTTCTTGGCAAAAAACCAGGATGCATTTGTTTAGAGAAAGGCAACAGCATTCATTAGGAAACAACCGTGACATTAAAATATCCTTTTATCAGGATGTGGTGCTGATTCAAATTGTGAAATTAATTATATAAACTTGTGCACGTTGTATGGAAGTCCAGCTCATTTTCTCATCTGTGTGGAATGCAGCTTTCTTCTCACCAACTGCTGTTTGAAGAAACTGAATTTAAGCATGATAAAGCAGATTTCGTTAATGCTCACTTCATCTAGTCAATGGAGTCTGCATGGAGGACCCTCAGGAGTGCCTGACGCTAACCCTGCCCGGTCCGCTCAGCTGCCAAGTTGATGACCAGGAGAACCACACTGTTCTCTTCAGGTATGCTTGCTCTTCCTTTCATTCAAGTTTTGCAGTGCTGGAAGAAGTCAAACCCTGAGCCCTGCACATGCTTGACAAGTGCCTTACCACTGTGCTACCTCCCAAGCCCTTTCCTTTAGTTTGTGGGGCCGGGGGAGGCACAAGCGTGGAGGTCGGAGGTCAACCTTGGCTTGTTGGTCCTCTCCCTCCACCGACTGTGAAACAGGTTCTCTCTTGTTGAAGCCTGTCACTGGGAAGGCCGAATTAGCTGGTTCACAAGCTCCCTTCTGACTCCATCTCCCATTGCCATGGTTGGGATTACAGATACATGGACCACTTTGTGTCCAGCCTTTCATGGGTGCTGAGTGAGGATCTGAAGTCCCCGTGGCAGGCTTGAGGAGTTAGCAGCACTAACCACTGAGCAAGCTCTTCATCACCCTCTTTAGTTTGTTATCAGCTCACCTGCTAACTTCTTCAGGCAATGCTATCTCCTCATGGGCACAGTTGCTTGGGCCTTATTTATACTGGTGTGGCCATCTTTGATGGGTCAAACCACAAAGTAGCTTTTATCCCAGTGGGGGAAAGAGTGTGTCATTTCACATATTAGTAAAGACAATCTTTTTTTTTTTTTTTTAATTATTTGGGGTTTTCAAGACAAGGTCTCATTCTAGTCCAGGCTGAACTGGAATTCACTATGTAATCTCAGGGTAGCCTTGAAAACTCATGGTAAGTTTTTGATCTTCCTACCTCAGCCTCCCATGTGCTGGGATTAAAGGCATGCGCCACTGTTATTTTTTCCATTATTTATTTATGGGACAGAGAACGAAGAAGAGAGAGAGAGAATAGGCACACCAGGGCCTCCAGCCACTGCAAACGAACTCTAGACCTGTGTGTTCCCCTTGTGCATCTGGCTTAACGTGGGTCCTGGGGAATCAAACCTGGGTCCTTTGGCTTTGCAGGCAAGTGCTTTAACTGTTAAGCCATCCCTCCAGACCCTGACATTTTTTTTTAATTTTAAACTTTTTTTAAAAAATTGACAACTTCCTGCTGGGCATGGTGGCACATGCCTTTAATCCCAGCACTTGGGAGGCAGAGGTAGGAGGATTGCCGAGAGTTCGAGGCCACCCTGAGATGACATAGTGAATTCCAGGTCAGCCTGAACTAGAGTGAGACCCTACCTTGAAAAACCAACAAATAAAAAAAAAATAAATAAATTGACAACTTCCATAATTATAGACAATAACCCATGGTAATTCCTTCCCTCCCCCAACTTTCCTCTTTGCATCTCCATGTTCCATCATATATTTTCCCTTCTCAATCAGTCTCTCTTATTTTTTCCTTTATCTCATTTTGTTTTCCTGTATTAAAAAGACTCCTGATATCAAGGTAGGGAGGGGGAGGGAAAAGGATGTATCCCTTTGTATGGAGGAATAGGGCAGGAGGATCACTTTCAAAAAGTGGTGGGGAATGTCATTTAAAGCAGTAAAATATCCTCTGTAAAAAACTGGTGGAGTTGGGTTGGAGAGATGGCTTAGTGGTTAAGGCATTTGTCTGCAAAGCCAAAGGGCCCAGGTTCGATTCCCCAGGACCCACTTTAGCCAGATGCACAAAGGGGCGCATGCGTCTGGAGTTCGTTTGCAATGGCTGGAGACCCTGTCGTGTTCATTCTCTCTCGTTCCCTCTTCCCATATTTTTCTGTCAAATAAATAAATACAAATATAAAATAAACTGGCAGCGTGGCCACGGCTTCAGAGGAAGACTTCTCGATGGGTTTTCTGCACTCTTGGCGGCTTTTCTCCTGCTCACTTGGGATGGCCTTCTTCCTTAGGCAGGTAAGGGTGCTGTAGGGCTCAGAAAGCAGAGATTCACTTATGTGGGCTAAAAGTCACTATTTCCAGCAACAGTTGTGCTCCAGACTCCTCCATCTCTGGGACTACCGACTGCACTGGGTGAGGCCCTCTTGGGGCAAAGGCTCCTGGGGGCAGAGATACATCTGGAAGCCAGTCATCTTCTGGGGGAAACCCAATCAGATTAAAAATTTTGCTCAATCAGTCAGTTTCAGAGTTTCCACAGAAGAGAGGCTTTCAGCGGAACATCTCTGCAAAGAGACAGCCAACACTCCACACGTGCACAGGCATTGCACATGTAGACTGCAGAAGAACATCAGGAGCACAGGGCCAGAGTGTAACAACCACATTTCTAAGGGCCATCTGGTAGCTGTAGATTTTGGCCAGGCCAAAGTCAGCCAGCTTTACTGTCTCACTACTTGTCACCAGAATGTTCTCTGGCTTTGGGTCACCGTGAATGATGCAATTAGCATGAAGGTAATCTAGGCCTCTTAGAAACTGACGCATCAGAGCCTTGATGGTCCCACCGGTAAGCCTGGTGGGGAGCCTTGTCTAGATACATTCGTAGGTCTTGGTCTATATGCTCAAACACCAGAGTCACCTTGATCTCCTGGTCAGTTGGAGAAGTGCCACAGACATCCGTGAGCCGAACAACATTGTGACGCACAAAAGCCTCTGGCCACCTGAGTAAGGCCACCTCACAAACTATGCTGATGGGAAGGCCCCCACCAGCTCCTCCTCCATTGGGGACTCTCACTCTTGAATGCCACAAAGTGGCCACTGTGGGGATCACGGGCCTTCTACACCAGCCCATAGGCATCACCAACTATTTCCGCCACTGGCTCATATGGAGAGGTAGCCATTCTTGGATCAGGAGATACCCTTATGCCAGGCCAAGAGCTGCAGGAACAGCCATTATCAGGGTCAGGGAGTTGTATCCTGCAGTGCCATATACCGGGGCTTGGTCCTGGGTGGCTGGATGCTACAGGCCAGACCATAGACATGGGCAGCAGGCTAGAGAGGCCCTGACAGCCACCCTCACTATGTGACCAGATGCCAAATTCTCTTCTGTTTTGGTGTCATCATCTTTTCCTCCTATTATGATGGTCTTGTGCAGGTAATGTCAGGCACTGTGAGGTCATGGATATCCAGGCCATTTTGTGTCTGGAAGAGCACATTGTAAGGAGTCCTACCCTTCCTTTGGCTCTTACATTCTTTCCACTACCTCTTCCACAGTGGACCCTGAGCCTTAGAAGATGTGATAGACATGTTTCAGTGCTCCTCTGTCACTTCTTCTCAGCACTGTGGTGCCTTCTGAGTCATCCCGAGGTCACTGCCATCTGAAAAGAGAAGCTTCTCTAACCAAAAGTTAGAGTAGCATTAATATATGGGTATGAACATTAAGAGAAGTGCTTATTGGGCAGTTTGGTGAGCATAGTATATACATTTAGCCAGACACCAGGCAGTAGACGTTACACCTCTAGGGTTTATGACTACCCCTGTCATAGGTTTTCAGTATCAGGCATGTATTCCCTCCCATGGAGCAGGCCTCCATTCCAACAGAGTAGTTGGTTTCCCCCATAACAGATATGCCACTATTGTACCTGTTGGCTGGTCAAATTTAAGGCTTGCAGTGTCCACTGTTGAGTATCTTCACTGGTGACTTCTCTCTCCCCCATTGAACTGCATGCAGTATAGATTTTTCCAGCTTTATGCCAGCTGGTCTACTTGTAGGTTTTCAGCTCAGCTCCAGCAGGATTTCTCAGTGACTTTGGAGCCCAAATATGTGAAGTCTTCAGCAATAGGGTCTTACCATCTATTCCTGGTGGGAAACCAAGGGCCTTAGCAATGGCCTATAATGTTTTGGGGGCATCAAGGACCTCCCTGGCCAACAACTCACTGGAAGGTATCCCATCCTGGCACTGAAAATTTTCTAGTAACAATCTATGGCTTCTGGTTGTTCCACTCTCCAAAAAGTAGGTTTTCATATGACTCATTCATATCCTGTTACATTTTGATTAGCCTTTCTTCCCCCTTTCCTTTACTCTTCTCCTGACCTCACTTAGGCCTTGCCACCCCAGCTAATCTGTTCTTCTACTTACATGTATATAATACCATCCTATTAAGACCCCCTCTCTTCCTTTCTATTTTATATCCCCTTTCTAGCTTACTGGCCTCTGCTACTGAGTTTTATTCCAGTTCCCATACAAATCCAATCATCTGTAGCTAGAATCCACATATGAGAAAGAACATGTACGTTTGGCTTTCTGGACCTCAGTTACCTCACTAAGTAGAATCCATTTTCTGCAAGTTTCATAATTTCACTTTTATTTAATGCTTAGTAGAACTTCATTGTATAAATGTTTCACGTCTTCATTATCCACTCATCAGTTGAGGGACATCTAGGTTGGTTCCATTTCCCAGTATTGTGAATAGAGCGGCAATAAAGATGGTTGAGCAAGTATCTCTAAAGTAGTGAGATGAGTCCTTAGGAGATAAGCCTAGAGTGCTATAGCTGGGTCATTTGGTAGATTTACTTTTAGCTGTCTCAGGAACCTCCATACATATTTCCACAATGACTGGACCAGATTGCATTCCCTCCAACAGTGTAGAAGGGTTCTTCTTTTTCCACATCCTCACCAGCATTTATTGTCATTTGTTTTCATGATGATAGCCAATCTGGCAGGAGTGAGATAGAATCTCCATGTAGTTTTAATCTGCATTTCCCTAATGGCTAGGGATGTAGAACATTTTTTTTAGATGTTTATATGCCATTTGTATTTCTTCTTTTGAAAACTCTATTGGGTTCAAGAGCCGGTTATTTTGTTGGGTTGCCTCTTTGCTCTATTCACAGTGTCCTTTGCTGCCCACAAAGCTTTGTAATTTCATGAGGTCCCGGGGGCTGAACAGTAGTTTATATTTCCTGAGCAACTGGGGTCAAATTCAGAAAGTCTTTACCAATACCAGTATGTTGAAGGGTTTCCCCTACTTTTTCCTCTAATGACTTCAGAGTTTTGGGTCTAATTTTAAGGTCTTTGATTCATTTGGACTTAATTCTTATGCATGGAAAGAGATAAGGATCTATTTTCATCCTTCTACAGATACATATCCAGTTTTCTCTGCACTGTTCGCTGAAGAGGCTGTCTTTTCTCCCATGTGACATTTTATTTTTATATGGCCCTAATAGGTATGATTTAGAATTCATTAAATGACTTAGCAGGAGCAGTGTGAAAGAGCTGTCTCACCCAAGAGTTGATGTTATTTCCTTATTCCCCAGAAAGCTGCCTTTAGCCTGTCATCCAGCCCCAGGGTTGGATGGGGGTTGTCTCCTCTGGTTGGAAAACTGGCTCCAGTCTCTCCGTCAGCCACACTCCGTGGCGTCCCCATCCCAGGCTCTGGGCTTTACTCAATCTTGGAAGGGAGTATTTCCCTGCAGAGTTGACCAAAGGTGACATAAAACTTATAAACCAGAATTTTCCTATAAGGCAAATTGCTAGTGTCTTACCAAATGCTTCTACACGTAAAAATAATCTTTTGTTTCTGCATCCTTTTAGCTTCAAATACTGTTCCACCACCAGCATTTGAGAAGTACCCTCTACAGTGAGTGAGACAGAAAGGCCTTGGCTCTCATGATGCCCATACATTCCACAAAGGCGCAGACTGCAGGTGGGTCAATGAGAAAGTCAATACCTAAGTCAGAACAGAGAGCGGAAGTGCTGGAAAAGCATGAACCATGCTGTAGTGTTAGGATTGGCTCGAAGGGGTCGGTCTCTGGCGTTCTGCTGCAGTGGCACGGATGAACCGCAGTCAGGTATAACGGATTGTATGTTTCAAGCTAGCTAGAGGAGGATTTTGAATATTTTGCCACCAAAACCAGATAACTCTTTCAGAAGCAGGATATGCTAATTGCCTACCTTGAACATTACACTGTATATGCATGCATCAAAGCATCACATTGCGCCCTATAAGTTTGTACAGTTAATTGTCAATTGAAAAGAAAACATATTAAAGAAAAAGTAAAAGAAAAACAGAAAGCTGGGGTGAGAATTCAGTGGTTAAAAGCACTTACCACTTAAGGCTGAGGGCCTAGAGTTTCCGAGTGCTGGGATTTGAATCCCCTAAAACCCACCTAACTGGCTGGGTGCCGGTGTATCTGTTAACCCAGCTCACAGGGCTGTAAACCAGAGAACACTGAAGCTCACTGACTGAAAAACAGCAGCTCTGGGTTGAGAGAGAAAACCTATATCAAGGAAAGAAGATACACAGAAGAGTAAGAGAGAAGGGCATGTGGAGTTCTCTGGGTACCACACATGATGCATCACATGCTTGCACACATGTGCACAAGGAAAAGGAGAGAGGAGAGAGCAGATCCCATCACTGGTCTCCCTCAATCACTCTAACCCACCAGGTCCATGTCGTTTGCTGTCCCTACATGGCTCTCTTCCTTGCTTGGATCACGCGGTTCATTGCCTTCAAGTACCTACCTGCTGTCTAGTAGGTTCTTTGTGCTGATGTCATCTGTTCGGAGAGACCTTCCTGATCGCCCACCCAGTTTAAGGATGGCCTCTTCAGGTCAGTTTCAACCCCAGTACTGTTAGTGACCATCACAGCAGGTATCAGTATTGGAAAGTCTCTTAATTGTTTTCTTGATTTTCTATCTTTTTTGAGAATATAAACCCAAGGGACTCGTGGGGTGGGGATCTCCACTGCTTTATTTTCCAGTACCCAGAAGAATGTTTGCCATGTAGTAAATGGGGAATGCTTGACAGGTACTTGTTCAATGAATGAAGGAATAGATAGTTGCAAAGGTGAAATAAAGAAGGTGTGCCATCGTGTGTATGAAAGACAGAAAGCAGGAATAATAACAGCAACAGTGATAAGTGTTATGAAAATATCAGAGAGGACTAGTCCCCTGCAATGGATTTATTCTCATCTTAGTTTCCATCAAATAGGACTTGGCTCTGACACATCCTCTGTCCACCAAAAGACTGAATTTCACAGAGCATTTTAAGGAAGGGTAAACAGCATGTAGTGGGTGCCTTATATGTGCGAATACACTTCTCAAAAGAGCTTCATGTCGTAGACATTATGAAACATGACCATATTAGATTAAAATCACACCAAGTCACATGGTCCAAAGTCAGACAGCCAGCGGTATGATGGTAGAAGACAGGCATTGAAATGACACCCGCTGGCTTCAGAGTTTGCATCCTTTTATTTTATTTTATTGGTTTTCTAAGGCAGGGTCTCTCTCTAGCCCAGGCTGACCTGGAACTCACTATGTAGTCTCAGGGTGGCCTCGAACTCACGGCGATCCACCTACCTCTGCCTCCCGAGTGCTGGGATTAAAGGCATGCACCACCATGCCCAGCCTAGTGTGCTTTAAGAATGCAGACTCTGCCGGGCGTGGTGGCGCACATCTTTAATGCCAGCACTCAGTAGGCAGAGGTAGGTGGATCGCCATGAGTTCGAGGCCACCTGAGACTACATAGTGAGTTCCAGGTCAGCCTAGGCTAGAGTGAGACCCTACCTCGAAAAATCACAAAAGCGGGGTGGCGGCTGGAGAGATGGCTTAGCGTTTAAGGCATTTACCTGCAAAGCCAAAAGACTCAGTTTCAATTCTCCAGGACCCACATAAGCCAGATGCACAAGGGGCACATGCATCTGGAATTCATTTTCAGTGGCTACAGGCCCTGATGTGCCCATTCTCTCTTCTCTCTCTCTCTCTCTGCTTGCAAATAAATAATTTTTTTTAAAAGCACACTAGGGGAGGGCACTGGAGTGAACTATTGGGACATTCTATCCCACAGCACAAGGTGTAAAAGCAAAGGAAACGGTTCAGTATCTCAGTTCTTCCCACATGGGTTTCTGGTCAGCGCTGCTGTGTCGCCCACCCTCTCCCCCAGACAGAGCTGTCCTCAGATACCAATGGCTTCACTTTGCATGCTTACATGTGGTATTCCACTTTAGAGCTAGTGGGAAAAGGTAAGTCCTTTTTCCTGCCACAAATTCATTCTTTCTTTTGTTCCACTAAGAACACTTTAGAGTGCGTGGATTTGGCTGTAGTTGATGAGATGCAATAAGATTTATCTTTCCAGTTTCTTTTATTCTTATTCTTGTAAAAGAACATGTATGTGATACCAGCTAAATCTACTTACCAATTGTGGAAACATTGCCTAACTCTCTTGGTCCTTAATAGTACCTGGGAACAAAAGTGTCCCACAAAGCAAAGGTGAAAGTATCAGTTAGACACTGGACATAAAGGTGCTGATGCAGAGATAACATACTCCATTAGCTTCATATATATATATATATATATATATATATATATATATATATATATATATATATATATAATCTCCAACCTTGAAAATGCTTCCTCTTGGGAGGTGGGGCTGTTGAAGGCTTTGTGATAGGCCATCTTGTCTGTGAAGTACCCAAGTGACAGACATCTGTCCCCTCAGCCCACATACGTGGAAGGACACTCATCCTTCTAAGAAGTAAACTGTATTAGTAACTCCTCCAACTCTTCTCTTCATGCTTGTCCTGGTTTATTGCTGCCCATGCCCACTCTGTGCTGAATGTCACCAAGGTGAAGGTCTTAGCTCATCAACCTTGGGGTCCAGCATGGTCTATGCTGTGGCCCTGGCTTCTTAGTATCTCAGGAGAGACCTAACTTTTTTTTTTTTTTTGGTCAAGGTAGGGTCTCACTCTAGCTCAGGCTGACCTGAAATTCACTCTGTAGTCTCAGGGAGGCCTTGAACTCACAGAAATCCTCCCACCTCTGCCTCCTGAGTCCTGGGATTAAAGGTGTTCGCCACCATGCCCTGCTGAGACCTAACATTTTACTTTACTTTATTTTTATTTATTTATTTTAGAGAGAGACAGAGAAAGATGCAGATAGAGAGAATGGGCATGCCAGGGCCTCCAGCCACTGCAAAGGAACTCCAGAAGCATGTGCTACCTTGTACATATTATGTTGGTCCTGGGGATAGAACCTGAGTCCTATGGCTTTGCAGGCAGGCGCCTTAACCACTAAACCATCTCTCTAGCACAGCACTTCATTTTTAAAATATTTTGATTTATTTCTTTGAGAGAGAGAGAAAGGGAGAGAGGATATAGACACACCAGGGCCCACTGTTGCTGCAAACAAACTCTAGACACATGTGCTACTTTGTGCATTTGACTTTACATGGGTCCTAGGGAATGAAATGCAGAGCTCCAGGCTGTGCCCGCCAGCATCTTTACCTGCGGACCCATCCCTTCAGCCACAGACCTAACATTTTATCGAGTACCCTCTACAAAAACTCCAGGTGCGGGGGGGGGGGGGCTGGAAATGAAAGCACTGTGTTGTGCACTTGGGGCGAAGGCCATGAACTGTGAGTGGTTTGCTTGATATGTTGGTAACTATTTTTGGAAAACTATGAGAACAGAGCATAACCATCACATGTAGAAATAATTGAGTGTGAATATCATTCACAATGTTGTAGAATAACCACCTTCCAAATGGGGGGAATGCTTGATCTGGAAATGATGCATTTCTGTCACTAATTAGTGGCAAGCTATCAGAGCACCCAATATCACGTTTCCCAACCCACATGATGCCACCATCCCAGAAGGTCCATGTCACCCAGCTTAGACTAATAACAGCTACAGCCACACATCAGTTTGAAGGTAGTTATTTATAAAAATCCAAGGTCTGGATATTGTTTGGAAAGTGTGAGGTGTTAATATAATAATACTTCTCATATTGAATGTTCTTTTTTGTTTGTTTGCTTTTCAAAGTAGGGTCTCACTTTAGCCCGGGCTGACCTGGAAATCACTATATAGTCTCGGGGTGGCCTCGAACTCACGTTGATCCACCTACCTCTGCCTCCTGAGTGCTGGGATTAAAGGCGTGCACCACCACGCGCAGCTTGGTATAGAATGTTCTATTGTTTCCATTTCTTTTAGAGATACCTGTTTACAAAGGTGTCTGTATCTGCTCTTTTCTCTTGGTATCACTGTCTGTGATGAGTAAACTTTCTTGGCTAGAAATCTCTCTTTTTTTTTTTTTTTTGGTTTTTTGAGATAGGGTCTCACTCTAGCCCAGGCTGACCTGGAATTCACTATGTAGTCTCAGGGTGGCCTCGAACTCACGGCAATCCTCCTACCTCTGCCTCCCAAGTGCTGGGATTAAAGGCATGTACCACCACGCCCAGCTCTAGAAATCTCTTTAACTTCCCTCAATACCATTTATATTGTTATCACTTTGCCAAAAGTGCTTTGGCAAAGGACAACAATGATTTCACATTACCAAAGGTGATGGTCAATTTCCACATCTTTCTAGAACTCTCGGGGGCTTTGGCTAGTGTCAGTCTTTCCTTGTCTTGAGGTAGCCTTCCCTTCCTTAGTGTAAGCTTATTGATGTTTCTCCCTTCCTCCCTTTCTTTGAACATTTCTCTGGTCTCATTTGAGAATTTTCTTTTAACCACTTAAAATCTTGGTGTCCCCAGGGGCGGGTTTTTCTTATGCTTTCTTGGAGAGATCTCAGCCGGTCTCCACGTTTTATCCTTTATCTGTTTTGGTTACCTGTTGCCACAACAAACCATCTGCAACTTAGTGGTTTCTAACTACAACAAATTATGGTCCCCAAGATTCTGTTGTGGTATTGGCTAGGGTGCTGAAGGGATGGTTGCTCTGAAAAGGCCTCACTTGAATGGCTGGAAATTTCTGCTCACTGGCTGGGAGTTCAACTAGGGCTGACGATTGACACTCCAATGTAGCTCGCTCATTCAGCTCCCTCCAGACCGAGGCCATGTTCCCAAAGACAGAGCCACCAATCCTCACAAGACAGAGGCCCAAATGTCCTGGAAGCCACTTTTCCTGCGACATACTGCTCAAAGCAAGCACACAGGGAAGATAGCTACATCTCCTGATGGCAGGTGGAGTTTGCATGTGAAGAGGGAAGGAACTGAGAGTGAGCATCCATGATTACTGCCATGACGCTGCCATGTGTGTGAGAGAAATGCACACACACTCCGCCCCAAGTCTCAGTCCATTATGGAGCAGCTCAACGTCTTGGTTTACATTGTAATCTGCTACAGATGAGAATGGTGCACCTCTGCTCTACTCCTTGCCCGTGTGTGTGTATGTGGGTTTGGGGTATGCCTGTGTTTATGCACGCTCATGTGGGCACATGTGCATGGATGCATACACACGTACATAGGCTAAAGGTCAATGTCAGGTGTCTGTCAGCTGCTCCCCTCCCCCTTATTTCTTTTGAAACAAGGCCTCTCTCTCTTTCAACCTACAGCTCACTTCCTTGGCTATTCTAGCTAACCAAGTGGCTCCAGGGATCTTCCTGTCTCTGTCTCCCCTGAACTGGGACATACCACCACACCCTGTATTTTACCTGGGCATAGGGGACCCAAACCGAGGTCTGCATGCTTACACAGGAAGCACTTTATGCACAGGGCCGTCTCTCCAGCCCAAATATTGTTTGTCAGTTGTTTTCATTCTGTTTGGGGGAGTATGAAGATGTGTGAATCAAAATGGGAAGCACTATTCTGAACGCTTATGGAAAGAACACCGATGAAGCGGTCACTGCACGGAGTACGAGGCACCCAGCCACCCCTGTCCTTTGCAGTGCTGAAATCCAGCGAGGCACATGCGGCCATTGCCTCTGATTCCTGGGCCAGAGAATGTTCCTGGATTAAGAGCACATTTCTGCTCCTTGGGAGTACTTTTCCATGGCTCTTGGCTCTTCCCTGTGGAATCCTGGCTTCTGGGCTGTCCTTTCTTTCCTGTAAGAAATGCCCTGTGAGCTGGGTGTGGTGGAGCACGCCTATGATCCGAGCACTTCGGAGGCAGAGACAGGAGGGTCATTGCAAGGTTGAGGTCAGCCTGGCCTACATTGTAAGTTCCAGGCAGTCCGGAGCAATACAGAAAGTTCCAGGCCAGACAGAACTACATAGCAAAGCCCTATCTTCAAAAGCCCAAACTAAATGAAAGCAAATGCCCTGTGTATGTAGCAGAATTGTTTTCTCAGTGTGTTTCTTGCCAGTAGGAAGTTTGGGCACCTCTTTTGACTTTTCAAGCTCTCTCTCTTTGAGTTTAAGCAAATAGAATTCCTTATGCAACGTTATGAGCTCTCTGTGTATTAAATCAGTCAATGTGTCGTGGAATGCTGTTCTTTGAATATAAATGGTCATTTGACTTTTTTGGGTTTTTTTGAGGAAGAGGAGGAGGACCTGGGAAGTTTTCTATTAAATAGTCCTTTTTGTAAGTGAAAACTCTGAGATTTCAACAGAGATGTGTAACCACACCTTTGATCTGTTCTGTACCTGGAAGCATTTTTTTTTTAAGCAACTTTCGGGGTTGATTTTTACCCTGTGGTCATTTCTTACTTTGAGTGAGAATCTTTTGTTAACCAGAAAATCTGTCAATATGAAATGATTTGAAAATTCCTCATCAAACAAGTCTTGTGCTGAAAATATTTCTTCTAAATTCTGCCTGAAAAGTGAGCAGTCCCTTCTTGAGCTCAGCTAACTCCTGCCTTCACCACCAGCATGCACACGAAACTGCCCTTGGGCCTGAAATCTTCTCAGGCACATCCTCATGTTTATTAGATGTGTTTTTCCTCTACCGTATGTTACTATTTCACCAATAATTTATTTTATTTTACTTATTTATTTTGCAAGCAGAGTGAGAGAAAGACAAAGAGAGAAAGAGTGCACTAGGGCCTCCAGCCACTGCCAATGAACTCCAGATATATGCACCACTTTGTGCATTGGTTTTATGTGGATACTGAGGAATCGAACCCAGGTGGTTAGGCTTTGCACGCAAGTACCTTAACCACTGAGTCATTTCTCCATCCCTTAACCAATAATTTTGCAAATACATAATTCAGGTCCCTGTTAAACTGCATCAAATTTGGCCTGAAGCTGCCTCCACACTTTGGATGACTACATGGTCCACTGTAACATGATTTAGTGTGTAAATAAAGGACCATCCAACAGAACAGAACACTCCTGTGAACAGAGAGCTCAGGCTCAGCCAATCACAGCAGCTAACCTCCAACCAATCGCAGGCCATCAACCCACCAGATTGTTTCTTGTGGTTTGAATGTAAACTGTCCTGGTTGGCTCATGTTTGAGCACTTGGTCTTCAGCTGGTGGTACTGTTTGGGAAGGTTGTGGAACCTTTAGGATGTGGAGACTTGCTAGAGGAAGTGTGTCATCAGGGACTGGACTTGGGGTTTCTTTTTTGTTTGGCCTTGCCCCACTGGCTGCTCACTCTCACCTGCCATGACTTCCCCACCATGAACCACTGCAAAGGAAAATCATCTTTCCTTCTGTGAGTTGCTTCTGGGCAGGGGTTTGTTCACAGCAATGAGAAACTAACTGATACACTATTCATATAAAGCAAATACGGCATTACATCTTCCCCAAATAAGACAAATATTGAGCTCTAAATAACCAAGTTATCTCTGTCCATCAGCTCCTTTATCTGTGCATGAATACAGTTGATCCTTCTAATGCATGTACCCTCAGATGGTGTCCTATGTAGTTATGGTGACATCTGGGATGATAATGTCTATGTCTGTACTAAACGTATATAGCCTACCTTCTCATCATAATTTACTAACCAATACAGTCTAACTGGGCACTTAGCACTTACATTATGTTAGGTATTACAGTAAAGCCTAGAGATGAATTAATGTATATGGGGGGATATATGTAGATTATCTGAAAACATAATAATATTTTGAGTGAGGCACTAGAGAAAATGGGGGCTTTAGTAGCTGCAGGGGATCCCCAAACCAACTGCGCAGTGAATGCTGAGCACCGAGTCAGCTGGGTGGAGGTCTCTGCGCCTCTCCAGCTTCTCAGGGCTGCGGGGCTCCTGAACGGTTCTTTGCTGCGGTAATCTCTGCCTCACTTCTCTGGTGCTTCCTTGATTCGGGGTTCCTGGTGGCCTCTTTATTATTGCCACTGGTGTTATATTTGGCAGAGCCCTGTTATGATTCTGTCATGATTTCTATTTCCTATTCTTCTTAAAGTCAGCTGGGCCTGCTTTGATTTTGAATTTCTTATTTTCTTGGCTTCAACTTGACACTGTTAGTATATCTGAAATATCTTTCTTCCCATTTCAAAAGGAATGCTAAGGTTTTATATATATGTATTTTTAAAATTGACCTCTTCCTCAAATAATTGGTGGGTGATGCCTCTGGAATGAAATAGCTGTGTCTGTCTACATGCATTACGTGTGATCATCCTAAGAATGGGAGACAGTGCGTGAGGAGGCTTCTGTGATTTGCAGCATTTGAAGGCACATACGGGGGAACGCTGCAGCGGTGGCCGCCCAGGCAGGACGGGGAGGAACGCAGATCTTGACCTCAGGCTGATGAGCACGGACTTGCTGTACACACTGTGAAGAAGGGGGGCAGCGGTGCACACTGGAGAGAATGGGAATGTAACAGGTGGTAATGAAGAGACGGTGAAGGACATGAACTGTTC
Source organism: Jaculus jaculus (assembly GCF_020740685.1). Classification (NCBI taxonomy): domain Eukaryota; kingdom Metazoa; phylum Chordata; class Mammalia; order Rodentia; family Dipodidae; genus Jaculus; species Jaculus jaculus. The sequence goes on from NC_059112.1 coordinate 38,662,153, forward strand.
ACAGCCATGACATTTAAAAAAATATATTTATTTATTTATTTGAGAGAGAGAAAGAGAGAGAGAGAGAGAGAGAGAGAGAGAGAAAGGAAGAGGCAGGGAGAAAAAGAGGATGGGCCTCCAGCCACTGCAAACACACTCTAAACACATGCTCCCCCTTGTGCATCTGGCTAACATGGGTCCTGGGGAACCAAACTGGGGTCCTTAGGCTTTGCAGGCAAATGCCTTAGCCGCTAAATCATTTCCCCAGCCCAGCCATGACATTTTTACTGTGTGTGTGTGTGTCTGCTAGTTGCAGACTTGTAGCTTTTGCCTAAATTCGTTCATAGTGGAAATCCAGCCCAACAACCAAGGTCATAATGATGGGCCTCTCAATTAATTGTGTAGCAATTCAATAAATATTTATATAAAAATATAATAAAATTATTTTTGTCAGAAATGTTACTCAGAGGGTCCCCAGAAAGGCACTGGGAGGAGGTCAAGAGAAGGGATGTGATTAAAAAAAACATTATATACATGTTTAAAAATTATCAGTAAAAGTAAAATAAAAAAGAAATGGTAGGGCTGGATAGATGGCTTATGGTTAAGGAAATTGCCTATGAAGCCCAAGGATCCAGGTTAGATTTCCCAATACCCACGAGAGCCAGATGCACATGGCAGAGTTTGTTTGCAGTAGCTAGAGACCCTGGCACACCCATTCTCTCCCTTTCTCCCTCCCTCTCTCTCTCAAATAAATAAATAAAAATCAAATATATTTTTTTAAATCTTAGAACTTTTTTCTAATTTGCAGTTTTATTGAGCAGAGATGTTGCTTGAAATATAAAGTGATGTATTCTCAGTCTTATAATTAACATAATTTTTGGAAGTTGGTTAAGATTATTGATATTGGTTTCACTTTTGTGATATTTTTTTACATCTGTTTGTTCTAAAGACTGATAATAACATATGCTGACATTTCTCATTCCTACAGTTGAGTCAGGCCATAAAAGTCCCTGGTGAGTTAACCTATTCGAGATGACCTTAATCACTGGGGAGATTATGATTGCTCCATGACCTTTGAAGATGTTTTGATGACACATTAAAAACTCTTCCTGCCAGGCATGGCGGTACACGCCTTTAATCCCAGCTCTCAGGAGGCTACTTCTAGACTAGGGCTACTGGGTGAGTGCCCGTCAGCCTTACCTCAAAATAAACAAAAAAAGCCGGGCTTGGTGGTGCACGCCTTTAATCCCAGCACTCAGGAGGCAGAGGTAGGAGGATGGCCATGAGTTCGAGGCCACCCTGAGATGACAGAGTGAATTCCAGGTCAGCCTGGGCTAGAGGGAGACCCTACCTTGAAAAACCAAAAGATAAATAAACAAACAAAACCCTCTTTCTGTCAGTTATATATTGACTGTTTTCAAAACATAGTAAAACTATATTTATTTAGTGTACTGTAACTTAAATAAGAAATGATTTTAAAAAGTGCTTTAGCTTTTTCCAAAAAATTTACCCAATAGAACCATGCATGATGGCTCATATACCACTGTGTGCTCAAGAGGCTGACACAGGAAGATGTGATTTCAAGGCCAGCCTGGGTTAGAGTGAGACTCTGCCTCAATCCTCTATCCCCCTACCCTAAAAAAATTCAAAAATAGTTTGAGTAATGATAGTGGCTTTTTGTCCTTGTATATCACATATGATGAGGAGTGAGTTCCTTCACAATTTCCGTTCATGTACAATTGGTGATTTTGTTGTTTCTGTTTGTGTGATGGTTGGTCTTAATCATCAACTTGATTGGATTCAGAAATTCCCTAGGAACCACACCTCCAGGACAGCCTGCAGGGGAATTTACAGAATAGGATATCGGCGCTCCATGTGGGCAGCACGTTCTGTCGGCCCAGATACAGAGAGGCCTGAGCAGAAGCAGAGAACGCCTGACCTGCCGTCACCTTCCTGAGCACGGGCGCCCAGCAGGGCTGCTACCGTTGTCTGCTGGGAGCGGACTCCAGCTTCTCCAACCTTCCAACAGGAACTCAGAACCAGTGACTCTCTAGGCATCTTCCAGGCTTTCAGCACCATACGGGGACTGCTGAGACATCGAACTTCTTAGAATAAGCAGCTGCTGAGTGCCCTGCCTTTCTAGCTTGCTGACAGCCATACATGTACTTCCCAGGCTCTGTCGTATATGCTATGTAATAAATCCCCCTTTGCCTTTTGCTCAATTACACACACATACACAGACACACGCACACATGCACGCACACTATATGGTTCTGTTCCTCTAGAGAATCTTCTCTAATAGTTTGTTTTGTTTTTGCTAGTGCTACCTATTTCTTTGTGGAAAGAGCCTGTGATTGCCAATGGTTACAAATACCAAGCAAGATATTGTTAAGCTGTTATAGCATACCACAGTCTTGTAAATTATTGTTGTATACACAGCAGTGGTAGGTTGAGTGTCAGATGTTTCTCCACAGGCTCACATGTTTAAATATGTAATCCCCAGCTTGCAGCGCTGTTTGAGAAGTGGCATGGTTACCTTCTCCTTGCTGGGACAGCCCCAAGCAGATGATGGGAGGAAAGTTGTTTATTTTGGCTTACAGGCTCCGGGGGAAGCTCCATGATGACAGGAGAGAGGATGCTATGAGCAGAGGCTGGACATCACCTCTGCCACAGCAGATGGAAAATAGCAGCAGGACAATGAGCTGAACTCTAGCAAGTAGGAGCTGGTTCTAACTGCCCTGAGCTTGCCTCCAGTGATCCACTTCCTCTGGCAAGGCTCCATCTCCACATTGTCATCAGATGGGGATCAACCATTCAGAATACATGAGTTTGTGGGGAACATCTGATTCAAACCACCATAGGAAGGCTGTGGAACTTTCGGGAGGCAGAGTTTTGCTGGAGGAAGTGTGTCGCTCGGAGCAGGCCTTGCGTTTTCACAGCCCAATCCTGCTGACTTTTGCTACTTTCTTCCTATGGACATGAAGATGTGACATGGTTTTCTGTTCAGGCTTGCCATGCTTTCTCTGCCATAATGGACATTTGATGCACCATCACAGGCTTGGATATCTAATGAGGCTCTTTTAACATTCCTTATTCTACAATCTCCAGTAGCAATTGCTATAACAAAAATCTTGGGCTAAATAATTTTTTTATATTTTATTTGTATTTAATTTTTTTTTTGAATTTTTTTTCTTTTTTTTTTATTAACATTTTCCATGATTATAAAATATATCCCATGGTAAATTCCCTCCCTCCCCACCTCCACACTTTCCCATTGGAAATTCCATTCTCCATCATATTACCTCCCCATTACAATCATTGTAATTACATATATACAATATCAACCTATTAAGTATCCTCCTCCCTTCCTTTCTCCACCCTTTATGTCTCCTTTTTAACTTACTGGCCTCTGCTACTAAGTATTTTCATTCTCACGCAGAAGCCCAATCATCTGTAGCTAGGATCCACATATGAGAGAGAACATGTGGCGCTTGGCTTTCTGGGCCTGGGTTACCTGACTTAGTATACTTTCCAGGTCCATCCATTTTTCTGCAAATTTCATAACTTCATTTTTCTTTACCGCTGAGTAGAACTCCATTGTATAAATGTGCCACATCTTCATTATCCACTTGTCTGTTGAGGGACATGTAGGTTGGTTCCATTTCCCAGCTATTATAAATTGAGCAGCAATAAACATGGTTGAGCATGTACTTCTAAGGAAATGAGATGAGTCCTTTGGATATATGCCTAGGAGTGCTATAGCTGGGTCATATGGTAGATCAATCTCTAGCTGTTTTAGGAACCTCCACACTGTTTTCCACAATGGCTGGACCAGATTGCATTCCCACCAGCAGTGAAGAAGGGTTCCTTTTTTTCCACATCCCTGCCAACATTTATGATCATTTGTTTTCATGATGGTGGCCAATCTGACAGGAGTGAGATAGAATCTCAATGTAGTTTTAATCTGCATTTCCCTGATGACTAGTGACGTAGAACATTTTTTTAGATGCTTATATGCCATTCGTATTTCTTCCTTTGAGAACTCTTTATTTAGCTCCATAGCCCATTTTTTGATTGGCTTGTTTGATTCCTTATTATTTAACTTTTTGAGTTCTTTGTATATCTTAGATATTAATCCTCTATCAGATATATAGCTGGCAAAGATTTTTTCCCATTCTGTAGGTTGCCTCTTTGCTTTTTACACTGTGTCCTTTGCGGTGCAAAACCTTTTTAATTTCATTAGGTCCCAGTGGTTAATCTGTGGTTTTATTGCCTGAGCAATTGGGGTTGTATTCAGAAAGTCTTTGCCAAGACCAATATGTTGAAGGGTTTCCCCTACTTTTTCCTCTAGCAGTTTCAAAGTTTCCGGTCTGATGTTAAGGTCTTTAATCCATTTGGACTTAATTCTTGTGCATGGCGAGAGAGAAGAATCTATTTTCATCCTTCTGCAGATATTTATCCAGTTTTCAAAACACCATTTGCTGAAGAGGCTGTCTCTTCTCCAATGAGTATTTTTGGCATTTTTATCGAATATCAGGTGGCTATAGCTACTTGGGCTTACATCTGGGTCCTCTATTCTGTTCCACTGATCTACATGTCTGTTTTTGTGCCAGTACCATGCTGTTTTTGTTACTATGGCTCTGTAGTATAGGTTAAAATCAGGTATGGTGATACCACCAGCCTCTTTTTTGGTTGCCCGGTATTATTTTAGATATTCGAGGTTTTTTGTGATTCCAAATGAATTTTTGGATTGTTTTTTCTATTTCCATGAAGAAAGCCTTTGGAATTTTGATAAGGATTGCATTAAGTGTGTAGATTGCTTTAGGTAAGATTGCCATTTTCACAATATTGATTCTTCCAATCCAGGAACAAGGGATGTTTCTCCACTTTCTAGTGTCTTCTGCAATTTCTCGCTTGAGTGTTTTAAAGTTCTCATTGTATAGATTCTTTACTTCCTTGGTTAGGTTTATTCCAAGGTATTTTATTTTTTTTGATGCAATTGTGAATGGGAGTGATTCTCTGATTTCATCCTCTGTGTGTTTGTTGTTAGCATATATGAAGGCTACTGATTTCTGTGTATTTATTTTGTATCCTGCTACATTGCTGTAGGTTTTGATCAGCTCTAACAGCTTGCTAGTAGAGTCTTTAGGGTCCTTTATGTATAGAATCATGTCATCTGCAAATAATGATAACTTGATTTCTTCCTTTCCAATTTGTATCCCTTTTATGTGTGTCTCTTGCCTTATTGCTATGGCTAAGACTTCCAAAACTATATTAAATAAAAGTGGGGACAGTGGACACCCTTGTCTTGCTCCTGATTTTAGTGGAAAAGCTTCCAGTTTTTCCCCATTTAGTAATATGTTGGCTGTAGGCTTGTCATAAATAGCCTTTATTATATTGAGATATGTTCCTTCTATTCCCAGTCTCTCTCTGTAGGACTTTTATCATGAAGGAATGTTGGATTTTGTCAAATGCTTTCTCTGCATCCAATGAGATGATCATGTGATTTTTGTCCTTCAACCCGTTTATGTAATGTATTACATTTATAGATTTGCGTATGTTGAACCACCCCTGCATCTCTGGGATAAAGCCTACTTGGTCAGGGTGAATGATCTTTTTGATATACTCTTGTATTCTGTTTGCCAATGTTTTGTTGAGAATTTTTGCATCTATGTTCATGAGGGAGATTGGTCTGTAATTTTCTTTTTTTGTTCTATCTTTGCCTGGTTTTGGTATCAGGGTGATGCTGGCCTCATAGAAGGAGTTTGGTAGAATTCCTTCTTTTTCTATTTCCTGGAAAAGCTTAAGAAGCAATGGTGTTAGCTCTTCCTTAAAAGTCTGGTAAAATTCAGCAGTGAATCCATCTGGGCCTGGGCTTTTTTTAGTTGGGAGATTATTGATAACTGTTCGGATCTCCATGTTTGTTATAGGTCTATTTAAGTGATTAATCTCATTTTGATTTAATTTAGGTAGGTCATATAGATCAAGGAAATCATCCATTTCTTTCAGATTTTCATACTTTGTGGAGTATATGCTTTTATAGTATGTCCCTATAATTTTTTGAATTTCTCTGGAATCTGTTGTGATGTTACCTTGTTCATCTCTGATTTTATTAATTTGTGTCTCTTCTCTCTTTCTTTTGGTCAGATTTGCTAAGGGTTTATCAATCTTGTTTATACTTTCAAAGAACCAACTCTTTGTTTCATTAATTCTTTGGATTGTTCTTTTTGTTTCTATTTCATTAATTTCTGCCCTAATCTTTATTATTTCTTCCCGTCTACTGATTTTTGGTTTGCCTTGTTCTTCTTTTTCCAAGGCTTTAAGGCAAAGCATTAGGTCGTTTACTTGCGACCTTTCTAATTTCTTAATATAGGCACTTAAGGCTATAAATTTACCTCTTAGAACTGCCTTCATTGTGTCCCAGAGATTTTGGTATGTTGTGTTCTCATTATCATTTGACTCTATAAATTTTTTGATTTCCTTTTTGATTTCTTCATTGACCCACTCATCATTTAGTAGTGTATTGTTTAGTTTCCATGATTTTGTGTATGCTCTATAGCCTTTCTTGCTACTGATTTGTAGTTTAATTCCATTGTGGTCAGATAGAATGTAAGGAATTATTTCAATTTTCCTGAATTTGTTAAGAATTGCTTTGTGTCCTAATATATGGTCTATTTTAGAGAATGTTCCATGTGCTGCTGAAAAGAATGTATATTCTGCAGTCTTTGGATGAAATGTCCTGTATATATCTGTTAAGTCCATTCCTTCTATGACCTCATTTAGTCCAGATGCCTCTCTGTTTATCCTTTCCCGGGATGACCTGTCAATTGATGAGAGTGGGGTGTTAAAGTCACCCACCACCACTGTGTTTGGTGTTATCTGTGACCTTAGTTCTAATAGTGTTTGTTTGACGAATTTTGGAGCCCCCATGTTAGGTGCATATATGTTTAGGATTGTAATGTCCTCCTGCTGGAGTGTGCCCTTAATCAATATAAAGTGACCTTCCTTATCTTTCTTGACTAACGTCGGACTAAAGTCTACCCTGTCTGATATTAGGATAGCAACCTCTGCTTGTTTTCTAGGCCTATTTGCTTGAAACACCATCTTACAACCTTTCACCCTAAGATAATGGCTATCCTTTGTAGAAAGGTGAGTTTCTTGGAGACAACAAATTGTAGGATCCTGCTTTTTAACCCAGTCTGCAAATCTATGTCTTTTTGTTGGGGCATTGAGGCCGTTGTTATTAAGAGATATTATTGAAAGGTGTGTATTTATGTTTGCCATTTTGTGTGTGTTTGTGTGTGTGTGTTTCTGGTTCTACCTGCGCTCTCTTCTGTTAACTAGTATTTGAGTACTGCTTGTTTTTTCTCGGTTCCTTATATGTGTGCTTTTCCTTTTCTTCAGCATAGAGGATTCTATCAAGTATTTTCTGTAGAGGTGGTTTTGTCTTCAAATACTCCTTTAACCTGCTTTTGTCATGGAATGTCTTTATTTCTCCATCTATTTGAATGGATAACTTTGCAGGATAAAGTAACCTTGGTTGACAGTTGTTATCTTTCAGAACTTGGAATATATCACTCCAGGCCCTTCTGGCTTTAAAAGTTTGTGTTGAATAATCTGCTGTAATCCTGATGGGCTTGCTTTTGTAGGTAACTTGATTTATCTCTCTAACTGCTTTCAATATTTTTTCTTTGGTGTGTGTGTTTGGAAGTTGGATTATAATATGGCGAGGAGAGGTTCTTTCTGGGTTTTGTCTGGCTGGGGTTCTAAAGGCTTCCTGTATCTGCATTGACACCTCTTTCCCAATTTGGGGGAAATTTTCTTCTATGATTTTGTTGAAGATGCCTACTATGCCTCTGGAGTGGAGTTCTTCTCCTTCTACTATGCCCTGAATTCTTATATTGGATCTTTTCATAGTGTCCCGAATATCTTGAAATTCCCACTCATACTTTTCTATAAGTTTGTCTTTATCTTTGTTGGACTGCATTAGGTCTGCCACCTGATCTTCTAGCTTAGATATTCTGTCCTCTCCCTCATCCATCCTACTGGTGAGATTTTCTACAGAGTTTTTTATTTCATTAACTGTGTTCTTCATTGCTAGTAATTCTGACTGGTCTTTCTTTATTATTTCTATTTCTCTATTTATGTCTTGTATTGCCTTCTTTATTTCATTAAATTGGTGTCCTGCCTCTTCTTTGATTCCTTTGATTTCCTCTTTGATTTCTTCTTTGATTGTTTTCATGTGTTCTTTGACCTCTTTGAACATATTTATAATCCTTCTTTTGAACTCTTTCTCAGGCATTTCCTCTAACTCTTTCTCACTGGAGGACATTTCTGATGCATTAATACTTTTAGGTGGATTTATATCGTCTTGCTTTTTAGTGTTTCTTGTGTTATAATGTATATATTTTTGCATCTTGGATTAAGTTAATGCTTGGATTTTCTAGCTAGCTGGGTATTCTTAGCTGTATCAATTGATTTGATGTAATATATTTTCAGGTTAGGACCTTAAGGTGTTAGGTGTGGCTCTTAAGACTCTCAGAGTATCTACAAAGATGTTCTTAGGGGTTGAGTTTCCCTGCTATAGGAGTATTCAAGCAGGCTGAGTGGAATAAAATACAGGTAGATTCTAAAATTTAACTAAACACTGTACACATTCAATCAAAAATAGCCCGAGTATGTATGCAAGAGTAGTTATTATAATGACCAGATCCTCTATCAACAAAGAGGTTAAGATTTCTGGTCTGTTGAGGGATCCAAGTCAGCTTGCGACCAAGTGAGACCCTTCCCTGGTGCAATCCCAGTTACCTTGGGTGATTTTGGTCTCAGTCAAGTTGCTGCCTGGGTCGTTGGGCTGCTGTTCTGATTTCTGGAGCTGGGCACTTGCTTTTCCTGTGGGGCAAACCGAGCCTGGCAAGTGTGGCCCTGCAGATCAGCACCCCTGCTGCTGGAACTGCTGCTGTAGCTGCCCCTGCTGGGCTGTAGCCACTGCTGCTGAAGCTGCTGCTGCTGTGTCCACTGCCGCTGCTCCCCCTGAAGTTGCTGCTGCCGAGTCTGTCGCTGCTGCCACTCCTGGGTCTGCTGCTGCTGGGGCCGCTGTTACCAGTGCTGGAGCCACTGATGTTGCTGCCGAACTCTGCTCCTGCTTGGGTCCCGCTGTCAGCCCAAGTTGGCGTGGCCGGGTCCCGGGCCACTGCTCTGTTCCCCGGAGCTGGGCTCAGGCGATGGGGGAGGGTAGGGAGCCGCAGCTGCTCTGGTTCTCTCGCTGCTCCACGTGTTCTTCTACCTCGCGGTCTGCTCCTCCGCTGCTCACTGCCGCTCTCCCCTCACGTTTCCCGAGTTGCGGAGAGCGCGGTGTGAGGGGAAGCGCCCGCACCTGGCTTTTCCTGCGGCTGGAGCTGAGCCTTGGCCGAGCTGCCGGAGCCGCTTTTCCCGCCTGTGCAGGCTCTGGATGCTCTGGATCTCTCCTACTTCTCCGCTGCCGCTTCAATTTCCTGTACACCTCACTTTTTAGTAAAAGTGTGTATTTTGCTGAGTTTTTTTGGTCTTTTTCCCTCCTAGGCTGCTTTGGCATGGTACCTACGCCACCATCTTAACTGGAAGTCTCGTATTTATTTATTTATTAGAAAAAGAGAGAGAGTGTGTGAGAGAATGGGCATGCCAGGGCTACCAGACACTGCAAACCAACTTCAGATGTATGCACCCCCTTGTGCATCTGGCTCACATGGGTCCTGGGGAATCGAACCCAGGTCCTTTGGCTTTGCAGATAAGTGCCTTAGGCACTAAGCCATCCCTCCAGCCTGGGACAAATAATTTTTAAACAACAAGTCCACCTCTTACAGTCTAGAAGCTAAAATCCAAGATCGAGGAGCATGTAGGTTCACTGTCCAATGAAAGCTACTCTTCACTTCCAAAATGCTATATTGATGTTGTGTCCACATATGGCAGAAGGCAGAAAAGCAAATGTGATGAATGCTGTATGTATCTTTACCTAGTGAAAGAGTATGAGAGTACAAGACATGGTTATGTCCATCCAGCCCTTTCCTAAAGTTGCTAATCCCATTCGTTAGGGTTCCAATCTCATGTCTTCATCACCTCCTAAAGCCATACCTCATGATGTTAATGCACTGATGGCTAAATTTCAACACGTAGAATTCTGTGGGACACGTTCAGGCCATAGGAGGTACCAATTTCTGCTTATATTGCTATACATCAAACTACTTTAATTTTATTTATTTGCACACATGGGTGCTAGGGTCTCTTGCCCTTGCAAAGAAATGCTGGTGGCTGAAGTTTTGAACCTGGGCTGGCAGGCTTTGTAAGCACACTTTTAACCACTGACCCATCTCTCCAGCCTCAAGCTGCTTTAAACTTGTGGCTTAACACAACCAGCAACATGCATCATCAGGCTTCTCTTGGTTTGTAGCTTGGGTTTCCTCAAGCACGCCAACTGTATCTATGCCATGTTCCTTCCGGGAGATAGTAATGAAAACTTGCCTTTCTTTTGTTTTTTTTTTTTTAAATTTTTAAATATTTTTATGTATTTATTTGACAGAGAAAGAGGGAGAGAGAGAGAAAGAGAGAATGGGCACACCAGGGCCTCTAGCCACTGCAAATGAACTCCAGACGCACGTGTCCCCTTGAGCATCTGGCTAACGTAAGTCCTGGGGAGTTGAACCCAGATCCTTTGGCTTTGTAGGCAAATGCCATAACCACTAAGCAATCCCTCCAGCCCCTTGCCTTTCTTTTTAAGCCTGAAGCTCAGAAGTTCCAGTTTCTTCCACAGCCTCTGCTCATCAGAACATCTACAAGTCTATGTGGGAGGGAGAGGGAGAGGAAAAGCTTCACCCCCGACTGGGGGACTGGCATGTGCTTGCACAGAGGGTAGAAACTGGTTGTGGTCATCTTTGGAACTAGTGTCACAACTCCTTTCCAAGAGCCAATACATTTGCAGTCTTTTTGGTGTGTGTGCGTGTGACATGTATGTGTGTGCGTGTCCGTGTTGTGAGTGTGCATGTGCAACAGCCTGTGTGTGGGAGTCAAAGGGTAACTTCCGGTGTCAGTCCTCCACTTCCACCTTGTTCGAGGCAGGGTTTCTCGTTCACGTTGTTCACCGCTGCATACGCTGGAGTAGCTGCCTGTGAGCTTCCAGGAAATTCTCCTGTCTCGGCCTCCTTTCTCTCTGTAGTTGCGCTGTGGCCACAGAAGCCTGTCACAGCTTCTGGGTTTTATGTGGGTTCTGGGGATCTGAAAGTCCAGCACTCATGCTTGCAGGGTAAGAGCTTTACTCACAGAGCTATCTCCCCAGCACCTCCATTTGCATTTCGAATTCTGCTTGGTTTCAGACTTGCTTATCTTACTTCCCTTGGGATGTTTCTGCATGCACTTTAAATACAGCCTGTTTTAAACTAAACTCCCTCCTAGAGCTGCATCTTATCCCTATACTCTTCATTTTGGTAAATGACAGCCTGAAACTGGAATGCAGCCTGGCTTATCAAGTCTGTTACCACTCCTGTTAGCTGTGGGCACATCTGACCAATTTTAACTACTTGCTTCTTCTCAAATTGTCCCCCATTCTTTTGTACTCTTTTACCTCTTGCCCTGGCTCCTGTTGCCCCCCACCAGGGTCCCTCCTCAGTGGGGTTATGGTGTTCACTGTGGGCCCATGAAGGCTTCAGTCAGTCCCTGTGGGGTAGCAGGGGAACTGTACCTCAGAGCATTCCCACCACCTCTGTCGCTCTTTCCACCCCCTCTTTTGCATTGATCCCTGAGCCATGGCAGGCCTGTTTGTGGTCTGATTTAGTGTTGAGTTCCTTGTTGCCTCTGTGTTTCTGCTTCGCTAGGTTTTGATTGATCCCTGTGTCTGTCACCATCGTCCTGGAGCTGGTTGTCAGGCTAGCAGTAACAGCAGCATTCATGTTTCTATTTCCTTTGCAACGTCTCCTGGGCCCTGGCAGATATGGTAGAGGTGGCATGTGTCATGATGGGCAGTCAGCTATCTTGTTTATCAATGCAGCTTGGCTCTCCTTCATTTTCTCTGCCAGGCAGCTACCCTGGAATGGCATCTAGCCCTGGCGCATAACTTCCTCACTCGGACCCAGCTCACAGTCTGTCCCCCATTATTTAGGCTGAATGTCTATATTTCCCTGAAATTCTGCCTGGATGTGATGATGCTATGGACTGCGTCTTTGGGAGGTGATTAGGTCATGAAGGTGGAGTTGTAGGGAATGGGATTTGTGGCCTTATAAAAGAGACTGTAGAGAGACACTTCACTGTCCCATGCCACATGCGAGCATGGTGAAACGCCACTGCTTCTGAACCAAGAAACTGGCCCTCACCAGATACCAAATGTCCTGGTGCTTTCATCTTGCAGTTCCTGCCTCCAGACCACGAGAATTACAAGCCACCGGGTCTATGGTATTCCCATAGGCAGCCTGATTGCATTGAGACACTCAGGTCTCTGCAGCTCAAGCCTTCATCATCATTCCCTCACCCCTGGGTCAAGGCTCTGGTCCCTTAAATGACCATTGTATTTTCAGTTTAATTCTTGTGAAGCTAAGATGAGGCAAGACAAAGAAATAGGAGGAGGCACAGAAGAAGGAGAAGATGGAGAAGTAAGGAAATCAAAAGAAAAGAAGTTGCTTTTAAGGACAAAAAAAAGAAATAACATTTGTTAAAATACCTTAGGCTTATGACATCATGTTTCAATTTATAAAACAAAAAAAAAACTCAAATTTTAATTTAGTTATGGATCCCTAGACTGACTTATCTGGTAAGAAGAAAATTATAATTTCAAGACAAATCCAACCAGTTTCTGACAAAAGAAGACCTCCCTGTGTAAAACAGATAAACCGCCACTCATCTCAGCCTAAAGGAGAAATAAAGAAAACTCACATTCAGCATATTGCTAAAGTGACCTTTCCAAACAGGATGATTCTCTGATTAGATCCCTCCAGGGTCCATAACTTGGCCCACAAGACTATCCTTGGTTTGACGCCATGTATGCATTTAACGAGTGGATATCATGCATGGTGTGTGTCCTTCCACTCCTTCGCCGTATTCTTACCTTGGACATACACCAGCTCCCAGAGGGGCCCCTCTGTGCTTCGTTACCTGCCTAACTCAGCGTCCCAGTCCTCAAGGTTCCAGCCAGAAGTCATCTCCCCCAAGCAGCTTGTGTTGGTCTCCTGAGCTGCCCAGCCACTCCCCATCACGCTCTGTCTACCTACCACTGGCATGTCTGTTAATGGATCTGTCTCCCTCGACTCTGAGAAAAGAAACTCTTTCTTAAGGGACAGTATACAGTAGCAATGTACAGCAATCGCCTGGAGACTTGTGTTTACATCTCATCTCTATTGTGTACTGCATGGATAATACCAGGAAGGTTATTTATCCTGTGTAAGCCTTGTTTCTGTGTCCCTAACACAGGCATGATAGTAACAGGTGAATGCTGGGCTGACTTGTTATGGAAAGGGAATGAGTCAGTACATATATTTTAAATGTTTTATTTCTTTATTTACTTGACAGAGAAAGAGGGAGAGAGGGAAAGAAAGAGAGAGTGAGAGAGAGAGACTGAGAATGGGCATGCCAGGGCCTTCAGCCACTGCAAATGAACTCCAGACGCATGTGCCCCCTTGTGCATCTGGCTAACATGGGTCCTGGGGAATCGAACCTGGGTCCTTTAGCTTTGCAGGCAAACACCTTAACCCCTATGCTATCCCTCCAGCCCAAGTCAGTACATATATTTAAAGCAATGCCTGGCACCTGGACTGAGACAGCAAATATGAGTTCTTATTATTCATTGTAATGATAACTCACCCAGGGCAGTGCCTCATGCTTAATAAACATTAATTGGCTGGAGTTCTTTATTATTTTTTTTTTTGAAATTACAATGCACTTTTCCATTCTTTCACTGCATATAAGAACTTTCTGTTTAAGTCACAGGTTGTTATTAGTCTTTGAAAGCTGGGTTTTCCCCTCACAGACATCCCTTCTGACCCAGGGACAGTTGCAGAGATAAAGGAAATGCACTCTAGCCGCCAGCTCTGCACAAGGGAATGTCTGCTTGGCCAGTAGCTGAGGTTTTTTCCCAGGCCAGCCAAATAGAGACATACTATCTACGAGCTGCTACCACTTCCTCCTCTGCCCACATCCTGAGCACAACAGACAGGGGAATTCTCCACACACCAAGAGGAGTCCCAGAGGTGAAGAGGCAAGTTTGAATGCCTACGTGCCAACTGTGATTCAACGAGAATGCAACAGCGAACAGCCACGGAAACAACTCTTGGGCTAAGGCAAGGAGTGTCCCCCAAGAACAAGCACCAGAAGCAGCGGGTCACTTTCTTAGCTGCGTGCCTCTGGTTTCCTGTATAAAAATAAAATGAGGCCAACCACATTTGCACATCAGCCCCCACCAGCGTGGCTGCCCCATCGTCAGGCCCTGGCTCTCTCCAGCCCTGGGTGGAAACTCTCTTCACGACATGTGCATAGACTTAGTGGGATGGCATCTCCCTGGGCATCTCATGTAAGCCAAGCCTCTGGAATGGTGGCTTCTGTCTAACACCATCCAGTGTCCCTTTCTTGGCAGTTTAGAAAATATGTTCATACACAGAGCCAACAAAGAGATTTGGTTATATAAAAATTTACCATGGTAAAGTAGCATGTCCTGGGACAGTGATAGTCTATACCAAGACAAAAGCAAAGCAAAAGGAATCTGGTGATTTCATGTGGATGCAATCAGGGACAGCCCAGGATGATGTTACTACAGGGTATCTCGATGAGGTCCTTAGAGAAGTTGAGTCTTTCTGGGCTCTCCCACCTTCCCAGGGATTGAGACAGTCCAGTAGAATTCCACTTGTTTTCAAATGCCACTACCGATCCCATCCCAGGAAACAGGAGCACAGATCCACTGTGCCCTAGGTAAACACGTGATATGAAAGAAAGTAAGCAGGGTCTGGGGCTATGGCTATCTAGTGGTGTTTCCCTTGTGAGCATGTGGACCAGAACTCACTAAAAAATCCAGGGGTAGTGGCCTATAATCCCAGAGCTGGAGAAGCAAAGACATGTGGATCTCTGGGGTTTCCTGCCCAGCTGATCTAGTCTCTTTTCTGGGTTCCAGGTCAATGAGAGACCCTGTCTCCAAAAAGGTGGACAGAATTCCTGAGGAACAACACCTGAGCTTGCCTTTTGGCATCCACATGCATGTGCACACATGTAAATGTATACACACACACATATCTACATATACGTGAACATACACATGCATCCCTATGTACACGCACACACATTCACTTGCATGTACATGAACACACACGTGCACAAAAAAAAAGAAAACTAAAGCTTATACTAAGCCTTATGTGTCCTGATATGTTCTAGCATGTTCTCCAGGGAGGCATTGAAAGTAAAGATCCAAGCCGGGCGTGGTGGCTCACGCCTTTAATCCCGGCACTTGGGAGGCAGATGTAGGAGGATCACCGTGAGTTCGAGGCCACCCTAAGACTCCATAGTGAATTCCAGGTCAGCCTGAGCTAGAGTGAGACCTTACCTCAAAAAAAAAAAAAAGAAAGTAGATATCCAGGGCTGGAGAGATGGCTAAGTGGTTGGGGCACTTGCCTGCAAAGCCTAGCAACCTGTACTCAATTCCCTAGTACCCATGTAGAGCCAGATGCACAGTGATGCATGCATCTGGGGTTCGTTTGCAGCAGCTGGAGGCCCTGATGCTCCCATGCCCATTCTCTCTGTCTGTATAGCTTTTTTCTCTCTCTCTCTGCTTGCATATACATAATTAATTAATACAAATAAAAAATAAATAAAAATATTTTAAAGCAGAGACCCATTTTGTTGGTAGCAGCTTAGAGGCTGATACTGCTGGGTGCTATCCTGTTCCCAATTTTAGCCTAGGAATCCAAGGAGACGCCTGACTCAAACTGAGTCCAACAGCTTTTCTTCTCTTGGGATTGATGACAAGAAGTTTAAGCTGTCCCATGAATGGCAGCTCCTGCTGCTGGAACATGGAGTCGTCCAATCCTAGAGTTTCCCAGGAGTGAGTGCATTTCCTCTTCCATCTCACTGGGTTCCTTTCTCCCGCGTCCTTTTCTGCAATCACCTGCTTTCCCTCACCCCAGTCAGAATTGGCATTGGGTTGCAGCTCCAAGTTCTTAGTTCATTCATCATTTAAATCCTTATTGTTCAAGGAGGATACTGAGGCCAGGATCATTAAGTAGATTTGTCCCAGCTTACATCATCAAGTGGTGGACTGGAGTCCTGAAGTCAAGCTTTTCCCAACATGTTCCACTATTATTCATAATAGCAGCCGGTGCCAGGAGAAGCACAAACAGGGGTTTTGATTGAAAACACCTATCAAGAGAGACCTTGTGAAGCCTTAGGCTTCACTGGGGAATACTGTTGTGCCAGTGCCAGTTGATAAGGGCTTCTCACATTGAAGAAGGAGTCATTGAGGGATGAGATGGTCACATGGGAAGCTACCATGTGTTGCCCTCTCTTCTGTAACCTCCATGGTCACCTGTGCCTATCATGGATGAGAATGGCCAGGGCACAGCCTTCCTTTGTCTCTGGAAAAATCCACCCTGACTTTTAGCCAGAAAAAAAAAAAAAGTTGTCTATGCTCATAAATTGGCAAAATATACCTCTGGCTACAATAGACAGGATTGCTTCTTGCAGTGTGTATGGGGGGGGGAGGGATTTTAAAATAACTTTCCCTGTGTTCCTTGCATCTTTATATATTGCTATCATCCCTACAGCTCACACAAACATTATCCAGACCTCAAAGATACGCTGATTAGCTGGGTCTTTTTAAGTTCATTAGCCCTTCTGATATATTAGCAGATTATCAAAAGCAGTTCCAGTATGTCATAAAATCTGTTTGGTATTAAGTTGATACACGATGTGTTTTTCTCCATCCAGCAAGTTTCCCTCCGATCTGGACCAGATGAGCACCCTGGGACTTGCATGAGCTCATGTGTATGTCTGCGTGGAATGCAGGGCTTCGCATCCCATTGGACACTTGGAACATGTGTTTGGCCCAAACGGAAACATCCTTAGGCACTGATGCCTCAATTAGGAGAAAGATAAAGACACGGGATCAGATACGGTGTCTGTAAAACATTAATGTCCCAGTGATGTTCTTGGGTTAGGTCACTTTCCAGTTCAGTTTGATGGCTCCTTTAGGCATGATTGTGACAGCCATGAAATTGCCTGTATTCCACACTCCCTGGCCACCATATCCCACCCTGCTCCTGTGGTTGCACCTTCCTGCTATTCTGCACTCAGAAAAGCCCAGCTGCTGTCTCCTGCATGGTCGCTTTTCTTGTCTTCTCAGAGTACCTAGCATGTGCCAGGTGTGGAGAAAGAACAAGATCATCTTTGCTTCCAAGATACAAAGAATGGGGCACAAACGTGAGAGACAAGTGTCCTACCAAAGGATAAAAACATCCATTGGAGCAGATACGGAGGGTCTGACCTAGTGTGGAGGTGGTAGGTGGGTCAGGATAGGTTATCTGGAGAGAGGAACTAGCAGCAGAACCCTAAAAACACCTGAGACTCCCTAAAACCCCAAACACAAAGTCAAGCCACCTGTGCCTTTCTGAATCCTTTGCCAAGGATATCTGGAAATTCAGCCATCTCTTCATAGCATTCTTGACAGTGGACACAGCCAGGCCTACAAGCTTTCTTAAAGCAGAGATGACTTGTAATGTGGTGAGCGTCTCATGTCTCCTCACTGTGTGGAAGCAGCTCAAGGAAGGCCGTATGCTTTTGGAGAGTGTGGTATGGATCTAGGCACAGACATCTGAGGGGTTGAGGCTGAAACATCTCCAGTTCTTCTCTTCATTCCCTGCTGGTCTCCTTTTAAGTAATAAAAGTGAAATTTTAAAGGGACATTCAAGAATTAAGATTGTTGGGTTAGAGAAGATGGCTTAGTGGTTAAGGAATTTGCCTGCAAAGCCAAAAGACCATGGTTTGATTCCCCAGGACCCACGTAAACCAGATGCGTAAGGAGGCACATGCGTCTGGAGTTCATCTGCAGTGGCTGGAGGCCCCAGTGTGCCCATTCTCTCTCTCTACTTCTTTTTTCCTCTCTCCCTCAAATAAATTTTTTTAAAAAGAATTAAGATTGTTGGGGCTGGAAAGATGGCTCAGTGGTTAAAGGCTCTTGCTTGCAAATGACCTGGGTTCAATTCCCCACCTCCACATAAAGTCCAATGCACAAAGGGGCACGTTCGTCTGGAATTTGCAGTAGCAGTAATCTCTAGCGTGCTCATATTCTCTTTCTCTCTATCTCTCTTAAAAATAAATAAGAATATTTAGAAAGAAAAATCAGGATTGCTGATGTCTCATGAGTCTATGCAAATAAAAAAGACACCCTTTTGGCCAGGGTGCTGTAGTGGCAGGGCATGTGGCTGGGTGGTCCAATGGGAGCTGGACTCAGTCCTACTTCCCACTCAGCCAGTGCTCTTATGAGATAGCCATCCAAATAGGCTCTGCTGGGGCCTGAGGATGAATTCCCATTGCTATTGGCTTCCTAGGGTTGCTTAATAAATGACTATAAATTTGGTAGCTTAAAAGAATAGAAATTTGGGCTACAGAGATGGATCAGTCACTATGGCATTTGCCTGTAACACCTAACAACTCAAGTTTGATTCCCCAGGTCTTACATAAAGCCAGATGCATAGTGGCTCATGCATCTGGAGTTTATTTGCAGCAGCTGGAAGTCCTGGCACGCTCATTCTCTCTATCACTCTGCTTCTCTTCTCTCTGCTTGCAAATAAATAAATAAAAATACGTAGAAAGAGTAGAAATTTATTCTCTTATATCATTGGAGATCAGAAGTCCAAAATCTCCAAAGTGTTGCAGGGCTGCATTTCTTTTCCAGGGAGAACCCTTCCTCGCCGCCTCTTCCAGCCTCCACTGGTTCTGGGCAATCTTTGATTGGCATATGAAAATCAAGCACCACTTCATCTTACTGCCTTCTCTTTGGTGTATGTCTGGGTCAAATCTCTGCCTTTCTGTTATAAGCCTACCTGTCACTGCGTAGGTCGGGGGAGATGGTATCTTCTTGAGATCCTTACATCTGCAAAGACCCTCTCTCTCCAAGTAAGGTCACCTTGTTGATGTCTAGAAGTTGGGGTGCAAACATATCAACCCCCCAAGGCATGGGAAGGAAGAACTTTTAAGCAACAACTGGGTTACCAAAATCAAGGAGGTGAAGGAGGGCTTGCTGGGCTCTGAACCAAGAAGATGGCTGGAGCGCAAGGCTTTGCAGGCATGGGGACAGCTGGGCCTGCCAGGGGAGGTGAGGAGGACAGGTGCCCAGACAAGGGTTTGGACTATGTTCGCGAGACAGTGAGCAAGCTCGGTGTAATCATTGTCACTGACAATTTTTACATGTGTATCATGTATTTTGAGCAAAATCCCTTCCCATCCCCCTTCTAATGAGCCCCTTCTTTTTCCTAATTAGTCCCTCCTCTACTTTAGTGTCCTTTTCTCTTGTGTGTGTATGATGTGAGTTTAATTAAGGTTTCCTACATGGCCTTGTGTGAGGGATTATTTACTAGAGCATATGCAACTTGCCAGTGGCTACATCACTGCAAAAAAGAAAAACATGTCTCCCACTCTCCCAGTGACCATTAACTGCTAACAATTTCTCTGGGAGGTAAGGGGGCCCATGTCCTCCTCCATCATTGTGGTGGTTTGAATCAGATGTCCCCCATACACTCTAGTGTTCTGACTGCTTAGTCCTCAGCTGATGGCAATCGGGGAGGCACCTTGCTGGAGGACGTGTTCTACTGGAGGGCCAGCTTATCCATGGTCTAGCCACCCCCCAATGCTGTTTTCCACCTGCTGTGGCAGAGGTGATGTCCATCCCTTGCTCATGCCATACTTTCTCTGCCATCATGGAGCTTCCCCTTGAGACTTTAAACCGAAATGCAATCTTTCCTCTCATCAGCTGTTTTTGGTTAGGTGCTTTATCCCAGTAACGTGAAGATAATGGCTGCAATAATCTACAACAGATTGTTGATGGGCCCAATATTGTACAGATCTTGTGTAGCCCCTGTGAGGTCATGAATGCAACAGTCCTGTTACAGCCAGAAGACAGTGTCCCACAGCACTCCTCCCTGGCTCTGGCTCACACATTCCTTCCACTCCCTCTTCTGAGCCTTGGAGCCGGTGTCGCAGATGTCCCCTTCAGTGCTGAGCACTCCACAGTCACTTAGTCGCAGCACTTTGATGGGTTTTGAATTTCCTTATCACCAACTGCTTTGTATGTTTTATAATCTCAATTTAGGAAGCTCACTTAGCCTGACAGCTCAAGGATGCATTGGAGGGCAAGATCGGAGGTGAGGAAATTCTGTTTGAAGTATGTCACTGTCAATAGGGTAGGAAATTTGGTGGCCTGATATTGAGAGAAGAGGACGTGATTATATGATTGCACACAGGATGGTGAAGACAGAGAAATGAGGCCTGTCTTGTTCTGCTTTCTGTTGTCATAACAAAATATCCAAGACCAACTAATGTAAAAAGAATAAAAGCTTAATTGGCTTGGAGTTCTGGAGGCTGGCAAGCCCAAAATCATGGGGCTAACATTTGCTCAGCATCTGGTAAGGGCTTTCTTGCTGCACCACAACAGCATGCCACAGGGCACCACATGGTTAAGACAGCAAATGCTATAATTTTTACTTCTTATAAAACTGCAATGCCAGGCTGGAGAGATGGCTTAGCAGCTAAGCACTTGCCTATGAAGCCTAAGGACCTCAGTTCGAGGCTCAGTTCCTCAGGACCCACGTTAGCCAGATGTACAAGGGGGCGCGTACAACTGGAGTTCGTTTGCAGTGGCTGGAGGCCCTGGCGCGCCCATTCTTTCTCTCTCTATCTGCCTCTTTCTCTCTGTCTGTCACTCTCATATAAGTAAAAATAAACAACAACAACAACAACAACAAAAAACTGCAATGCCATCATGGGGACTATGCTTCTGCCATAAACTCTTGGGGACAAATTCCAATAACGGCAGGCTCTCTACCCAGCACTCACGGCTGGTGTGAGTCAGGAGGCAGCAGAATGTGAGCTGTGTCTCTGCCTGTTCCAGCCATAGACTGTAGCATCCACCTTCAAAGGGCTCCGGATTCTTCGGCCCTGCTGTGCCTTTTAGAATCTGCACATGAATTCTCAATGCCTTTTTAAGAACCTTGACTCCAAAAAACACTCCCAAGTACTAATTGAATGTTCCCCTCCTATCCCAATTCTTATCTACCTGGACCCCATCCACATGGCTTTATTTGGAAAAGAGTCTTTTCAGATGGAATTACTTCAAGGACCCCAAGATGAGATCATCGTACCTTATCTAGATGAGCCCCAAATCCAATAATGAAACAGGGTGAGGAGACACACATTGGGAGAAGAGAAGTCCATGTGAAGATGGGAGCAGAGACTGGAGACATACAGCCACAAGCCAAAGGATGCTGAGGGCAGCCGGCAATCACCAGGGCTGGGAAAGGTCAAAGGCAGTTCTCCCCCGAAGCCTCCCACGAAGTACAGCTGGCCTCCAGACTTCTGGCTGCTCGGACCGCGGGAGAATCATTTTCTGCACTTTCAAGCCATGAGCTTGTGGCAATTTGTCATGGCACTTTTAGGAAACTACTGTAGACCAATAATGAACACGGACTCTTTGTAACATTAAAATAACGAGAAAGTGGCACATTTCGAACTGTCTAGAGATAGTTCCGTGTGTTGGAGCTCTGGCACGGCAGTCTTCTCCAGAACCCCTTTGGCCTTCCTGTGAATGAGCCACCCAGGATGGAGCCACCGAGACCTTGACGTGAAGTCCACTAACCCACCACCTGTTCTCTTTGCTAACATAGCTGGCCTTCCTGTCACTCGGGGAGCTGACACGGTTTCACATCGCTGTCTCCTGATACCAATCATGCCATAGAAATGGCATGCAGATTAGTCAGCGGGGAGGGAACACTGCAAGCACCTAGCAGCTGGCAGTGGCCGGGAGCCTGTGGCGGGAGACTGTCCAGGACAGGTGAGCCCCGTTAGAAGGTATCCGTCGGGTGCTTTCATCTGTCCAGCCGCTAACGGAGTCTCAGTCCTGGAATGGAATGACCATACAGAAGCCGTGTATCCCTGAGCCGCCCAAGGTCATGTTTTTTCTAGACTGTGCAAGTAACGTGACTCCAGCGTCCAAACCATAAGACTTCAGAGAGTCAAGAGCTCTTCCACGAAGTGTGGAAATGGCTTTAAAAAAATAACTAAATAATTAATTTTGAATTTATTGATATTTTTTAATAAAAAGGTTGCACACATGGTCCCCCTCCCGAGCACCACTTCTGCTGAGGGTCTTCAGTGGGCTATTGGTCTTCACTCTGGGGACCAAGAGGCCTCAGTCAGTCTCGGGCAGAGACGAGAGAGACACCGTGTCACAGGCTACTTCCACCCACCGTGAGGCTCTTACAATCTCCCCCCGCCCCCCTTGATGCTCCCTGAGCTTCTGTGGGCCAGATAGAGATCTGATTTACTGTTGCTTTCTCTGTAGACTCCGCATCTCTGTTTTTATGAAGTTTGAGTGACCACAGGGTGTGTCGCCTTTTCCCTGGGACTGGTTTTCAGGCTAGTTGTGAGGTCAGCATTGCTGTCAACACTTGCCCTATAATAACTTCATCTTTTTTGTTTAATTTTATTTATTTATTTGAGAGTGACAGACAGAGAAAGAGGCAGAGAGAGAGAGAGAGTGGGTGCTCCAGGGCCTCCAGCCAGTGCAAATGAACTCCAGATGCATGTACCAACTTAGGCATCTGGCTTACGTGGGTTCTGGGGAATCAATCCTCGAACCAGGGTTCTTAGGCTTCATAGGCAAGCGCGTAACTGCTAAGCCATCTCTCCAGCCCTGACTTCTGGGAGCAACCCATCTCATGGCAGACAGCAGCATTGTCTTCTTGATGTATTGATGTATTCTTGTTCTTCCCGGTATTGTCCTCCATCCCACATGTGCACAGGGCCTGGATCCAGCTTTTCTTTCTCTTTTTTGTTTTGTTTTGTTTTTGAGGTAGGTTCTCACTTTAACACAGGCTGAGCTGGAATTCAATATGTAGTCTCAGGCTGGCCTTGAACTCACAGTGATCCTCTTACCTGTGCCTCCCAAGTGCTGAGATTAAAGGTGTACGCCATCATGCCTGACTGGACCTAGTTTTTCTACCCACCATTTTCCATCTAAATGGTGGCTTTGACCCCAAAATGGGCCTGTTGTTGCTTTACTTCACCCCAAGGCAGTGCTAACAAGGCTCTCCTGAAACTTGAAGGCACTTGGGCCATCAAGGGGAACTACAAGCTCAAGGTCAGTTGTGACCGAGGACTCCTGTCCTTAGCGGTCACTCTGTGTCTTCCTGCTTTCTCAGGCTCCCTCAGAGAGCTCCCTGCGCTGGCTTGGTTTTGCCCGTGTCTCCTTCACTAAATGCCAGCGCCAATAGCTTCTTCCCTCCATCCACCACAGGAAGCTTCAAGTCCTTGACTAGGGAAACCACTTCCATCTGTCTACTGCGGCAGACACAGAACTCAAGGATGTCTTCGCCTGGGCCTTCCACTTTCAGAATGGAATTTCCTTTGCACAGATCAAAGGCCAGTTAAGTGCTTTATTGTACCAGAAATACTCAGTCCCCGCGGACCAACTTGGGTTTCCATTTTTAGCACACAAAGTATTGGCAGGAATAGTGAAAGGACAGTTCTTCCTCAAAGACTCCAAAGAGCAGAGATCTGATTCTCAGACAGGACCAGACTCCAAGGGCATCTTCTTATCTCTATGCCCAGTACAGCTGTTCTAAGCCCATGAGGAACTTGACTTTATCAAGCAGAAGATATATTTCTCCTCCTACAACTCAGCATTGAGTGACTTCAGGCAAAGAAGGCTGACTTGCCTGAACCTCAGACTTCCTATCTGTAAAACAGATTAGTGATGGAGGTTGTATATGGAAAGTGTTAAGTGTGGAGCCTAACTCATAGTGTCCAGTAAATCCTTGGTTCTCCTCCTTCCTCTCACGATATGATTATATGATGGCTTGTTTTGTTGCCTTATACAAGCACTCTACTGTAGTTCTAAGGAGTTTAGAGAGGTGGGGGTTGGAAGGAGAGCTCAGTCAATAAATGTGCTTGCACACATCTGTGCAATAGTGGCACCCAACCTACATGGGTAACCAGTGGCTCTCTGATTGGCTAAGAGGTCCACTCAGTCGGAAAGAACCCATACCTGGTACTGGGAACCAAGTCAGAATCCTCTGGACACCAAGATTATGGACTCCAATGAGAAGTTCCCACTAGTCTTTGGCCAAAAGATAGGCTACACCCATCAGAATTTCTCTAAATTAACAATGCTCATCCCCTTAACCTATGATGACCTCACTCTCCACTGGAGAATCTGTTTTTCTTTTTCTGAAGGCAGGAAGTACCGAGGACAACCAAAATCTGTCAACCAGACAAGAAGAAATAGCTGACTCCCTGTCAGATGAACCACCCCTCACACATCAGCTAGGGTCCAGGTGAAACCATAGAGGAATTGGCGAGATGAGCAAGAGTTCTGTTTTCATGGTGAGCCTGACTTTCTGTGCCAGGGTGATGGAGACAGACACTGAGGACACTCAAAATGTACCAAAGCAGAAGTCCAGAAACTGCTGAGAGCTCAACACTAAAGTAGACTTAAAACACGCCCACCATGGCTCAGGGAATTTTGCAGATGAGGAAGCAGAAAGACTGTAAGAGCCACAGGGTAGGAGGGAATATCCAGAGGCATTGCCCCCTCCCCCACAATGACTGACTGCTGTTCTAACAACTCATAACTCACAACCCTATAGTGAATAGCAGCAACCCCACTGAGAAGGGCCCTCAATGGAATAGGGGAGGGAGGAGGGAAAGGATGGTACCAACACCTGATGTGTCCATACAAAGTTTCTGCTTAATAAAAATAATAATAAATAAATAGGGGCTGGAAAGATGGCTTAATGGTTAAGACACTTACCTACAAAGCCTAAGGATCAGGTTCAATTCTCCAGTACCCACATAAAACCATTTGCTTAGAGTGGTGCATTATCTGGAGTTTGGTCGGATGCAGTGGTGGGAAGCCATGGTGTGTGCCCATTTCTCTCTTTCTCTCTCTATCTCTGTCCTTGCAAATAAATAATGAAAATATTTAATAAATAAATAAAATAAAGGTGCTTTCCTCACAAGCTTGAAGACCTGAGTCCCATTCACAGAATCCACATTAAAAATACCATGCATACTGATAAGCACTTGTAATCCCAACACTCAGAAGGCAGAGACCACAGGATCCCTGGAGTTCACTGTCCAGCCAGATAGCCTAATTGGCCAGCTCCAGGCCAGTGAAAGACTCTGTTTCTAAAAAGGTGGATGGCATTCCTGAGGAGCAACACTCAAGGTTACCCCTCTGGCCTTCACACATGCATGAACACATACATGTACCCACACATTAAGAAAGAAATAAAGGGCTGGAGAGATGGCTTAGCGGTTAAACGCTCGCCTATGAAGCCTATGGACCCCGGTTTGAGGCTCGGTTCCCCAGGTCCCACGTTAGCCAGATGCACAAGGGGGCGCACGCGTCTGGAGTTCGTTTGCAGAGGCTGGAAGCCCTGGCGCGCCCATTCTCTCTCTCTCCCTCTATCTGTCTTTCTCTCTGTGTCTGTTGCTCTCAAATAAATAAATAAATAATGAACAAAAAATATATATAAAAAAAGAAAGAAATAAAGACATAAAATAAAAATAAAAGATGATAAGGTAGTTCAAAGGCTAATGAACAGCTTCAAGTTAGCTAACACACTTCACTGACTGTCCTCCTCACTATGTTTGCACATGTCTGTAATTATTCCTTTGTGTCTAATTCCCACTCGTGGAATTAGTGACCAAGGGGTAAATACATTTTAGTATAGCTGCTAAACACGGCCAAATGTCCCTACAGGGAGCCTGTTTTGGTTTACACTCCCTACAACCTCATGTCAGAAAACCCTATTTCTTGAAATTTTGCTCTTCTTGAAATACATTTCCTTTGCTTGGTGAGAAGTAGTGTCTCCTGGTGACTGTAGACTTATTTTCAATCTGGGAAACAAAGATCCAACAAGTCCAACTCATTTATTTTAAAGACAAAGATTCCAAAACTCAGGGAGAATATGTGACTTGGCCAACACATCTAATTAGTAGAAGAGCCAAAATCCATGTCCCAGGTTTCCAAACTCTGGAATTCTTTCCATGATTGCACTCCAGGGAGGGAGAGTTAGCCTGGAGGTAAAAACCACTCAGGGCCTGCTTAATAACAAAGTTCAATTAGACAGGCCGGAAGAGACAATAAGGGAGCATTAATTGGGGTCTAGCTAATTCATCATCCAAGTGTTTGCACTGTCTGTTTTAGCACCACCTATCGGTAACAATGTGGGCTTGCGCAGACTTTTTCCGTAGTTGAAGGCAGAATTGGAAACGTCGGGGGGCAGATCTGGTTGAAGGCGTCTTGTTCTAGGAAGGAGTAGGGAGAGAAACAAATAGTGTGGAGTCATTGAGTCAAGAGTCATTGGGCTTGAAACTGCTGAGATCTCCAGAACTTCTGAAAAAGAAGTTCCAGTTTCCTGAGGTGACTAGATCTGTTTCCTGTTCTTTCTATCAGTATGCAGAACAGAAGTTCGTTTTTCTATAATGTCATTTGTAAATTAAGCTGAAAGTATATTAGTGGCAGATGACAGGAGACTTTCATACACAGTGACTTTCTGGTTAAATTCACTCACTTTGATGTTCACTATGGGGGGCGGTGGTGAAGGGGCCATTGTAGGTTTCACTCCATCTAGTCAAAATGTCATTCACTTCCCTTCTTCCTAGAGGTGTAGCTAAGATCCTAGAAGTTCTGGCTGACTTAGGTGTAGAAATGAAGTGCTGGGCGGTAATGGGCATGCCCTGGTTCACATGTATTCTCAGCCTGGAGGAGGCCCGGCCTTCCGCCATTCATATTAGTACCCAGCGGCCATACTTAGCATCCTGCCCAGGCCTCGGTTGTTACAGGGCTCTTCTCAGTGCATCTGCTTTGCCCAACTTCAGGATCTTGTCAGGTCTGCTGAGCTTCTGGACTGGGTACTGCCCATTGTAGGGTGGGAGCAAGGGAAATTTCCGAATGCTCTCTCAGAAATTTTTATTTATTTATTTTTGTTTATTTATTTATTTGACAGCAACAGACAGAGAGAGAGAGAAAGAGGCAGAAAGAGAGAGAGAGAGAATGGGCGCGCCAGGGCCTCCAGCCACTGCAAATGAACTCCATACGCATGCGCCCCCTTGTGCATCTGGCTAATGTGGGTCCTGGGGAATTGAGCCTCGAACCAGGGTCCTTAGGCTTCACAGGCATGTGCTTAACCACTAAGCCATCTCTCCAGCCCTCTCAGAAATTTTTGATTTGTGGAAGGCTGGGGCTTTCTCAGAGCCCTTCACTGCCACTGCTGTTTCCTGCTTCCTCACTGTGGTCAACATGAAGCACAGTGACTGGGAAACTGCGTCCTAAAACAAAATTCCAGGTAGGCAATAGTTTAGGCAAGCACTCCCCTTAGACATTGTCAATGGCACTAAACAGGTAAATGGATAGCTGTTCCAATAACAGGGCATGGCTCTGCTCTAATAAAACTTTATTGACACAACTAACATGATGAATTTGGTCCTTGAGTTTGAGGATCTGCTATCTATCTGTGAGTCCCGCCACCTCCCAACTCCAGGCATCTCACTGAGGCACAAATTCTCTCAGGCTTCTATACACCTAAACTGTCTTAGGAACTTAGTATCTCATTCTGACAAGTCACAGGACAGAGGCTGGGGCGATGGCTCAGAAGGCAGAGGGAGGGCCTGAGTTCAGATACCAAGCACTCATGTAAACGCCAGGCATGATGCTAAGTGCCTGCAATCCCAGTGCCCCCAAAGCGGAGCTGGGCAGGTCCCCAGGACAAGCTAGTGCATCCTGACTGAGCAAGTTAATAGATTCAGTGAGAGACCGTGTGTCAGTAAATCAGATGGAGAACACTAGTGCGATTCACCTGCTATCAACCTCTGGTCTCCACATATACACACGCGAACATATATGTACTTGCACATCCCCTAAAATACATTCATACATGTGAATACATGCCCCCCCCAAATATCATAGGATGGGGAGCAAGCAAGATACAAGACCCTCAAGGGAGTTGTTGGTCTGTAGGGTCTTTTTGTTCCCTCTCCTCTTTTCCCGGCCACAGCCGCCCTTCTCCCCTCCGCTCTTCCCCACACCTTACAGCTTTATGTTGCGCTGACATGGGCTGAGCTTTTCAATTCCACCACAAACCACAGCTCTGCAGGCTCTCATCTCTAGAGAGTCAGAGACATCTGTTCCCCCTGTTCACCCTCATCCCTCCCCAAGAACAGCGGATTCTCCAGCAGCTGGGGACGGTGGTAAATGACGTGCCCTTACCTCTGCCGAGCCGTGGGCCTCGGCGGCGCCCACGCCCTGCTCGAAGGGCAGCTACGCCCAAACATGTTTAACCTGCCACTCGTCTGCCTCACCTTCTTTGAAGTGCGAAGTCAACTGAGAGTCTTGGAAAAACCATCCACATATTTAATCGGAAGTGGAGCTTTTCCCAGGCAAAGCTGTTTAGGGAAGGGTGATGGAAACGACTGGTAGCAATCTACTGAGATGGAGTAGGCAAAGTAAAGACACAGATTGCAAATACTTTAGGCTTTATGGGCCATAGGCAACATGCCTCTACTCGGAACCTCTTAGTTCTATCCTTGTGTGAAAAGCAATCACAGAGCATGGGTAATTGAATGAAAATGACCATATTATAATGCATTTGGATACACTGAAGTTTGAGTTCCATATGATTTTTATGCCATGGAATACCATTTTCCTTTGGATTTTTGTTTGTGTTTTTGAAGTAGGGTCTTGCTCTAGCTCAAGATGACCTAGAATTCACTATGTAGTCTCAGGGTGGCCTCACATGCACAGCAATCTTCCTACCTCTGCTTCCTGAGTATGGGATTAAAGGTGTGGTCACCATGATTGGCTCCTTTGGAATTTTTTAAAAAATATTTTCTTTCTTTCTTTATTTGAGAGAGATTGAAAGAGGCAGAGAGAAAGAGAATGGGTGTGCCAGGGTCCCCAGACACTGCAAACGAACTCCAGACGTATGCACCCCCTCGTGCATCTGGCTTACGTGGATCCTGGGGAATCAAATCAGGGTCCTTAGGCTTTGCAGGCGTTGAAACACCTTAAACACTAAACCATTTCCCCAACTCTCCTTTGGAATTTTAAAAACCATTTCTAAAGGTGAGAACCATTCTTAGCTTGCAGGTGAGATGAGAGCAGGTGACTGGTGGACTTGGGCCATAGTCTGCTGATCCTTACATTAGGGGACTTATAAAATCAGGGAAGTGAGGTTACTTTTTTAGTATTGAGGATTGAACCCAGTGTTTTTCACTATATCCTTGGCCTTCTAAGACCACTGTAGTGATCATCATACATCCACAGCCCTTTTACAGTCTTTATTTTTTGAGCAAGATCTTACCAAGTTGCCCAGTTTGGCTTTTGAACTCACTCTGTAGCCTATGCAGGCCTTGAATTGTTTTAGCCTCCAGAGTAGCTAGGATTAAAGTCTGCACCATCAGGCCCACCTTTCAATTAGAACTTTCTAGAAGGAAAAATAGAATAGATAAAATGAAGAAGACAGAAAATGTACAAAAGATTTTGTGAAATGTTTTTTCCATTAATACACTTATGTGTGTGAGTTGGATCATGATGTAAAAATGCATTTCTTCCTGTAGAATGTGAATGAAGAGGTGAAAATTGTCCATCTGCAGAAGATTTCCTCTAAGCATATTGTTTATTTCTGAAGAGTCATCCTTCTTCATGTTCCACACCTTAAGATTTGATGTTAGCATTGGCAGCTGAAATACTTAAGAAGTTTGAATTTCAGATAAAACTTAATTTTTTTTTGTGACAGGGTTTCACTAGGTAGCTTTGATCTTCCTGTCTCTGCCTGCGGGTGCTGAGATGATGACCCACATGCTGTTACACTTAGCTAAAAGAATAACTTTTAAAAAAATATTTTATATTTATTTATTTATATGTAGAGAGAGAGGTAGATAGAAAAAGAATGGGTATGCCAGGGTCTCTAGCCGCTACAAACAAACTCCAGAAGCATGGACCACTGTGTGCATCTGGTTTATGTGGGTACTGGGGAACTGAACTTGGGTCCTTAGGCTTCACAGGCAAGCACCTTAACCACTAAGCTATCTCTTTAGCTCAAGAATTTTTTTTAGTAAAAATATCTTTTATTTGGAAAAAAACTAACAATAAAAAATGATTCACTTTTTAATTGAAAGTCTAGTCCTTTTTATTTTTATTTAATTAATTTATTTGTTTGAAAGAAAGAGAGGGAAAATGGGCATGCCAGGGCCTCTAGCCATTGCAAACGAACTCCAGACGCATGCGCCACCATGTGTGTCTGGCTTACATGACTTCTGGGGAATCGAATCTGTACCTTTAGGCTTTGCAGGCAAAAACACCTTAGCTGCTAAGCCATCTCTCCAGCCCTTTTTGTTTTATTTTTTGAGAGAGAGTCTCACTGTTGCCCAGCTGGCTTATAACTCACCGTGTAGCTGAAGCTGTCCCCAAACTTATGGCAATCCTCCTGTTGCAGCCTCCCAAGCACTGTGATTGAAAGTCTGAGTCACCATGCTTTTCCTCTGTCAACTGTGGCATATTGTGAATTGTTTGCATTAGCCTGCAGTGCTCTTCAAGGTCAGGAAGGAGCAGGTCAGTTCAGATGGCCACTTAAGGGCAAAACTTGGCATTTAATATCCCCCTTCACTGCCCATGGACTAGAGTGATGAATTAGCATTTAAGGCACTTTCCTGCAAAGCCAAAGGACCCAGGTTCGATGCCTCAGTACTTATATAAATGCCAGATGCACGGTGTGGCATATATATCTGGAGTTTGTTTGCGGGGGCTAGAGACCTTAGTATGCCCATTCTCTCATTCTCTCTCTCTCTCTCTGCTTCTCATTCTCTCTCAAATAAATAAATCAATAAAATATTTTTAAAAACCTTCCCCTGTATGCCAGGCTCTATGCCCTTTCACCATTGTGGCAGTGCCATACCTTGTGATGGCTCTCTTAGAAAGGGGTGACTTTGTGTTAAGGCTGCTAAAGAGGGGTGCTCTACCTCCAGGCCCCTACTCCCTCACCTGTTCCCCAGATAGACCCAGCCTGTAAAGGAGGCCTGCAGTTCTTGGGGGAGGGGAACTTTAGAAGTAGCCCAGCTAGGACGTGGAGTATATCACAAGGAACACTTGAGCACAATATAAAGGTGACATAAGTTTTCTTTGGGGACTGGAGAGATATCTCAGTGGTTAAAGTCACTTGTTTGCAAAGCCTGATGGCCTAGGTTCAAAGCCCTAGTCCCCATGTAAAACCAGATGCACAAAGTGGCCCATGCATATGAAATTCATCTTCTGCGACAGGAGGCCCTGGTGTGTTTCTTTGTTTCATTCTCTCATCCACTGTCTCTCTCTCTCTCTCTGATTTCAAATAAATAAATAAGTAAATAGATAGATAGCTAGGTAAATAAATAAACGTACTTTTAAAATGAAGTCTGCTTTGTAGACCCCTTGACACACTGTATATATTATACTCCTTGATATATAGTCAGTGACTTGGACAATATTATTTCCCTCTTTCTTTCCTCTCTCCTTTTTTTTTCCTCCTCCTCCTGCTAAGCAAAATTTGTATCACCCACTAACAGGAGTTGGCGCAAGCAGCCTGGGCTGCAAGATTAGGCAAATGCTACAGCACCTTTGCCCAGAGCCCCGGAGGGTTCTGCTGGATGGGGGAGTCGGCCACAGGAGAGCAAGAAGCAACTCAAAGAAGACTAGGAACCACAAACCCCAAATTCCTTCCCCCGAGCTCAGGGAGGAAGGGAGGCGGGAGGGGATTTCTGCTCATTATACCACTTCTGCCTCCTCCAACATGGAACTCCTGAGGGACCAGAGCAAAGCAGTGTACTAGACAGAGGGCCAGGGGAAGGAGGGCTTGGGCTTGCAAGGGGACCAAAGTTGAGGGTGAATGACTACTGCCCCCTGCAGGGCCCACGGCTTTTGGACTTAGCTTCTTGTAGGGGACAGAAACCTCTGTTTGCTTATGCCTAAGTGAAAACAGTGAGGGTCGCGACATCTCTCAAATGTGTCCAAGACTGAAGGAAGGGCTGCAGGACGGGGCACAGGTGAGGTTTACCATGCCTTCCTTACCCCAGAGCAGTTTCTTCTCAGACACAACCTTCACCTTCTTTGAATTCCCAAACTCAGTAACTACTTGGAAGACTTTCTTGGTTATTTTATTTTAAGATGATTTTTCCAGCAGAAAATTTTCCTCAGTCTGGAATTTTGATCTTTATGCTTTGACCTTCATTATAAGTCCAAGTTTAAAATCAAATCTATTATAAATAGCCTTTGCATACAACAGGCATTTGGGAAGGCTATATTTTAGCCACAAAATAGTCTTCCAGTTGGAAGACACGTCATTCCTCAGCACTTCAGCGCAGCATCTCCCACACCTCTCCCCACCCTCCAAATTTAAGAGAATAATGGAAGGATGCAGGCAGGGCTCTAGAGAAAAGGAGTTGACATGTTTAAGAGCACATTTAAGGTCAACAGGAGGGAAATTTCAAAAGCATATGGAGTCATTTGGACAGCATCTTTTATAGATAATGGCTTTGGCAGCAGCATGAGGGCCATGCAGAACTCGAAATAGATTTTAAATCTATCTGGACAATCTCCT
The DNA here is from genome assembly GCF_020740685.1 of Jaculus jaculus. Lineage (NCBI taxonomy): Eukaryota > Metazoa > Chordata > Mammalia > Rodentia > Dipodidae > Jaculus > Jaculus jaculus. The sequence goes on from NC_059112.1 coordinate 38,694,972, forward strand.
ATTAGGAAGTAGTGGTATAAAGGAGTGAGTGTGTAGGGGAGTGGTGGTGTAAAGGAGTGAGTGTGTAGGGGAGTGGTGGTGTAAAGGAGTGAGTGTGTAGGGGAGTGGTGGTGTAAAGGAGTGAGTGTGTAGGGGAGTGGTGGTGTATAAGTGTGACTACACAGAAGTCAAGGATGTTCGTCACTATGTGACTGGGTGTCTATGGCCCTTTTATGATTCCAGCATATAGTACATTTGAAAAATGTCATGGCGTTGAAGAGATGGCTTAGCATTTAATACTACTGGCAAAGATCCTGGTTTAATTCCCCAGTGCCCATGTATAGCCAGATTCACAAGGTGGCACATGCATCTGGAGTTCCTGTGCAGTGGCTGGAGGCCTTGGCACATCTATTCTCTCTCTCTCCCTTTAAGTAAGTAAATAAATATTTGTTCTTAATGAAGGAAAACTATGCAACCTTGATGTTCCCTTCCATGTCAGAGAGGTGAGGGGCCCAGGGAAATGGTCTAATTTTCCTTTGCGCGGCTCCAACCGTGGTGATTTCCCCCGTGTGCGCATTCTTGTCTCCTGCTGTCCTTAAACACTACTTCTAAGACAGTTACGTGGGTCCCTTTGCTATGCTCTCCAGGATCATATCACTTCTTACTTCAGAAATCTTGCTCCTGCCTCCACAGCTCGGACTTGCCTTTCTGCTGCATCTGTCCTATCCTGCCCAACTTTCAATGACCCCTGTGGACCTCAGCTCAGGCCCACTGTTCTCAATCTGTCTGGTATCCTAGGATTTCACCCACCCTGGGGCCCATGTTGGGATCACGGGCAAACATCCAACTTTTTCACTTCATCTTTGACAATCCCTTACAGTTGTTCAAACCCTCCTTGGATGAAAAGCGTTTCCTACATTTTCAAGAAAACACCTGTAACTGCTGAGCCATCCCTCCAGCCCCCTGTTCCACGCTCTCCAATGCCTCCCACGGGCTGGATTTTCTTCAAGCAATTCGGAATGCTACGTATTTGAGAAGCGTTGAGTGGGCCAACAATTGATATGACACATTTGCATAGCTTCCCTTTTATCTTTGTGGGCTCTGACCAAAGTTTGCCCCCAGCCTTACCCAATTACAGGAAAAATAGTGTTCAAAGTAGGAAGCCAGTTCTGTGAATCCACATTTCCTCTGTTGGGCAATCAACTAGCTGCCTGTGACTACCATCTGCTGACACGTAGTATACTCTACTTTTTTGTTGTTGCTGCTGTTCATTTGTGTCAGAGAAAGGCACTTTCCATCCAAGTCACAAGTGGTAAAGGGTGGTATGGTTTTTCTCTGACCTTGAGCGAGTTGTTGTAGCACCTTCAGCTGCCATTTCATCTTCTACAAAATTTTCCAGTCCCAAAGCCTGTTCTAGGGTGTTGTGGTTGCTCAAGCCTCTATCAACTTACCTAGCAGATTTGTCTGGAGACAAAGAAACAGACTTTAATCCCAGCACTTGGGAGGCAGAGGTAGGAGGATGGCCATGAGTTCGAGGCCACCCTGAGATTACATAGTGAATTCCAGGTCAACCTGGGCTACAGTGAGACACTACCTAGAAACACCAAAAAAAAAAAAAAAAAAAAAAGAAAAGAAAAAGAAAAAGAAAAAGAAACAGACTCCAGGTTTCCCCTTCGTTCTCTGCTCTGGAGCTGATGAGCATGGGTGGGGTAAGGGTGCTGTGATCACCACACTGGGCCTTTTCTCTGTTATTCTAAGATGGCATCTTCTGTTAGATAAGGCTCCATGCTCACCTTGGGAATGGTGGCATTAATTTGTCTGCTCAGGGATACCGAGATGACCTGGTTTTGAGGTTCTTCTGCTAATCTTTCTCCCTACTGCTATGCGTACCAGTTGTGGGAAGTCTACCACCTATGAGTTGTTTAGCTAAAGCCTTTGAAAATGCAAAGCATGTGTTACTAAGAAAGCAACTAGTTTATATGTATTTGCAAAGAGGAGCAGAAGACAGACAGACAGGATGTGTGTGCCAGGGCCTCTTGCCACTGCAAACGAACTCCAGATGCATGCACTACTTTGTGCATCTGGCTTTACCTTAGTACCGGGCAGTCAAACGTCGGTTGTCAGGTTTTGCAGGCAAGCGCCTTGACCACTGAGCCATCTCTCCAGCCCAGTAAAGGCTTCTAAGATGTCCTTTCCCTCTCTTTTATGCCGTGGATGCACAGCAGGACTGCCTAGCCTTGTCCCCCATCATTTCATGAGTTGTTGCCTTTGTGAGTTATGCCTCCTCTGAGTCATTTTAGGTGTCACAGCTTGGGGACAGATGTTGTGGATAAGACTTGAGCTGGTTTTCACTCGTTAAAAGTTTGCCCCTGTGTTAACAGAAGGAGAGGAGGAAGCCCCTCTACGATTGGGCCTTCAAGTGTTCGTCTACATTCCCTTATATAAAGTGAAGGTCTTTGCTTTGATTCTTTGAAGAGAGATCTAAAGTGAGATCTATGTGAGACATGCCCTTTTTTCTAATGGTTGCTTTGGTTAGTAAACTTGTTAAGACAGCTGGATGGTGTGGCAGAAGTTTTCAAAATGAGCTGATTGGCTACGTCAGGCTGGTCTCCTACAACAAACTCGGCAGCGTGTTCCCCTAAGAAGGCCCTGTTCACTGGGAGGGACAGTGGCCTCAGTGCTACTTGGTAACCGAATTCAGCATGTGCTTTATAATTTCCATGTACACCCCAAGACACAAGTCTTCTTTGAAATGTACAAGCTAATGATGCTCCAAAAGAGCAGAAAAGCAAGAAAGGAAAATCAGAGTTTCAGAAGAAAGTAAGACGTTTGGATTAGAGCCAAAGCCACGTGGGGTCCAGAAATCTTGTAACAGTCTGCCTATTAAAAGTTTGTCTTCAAATAAATGTGCGCATGCAGAAAAAGAAAAAAAAGCCATCCACTTGGACTCCGCAGCATGTCAGCCTAATTATATTAGACAATGGTGAGCTCAGTAATTCCACTTTTGATCCATTCTTGTGTCAAGTTCATGATTATCTGCTTCTAATTATTGCTCATTTCGAGAGCTGTTCAATGAAAAAGCATGTCAAGACTTTGAAAGTGCTCTTGGCCTTCTCGAAAGCTTTGTGCAGCATTTCTTTGGAAACATTTCTGCTGAAGCCGCACACTGGGTGCAAGGAGGCGGAGAGGATGGGTGTCTGTGTTTCCCCTTTCCAGATCTGTTTACCTTACAGGCCTCCCCATGGAAACAAGGCCTGCTTCCGAGTTGACTTGAGGGTTCCCCGTAGAGGAATGGACAAAAAGACAGAGAGAGCTGAAGTTCTCACATGATTCGCAAAAGGTCAGCCACGGCAGGGACTCTATATTGAGCCTCTCCTTAAGACTGTTGACTTTAAATGATCTCTCAGCTAACCAGAAGAGCTAGATGGCGTTGTCTCTGTTTTACACAAGGCAGCCTTTCACTTCTGCACAGTTACTCAAATAGTAAGTAACTAACCCAGATGTGTCCCCAGCCCTGTCTGAGTTTGATATCCACATTCTTTCTATGAAACCACACCTCTGGTTGGTTGTGTTAACCTTTCCTCCTGGCCCCCACCCCAGACATTTTCCAGAATGACAGAAAATGTGCCACCCTTGAAGTCACCTTCTTTGGGGTTAGATAAGATGCTTGTGATGAAAGATATTCTAGGACGAGAGAAAACTAAGTGGCTTGGATAATGCAAGCAGGAAGTCGGAGCAGCAGCAGCCTGAGCGAGAATTTCCCCAACCCAAGAGGCCCAGGCTGTCCGCACCGAGCTGGTGGCGGCTCAAGCGGGAAGAGCTCCCTTTAGCAGCTTGTGGGCAATGCTCCACTCTGACAATGCAAGAGAAAGGTCTGCAAAGAGCCCTGAAGATCTGAGTTCAAATCTTGACATCCCACTCCTCTTCCCATTTATGTATGGGACCCTCTGAACCTCAAATGGGAAATTTCTCTCAGCTTCACATAATGTGAGCAGGATTTTTTTTGGTTCATTTTTATTTATTTACTTGAGAGTGACAGAGAGAGAGAGAGAGAGAGAGAATGGGCGCGCCAGGGCCTCTAGCCACTGCAAACGAATTCCAGAAGTGTGCGCCCCCTTGTGCATCTGGCTAACATGGGTCCTGGGGAGTCGAGCCTTGAACCGAGGTTCTTAGGTTTCACAGGCAAGTGCTTAACCGCTAAGCCATCTCTCCAGCCCTGAACAGGATATTTTGATGGGCTCCCAGTGGTTTCCAGTCCATGGCAATAGGCATTATTTCCAAATCCATTACATGTGTTACCTCTGTCTTAGATGTAGGACAAATTCAATTTGTAGGGAGAATCAAAAAGGCCAGGAGAAAAATTCACCTTAAGGGCAGTGGTCCTGTGTGGAGACGGGGTCATCCCATACATGGGGGCATGTGTCCCTAATGACACAACATGGCTCACAGGAGTCCTCAGCCCTACCTAACAGTAAAAAATTTTGCCACCAGTTTCTTTGTATTGGAGTTCAATCAACAGACTGTGGGGACCCCCCCCCAACCCGACACCAACTCCCATTGTAATGTGACAAAGAATTGTAATGTGACATTGAATGTGGCACAGAAGGAAGTTTCTCTTTATTTCAGGGACATCAAGCTCTCTGGCACTGAGGTGCATGGAGTTTTCAGCTCATAAGCAATGGAAACAAGGCTGACCCATCACCATAGAGTAGCTTCTTCGTGGACTGCTGAGGAGCAGAGGTCAAAAGTCCTTTCTGTGTGAGCCATGGAGGTCCATGGACAAGCACGTGGGCTGTGTGGTTGAGTCTCCCCAGCAATGTACAGGGAGTGACTCACTACATACAAAACTTGCTGAGGTACACAGAGTAGGGCTTGACAACCAAAGAAATATGTATGGGAAAGGTAACACGGTGACCACACTCACAGGAGAAGTCACTGGCGCCTGACACATGTTAGGTCTTCACTAAGTGCAGGCCATCTGATCTGTGTGCATCACGAGCAGAGCTTGAAAGTGTCTGAATCATGAAACAGAACCAGGCAGGTTTCAGTCTGGAATAAACAAGATATAAATCTGGAAGTCAGCTGGAGCATCCAAAATGAAGGAAGCCGACCATGAGGCCTCAGCTAGACAGGCTGGACTGACAGGAGGCCATCCCGGAGGGGGAAGAGGCTCGACCAAGGTAAACTCACACAGACCAAGTGGACACTGGAGCCTGATGGCCTTGACTCCTCCTTTAACTTCTTTCTTTCTTTATTTATTTATTTGAGGTAGGGTCTCATTCTGGCTCAGGCTGACCTGTAATTCACTATGTTGCCTCAGGGTTGCTTTGAACTCACCACGATCCTCCTTCCTCTGCCTCCCAAGTGCTGGGATTAAAGGCGTGCTCCACCTCGCCCGACTTACTCCTTTAACTTCTTATTTTTTTTTTGGTTTTTTGAGGTAGGGTCTCACTCTAGCCCAGGCTGACCTGGAATTCACTATGTAGTCTCAGGGTGGCCTCGAACTCACGGTGATCCTCCTACCTCTGCCTCCCAAGTGCTGGGATTAAAGGCGTGCGCCACCACACCCAGCTCCTTTAACTTCTTATTTTGACCCCAGTTCAGATGCTCAGAAAAGTTGCGAGAATAGGACAGAGAATTTCCATGTACCTGCATGCTCTCCACCTCGAATCCCCACCAGTGCACCTATGTGCTGTCTTGCAGCGTCTTCCTTATGCCTGCAGCTAACCTATGTTATTTATATATTCTGTATCCTCATCTATATGACCCCTCCCCTCCAGCAGCTGGATCTCCTGTCCCTTCCCCTCTCCCACCTAAGATTGAACCTAGGGCCCCATACATGTTAGGCGAGCATTTGACCACAGAGCTGTATCTCCTGCATACTTGTTACGGGGTTTTCCTCGCTCCAGTACTACTTACTACATCTTAATTAGTAACATCTGCACATAGCCTTTCGTCAGCTGGGCATCATGACTCACACCTGTAGCCCTGGCACAAAGTCCATGGCTGACCTCTCTCTGGAGTTTAGAAGACGGCCTTTGATGAAAGGATGCTGTTTTGTCCAAGGAGTTTCTTCCCCCTCCCAGAGGCAGCTGACAGCCCATGACCAACAAATGCTCTTGCTCTGAAAGTTTGTCCTCTTGCCTCAAGACAGCTTCTTTGTGGTGGAAGTCCCTCTCCAGGGCTCCCCTGGGGTCAAGCTGAAGGCTGTCTCAGCTGAGACCACAGCTGGACTCTTTTCCCCCTATCCCACTCTGCTTCCCTCGCTCCCTTTCTTTTCAAAGTACAACCCAACAAAAATGTTCAGAGTAATTTTCTCCTCACTGATTGGCATATTTTTCAATGATTGGTGCTTTATTTTTTTCATGAAAGATTGGGAAATATATTTTATATTTTTTAGTATGAAATTCAGTTCTGGGATAGAACCCAGGGCATTGCGTATGCTAGGTCAGATCTCCACCACTGACCTACATTCATGTCCCCAAGAGAATATTTTCTTTCATGGTCTACGTGCTTTCTATGTAGGTTAGAAGAATTCTGGTTGAAGTTTTACCATGTCCATAAATGACTCATAAAATGTTCACTTGTCATGTAAGTTAAGATTTCCAAGAATGAAGAGTTAATCCAGAGCCAGATGTGGTGGCCCACACCTTTAACCCAGCACTTGGGAGGCAGAGGTAGGGGGATCACTGTGAATTTGAGGCCATCCTGGGCTACAGTGAAACCCTACCTCGAAAAACAAAAAAATCAACAAAACAGAGTTAAACCATTTCTAGAGAGCTTATCAAGCAATTTTCTTTTAGCCTATTCTGGTTTTTAGTTGTGCAAGAAGAAAAATTCAACCTATATTCCTTCTATAGTTAGTTTGCTACTATAAAAACAGAGACTTGGACTACAGAGATAGCTCAGCAGTTAACAGAGCTTGTTTGCAAAGCCTGATGGCCAGGGTTTTTTTCCCAGCATCTGCATAAAGCCAAACACACAAAATGGTACATGCATATGGAGTTTGTTTGTAGCGGCTGGAGGCCCTGGTGCACCCATTCTCTCCCTCCCTCTCTCTCTGTCTCTCTCCTTAAATAAATAAATACTTTTTAAAAGATGCCCTTTAAGGTTATATTTCTCTTCATGCTAACAACTCTCCAGTTATGCCATTAAAATATGCCCCCATATTGTTTGACTTTTTTGTTTTTACAAGAACTCATTTCTTTTGGAACTTAACAGAAAGAGGGTCCCTCATTGGCTTGATACCCATCAAGTTGGTTGGACTGGCTAGCTCAGTGACCCCAGGAATTCAGCTGCCTCTACCTCCCCAGCACCACCATGACTGGCGTTTTACCTTAGCGCTGGAGATGGGGCTCAGTTTCTTATGCTTACAAGGCAAGCACTTTACCCACTGAGCTATCTTCCAAGGCCCCTGTTTGATTCTCTGTGAAAAGTTTTAGTTTGTATCTTTCCTGCCAATGAGCAAGTATTAATTATTTTAACACTTGACATTTCTCATGGATGAATAAAATATTGTTTTCTATACACTTGAATGATAGAAGAAAACCATTTTGTTTTTCTAGGTAGGGTATGGAAAAAGAAGTTGATTTTTGTGTTTTAGTATTTATTTATTTTACAGCGCTAGGGATTGCAGCCAGGGCCTGGAACATGCTATGAAACAGTCACTGTTTCATATTATTGCTTTTCACCCTCTGTCTTTCTCGGTATATACATATGTACACACAGTACTCTTGTTTTTCTATTTGGTGTGTGTAGCGTGTGTGGTATGGCATATTCACATGGGCTGGCAAGCTTGCAGGTGACTACTGAGTCATTCCCCCACTCTGAATGTTTAATATAGCCGTAGGAATGTACAATGATTACCACAATTTTAACACTATCTCACTATAAAAAAAAAATCTCTAGCCAGGTGTGGCGGCGCATGCCTTTAATCCCAGCACTGGGGAAGCAGAGATAGGAGGACTGTCGTGAGTTCGAGGCCGCCCTGAGATCACAAAGTGACTTCCAGGCTGGCTTGGGCTAGAGTGAGACCCTGCCTCAAAAAACCAAAATAAATGAATCAGTAAATAAAATCTCCACACACTTCAGTTCACATTGAACACATCACTCCCTCATGCTCCCAGCCATAAGAAAGCATTAACCTCCTTTCTGTGTAGTCTCTCTTCTGACCTTTCATGGGAGTGGACAGTATGGTGCGGCCTCTTTGACTTACCAGTTACATGTTTAAAGTTCATCCTTCATCCATGATGTTGAATATAGGACTTCCTCACATTTTTAAACTTTATTTTTTAAATATTTTATTTATTTATTTATTTGAGAGAAAGAAAGAGAGAGAGAGAGACAAATAGAGAGAATGGGTGCACCAGGGCCTCCAGTCACTGCAAACAAACTCCAGATGCATATACCACCACTGTATCTGGCTTATGTGAGTACTGGGGAATCGAACCTGGGTCCTTAGGCTTCTCAGGCAAACACCTTAAGTGTTAAATCATCTCTCCTGCCCCTAAACTTTATTTTTTATCATTATATAATGAATTAGGTTTTAGGAGGGAAACTGTTACTGTGTTCTGGCTAAATGCATATATTATGCCCACCAAACTGCCTCTAAACACTTATGTTTAATCCCACGTGTTAATGATACTCTCACTTCTTGTTAAAGAAGCTTCTCTTTTCAGATGGCAGTGACCACTGAGGTGACTCAAAACTCACCAAAGTGCTAGGAAGTGACAGTGGAGTGTTCAGCACTTACAGAGACATCTCTATCACACCCTCCAGGGCACAGGGACCATTGTGGAAGAAATGATGGGAAGAATGTTAAGAGCCAAAGGAAGAAGAGGAGTGTTTGCAATGCTGTCTTCCAGACACTCAAAGTAGCTTTGATGTTCATGACCTCACAGTGGCTGACACTACCTACACAAGACCTGCATAAGAGAAGGGGGAGAAATGATGACATCAAGTCAGATGAGAGACTGGTTGGAAAGAAGGGATTCAGTGGAGGGGGGCTTGGGAGGAGGCAAAGGGGAAGTTATTGGAGGGGATTATGATCATGTTAGATTGTCTATATTTATAAAAGTTGCCAATAGAAAAACATTTTAAAAAATTAGGCTTCATTGTAGTGTTTTCAAACAGTGTTTTGTTTCCCAACTTCACTACATTTTTTTTTGCTGAAGACATCCTGTTACGTGGTTCAACTTCACTGGTGTTCTGTTTGTCAGAGGACGAACATTGCATTATTTCTGTTTGGACTGTTGTGAATAATACTGATGTAACATTGTCACACACAAGTTCTTCATTTTACATGGACATTCACTTAGGAATGGAGTTGTTTGGTAGCTTGGAACCTATATTGAGGAAATGCCAAACCGCTTGCCAGTGTAAGTGCACATTGTACTCTCCTGCTCATCTGTCAGCGCTTATTATCTTGGCACCTGGTTGGCATCATGCTATTTCATTCCTTTTTTAAATTTCTTTTCTCTAACTAGCAATAATATTGAGATTTTTTCATGTGTTTCTTGACTGTTCCTATCTCTTCGTTGACAAAATTCCTTCTTGGATCCCTTGCTCACTTTTCAAATTTGTCTTTAAAAAAAATTGTTAAAGCCGGGCGTGGTGGCGCACGCCTTTAATCCCAGCACTCGGGAGGCAGAGGTAGGAGGATCGCCATGAGTTCAAGGCCACCCTGAAACTACAGAGTTAATTCCAGGTCAGCCTGGACCAGAGTGAGACCCTACCTCGAAAAACCAAAAAAAAAAAAAAAAAAAAAAAAATTGTTTGCAAGCAGAGAGAGAGAGAGAGAGAGATAAAGAATGGGCACACCAGGGCCTCCAGCCACAAACAAACTCCAGATATATGCGCCACTTTGTGCATCTGGCTTGACATGGGTACTGGGAAGTTGAGCCTGGGTCATTAGGTTCTATAGGCAATTATCCAAGAAGGAAGGAAGAGGAAAAACACAGTGGATGAGGTTGTCCTCAGATCCACACACTGGCTATCATACACACATTCAGCCCCCACGTGCATCAATTTAAAAAAATACCCCCCAAAGTATTTTTACCCCACTGAGGGAATCTTGGTACCCTGTTGAAAATCAGCTGACCAAGATGATTTCTGTCAGTTCTAGTCCATTGATGGATATGTCTATTTTTGTACCAGTCCCACACTGCCTTGAGTATGGTTGCTTTGCAGTATTTTAAAATCATAATGTCAGTCTTCCTTCTTTGTTCTCTTTTGAAATTGTTTGGCTATTCTGGAACCCTTGCAGAATCAGCTGTACTTACAAAGAAGTCAGCTGAGGGGCAGGAGAGATGGCCCAGCAGTTAAGAACACTTCCCATCTGAGCGTGAGGGCAGAGGAACCCTGAGAGACAGAGCTTGGGTTCGATTCCCAGGACCCACATAAAGCGTGACCACACGCTTCTGGAATCCCAGGCCCATAAGGGAGCAGAGACCCAATAATCACTAGGCTTCATGAGAAAGATCCAGTATCAGTAAGAGACTCCAGCTCAAGTACAAGTGTGTGGGACACCGCAAAGGCACATAGACCACACACACACACACACACACACACACACACACACACACACACACACCAGTACAAGAAAAAAGAAGCCAGCTGAGATTCTGTGTATCAGTTTAAATAATAACAGAAAATCTTTTAATCCATGAACATTGGGAGATTTGAGATTTTCCACTTACTTAGATCTTTAATTTCTTCAACAATCTCTTTTTGAAATTTGTTTATTTTTATTTATTTGAGAGCAACAGACAGAGAGAGAAAGAGGCAGATAGGTAGAGAGAGAATGGGTGGGCCAGGGCCTCCAGCTACTGCAAACTAACTCCAGATGCATGCGCCCACTTGTACATCTGGCTAACGTGGGTCCTGGGGAAGCCAGCCTGGAACTGGTGTCTTCAGGCTTCACAGGCAAGTGCTTAACCGCTAAGCCATCTCTCCAGCCAACAATCTTTTTTTAATATTTTATTAGAGATTGAGAATGGGTGCTCCAGGGCCTCTAGTCACTGCAAATGAATTCCAGATGCATGTGCCACCATGTGCATCTGGCTCATGTGGGACCTGGAGAATCGAATCTGGGTCCTTAGGCTTCGCAGGCATGCGCCTTAACCACTAAACCATCTCTCCAGCCCCAGTTTCTTCACAATCTTTATCATAAATTTTTAAATGTAAGGTTTTATGGTTAAATTTATTCACAAGCAGTTTCTTCTTTTAAGGGTATTGTAAGTGGAATGTTTTCTTAACTTTTTTTTTTTTTTTTCAGATCATCCATTCTGGGCATAGAGAAATACAATTAGTTTTGTGTACTGATCTGCACACTGTGACCCTGGCTGGCCTTGCTCATGAATTTTTCTGTGAACTCCGTAGGACTCTTGACATACAAGATCAGGTCATCTGCCACATGGGCATAGTTCTCTTGCAATCTGGATTTCTTTTCTTTTTTAAATTTATTTGCAAGGAGAGAGAGAGAGAGAAAGAGAGAGGAGAGACAGACAGAGAGAGAATGGACATGCAGGGCCTGTAGCCACTGCAAACAAACTCCAGATGCGTGCGCCCCTTGTGCATCTGGCTAACGTGGGACCTGGGGAATCGAGCAGCGAACCGGGGTCCTCAGGCTTCACAGGCAAGCGCTTAACCGCTAAGCCATCTCTCCAGCCCATCTTTCTTTCTTTCTTTTCTCTTTTTATTTTATTTATTTATTTGAGAGAGAGAAAGAGGACGAGAGAAAGAAATAGAATGCTGGGACGAAACCCAGAGCTTGGCGCATGCTAGGCAAACTCTACCAACTGAGCTGTATCATAGCTCCACACTTTTAAGAACCATTGACTTGTAGCTTTCTTGCTTTTTGTTTTCTTCTTGTTGTTTGTTTGGGTTTGGTGTGTGGGCTGATGTGGCACCCCATGCATCAGGGAAGGAGGAGAACAGGGGATACCCCCTCCACCACTCCCCACCTGTTTTTCCTTGTGGAGGGGTCTCTTATTGATTGCAGAGCTTACCTTTTGGTTTGTTCTGAAGCCCAGTGATTCTCCAGGATCCCCACCCCACAGGAGGGTTACAGCTGTGTGGAGCCACGCCCACTTGTCTGCAGGGATTCTGCACATTCAGGTCTAGGCCCCCTCAGGCCTTCATGCTCACCCAGGAAGTGAGTCACCTTTCCAGCCCAGGCTTTATTTTCAAAAGCAGGGTAAAGGTAATCACTTGAGTAGATTGCAAATGGCCTTGTTAACTTTTTGCCTTTAATATTGAAGCTGTGTTTATTCAATTTTAAATAAGGACCTATCTATCCTGGTGAGCCGGGTGTTATGGAACACCTTTGTAATCCCTGCAATGGAGTGGCAGAAGCAGGAGGATTGCCCTGACTTTAAAGCCAGCTTATGTAGTGAGTTTAAGGCTAGCCAGGGTTACATAGCAAGACCCTGTCTCTAAAAATCAAATCAAATCAAATCAAAACAGAACAAAACAAAAGACTTGGTGAAAGCTGTTCTGATTATCATGTAAATTGATTTTTTTTCCTCACTAGTTTCTCAGGTAATAGTTGGGGGGTTTGAGTGAGCTCATTCAAAAACATCTTTGCTGAAGTAATTTAAAATGTTAAGAACAATAATGGCAGATGAATAGGGATTTTAACTTTTTCTGTTTGTTCCTATGTTTGTGAAGATTTTAGAACCTCTGTGCCAGGAACCAGGTCCAGTGACTAAATGTATGTCTTCTGTCATGTCACCTCAAGTAACTTTACAATACTGTCACAGCCATATTTTTGCAAGAACAGTAGTTGTACTTTACGTAAACTGAGTGATTATTTTTCTTTGATGGAAGCGGGGCATAATTGTTATGATTGGGATTATTCTTACTGGAAGAAATGTGCTCAAGGATTTAGGCAGGCCCTTTGCAACTTACTTGCAAGTGATTTTGTAGGCAAAGAGGTATGTATAATGGAGGTATCCACAGAGCAAGTGAGCATTGGTAATAGCAAATGATGTAGGATTGCAGTGACTATAATAGGAGATTATTGTAAATGCTTTAAGCTGAATAGTTACAGTGTAGAACTGCTACATTTGTACGAGCACTTAATGAGTAATTACATAAATTTAAATGAAATGCCAGGGACTTCAATTTTCTGTGCATTTAAAAGAATTTTTAAAAAGGCAAAAGGTGGGGTTGGGGAGAGGGCTTAGCAGTTAAAGCACTTGCCTGCAAAGCCAAAGGACCCAGGTTCGATTACCCAGGACCCCACATAAGCCAGATGCACAGGTGGCACATGCGTCTGGAGTTTATTTGCAGCAGCGGGAGGCCCTGGTGCGCCCATTCTCTCTCTGCCTCTCTTTCAGCTTCTTTCTTTCTCTCTCAAATAAATAAATAAATAAATAAATAAATATATATATATATATATATATATATATATATATATTTTTTTTTTTTAAGGCAAAATGTGCTGGAGAGATGGCTCAGCAGTTAAAGGCACTTGCTTGCAAAGCCTAGCAGCCTGGGTTTGATTCCCAAGTATTCCTGTAAATCTTAGAGTATTTACAGTAATATCCAATTATAGACACATACTGTTTTAGTATGATAATGTTTTAGTAAAGTTTAGGAATGTTTTTTAAAAGTTTCTTTTAAGTCTTACACTATTAGAACATGTGAGTTGGACTTGATTTATACCTATCTACTTGGTGACCATCCTAAAAAAGAAATAAGTGTAGAAGAATTAGAAGAAAAGATATTTGGGGTACAATTAATGCTGATAATCGTTAGCAATCAAATGATCACATTTTCAGTATTTTCTGCCAGAAAAAAATTTTTAATTTCAGAGCAGTCCTGTGTGGCAACCACGTTGGTGGTCAAACAAAAAGACTGAGGTAATTATAGATCTGAAAGTGCTTTGTTTTGGTTCATTGTTGATGTTTGTTGATGTTCAATCTAATAGAATGTGTTGCAAAACACCCATATAGTTTATATTCTTTGTAAATAATGAGTTTCAGTTATTTAAATAAACTTAAAAATTTTTTCCCTGTCTTTAGATAAGCAATCTAGTTTAATGAAAATACCCTTTGAAGACAAAGAAACTAATTTTATATATCCTGAAAAACTTCCCAATATATTGTACTTTTTAAACAAATTTGAGCAATTTTATATGAAAAGATGATTATTGATTAAGAAGTAGCATTATTGCACATCATTATCAGTAGTTCAAGTTTAGAAACGCACATTTATTTATTTTTGTCATTTTAGTAAATGTTTATGTTATGTTCTAGGGCTTTTTTATTGTTGTTTCTTTATTATTATTATTATTTTTTGGTTTCTTGAGGTAGGGTCTCACCCTAGCCCAGGCGGACCTAGAATTCACTATGGAATCTCAGGGTGGCCTCAAACTCATGGCAATCCTCCTACCTCTGCCTCCGAGTGCTGGGATTAAACGCATGTGTCACCACGCCCAGCTTATGTTCTAGGTTTTTATTTTGTTTTAAAATTGTATTTATTTATTTATTTGCAAGGAAAGAGAGAGGATGGGAGCACGAGGGCCTCTAGCTGCTGAAAATGAACTCCAGATTCAAGTGCCACTATGTGTGACTGGCTTTACATGGGTACTGGGGGATCAAACCTGGGAACCTTTGGCTTTGTAGGCAAGTACCTGAACCACTAAGCCATCTCTTCAGCCCCACTCTTCATTTTAAAAGGATGGTGACTATTCACTGTTGTATTCTCAGTCACTCACCCAGTTTCTGTCCTATAATATAGTAAAATGATTAATACAGATGTGTTGAAAGAATGACCAGATGAGAATTTATTGCCAAAATACTTATGGTGAATTTGTGGGCTCCCAACCCCAAAATTCTACAAAGCAAAGCCACTTAATTCTCATGAGTTGATAGCAAAATATTTAGTGCTAGTTATTATGAAGTCATGTACTATTCTGCACAGATGTCTCTGGTTTAAGTCAGTGAAGGTCACAATTTTCATGCAGGGTACACCTTGCTACCAAGTTGAATGCTGCATTGCAGCAGCATTTTAATCTGGCTTCTACAACTGTCACGAGCATCCCAAGGAAGGCAGGTGCTTTTCCATCCTGTTTGAAAGCTCTTTTGAAAGTATTTATTTGACATGTATTATTCACTTAAATTCAACCTTTATTTTTTCTTCCCATATATGCTTTCTGTTTTGCTAGCCCACATTCAAAGTCTATGATCAGGTCAGTAAATGCTGGAAATTAATGAAAAAAATCACATAACAAATGTTGTATTATTATTTCTAATAAGAACAGATATGAAATTTTCTTTTATTCTTTTTAAATATTTTTTATGAGAGAGAGAGAGAATTGTCACTCCAGGGCCTTTAGCCACTGTAGTCAAACTCCAAACATGTATGCCACCCTGTGCACATGCATGACCTTGTGTTCATGTGTCCCCTTGTGCATCTTCTGGCTTACATGGGTACTGAGGGTGTCAAACCTGGGTCCTTAGGCTTTGCAGACAAGCACCTTAATCACTAAGCCATCTCTCCAGCCCCATCATATGAAATTTTCTAAAACTGCATTATTTTCATCAAAACATAATATGTACTTTATTTCTTTCTTTGTGATTCTTTTCCTGAGAGCTGTACTAGGAGATTTTATTTACTTTGTGTTTCCTCATGGATCTTTTAGTTCCTAATTTTTGTTCTTGCCCACCTACTCTAAAGGTGTTTATAACTTATAGAACTAACTGGCAAGACATAGCTTCCAATTAGTTTGTTATGATGTGGGCAAAAAAGCATAGATGTCAATTTTGATTTGCCACTAATTTTCTTAGGAATCTACTGATTCTTGTTTGTTATTATATCATCCATAAATTGGCTAGGACCAGAATAAAACAGGCTGGCCTGTAGTAAGCCTGGATGGTTTGTGATTGACTGGAATTGAATTCAGTGGATCTGATCCTGCCTACCATAGGCAGCAACTACTGCACATAAATTTCACATTGGATTGATTATACTCCATCATCAACTTTTCTTTTGAGACAGGTTCTCACTATGTTTCAAGAAGACCTGAAAGTTGTGATCCTCCTGCCTCAACCTGCCAAATGCTGGGATTACAGGCATGAGTCACTATGTCCAACTTTATTTTCCACTTTTATCTGCTACTGTCATGAATAATAAATGGCATGAGAAATATGATATTTTCTTTATCAATTTACTCCCAACTCTATTGGGTGGTTCTTTTTGTTTTGTTTTGTTTGTTTTTTGTTTTTTGAGGTGGGGCTTTGTTCTAACCCAGACTGACCTGGAATTCACTATGTAGTCTCAGGGTGGCCTTGAACTGACAGCGATCCTCCTACCTCTGCCTTCCAAGTGCTGGGATTAAAGGCGTGTGCCACCACACCTTATTGAATGATTCTTTATTAGAAATTTTAGGCTTGCCCTTTAGAAAATTTTCACAGCAGAAACCATTTTCATGTGAAATAAAATGATGGGTATACTTTAGTATATAAAGAAAAATTATATAGGGGTCCACAGATGACTTGCTCATTGAATTTGACATTCATGTGCTTTTGTTGTGAATCTCTTCAATCTGTCTCTCTCTTTTAAAGTAAATAGATCACATTGAAAACAAGTCACCAAAGTTGTTTATAGATGTTTACCCTCTTAAATAACTGGTGTTCACTAACTCATTGCACACATATACATTTGCTTCTTTAACAACTAGTTCACTTCACTTATAAGTTATTTAAATTATGTTATATAAACATATTGCTTGTATCTGTGTGTATGTTGTGTGCATGTGTGGTGCATGTGTGGTGTGTGTGGTGTATGCACGTGAATGTACCCTTTTGGGCCCCATATACCTGTGATGAGATCGTTAGCTTGTGGTGACGAGAGTGGAAAAGTCTGGTATTTTGCTCTCTCACTCATCTACGTGGTTTTGTTTAGAACCCAGAGCTTGTTACAAATTATTACTACTGTTGCTATGAATGCCAGAGCTTGAGGGACTTGGACAATTCTTGGGTCTCTGCTCCCCTGGGGAACTGGGGTTACAGGTGTGCATGGCCACTCCCAGCTGTTTGACATGGGATCTGGAAATTTGAACTTGGGCAGTCTTAGGCTCCTCAGGGCCTCAGGCTTGCACAGGAAGAACACTGAACTGCTGAGCCATCTCTTCACCCTGCCATTCTGTTTTTAAAGAGTTCAGAATGCTGTCAAGTGCTAACTCATTAAATAGGTTATCTACTGAGCAAGCTTTCCCACTGTTGTACCTAGTGTTGAATGTGTTGGACCTCACATTGAGCACAGTGCGAAATGAATAATTGAGTTCATTAGTTTGAAAACAAATGCAACTTTTAAAACTATTTTATTTACTTATTTATTTATTAGAGAAAGAGAGAGAGAGAGAGAGAGAATGGGTGCCCCAGGGCCTCTAGCAACTGCAAATGAACTCCAGATATGCACCACCTTGTGCATCTGGCTTAGTAGGTACTGGGGGAAGGCAAGCGCCTTAACCACTGGACAATCTCTCCAGCCCAGATGCAAGTTATTTTAAATGTCTTACATTTGCTCAAAGGAAGAACAGCATGCTTTGTCTGCCCATGATGATGTGGCAGTCCTTCATCGCAGAGCTGCCCACATAACTTTCCTTAGAAGTACTGAGAAACAGCCGGACGTGGTGGCGCATGCCTTTAATCCCAGCACTTGGGAGGCAGCGGTAGGAGGATCGCCATGAGTTCGGGGCCACCCTGAGACTCCATAGTGAATTCCAGGTCAGCCTGAGCCAGAGTAAAACCCTACATAGGAAAAAAAAAAAAGTGGTGAGAAACAATTCTGAGCATTTTACCCGATCGAACAAGTATAAGCCTATTAACAGAAAACAAACTTGAAGGAGCTGATTCCATCTTTCTCCAAACTTACCTGACAATGTCATCTACTAAGCCCATAAGCTCATGCTCTGTAGACGTTGCTTTTGAAAAGACTAAGCTTGGGCATCACTGAGAAAGCGCCGTGTCTTTCTCACAACTGGTGACATTTTTAAACTCATGTCAGTCAGTTTCCCTTCTGTAGGCAAATGACCTTCCAAAGGCCAAAACCAAGAGCAGACTGGCAAGAATGATAGACTTAAATGCTTGAGAAAAAAATCCTTGAAATCAGTAGCTCCATTCTGTTGTTACCCAGAATTCCCTTGGTAGCTTTGTAAAAGGTCTCCCCTCTGGCTAGACGAAGCTCCTGAGCTGGTGCTGACTGTGTTTGCTCGGCTCAGGTCTCGCCAGGCCCTCCTGCCCACCTCCACTGCACAGCGCCTGTGCCAATCGTGCCGACCCGGTGCCCCCCCGTCAGGCATCTTGACACTTGCTCTTTTTGAATACTTTCCCTCCAGTCCATTAACTTCCACTCACCCTCTTAAAACTCACAGGTGTCTTCTGCCCGGGAAGCTTTTCCTGGTGTCGTGGAATAGGTGACACTTCTCAGCGAGTGGTGCTCATGGCGCTGAGAGTGTCTTCTTTGCACTTTCACATTTGTTCTTTACGAGTTGATTAGCATCTGCGTCCTCCGCTCCGCTGGTTCTATCAAGGGAGAGACAGAGTCACGTCTCATTACATCTTCACTTCCTGGGTCACTCAGCATGTGCTTCTGCGGAATGGACTCATTCAGCTTCTGTGTGATAATGTGTGCATTTTAGAAGCCTTAGGCTTTTTATTTATTTATTTATTTATTTATTTATTTATTTATTGAGTATTGGTTGATGTGGGTAAGCAGTGACCACTGTAGATGCTTGAAAATTAAAAAAAAAATACTGGCTGCTTATACAGTAATCTAGATGATTAAATTAATTAATAAGATGTGAACGGAGGTGGCTGGGGTGGTCACTCAGCAGTTAAAGTGCTTGCTCACAAAGCCTGCCTGCCTGGGCTCCATTTGCCCAGCCATTCATATAAAGCTGGATTGGCACTCGTTTGCAGTGGCCAGGGACACTGGTGCACCCATACACATACACGCCCTGCAAATAAATAAATAAAACTGTGAAGGGAAATTACATGTTGACTGTAATAATAGCTAATATTAATATTCTACTTGGCATGATTTTTCAGAGACTCTAAAGATGATATTCTCATAGAGGTCTTTTACAGAGCTTACATTCATTTTGAAACCCCGTGTCAATAATGAATTCAAAGTTTATATTCTCTTTAATAATGTCAGCGTTTATGTGCCATATTTCAAAAGTTGAGAGCCACTTGGGCGGCAGCAGTTGAGGCTGCTCCACCGCACACCAAGGACAAATAATCTTGGTAACTACTTAAAACTTGAAAGAGACAAAAAAAATATGAAAGGTCCTTAAAATATTATGTGAGAACCAGTTTCTCTTTGATATTTGGTTTTCATTGCTTTAGGGACTCCATAGGCAAGTTTTCTTTCTTTTCCTTGTGTGGATATTTCTTTATATTCTTGCATATCAGTGTTTTCTTCTATTTCAAAATAATACTATTGTACCACATTTTGCCTGTAGATGTAAATAGTAGACCTTCCTGCCTTACTTATTTTCTTCTCAGTGTGAACTTTCATCATTTAATGGTCTTACATACAGTTATTACAAGTGAAATCATTAGTGAGAAAATAAACTCTGGAAAAGTAGTTGTGTCAATATAGTTTAACTGTTTGCCAAAACTGCTTTAAACTTACATGATTGGAATTACCCTCTCACAGCTTAACTGAGATTTGGAAAATGACTTTGTGTCTGACTTTAAGACTTTTATATATAAGCAAGCTTTATTTAACATATTTTAAGTGTTTTTATTAAGAAAAAGTTGACCTTAAGGCAGGTCTGGTGGACCATGCCTTTAATCCTAATGCTCTGGAAGCTAAAGTAAGATGATCATCATGAGTTCAAGGCCAACCTGGGGCTAAAGTTAAGTCCCAGGTCAGCCTGGGCTATAGTGAAACCCTACCTTTTTTGGAGGGGGGAGAAGAAGAAGGGAAAATTTGATCTTTAGTGTCTAACTTGACATTTCTTGAAAGCTAGAAAAACATATACCTTTATATTGACTCTCTGCATTTTAAATTTCTAAGTTTATATGTAATGACTTTTCTTTGAATATGTCACCTTTATCATATATAAGTATTGTATTTTCAATATCACACCATAGGATGCTTTTTCTTTTGTTTTTGTTTTTTTTGAGGTAGGATCTCGCTCTAGCCCAGGCTCTCCTGAAATCAGGGTGGCCTCAAACAGTGATTCCCCCACCTCTGCCTCCTGAGTGCTGGGACTAAAGGCGTGCACCACCACACCTGGCAGATTCTATTTGTTGTTTTTTTTTGTTGTTGTTGTTGGGGGGACAATGCCTGAATCAAACACTATATTCCGCCCCTGGCCCCCATAAACTGATATCCATACATGTTATAAAATATAATGCATTCAGTACAACTTTAAGAGTCCTCATAATTTTTATCAATTCCAGTGATGTTCATACATCCCCATAGACCAAGATCTCTTAACTTAGCCATAATACGCCCCCCCCCAAAAAAAAACAAAAAAACAACAACAAAAACCCATGATGGCACCGAATATACATTCACACTGCAAAAGGTGGCATTGGGCATAGCAAAGAAATACTCAAGCATTACAAGATTTAAACAGGGCAAATAACAAACTCTATAGCTCCAAGTCCAACAACTCTAGCCAGTGACAAGTCTCCAAGTCCGATAATTCTAACCAGCAACAAGTCTCTGGAGTTTCAATTCCGTCCCTCTAGGTAGGCTACTCACAGTCCTGGAAAACTTCATCGGGGCTGGCAGCTTTCCTTAGCAGCCATCTCATGGTTCAGGCATCTCCACTGGGTCTCCACTGCAATCCATGCAAAGCAACCCTGCACAGCTTCTCAGGACACAGGCATAACAGCAAGCTTCCCACACAAACTGCTAGCCCAGTCCAGGCAAGGCTCTTTCTCACTCTCATAAGCCAAACCTCACAGTCATTAGTTCTTACTGCATTCATGTCTTTCAATTTGACCCGAATAGTCCATTAAGCTGTACTTACAGCACTGCAAGGTGTCTCTTAGGCCAAGGTTTCAAATCCTTCCACATTCCTCTTGAATTCAGTTACAAAAGGCCAAAGCCACATAGTCAGGTGTCTAGCAACAATCCCACTCCTTGGTACCACTTTACTGTTGCAGTCAGGTTCGCATTGCTGGTAGAAATCACCCAACCAACAGAAGCTTGTGGGAAAAAGAGCTTTATTTTGGCCTATAGGCTTGAGGGGAAGCTTCATGATGGCAGGGGAAAATGATGGCATGAGCAGAGGGTGGACATGACCCTGTGGCCCACATAAGGTGGACAACAGGAACAGGAGAGTGTGCCCTCTATTTGTGATCTTACGTATGTATCTTCATGGTTGGGTCAAACACCCTGCTCAGAAGCAGCTTATAAGAGGAAAGGGTTTATTTCAGGCTTACAGAGTCCAGAGGAATCTTCATCATGGTGGAAGAGCCTGGTTCACTTCATTATACATCATACAGCAGAGATAGAAACAAAGCCCACGAGCAGGGGTGGACTCCAGATCCAGTGAAATGTCTGCTCCATCCGGGCTCCGCCTGCTGGATACTAATGGGAAGTTTAATAGTAATCAGAAATACTGAAGGCTATGGGTGACATACATTCACATCCAAACCACTATACCTTCTTTTTTAAAATAAGCTTCAATTATTGGCTTCCACTTCTAAATCTGACTTTTGAGAGCTTTTTGGTATCTTCATGAGATGACCAACATTTTGGAGCCACTGCTCTAAAAAAGCCAATGTATCTTCACTATAGGGTTAATTTCAATGCTACTTTATGATTTGGCTATCATATTATTTAAAGCCCATGTTTGACAGCATCTGAACATTTGAAATAGAAAACAGTTATATTAACAATGTCAGTGAGGATGTGGTATTGTAGAAATAAATTGAGACAGTGCCTTATCTCCAAATATTTTGTAATATTAATAATGAGGATTTTTCAGGAGTTGTTCTCACTTTTTTTGAATGTCCAGAAGCAAAATGTTATGTGGTCTTGAGCATACAAACAAACATACCACTATGGTTGTTTTTTAGAAAGCTATTCAAGTTGCAATGTAAGCTAAGGCTAGAACTCAGATTTTTAGGAACTGAAGCATACTAAATTAGCAATGTTGGTTGAAATATGGGGATCAATAACTAGAAATGAAAGAATGTAGACATAAACCTTATGGAATAGAGTAAGAGTCTACTGGAATCTCACTGCTGATAGTTCATCTCTCTTTTCTTGGAACAACCATGAAAGTCAGGTTCCAAGGTCCTTAGTCATATGCTTAGTAGCTTCAGACGAACACTTGGTTTGCTTGTCCTTAGCAGTTCTCTGTCCATTCTAGAAAATTTGCCTTCCATTAGTGCAGGATATGGAGCAAGAGTCATGGACTGCAAGATTACTGGATTATAGTAGTAATTTTGATATTGGTGACTTTTGAGTCTACCATTAATTAGCAAGTAGTTGGTGGTCCCTTGTTACATGCTAAGATTTCTGGAAAAGAGACTGGGAAGAAGTTGACTATTATTTCAAGCAGGTGAATTTCCCACAGTCTTCCCACAGGATCTAATTGCCGCATTGCCCTTTTGTGTACCGTGTCGTGAGCGCACACTGCCCTCTGCGCAGTCTGCATATGGGAAACCTCAGCCCACAGTGGATGTTCCTTTGCCCAGGGATGCATTGCCAGGATGGAGTAAAGGGCTTGGGATGTCATCCTAATTTGTCTCCAAAATCACTTGGCAGAGCATGAAATCTTGTAGGCAGCCCCATGACAATGGGTACCCAACAGACAAAGCTTCTTGGATGTAGAAGTCACAGGGTGCCCCCCCTCCAGATATCCCAAGGGGTCCTTTTCCTGTTTCCTTTGGGGAGCGCGGAACCATTCTTGGCCCACTGCTGCCCCCTTGTGTCTCCATACTTGCATCCTCACACCCGCAAACCTCAAGGCTATCTGACCAAGATGCAGAGGCCGGAGTCCTTGCGCTTTGAGTGAGTACAGAAAGACTTTGGAAGGGAAAATGCCTTGCTTAAGGTCCCAGCTGAGACACTGGGGAGCTCCCTGCTTGGCAGATGAACTCCAGAGACTTTGGGTCACCCCGCCGAGAAGGACAACTCTCTGGAAGACCACCCAATTCAGGACGGGCCACGTGCATTTACTCAATCCTAGCGTGTTTGGCAATCGCTAAATTAACGGAGCTCCAGGAGCACAAGGCATGAGGGAAGCTGGCTTCCCAGAGTCTTCATCCTCAGGATCCCTGTGCTCCTGGCAGAAGTGCAGAGGAGGCTTTGGTTGGCACAGGATTACAGGGCACTCCTCACATTCAGTGGGTCACAGGTAGTCCCCACCGGATTCAAAGGACAGTCCTGCCCAGCGGTGAATCATCTCACCGAGAACATCAGTTGAGAAAACCTGTCCTAGATTCAAATGCGTGTGGTTTCGTTTTGAGAAAGGCTCTCCATCTATACGGCAGGCTAGTTTCAATCTTGCAATCCTCCTGCTTCAGCCTCCTCAGGGCTGACATCACAGATGGCCGCCACCTGCTCATCTCTAGGTCAGATCTTAGCTACTTCCCCCTCTTATTCGGTGCTCTCATGGTTTTCAGTGTGGCCTCGAAGGCCAAGCACCAGAAAATGGGCAGAGGACACAGCACAGGGCCACGAGCAGGAAAGAAAGCACCTTTTTTTAAAAAAATTTTTTTACATTTATTTATTTATTTGACAGAGACAAAGAGGGAGAGAGAGAGAGAGAGAGAGAAAGAGAGAGAGCGAGCGTGCCAGGGCCTCCAGCCACTCCAAAAGAACTCCAGACGCATGTGCCACTTGTGCATCTGGCTAACGTGGATCCTGGGGTATCAAATCTGAGTCCTTTGGCTTTTTCAGACAAATGCCTTAACAACTAAGCCATCCCTTCAACCCAAAAGTGCCTTTTCTGAGCACCAAGAGCATGACGTCCAGGAGACGGCTCAGCCTGGCCTAGCCAATTGTACCACCTCCCAACCCTGTGCATCGGGGCAGCAGGTGAGATGGTCTCTGGGCCTGGCTGCAGCCTTTCCACCCTTGCCCCAGGTAACACCAACCACCCTTCCGGCTCCCACACTCTCCTTGCTTCCTGGCACCTTTAAATGTGTACCCTTGGTCTAGGGCTGAGGGTTCCCCCCCACCCACCTTCCTAGGCCCCTGGTCCACTCCTCCCTTCCTCCAGCATTACCGGGGCTCTAAGATGCACTGCTGTCCCCCTGTGGGTCCTGGGCTTGCTCCTGCAGGAGCCTCCCCTTCTTCCAGCCGTACTCCATGCCTTGGATGGGCTTCTTTAAAGGCAAAGATAGATGAAATGTGAAATAACACATCAACATATGTGAATCAATATGGCGTGATTGCCAAAGAAATGTTCAGGTGACATCTGGGCTTTTGCCAAGCATATCATAACCTTTTGCACAACTCCCTGCCTGGATGACAATGCCTAGTCTCTCCACTGGAGAGAAGGCAGGTTGTCTGGCATCTGACAAACCCCAGGGCCCACTGCCAAGCCTGGTCTGCATCTCCCTGCTGTGCAACCTTGAGCCAGGCACTTCCTTTCTGCTGGTCCTCGGTTCCTTACACAGGGATGGCAGCCCAAGGAGGTGGCACATATCTGTAATCCCAGCACTGGGGAGGCTGAGGCTGGAGGGTCATGAGGTTGAGGCCAGCCCGGGCTGCATAGTTAGATTGTCTCAGAAAGAGAAAAAGTAGGGCTGGAGAGTGGTCAAGGTGCTGCCTGTAAAGTCTAAGGACCCATATTTGATTCCGCAGTACCCACATAAGCCAGATGCACAAAGTGGTGCATGCTTCTGGAGTTCATTTGCAGTGGCTAGAGGCCCTGACAAGCCCATTCTCTCTCTCTCTCCCTCTCTCAACTTCTATCTCTCTGTCTCATAATAAAATAAAATAAAGGGGGCTGGAGAGCTGGCTGAGCAGTTAAGGTGTTTGCCTGTGCAGTATAAGGATTCAGGTTTGATTCTCTAGTGACCACTTAAGCCAGATGCTCAAGGTGGCACATGCATTTGGAGTTTGTTTGTAGTGGCTAGAGGCCCTGGCATGCTTATTCCCCCCCATAAATAAATAAATTTTAAATAAGGAGAAAAAGCAAAATGATGGTGGTAACTATGACCCCCATCACCCTCTGGGTTTAGTTGGGAGTTAGCTTGATTGGGGGGGTCACCAACAGTTGAAGGGCATTATTTCCTGCAACAAAAAAGAAAATGGGAGGGGGCTGAAGAAATGGCTTAGCAGTTAAGGCTCTTGCCTGCAAAGCATAAGGACCCAGGTCCAATTCTCCAGGTCCCATGTAAACCAGATGCACAAGGTGGTGCATGCATCTGGAGTTTGTTTGCAGTGGCTGGAGGCCCTTGACGCACCCATTCTCTTCCTCTCCCTCTCTCTATGTCTTGAATAAAAAATAAATTTAAAAAGTAAGTCAAAATAAAAAAAGAAGATGTAGTATTACAGGAATGTTAAAAAGACAGCTTTCTACCTGCAACTTGGGAGAATCCACTCAGGAACAAAGCAAGGATGAAACAATATGCGTTGTTTGAAGCCTTTTGTTAAAAGATAATGGAAAACAAGTTTAATTTTCATAAATATAAGTAAATCTGAGTATCTAGGACATTTACAGCAAAGAGCCATGGTGACTGGTGAGAAAAAAAAATAACCCTGCTGGTTTCACCATGGACCTTTTGACAATCAGGAGAATTTTGCCCCAAGCCTAATATACCTTATTTGAAAAGATGAATTTAAAAATTGCTAAAGTGAAATAAAAGCTACTTCATGAATTTAATGGAAGTTGAGAGGCTCAGGGCTATGGGAAAGTACCGAGAGAGGGATCGTTTTCACTGCACGAGAATGTTCACCACGTGGAGAAATGTGACTGTCTGCTGCTGTTGACATTGCTCATCAAACACTTGACACTCGGCGCTCCGCGGTTCCCAGGTGGGAGATGGAACCAGGCTCAAGCAGTTGCAAGACACCCTTGTGTGGCTTCTCACGGAATGGGCTTCCCAGTGGTAGACCACAGCTCATTTTCTCCTCCCTTCCTTCTTTCCTCTGCTTCCTTGTCCCTTCATCCCTGACCTCTTCTTCTTCCTCTTCCTTGTCTTCCCAGATGAGCTACAGCAGGGAGTGCCATAGCCTCTCCTCACACCCTGGTCATCACCTCCCCGCGGCCTCTTACTGCCTCAGTGTAGCCTGCAAGATCAGCTGAACCCCACAGAACAGCTCAACCTCAGAAGACACTTCTTTTTTTTTTTTAAGTGTATGCCACCATGCCTGGGCCATTTTCTTTCCCTTTCTTTTTATGTATTTATTTTTAGTTTTATTTATTTACTTATTTATTTGAGAGAGAGAAAGAGGAAGAGAGAGAGAGAGAGAGAGAAAGTGAGAGAGAGAGAATGGTCATGCAGGGTTCCAGCCACTACAAACGAACTCCAGAGGCATGCGCCACCTTGTACGTACATCTGGCTTATGTGGGTCCTGAGGAATCAAACCGAGGTCCTTTGGCTTTGCAGGCAAGTACCTGAACGGCTAAGCCATCTCTCCAGCCCTCAGACACTTCTAATCCTTGCCATTCTGGAGGCTGCACACCCAAGATGAAGGTGGTCAAAGATCCCATGTCTGGTGAGAGCGCTCTTCCTGGTTCACAGACCACCATCTCCCAGTTGTCTCCTCACAGGGCACAGGAGATACTGTGGGTCTGCGTTTGATCTTTCTTGCAAGGGCGCTGATCCCACCATGTGGGTGCCACTCTCCTAAACTAACTGTCTGTCAGAAGCCCTGCCCCTGATCCATCTCCCCTGGGAAGGTAGGATTTCAGCATTTGAATTTTGGAGGATTCACCTTCAATCCATCATACTGCCTCCAAGATGTTCTCTGCTTGTGCTGGGGGCACAGCAGGCCCCAGGGAGGTGATGACCCTTGCAGTCGCATTTGACCAGCAGTGAATGAAAACTGGCGGCTTCCTCCCTCATCTTCCTTACTCCTTGGGCAGGACATGGCTGGAATGTGGTCTATCATCTCCCAAAGGTCCCAGCTGGGTTTGGTTAACATTGGGGTGCTCTCTGTGACAGCCTGCTCCCAGAAGTGGCTTCCTCCTGTCCTGCTGTGGTGTGACTTGCTTGCACGAGCTCTGTGCTCTTATCTTCTCAAGGTGACTATAGGGGACCACGCCGAAATCCAGGCACATCTCCAGGGAATGAAAGGACAGCAAGCAGACCCCGGCTGCCCGCGCATGCAGGCTCTGCCCTCCCCTCCCACCGCCTCCCTCGATAGTCTCACAGAAGACTAAAGTCAACATCCTTCCTGCCCCAAGGTAAGCAATACAGGCTGGGAGCATTCCCTCCTTCAAAGCACGGATCCCCAAGCATACAGATTCAAAGCAGCATTTAAAGAATAGCTATGTTGGGCTGGAGAGATGGCTCAGCGGTTAAGGCTCTCACTTGCAAAGCAAAAGGACCCAGGTTCGAATCCCCAGGACTCATGTAAGCCAGATGCACACCATGTCTGGAGTTCATTTGCAGTGGCTGAAGACCCTGGCATGCCCATCCTCTCTCCTCATCTGCTGCCCCCCCCCACCAAATAAAATTAACTAAAGTTGTTTTTTTTTTAAAGAATGGCTGTGATTGATGCTTTCCCCCTTCACCCATACACAGGTTCGATTCCCCAGGACTCATGTAAGCCAAATGCACACCACGTCTGGAGTTCGTTTGCAGTGGCTGAAGGCCCTGACACCCCCATCCTCTCTTTATCTGCCCTCCCCTGCCAAATAAAATTAAATAAAAAAGAATGGCTGTGATTGATTCTTTCCCCCTTCACCCGTTCATTCATGTTTGAAAATAACCATAAGTACACGCCTCAGAGCTTTTCCCCAAATGTGTCCCTTAAGTCTTTTTAATGCCCCACTTTCCCATTCACGAATCAAATTGTCACTTTATGACGTCTATCATGTCCTTACAAAATCAGATGGTGTCTCCCAGGCAGCTCCGACTTGAGCTCAGCCAGGAGGGTGCCAGGAAGGCTTTGAGAAGCGCTGAGGCTGAGCCCTTCGGGTGTGGCAGAAAGGCACTGTGCATGGTGCCCAAGGGCTTGGGGCCAGGAGGGCCAGCAGCGCAGGCGAGTGAGCAAGCAGGCGTGTGTGCCTCACTCTGCCTCCCCAAGGTGGAAAACAGAGGAAACAGAAAATGAGTGTCCAGTGGGGAAACTTGCCCGGTTTCCACCAGTCCAAGAGAATGGCTCCCCTGAGTCACCCTGGGAGGCCCTGGGTGGTGCTGTTGACAGCTTAAGGACAGTAGAAGCCTTGTCAAGTCTCCTTCTGAATGGGCCAACATGGGGAGATGGGGAGCTGGGGAAACCCTTTCACGGGGCCATGGTGCTCACTCTAGAAACCAGGACGGGTGGCCAGCTTCCATGAATGACCTGTGTTCCCAGAGATGCTGGATAGCAGACAAGTAAGGCCAACAGGTTTGGAGAGAAAACATGGCACATACAAAAGTTTGGAGAGCTCTGTTCCCTTACAGCTCTCACAGCGTCTGTTGTCACCAGGTCATGCAAGGGACATGAGTCCCTTCAGGCAGGAGATTGCGGTTCATGCATTTAGAAGGTCTAGTTAGCCATCCCAGGGCCAGGCACACAGTAGGGGTTCACTTAGTGGGCACTGAGCAGAGTGTACGAGGAAGCACCATTCTGAGTGTCAGTAACTTTGCTGAGACCAGCCCCGCTCAGGGAAAGGGGAAAGGTGGCTTCGTTCTGAAGACATTACAGATGAGACGAGATCAACACACAGGCTGCAGAGTGACTCTCAGGCCGTGCTCCTGCTGCTCTGGGCCTCCTATCGGCATCACTATTCAAAGACAGCAGCTTGGTGTGGTAGCACACACCTTTAGTCCCAACACTCGGGAAGCCAAGGTAGGAGGATCGCAGTGAGATCCAGGCCAGCCTGGGACTACATAGTGAATTTCAGGTCAGCCTGGGCTAGAGCGAGAGTCTACCTTAAAAAAAAATAAAAATAAAAGCAAAAGCAAAACAAAGCAACAACAAAAGACAGCAGTGGACTGGGTCTTCTAGAGCCTTGATTGACTATGTAGCAGACATCTTGTTCCGTCAGCCTGTCGGCAGCCAGGGGCTCTTGCTGTCAGAGGCTAGTGTTGTTTGACCTAATGCCGTTGTTTCCTCCTGAGACACACGGAGCTGCCTTTGTGACCTTCCCTGCTGCTATGGTCTGAATGGTCCTGTCACCAAAAGCTCATGTTGAAGTCTAGTCACTAGGGCGATGGTATCAGGAGGTGGGGCCTTTGGGAGATCATTGTTTAGTGGTCCTGATAAAAGAGACCCTGTAGGTCAGGTGTGTCCCTGCTACTGGGAGGACAGAGCCAGGAGGCACTGTCGTGAGCCGGGCCCTGGCTGGACACTGACTCTGCTGGAGCCTTAATGTTAGATTTCCATAACTGTGAGAACTAAGCTCTTGAGTATAACCTACCCAGGCCCTGGTTTTTGGCATAGTATCCTGAATGAAGTAGGCACATGCTGGTACACAGCTTCTTACCAGGAAGCTTCGAGTGGTAGAACTAGTCTAGAACTTTGATCGGAAGGGCTGAAAGCATCGGGGCATAACTTGGATGGACATGTGCTTATTGTGTGATAAGAACAATGCTGAGAGTGAGATCGTGCCTTCTTCCTTGACACCGAAGCTCTAACTACTATTGGCCTCCATTCTTGTCATGCTTGACCTGGGTTCAAACCCTACGGTCCTCACCACCTGTGAACCTGATGGCCAGACACAGCTTCTGTCCCCCAGCTTCCTTTTCTGCACAGTGAGGGTGATAGTGATGACAGCAGCGACCTCACAGGGCTGCTGGAAGGTTGAGTGCGTTAATCCTGATGTGGTGGTTTGAATGTAAACCGCTCTCCATGGAGTCATGTGTTCAAACACTTGATTCCCAGTGGGTGGTGCTATTTGGGAAGGTGAACCTCTGCTGGAGGAAGTGTGTCCCTGGGGGCCAGCCTTGAGGATATTTTAATCTAGTCTCATTTACTGTACTCGTGTTCTCTCTCTCTCTCTCTCTCTCTCTCTCTCTCTCTCTCTCCCCCCATCGCCCTGCCAATATGACCACATGACACTGGCTTCCTGCCCCTGACAGGCTCTCCCCGCATGATGGACTCTGCAACTCTAAGTAGAATTAACTCTTTCCGTCCCTATGCTTCTTCTGGTTTGGCATTCTGACCCAACAATGACAAAACAATTGATGCAACTACTTGGGGTGGAGAGGATGGTTCACCTGATGGGAACTGTGGGAACAGGGGTGCTACTCCATACTAGACTCTGTTCAGGCAGAAGATTGTGGTTATAGATGAAAGGCATCTTGTGACAATCAATTCATCTGGTGCTCTTGCTTATGGGGACCTCCAGAGATAAGCAAGCTCAATTTGGGAAGCAAGATGGCCTAGAGCTAATAAATTCTTGTTCTGAATTGATGTTTGTTTATGCTGGGGATTGAAGCAAGGCCCTCACATATCCTAGGCAAGCACTCAACCACTGAATTGTATCTCTAGCCCTTGTTTCTAATTCAGACTAATTTATTGCTTTGCTATATGATCTGCAACAAACCAATTCATCTCCCAGACCTTAAAAGAGAAGGCAAGCGTGGTAGCATATATCTGTCATCCTAGCACTCTGGAGACTGAGGATGGAGAATTGCAAGTTCAACGCCAGCATGAGCTAATCTGTGATAGACAACAAGACCCAAGAAAAAGGGAGAGAAAGAGAGAGAGATTGAGCCAGTCTTTAGTCACAATGGCTTGACAGCCATTGGTGATTGCTAAGGTGATAGTCAGTAGTGGTGGATTCATCTACCATCTTCACAACTTTTGGTATCTGGCGTGAGCTTGCTGCTATGCACATGTGGCACTGAGCCCTCAGACTATGGTTTCAATAAACATGAGTCAATTCAAATTAAAAATAGAAAAGCATTGCTAAGTGTGGTGGCACATGCCTGTAATCCCGGCACTTGCGAGGTGGATGCTGGAGCTCACCCAGAAGTTCAGGGTCACCCTTGAGTACTGAGCACATATGAGTCCATCTTGGTCTACATGAGACTCTGTCTGAGAGAGAGAAAGAGAGTCTATGGCTATACCACCCTGAATGTGTCAATCTTGTCTGGTCTCGGAAGCTAAGCAGGGCCAGGCCTGGTTAGTATTCGGATAGGGAGAAAAAGGGAGAGAATAAAGGAGAAGTGTCTCCCAGACATTGTGGCTGTTCAACACTTCCTTATCATTTCTCTGACCACAAGGAAAGCAGATAATTTATTTGTTCCTCAGAACCCAGCCTAGCTTTCCCACCAGGCCCTGAGAACATCACTTTTGAAACTTAATTTGAGACATGGGTTAATAAATGGGTTATTTCACACTTGTGAATATATTTGAAAAAGAATCAAAGAATCGCATTATATTTGGCCATATGTTTCCTAAGGCGCAATGTGTAAGAAATAGCAACAACAACATGAGATTGGAGGTTCCCTAGACAAGCTGAGAACAAATTCGGGGAGAACAACTGGCCTCAGTGGGGTGGGGGTGCATGACTCAGGAGGCTGAAGTGGAGGGATCTCCCTGAGGTTGGAGCGCCCCTGGGCTACTGAGGACTAGCCAGAATTACATGGCAAGCCCTTGTCTCAAAAACCATTGTGAAAAAAGAGAGACGAAGACAAACCGAAGCAAGTGGTCTCCCCAGCACCCAGCCGTGGGTCCAGCGGGCCCATGAACTTGGTTGCCCCTGGTTCCGGGAGGAGCCCGCATCTCTAGGAGTTGGACTGTTAGTGCGCCAGAGCCACAGTGATGGATTCAAACGGAAGGACATGAGCCAAGCAAGGGGAAAGTCAATGTGCTCATTTGGAAAGGTGAGAAATTAGGAACAGAATTGCTACACCCATTTTTGCAACCTAGAAGGCATCTGTCCCGCAAACGACTCACAGGTAGCAGATACCAAGGCTGAGAAGATGTTGGGAAGTCCGCTAGGGTCCCAGTCATATGCAGAATCTCTGGATCAACGTGTGCCTGAAGCCTGCCTTTGCTCTGGAGTTTTGGACTAAGTGACCCCATAAATTTACTCTGTCAGGCTGGGTGTGGTGGCACATGCCTTTAATCCCAGCACTTGGGAAGCAGAGGTAGGAAAATTAAGGCCAGTTCGGAACTACAGAGTGAATTCCAGGTCACCCTGGGCAACAGCACGATCCTACATTGAAAAATCAAAAAAAGAAAAGAAAAAGTTAGTCTCTCAAATCAGTCCTAGTCAAGAAAAGAGAAACCATACTACAGATGTTTAAATACAGGGAAAAGGCTTATATATTTTTCAGTTAGAAGACAAGAGGATGAATAGTGTATCTTTGGATTATGTGTATATTTTCATGACTAGTGGGGACTTGTGTAACCCAGCCTGGCCTTGAACTCTGTACTTAGCCAAGGATGACCCTGAACTCCTGACCCTCCTGCCTCTACCTCCTGAATGCTGGAACTGTGACCTTGGCCACCATGCCTGGTTCATATAGTGCTGGGTATTGAAGCCAGGACTTAGCACACACAAGGCAAGCAGTCCACCAACTGGACTATATCCCAGCCCCCATAAAATATATCTGATTCTGGTGAGACCCCTTTGATGCCTCACCTTGTGGTGGGTGACATCACCAAGGGAGTGTATGTGAGAGGGATTGGTTAACACCCCTCTCATAAGCGCTAACTCAGGGTCACACAAGAACTCCCTTCCTCCTTGTTGAGGCCAGTGCCCCCAGTGACTTAATGAGCCCTTCCCACTAGGCTCCACACCTGAAAGGTCCCATCACCTCTTAACTTCACATACCTCTGGCCAAGCTTCCAACACATGAACCTTTGAAGGACACATATAAACTGTATTCATCTACAGTCCACAGCGAACCATCAAAATGAGATGCATAGCTCTTGAGCTGGTAGAAAGCTGTAGAGATGTTGCGTGGCGGAACTTGGGATGACCTTGGAAAAGGGTCTCATGACTGGCACTCAGCTCTTGGAAGAAATTGCAGAGCTTGAGTTGAAAACACTGAAGAGGAAGTCTCAAGAGAACTCTCCATGATACAGGAGTGGGGAAAGACTTCCCGAACAAAACCCTAGTAGCCCGGGAAATTAAACAATCACTCAACCAGTGGAATCTCATGAAGCTAAAAAGCTTTTGCACAGACATATCATAATCAGAGCCAATAGACTGCCCACAGAATGGGAGAAAATTTTTGCCAACTATACCACTGACAGAGGCCTAATATCTAGAATCTACAAAGAACTCAAAAAACTAAACAATAAAAATAATCAAATGGTTAAGGTGTTTGCCTGCAAAGCCAAAGGATCCTGGTTCAATTCCCCAGGACCCCTGCAAACCAGATGCATAAGGTGGGGGGGGGGCCTGCACCTGGAGTTCATTTGCAGTGACTGGAGGCCCTGGTGCACCATTCTCTCTATCTGCCTCTTTCTCTCCCTCTCTCTCTGAAATAAATAAATAAATTAATTAATTAATTAATTAAAATATTTTAAAAAATCAAACTCAAAACTGGGGTATAGAACTGAATAGGGAGTTCTCATAGGAAGAAATACAAATGGTTAACATACACTTAAAAAATGTTCAACATCCTCAACCATCAGGGAAATGCAAATTAAAACAAGTCTGAGATTCCACCTTACTTAATGAAGGCTGACAATTATTAAAAAATCAAACAACAACATATGTTGGCGAGGATGTGGGGAAAGATGAACCCTCATTCACTGGTGGTAGGAATGCAAACTTGTACAACCATTATGGAAATCAATATGGAGATTCCTGAAAAGGATGAATATAGAGCCAGCAACAGACCCAGTTATTCTCATACTGGACATTTATCCTAAATGCTCCATGCTTCACTACAGAGATATTTGCTCAACCATGCTTATAGCTAGCTACTCAGTTAATAATAGCTAAGATCTGGAATCAACCTAAGTGCCTATCATTGGATGAATGTATAACGAAGTTGTGGTACATTTACACAGTGGAATTCTACTTAGCAGTAAGAAAAAAAAATGATACAATGAAATTTGTAGAAAATGGACAGACTTGGAACAGATCATACTCAGTGAACTCACACAATCACAGAAAGACACACACCGCGTGATCTCACTCATCTGTGGTTCCTAACTTGGATCAACTGAAGTCACTGACATGCCTGATATACAACAAGGGACCTAGACAATAGGGAATGGAAGGGCGTGGGGGGAGGGGAAGGGAAAGGTAGGCGAGAAAAACCCAAAACTAAATCCAAAATGAACTGATACCATAGAAACCTTTATCCTTGAAGATAGACTAAAAGATTGAACCCTCAATAGTAGTATGGGGGGAGCACCTGAAAAGAAGGGCCTCAAAGAGGGTAGGATGAAACCTAACCTTAAAAAATGTCTTGGCTCTGGCCTGTCACTCCCAGTATCAGAAATTGGTTGGAACCCACAACCACCTACTGATCAGAGAGGCCTACAAGGTCCCCAAAACAAGGCAGGCATCTGTCAAAGCGCTTGATTACCTGCCTGAGGTAAAAGGTAAGACCCTATTGCTGAAGACACCCCATGCTGCCAGCACAGAACACGGAAAGACCTGGCTGGGATACGGACGAGAGCCAGGCCCCACGCAGTCAGCCCATCTAGTGCTAGAAAGAGCAACATGAGCTACTGGGAGAAAGTGGCCAACAATGGTCCAAGCAACCAGGGGTCTAAGCTACTCAGAAGCAAATACCCTGACAAGGTGTATATACCACTGCAATGGTGGCACACAGCCTTGGTAACCAATAGCTTTCTGATTGGCTAAGAGATCCGCTCAGTGGAAAGGAACCCGTATCTGGAATTGGGAACCAGATCAGAATCCTATGGAGACAGAGACCATGTTTTGCAATGTCAAGGTCTCACTAGTCTTTGACTAATTTGACATTCATCAAATTCTTCTCAAATTAACAATGCTTATACCATTTAGCCTATGTTGACTTCACTCTCTGTTGGAGAATCTTTTTTTTTTTTTTTTTAGAAGGCATTGAGACCCGAGGAGATAAATTACCCTCACACTGTAGCTAAGCCTCAGCTGAATCCACAGAGGAGACCAAGAATGCTGCTTCCATGCTGAGCCTGACAATCAGCGCCAGGGTGAAGGAGGCAGACTCTAAGAATTCTCACCAGAGTAGAGATCTACAGGCTCCTAAGAGCTCATCACTGACTTCTATTTAAGACACACCCACCATGGCTCAGGGAATTTTGCCAAAGCGGGGGCAGAAAAGTTGTAAGAGCCACAGGTTGAGACATCATTCCCAGAGGTATGTATAACCCACAACTCCATGGGGAATACCTGCAACCCCGCAGAGGAGTGTCAGCAGTGGGATGGGGGCAGGGACGAGAGAAAGGTTGATACCCACACATGACGTTTCCATACCAACTATATCCATAATAAAACTTTTTTAAAAAAGAATTTGGCTTCCAAAACATAAAGAAAAGACACTCATTTTAAAGGGTAAATTTCATTGTAAGTATTGTACTTAAATACTTCTATGAGAAGAACTTTATAATTTAGTTTCCAAATAAATATCAGTTTTCTGGAGATATAGATATAGATATAGATACAGATATAGATATATATCTGTATATATGTATAGTTGCTGAGTGCTCCCATTCCCAAGGTGGTAGCCAGGGCTTGTGCTGGTGCCCTCTAGTGCCTGGCCCAGTAGGGGAGGGAGCTCTTGCAGCTGGTCCACTCCTCCCGAGGGGCCAAGGCTAGTGCACCGGGGCTCAGGATGGGGGATGCTGAAAGGAGATGTGCACTGTTGGATTCTGCTAGAGAGGCACCACAGAGAATTGGAAAACAAAAGGCGGTCCTCCCAGCCTCCTTCCACTGTGTCCTACTGGCAGAACCTCACCAGGAGCCCATTGGCATGAGAGACTGAGACATGACTTGAGGGGCGGCAGTCCAGCATCACGGCTTCAAGACGAGGGTCAGAGGTGAGGGGCCAGTCGGATGGCCCATCCAGTTGAGGTGCGGCTGATGCTTTCATCAGACTTACCATAGTGAGAGCCTTATCTCATTTTGCCAGGGGCTATCACCTAAAAATATCACCTGAAAGCCATTTGAGTGAACCCCAAATCCTGCCATGTTATTCGTCAATCCTCTGGGGATTGCTAAAATGTTTCCCCCAGTCTCTAGACTGAGAGGACTAAGCACAGGGAAGCCAGGTCCACTCCAAGCTGACCACGGCCCTCTAGACAAGCTCAAAGGGCATGGAGATTTTGAGATCCTTTGCAAGAGGAAAATCTGATCCTTCTTTTTGGGGGGTAGGAAATCAATGAAGATATTTCTGGCTAGAAGAAAGAAGCAGCTAGCTTTGGTGCTGGGGAGAGGGTTCAGCCAATATGAGAATTGACCACGTGATTGGAAGGGCCTGAGTCTCCGTGAGTTTGATTTCCCAGCACCCACTTAAACATCTGGGCATGGCTGTGCATGCCTGCAACCGCAGTCCTGTGGGAAACAGAGATCAGAGAACCACCAGGGCTTGCAGATCAGCCAGTGTGATTAAAAAACAAGCAAACAATCAGCAGCGCCAGGTTCAGTGAGAGCCTCCCCCGAAGGAAGCACACAGTTGAGCCGGCAGAGGCCCTGGCCTCCACACACATGCACAGGGCACACACATGCATGCACATACGTATATACCACTTTCACTCCACAACATACATACTAAACACATGGAAAAGAATGAAAGAAAGAAGGGAGGGAGGTCAGGAGGGAGGGAAGGAAGGAAGAAAGGAAAGGAGAAAGGAAGGAAGGAAGGAAAGCAGCCAGCCTTTACTGGCTTGAATGGTGAGAACGCATGTTCTCTCGTAAGTGGAACCCCAGGGTAGACAGCTTCTAGGAACCTTAACTTTTCAGCTCCTCTGTGTGATGGACAGTCACATCCCGCCCATCTGTTCCCTCTGTCCTGGCCTTGGTTTGGTTCTTTGGGCTATAGCCTGAAAGTTGCATGCTGCCTCCAAGCACACTGTCCAGATATGACGCTAATAGATTGTCACCTATTCTTTGTGTCTGTTTCCAATCAAGGAAGGCTTTTCCTGGAGCTGCCACTAGGGGTTCCAGGTCACACGCTGCCCCAGTGAATGGTGATTGTCAGTTGGATGGGATCCAGAGCTCCCAGGAGCCAAACCTCTGGGGGTGTCTGTGAGGGAGTTTCCGGAGAGGTTTGACTATGGTGGGGAGAGCCACTGTGAACGTGCGCGGCACTGCTCTATGCCACAGGCTCGTGTTACAGCCGGAATACAAGGGAGAATGCCAGCTGAGCCCCGCGTTCACCTCGCCCTGCTTCCTGACGGGGGTCGCAAGTCTCCAGCTGCCTCATACTCTTGCCACCCCTGCCATGAAGACTTGTGGCCTCAAACTGTGAGCAGAAATACATTCTTCCACTCTTTTTTTTTAACATTTATTTATTTGATAGTGACAGACAGAGAGAGAGAATGGGCGCACCAGGGCTTCTAGCCACTGCAAAGGAACTCCAGACGCATGCGCCCTCTTGTGCATCTGGCTAACGTGGGTCCTGGGGAATCGAGCCTCGAACTGGGGTCCTTAGGCTTCACAGGCAAGCACTTAACCACTAAGCCATCTCTCCAGCCCATCTTCCATTCTTAAGTTGCTTTTGGAAGGCATTTTGCCATAGCAATGGCATGCTCATCCTCAGACCCATTGCCATCCAGGAGACTGATAATACCCTGATTGACTACACCATCAGGATTCATTCCCAGACTGGGGAGGCGCATTCATGTCAGTCAGGGATCAAACACAAAGCCAGACACACTTTTTAGTGTTGTATATAAGTGTGTGATTAGAAGGGCTAGAAAGATGACTCAGAAGAAGGCACTTGCCTGCAAACCCTAAGGACCCAGGTTCAATTTCTGAGTACCCACGTAAAGCCAGATGCATCTGGTGGCACGTGCATCTGGAATTCGTTTGCAGTCACTGGAGGCCCTAGCACTCCCATTCTCTCTCTCCCTCTCTCTCTCTCTCAAATAAATAAATATATAGATAAGCAGAAATTGGAATAGAGACTGACCTTCTGCAACTGGGAGCTAACCAAGCCATCTCTACAGGACTTCAGCCATAGCTTGAAGGTCATGGGCAGGAAGTGGGGAAGAGAAGACGGCTGTGCAGAGGCGGTGAGGACAGACGAGCTGAATCCCACGAGGATGCACCAATCAGTGCTCCTGGCATCAGACTCCATGTCCTCCCAAAAAGCTCCTTGGTCATGAGAACTGTGTGCAAGGCCTTGTGGGAGCTGGAGGAGGTTCCCAGCAAGGGGGAGGCAGACACACAAAGCCAGTTCCTGATGCCTAGCTGAGCTCGCTGGCCCTCATGACCTCCAAATAAAAGGCAAAGGTCTCTCGTGGCTCCCACTGCAAACATCCCAGAAAGGAGATTCTATCAAACCACCTTCAGCCTGGCCATCACAATACTGCATCGGACCTGTCCCCAAGGAGTGAAGGTGGGACAACAGTGGGTGCCATCAGCAGGGAAGAAATGGAGACCAGGCTGGAGGTGTCTATGTCCCCAAGAGAGAAATTTTTCAAGGACCGTGGCTGGAATCTGGTTTTAGGAGGGATTTGTATGTGTTAAGTACACACAAAAATGAGATAGCACAAGATTGCATAAATAGAACCCCTTTACACACCCCCCGACGCACACTCCTTCCTTCCAAAGAAAAACTGGCCCTCTGGGTCTATCATGGGCCAACCTCTCTGGCAGAGAACACTAAAGAAAAATAAACTCATGCTTTCAGCATTCACAGAGCACCTGGCCTCCCTCTGAGTCACTGGCCTGCTCTGTCACCCCCTCCTCAGGGCTCCTCTCACTGCTTCTTATGCACTCTCCGCAAGCACACATGAGGCACCTACTGTGTGCTAGGGAAGACACAGCTAAGATTTGAGTGGAATGAACCTGAGCTCCCCCTTCTAGGAGGATCCTCTTTCACCCGCTCCAAATCCTTCCTCCTTCCAGAAACTTCTCAGATGTCATCCCAGGCCCTCCAGCACAATCCTGCAGCCCCTGTGCACGTCTCCCCACGGCTGTTAGTGATTATCAGCAAGTATGTGTGTGTGTGTATACGGACATGTCATTTTTGTTTTTAATGAATGCTTTATTTTTGTTGGTCCCATCTTCCCCCTGGAGTGCAGAGGAACTTTGAAGGTCGGGTTTCTGTTTCCTTCACTCTTCCTAATGACTTCCCACGTGTGAGCAGCTGCGCTCAGAAGACAGAGGTCTAGCCCGCGTTTCCAAAGACAGCAAGGAACATGCCCATAGCGCCTCGGAAGATGCAACATGTGTTTTGCACAGATAGCCTTCTATCCCCCCCACACTGCTGGGTATGGTCACCATTGGCCCTTTTGTCCCTTTCAACTGATGAGGAAATCGAGGCTCAGGTGGCTGAGAAGGTGGTGGCCACAGAGCTCTGACACACGCTTCTGTCCACACTCAACTCCGTGGTTGCACTGCCCCCAGTACTGTGGGCACACTCCCGAGGGGCTTGCTCTGGGCTGAGTTTGGGCTACCCCAGTGGTGGCTAGCAGTTTCTACTTTCCCCATTTTTCAGTAAGAAAATCAAGACTTAATAACATGGTGCCTTCTAACAGGCAATGTGGAGCTTGATCTGGATTTTTCTAATGCCAAATATATATTTCGACGTCATGCTAACTGTGATCTAGTCTAAAATGGCGAACGTCTAGGACTCAATTTTTCCTTATGTCTCAGACTGGCTCTGCAGTTACACCAGGGTATATCTTCAGCTCTGTAGAAGGGGACCACTGAGGGCAGGGAGGGGGGAAGGTGAAGGGAACACGGGGGTGAACATGAGCAAATGTATGATATACAAGTTTGAAAGGATCGAGATGAAACTCATTGTTTTATACAATGAATGTATGCTAATCAAAATTGAAAAGAGAAAAATAAACCCAATCCAGTGGCCTTACACAAGTCTTTCTGATTCCTCTTCTGTGAGATGAAGCTTAATTGAAAAATAAAAATCTAGTCCCAACTTCCTTGGTGTATTGCATGGATTAAATGAAAGCAAAACTGAAAAGGAAGAAAGAAACACACATGCCTCCAACAATGTCTGACATGAGGTGAACACCCAATAAGTGTTAGCTTTTATTCTTATAATAGCAATCACTTTTACTACCATCCTTGTTCAGTAAGGCTGGCCCATATCCTCCCCAGGAGGACCCTTCTCCCTCTTTGAAAGAACATTGTTAACACTAAAAAGTCTGAATCCTGGGGAACCTCAGATTTCCCCAGAAGCTTGTCACAACAGAATAGTTCCTGCAGCTGCCTACAAGATCCTGTGCGTGTGTCTGGGCTGCTGGGCCAGGCGTCACTGATGTCCTGTCTGAGCCTGCCCCTCTCAGCTGCTCCACACATGTTCCCTAAATGGGATTCATTAGCTCCAAGCCCCATAAACACTCCCTCCTAACAGTGGTGTGCAGCGCCGACGATAAGGCAATCTCTCATCAAGCCCACGAGCCCAGATCCGAAACAGCTATCTGGATGTGAAATAAACCAGCGTGCCCAGGAACGAGGCTTCCAGGGGCAGGCCGACCACTTCCCCTGGCTGTCTCCACAAACTCTGCTTCCACTCATCTCCCTGCAAAGACTCAGTTCCTTCAGGGAAAAAAAAAATCATCAGAGACCTGGCTCAGGCTTCTCCATGGGGACATTTGAAACTGATGATCTTTGCATGTAATAAAACTTCTTTACTACGGTCTCCTTACTCTGAAGTTAAATGAGGGATCAAATTCTCCAGAAAGGGGTTGACAGTTTGGGCATGGCAAAGCCTGAGCTATTCCATGGCCAGCAGTACAAACTCAGTCTGCAGAGAGACTCCGAGGTACTAGGGCTGTGGAGAGGAAAGAATCTTGTTCTCTCAATGGACCCTGGAACATGGAGTCTGGGTTATGTATGAAAAGACTCAAAGTGGGTGCCAGGCTTATTACTAAATTGGGGTTTGAGAGAGGCAGTGGAAGCACAGAGAAGCTGGGCGGGTCTGTGTGTGGGGGTGCAGAAGGTGAGCAGCTGGAGAACTGAGGTTGGTAATCCTGATGCCGTCATGTAGACCTGATCTTTCCCAGGGGGAGGTCAGATATGTTGAGCGCATGACTCCGTGGGCACAGTTATGGAGGAAGACAGTCCAGAGTCTGGTAAACTCACCTCTCTAAACTATCAGTTTCTCCTCCACTTGCAAATGGATGTAAAGATGAAAGATCAGATGTTGGAGGAAGCAAACTGTCTGGGCTGGGGTGTTACACACACAGAGATGCCTTTGTTACCCTGTCTCCCACCCCGGTGTCCATGAGGGTGTTTTGAAGGGAAACTCCAAGTGAGGAGAAGGAGGAGAGGACCTGGGGGAGGCCACAGCGTACCACAAAACCAACCCTGAGCTTGAAGCCACCCCAGCAAACTCCCGATGACAACATGGTCCTCCACCAAGGGAACAGGAAGGACAGGGAAGATCAGAGGTACAGAAAGAGGAAGAGAAAAAGAGGGGCCTAGAAAAAGAAGGAACAGAGAAGGGGCAATGAGCCAGCTGGGGGAGGAAGAGATGGCAGCAAGCCAGCTGGACAGGAGGATCCCAGCCAGCTTCCTCAGCAGCAGGAAGGGTGCTTTTGTGAAGTTCCGAGTTCCAAGGGAGGGGACGGGACTGCTGCTTCTTCTGTGACTGGTGACGCTCTACAGAATTCAGGATTGGTCAGCTTGTTATCCATGTCCTTGGGCCCACAGGCAAACCAACACATTTCCTCTGTTTCCTTTGTCCCAACATAGCGCTTAGCCCTTTCTCCATCCCTCTCTGGACTCCATTTGCAAAATATACATAAAGATGGAAGAGCAGATGTCGGAAGCAGCAAACTGCCTTGGCTGGGCTTGGTCAAGACAGCATTTTCTACAGTCTAGGCTGGCCTTCAACTCAGCATTGCCGAAGCTGGCTTTTGAATTCCAGATCCACCTGCCTCCACCCATCCCCTGTGCCGGGATTATAGGGGTACATTGCCATGCCCAGCTCTCCGTCTTTCCTTGGGAGTTCTTTTTGGTAGATAGGAAGGACAGTGTGTGCCTCCCAAAGGGTCAGAAACAAGAGTGGAGCGGTCAGGGCCTGCTTTGCCACTATGCCGCTCATTGAGTGAGTCAAGAGGGCCAGTGGTAAACACACTATAGAGACATCTCTTGGAGGACTTGGACAAGTAGGTCACAGCAATGGAGATTAGATCAATAGGCAACTAAGGCCTGGGATCCACACCCTAAGGACCTCCCAAAGAGCTCTTCAGCGCCTCTCCTGGTTGGCCCTGGGACTGTTTCAACCGTCCCTCCAGGCTGCCAGGAGCCCAACCTCTGCCCCTCTGCCCATCTTTACAAAACTACCTTGTCTGTATAAGGGAGTGGGGTATAGAGCAGAGGTAGCATTTGAGTACAGAACACTACCTTGTCTGAGAGTGACTCAAAGGAGAGTGAGTGTCTCCACAGAGGGGAAACTCCTTATATAGCCGTGATCCCGTTTCTTTTCTCTGTTGCCCCTGGCCCTGAGGAAAACAGGGATGGTACAGAGGAGGGAAGGTAGTAAGTTCCTCCAACCTGGCACCTCCAACCTGCCATGCTTGGAGATGTCTAAAACTAGCTCCCAACCTGCCCAGGTTTTTTTGTTTTTTTTTTTTAATCCCTTTTACTATCCCTTAAAATTACAGACCTCCCTTCAAATAAGAGAAAGCTCGATAGGAGAACAAAGGAAGTTAGGATTGCTTAAAGTACGTTTATGAAGACTTTTCTTGGACTTTACAAATGGAGTGAAAAACAAGTGTGAAAGGACTTTTCAAGGATGGAACATGCTTTTGCAATTTGCTGGAAGTTTTCCCTTGAGTTCCAGAAAAGCTGCCTCCCCATT
Organism: Jaculus jaculus; assembly: GCF_020740685.1. NCBI lineage: Eukaryota > Metazoa > Chordata > Mammalia > Rodentia > Dipodidae > Jaculus > Jaculus jaculus. Next base: position 38,737,958 of record NC_059112.1, read on the forward strand.
ACTCACCAGGGAGGCACGCGGGCCAGGGAGGAAAGAGAATGAAAACAGGCTTTCCCTCCATTCGTGTGTAAACGACACTTAATAATCAAATTGAAAAAACACACAAATGAAATGAAAACATTTTCCAAATGGGCTACAGCTCTGAAGCCAGACTTTGTGGGGCCATGGCGAAGAGGTGGGGGCGGGGGGATTTGTAGCTTTGCATCTTTGCATTAATTGGGCTCCAGACAAAGCCACTGATTGGTGGGAGGGCCAGATGGTACTGTCTACAAGGGGTAGGACACAGAGTCCCTTCAGGTATGGGTCTCCTTTCCCCAGGGTGTCTGTATTAATTTCTCAATCATTTCATCACCCCTTCCTCCCTCACTTAAGCCCATCACCATTTGCATTGGCTATCATTGCTCCAATCACAGAGCAAAAGGAGAAATAAAAATGGAAAAGCCACAGACTCTCTTGATCCAACTTTGCTGTAGACCATGACCCTATCCATAGCTCTGCTCCCAATTTGGTTGTCTGCACTCATCACTTCCTTTAGAAAGTCTCCTACCCCACCTGATTGGCCTTGCTCACTGGAGAAGTCAAGGTCAACTGTTTCTCCACAAGGATCATTTCCAGGTCTAGGACTTAACTCCAGCCACCAGCCACAGAGGGCCCTTTGTGAAGAAATTCAAGAACAAGACACACATACTTCCTAGGGGAAACAAACATTCTCCCCCACATCCTCCTGGTCTTCTGGACGGGCTACTTTCTTGGGGCGGGGAGGTGGCTCTCTTCCTCCACCCTGGCCAGTTCTGCACAACCACCTCTGCTGGTCCCTCTTCTCCTCCTGACCTCTTCCCTCAGACTGCCCTGGTGCAAACCCCTCGGGTCTTTTCTTCATACTCATACCCTTGGTGATCCCACCCAATGTAATGGCTTTGAGATCATCTCATATGGTCATGCCTCCCAAGGTTCTATGACCTTCTCTAGCCTGTCCCCTGAGCTTCAGACTTGCAAATCCTACTGCTGCTCAGCAGCTCACACAGTCAAGTAGTTGCCAAACTTACCATGAGGAAAATGTTCAAGGCCAAAGTCCTTACAATGGCATCCAAACATTACACAAGCATGAGGTCCTGAGTTTGGACCCCTGGCACCTAGGTAAATATTGGGTGGGTGTAGCAATCCACCTGTAATCCCAGCACTTGGGAGACTGAGACAGGTAATCCTAAAACAAACTGGCTAGCCAGACTAGCCAACTCAGCAAACCCTGGGTTTACGCAAGAGACCCTGTCTAAATAAATAAATAGTAAATAAATAAATAAGGTGGAAAGTGACCAAGGAAGACACCTGACACTGACTTCTAGCATCCATCCATACGTGGACACACACGCAAACACACCCACACATGTGTTCTCTCTCACATGCACAAACATGCATGCATACATGCCTGCACATAATACACACCTATATGCACAGAAAGTAGATTAGTAAGAGAGGAACACAATGTCTTATTTTCCAGAAGGAAGTGTGAACATAAAACCTGAGGAGAAAAGGACTTGAAAGCAAGTGCTTGGGCAGTACTTGTATGTCCATGATCACAGCAGTTTCCATCACAGTCATTAACAGAGGGAACAACTCAACCTTCTGCCGACAAAGGAGTGGATAAACCAAATATGGTGCATATGAAAGATGGAATCCTACTTAGCCATGTAGGAGAAGGGCATTCTGGCACATACTACGCCTGGCTAAGCCTTAGAAGCATTTGTTACATGGAATAAGAAAGATACAAGATGACAAATACTTGAGAGGCACCTGGCTGTTCAGATTCATGGGGACAGAAAGCAGGATGGTGGTTGCCAAGGGTTGTGAGGGAAGAGGGAACAGGAAGTTAGTGTTTCATGGGTATAGGATTGCAGCCGGGGAAGAAGAGAAACTTCTGAAGGGTGGTGATGGTCACGTAACAATGCAACTGTGCTGAATGTTGCTGAATTGTATACACACTCCAATCTGGGCAAAATGGCAAGTCTTGGATATTTTGCCACAGTCAAGAAAGTTAGCAAGAAAAAGATATGGGTCTCTCTTTCTGCCCTCCCCCCCGTGTGTGTGTGTGTGTGTGTGTGTGTGTGTGTGTGTGTGTGTGCGTGTGTGTGTGACTGTTCTCTCTGCTTGCAAACAAATAAAAATATTTGAAAAAATAAAAATAGAAAAAGCTATAGGAAGAGAAATAATTGTCGTATGAGGTGTGGATGAAAGACTTTGGTCCTGATAATGAGTGGTCTCATGCCTCAGGAGGTGAGACTGGACCTGTGGGTCATGGAGAGTATGCAGAGAAGTAAATAAGGAACCTGATGCTTTAGGCAAGTTTTTTTTTTTTTTTCTTTCCTGCACAGAGAAAGGACTGGAGGAGAAGGCCTTGTGGGCGGCTTCTGGGGAGGTCGATGTGAGATATGGTGGAGCTGAGCATGCTGTGCAAGTGAAGTCAAGTTCATGAAGTTATGTGTCTGTAGACTGAGGAGAACCCAAGGCAGAGGTGTGCCCATGGCTTCCCGCCTACATGTCTAATTGACAATGGATCCAGCCAAGTAGCCAAGAATCTTAGCAGAAAAGAGTATTTGAGGGAGAAGAAAAACTGACCTGAAGCATATTTAAATTTAATGACTTTTTATTTGTCCTTAGTGCCATGTGATTGGGGATCACTTTTGTGTGTCTTCATTTCTTTCTGCATTGTTCTTGTTTCTAAGGTCAGAATTTTAGACACATGGGCCATGCATTCATTCATTCAAGAAGCTTTGTTTAAAATAATTTTTAATATTTTGTTTATTTATTTGAGAGTGAGAGAAAGAGAGAATAGACACACCAGTGACTCTAGCCACTACAAACAAACTCCAGACACATGTACCACCTTGTACATCTGTCTACACATGGCCACTGGGGAATTCAACTTGGGTTCTTGGGCTTTTCAGGCAAACAGCTTAACCACTGAGCAACTTCTCCAGCCCACAAGCAGCTTTTACTGGGCACATACCCACTGATTGCCACACTTGATAGCCAGCTCCATCCTACATTTAAGATTCTTGCATTATGTAATGGCCTCCCCACCTAAAGAAAGAAAAGTTAGCACAAGCATCCATCTATAATTGAATCTCAATTAGTTCTAGAACCCTATAAGGTTGATTTCAGAGAAGACTGTAAAAAAGGCAATGAGGGGCTGGAGAGATGTCATAGTGGTTAAGGTGGCTGCCTACAAAACCAAAGGACACAGGTTGAATTCCCCAGGACCCATCAGATGCATAAGGTGGAGCAGGCATCTGGAGTTTATTTACAGTGGCTGAAGACCCTGGGGTGCCCATTTTCTCTCTCTCTCCCTCTTTCCATCTTTCTCTCAAATAAATAAAATAAACTTAAAAATGCTTTAAGAAAAAAAGTACTACAAAGCTTTAAAAAAAACTACAAGTGTTGAGGATCATGGGTATTTCCTCATGATTATTATAGCTTGGGGGGAGGGAGAAGGATGTATTTCCAGCTTACAGCTTTGCAGGGGAGTCTCATCATGGTGAGTAAAGCATGGCAGGAGCAGAGAGCCTGGCATCACATCTTCACATTGGCAGGGATGAAGCACCAAGAAGGAGTTAGCTGAGCATGGCAAACAGGGCTAGTTATGACATCCCAAGCTCCACCCTCAATGATCCACTGCCTCCAATAAGGATCTACTTCCCAAAGGCTCCATAACCTTCCCAAATAGCACTGACAACTAGGTGACTAAGTATTCAAATGTGGGGACCATGGGAGATATTTGATATTCAAGCCATTACAATTATAATCATTGGTTAGCAGATATATAAATTGATTAAAACCTACCCGATTTTTGTGCTATTCACTGAATAAGTATAATTCAGTAAAGCAGTTTTAAAAGCCATTCTCAGGGGCTGGAGAGATGTTTCAGTGCTTAAAGGAAGTTGCTTGCAAAACCTGATGGCCCAGGTTCAATTCCCCAGCACCCACATGAAGCCAGATGTACAAAGTGGTATATTGTCTGAAGAAGCTCATTTTCAGTGGCAGGAGGCCCTTACACACCCATTCCTTCTCTCTTTCTTTGCCTCTTCATCTCTCTCTCTCAAATAAATAAATAAATATTTTTGAGTCTTTCTTAGCTGGGCATGGTGGCACATGTCTTTGATCCAAGCATTAGGGAGGCAGAGGTAGGAGGATTCCTGTGATTTTAAGGACAGCCTTGGGCTACAGGGTGAGTTCCAGGTCAATCTGGGCTAGAGTGAAACTCTACCTCTAAAAATTAAAAATAAATAAGGCCAGAGAAATGGCTTAGCAGTTAAGGCACTTGCCTGAAAGCCAAAGGACCCAGGTTCAATTCCCCAGTATCCACATAAAGCCTTGTACACAAGGTGATACATGTATCTGGAATTCATTTGCAGCAGCTAGAGGCCTTGGCATGACCATTCTTGCACTTTTTCTATCTGCCTCTTTCTCTTCCTCTCTTTCAAAAAATCCAAAAGAATAATAAAAGGTTTTTTAAACTGTTTTGTTGACAAATTTTTATACAGGTACATGCTGTAATTTGACCATAATTCCCTCATATTGCCTTCTTTTAAAAATTTATTTATTTATTTATTTATTTACAAGCAGAGAAAGAGAGAAGAGAGATAATGGGTGTGCCCAGGCCTCTAACCACTGCAAACGAACTCCAGACACATGTGCCGCCTTGTACATCTGGTGTTACTTGGGTACTGGAAAATTGAACTCAGGTCTTTAGGCTTTGTAGGCAAGTGTTTTAACCACTGTGCCATCTCTCCAACCCATCCCATACCTTCTTTTGTCCCCTCTCTCTGATTCTTCTTTCTCTGAATCCTTTCTTTTCTACCCAACTACCCCCTCTTCTATTTTGATACTTTTTTGGTGGGGAGGGGGGTTCATCCACCACCCATGACCTGTTGATGGGCCCAGTTCTGTACAAATCTCATGCAGGTAACAACAGCTGCTGTAAAGTTGTGAATGTAATGGTCACTTGGTGATGACAGCATCCTGAAGCACTCTCTTCCATTCTTCCCACTACCTCTTCCACACTGTTCCCGAGCTTGAAGCGGTGATAGAGATGTCTCGTTTAGTGCTGGGCACTCAGCTGCACTTGGACGAGTTTGGAGTCTGCTCCGCAGCCATCGCCATGTACAGAAAGACACAATGCTCTCCGAGCCTTGTGACCAGGGAGGCAATTTTCTAAAATCATTGGTCAACAACAACAATGGGTCTTCCATATGGTGTCACTGGCTGAGAAAAATTAATGGATTTAGTTTTGAAAAAATAAATAAATAAAAGAGTCTGTGCTCTCCTTTCTTGCTTGCTTGCTTTAACTCATCTTGTGTGTGTTTGTGGCTCCCTCCTGTACCCTCTTTGGACTAAATTGCTCTAGTCCAAATAAAGCTAGGTTTTTGTTGGTTTGTTTGTGGTATCATTCACAAGTCCAAGTAACCCTTGGAATTAGTTAGCTTTCTCATTGCTGTGACAGAATACATGGCTGGCATAAACCACTGAAAAAGAAGGAAGGTCTGTTTTGGTTTATGGTTGCAGAGTGTTCCATCGGTGGTTGATGGGCGTGCGCACTTGGGGTCTCCGTGGCGGCAGGCACGCGTGCTTAAGGACCTCAATACCTGGCAGCAGACAGCAAACCGAGAGGCAGGAAGGGTCCGGGGACAACAACATACCTCTATGGATGCTCCCAGTGACCTATTTTCTCCTATGTCCCCCTTTCTAAGTTTCCAGAACTTTCTAAAATAGCACCACTAGCTGAGGACCAAGCTGCCAACCAACACACGACTCTTTTAGGGCAAATCTTTCATATGCAAACCACAGCATTCTTTTTCCTACAAAGTCCTGTGTATTTAGTCAAACATCATCACGATCAGAACACAGGGCGTATCCATCACCTCCACGTGCCCGCTGGGGGGTGGATCCCCTTCCTCAGCTCATCATAACTCCTGATGCTTTCTACTCCCATGGACTTGTCGCTTAGTATACAGGGAGATTGGTTCCACATTGTCCTCAGAAATCCAAATCTGTGCGTGTTTGTCCCTTGTGACAACCAACATATAGCTTGCATGGTGGTTGAGGCTTGCAGTGCCAGCACTTGGAGGTAGAGGCAAGGAGATCATGAGTTCGGGGCCAGCCTAAGCTACATAGTCAAATCATCTCAGAAAGAAAGAAGAAAGGAGAAGAAAAGGAAGTGTAATAACCCACATACATTCACCAGTATCCTTTAAATTAGTTCTAGATTACTTATACTTAAAATAATATAAATGACATTGCTTAGGGAATCATGATAAGAAAAAAATCTGTACATATTCAATTCAGACATATTTTCAATCTATCATTGGTTGGATCAGCAGACAAGGAACCATGGGTGAGGAAGACTGAGATTAGCTCTGCCTTTTCTAAGATGTGGTGTAAGTGAGCTTAGACAGTGTGTAGCCTTTGGAATCTGCCTCTTTTGGTTGGCCCATCATTTCTCAGTCCTCTGTACTGGAGACCATGCGGCCCACATCATTCTTTGTTGTAGGAGTCTGTCTGATGCTGTAAGATGCCAGGTAGTATTTCTTTCTTTTAAAATATATTTTATTTTTATTTATTTATTTATTTGACAGAGAGAAAGAGGGAAGGAAAGAGAGAGAGAAGGAGAGAATGAACACACCAGGGCCACTAGCCACTGCAAACGAACTCCAGATGCATGCGCCACCTGTGCATCTGGCTTACGTGGGTCCTGGGCAATCAAACCTGGGTCCTGTGGCTTTGCAGGTTAACGCCTAGCTGCTAAGCCATTTCTCCAGCCCCCAGGGAGTATTTCTGACCTCTACCCACTAATTTTCAGAAGTATACCTGTCTCTAATTATTATAAAAAATGCTTTCAGACATTCCAAATGCCCACTGGGACACAGACTCACCCCTGTTGAGGACCTGTAGCCTAGCTGAATGCACTTGACGGCATCTGCGTCGGTGCTTGTACCCATGACTTCATCCTTTTTATTTACAAAGTCATAGTGCAAAAGACTATTAAGAGCTGGAGAGATGCCTTAACAGTTAAGGCATGTGTCTGGAGTCTGTTTGCAGTGGCTAGAGGCCCTCATGTGCCCATTCTCTCTCTAACAAATAAATATTTTTTAAAAAGATGACAATTCAGAGTAAACACCAAAGACCCAAGTGAACATAGTTACAAAGCACAGTTGGAAGGGGCTGCTGTGGCGTGAGGCATGAGCTGGAAGGGTCGTTTCTCTCTGAGATCAAGTTTCAACAAAGAGGGCTGGAGAGATGGCTTAGCGGTTAAGCGCTTGCCTGTGAAGCCTAAGGACCCCGGTTCGAGGCTCGGTTCCCCAGGTCCCATGTTAGCCAGATGCACAAGGGGGCGCACGCATCTGGAGTTCGTTTGCAGTGGCTTGTAGCCCTGGCATGCCCATTGTCTGTCTGTCTCTCTCTCTCTCTCTCTCTCTCTCTCTCTGCCTCCTTCTCTGTCTGTTGCTCTCAAATAAATAAATAAAAAAATAAACCAAAAAAAAAAAAGTTTCAACAAAGACGCTTGAATCATGGAGTCAGCCGTCATCAATAGGAAGGGTCAGCCACGGCGTCTCCCGCCTGTAGCGAACTCAGGTGTCGACCACTGGGAAGCTGCAGGAGGTCAGTGCCCAGGAAAGGCAAGGCCACTAGGTCCCTGGCAGGCCGAGCTTCTCAGCTCCCTTTTGTTGTCTAGAGTGTAAAATGAGGATCGCAGGCCTGGCCAGATGGTCAGCACAGCTAGAAGCACTAGCAAGATGACAGGACAGAGTGAGCTCAGCTTTGGCAAGTGGCTGGGGGCGGCACAGCCGTCTCACCACACTGGACTTTCCACTGTTTGCTTGCTGGTTCATTTGGGCATACTTCGTGCCGCCCCTCCACTCACTGGTCTGCACCCACTTAAGAGTGTGGCCATACATCTGCGGGTGCTGAGCAGCCATCGACGCCCTTGCTGGGTAGAGGGAGGAAGGTTTTCTTCAGGGAAATGCTCTGCGAAACTCTGGTGAGAGAATGGTGAACTAAAAAACGCCCTGGGTCTGCAATGCATTCAGTATTTGTGCAGAAAGGAAGGGGGCAGTAATATTTCTATTTGGAGCAAATATGCACTGAGGGAAAGTGTTAGAGGAACAACGCTTCTGATTTTCTTTTGGAGAAATGCTGTTTATAGTTGTAACAACTGTACAGTTCGCAAACCTACATTTAATGATTGGCTGAGTAATTTAGTGAAGAAATTCAGTCCACAGCTGGACCAAGGCGAAGCTGGGCAGGAGATAAAGCAGGTCCTGGGGGCTTCCAGACCATTTGCAGAGTTCTTGTCTTGCTTCTCAATGAAGTTAAGTAGCTGTTAAGTGACTCTGATGCTGGGTGGAGAAAGTCCAGGAATGCTAAGACAGTCCTCACCCTGGGAGAGCTCCAGTTGCGTCCTGAGGCAGATGCAGACAGCTGAATTACTATGTGATGGACACACAAGACAGACACACAGGCAGACCAGGCCCCTTGTCATGTTCTCTTAGCTCGTGTCACATGGACAAGATACAAGCTCCACATCAATTCATTCAACAATTACTGTACACCAGGCAATGAGTGTTCCAGGCACTGGGAACAAAGCAGTGGACAGAGGAGGGAAAGCTGTCTGCTCTCTAGGGATGAGTTCTAAATTAAAGATGTAAAAGAGCAGACATCTCTGGAAAGCATATTCCAGACAATGAAGTCAGCAAGTTCAAAGGCCCTGTATAGGTACATAGCATTTAAGGAAAAGGGTATCACTGTCAGCATAGTGGAGTCAGTTAGGAGAGCAGTAGACAGGTCTGCAGTCTATGGCGGAAGGAACATCAGCTTTCAATTCTTGTGCAATCAGGTACCACTGGAGCATTTTGAGCAAAGAAATGGTCTGATGTGATTTAGGTGCCTAGGAAAGCTGTGGGTGCTGTGTTGAGATAAACTCCAGGTGGGAGGGCTGGATGGGTGAGGGTGCTCCTGTAGTCGTGGGGACAAAGGCTTTGATCAGCAGAAGGGAGAAATGGCTGACTTTCACAAAGTGTTTAGGTAGAGCCGTTGGGGTTCTTGAGAGATGGGGTATCAGCTGGGAAGGAAAGAGAATGAAAGAACACATGTCGACTTTCATCTGAGCACCTGGACAGCACCACAGAACGCTTCATGGCATAATGGTCTGGGGTTCAAGAGAACACTGAAGAGGGGACTGCACCACGTGGGCCCATTGATAGAGTGCTTTCTTAGCACCCATGAAGCCTGGGGTTCAATCCCCAGCTCTACATAAACTAGGTGTGTTGGCACTCAGGGGACGGGGGCAAGAGGATCAGAAGTTCAAGGTCCTCTCAGCTACATCATGGGGACTACATACGATCCTGCTTCAAGCAAGGAAACAAAGTGCAACTGACATGTAAATACAAGTGGGTAAAGTTACGCAGTGACTATGGGTAATTTTTTTCTTCTTTAATTTTCAGTTATTCTATTTTTTAATTTTTTGTTCATTTTTATTTATTTATTTGAGAGTGACAGAGAGAGAGAGAGAGAGAGAGAGAGAGAGAGAGAATGGGTGTGCCAAGGCTTCCAGCCACTGCAAATGAACTCCGGATGCATGCGCCCCCCTTGTGCATCTGGCTAACATGGGTCCTGAGGAATTGAGCCTCGAACTTGGGTCCTTAGGCTTCACAGGCAAGCGCTTAACCACTAAGCCATCTCTCCAGCCCCCCACCGCAGTTATTCTATTTTTAACTTAGTATTATGAAATCATTTTTAATTTTTTTTAATTTATTTATTTGAGAGCAACAGATATAAAATCATTTTTAATGGGGTGGAATTCATCTTTGCAGCCTTGTACCACATAAGCATAGTCACAGCAAGAAAGGATTTGCACAGGTGAAGTGTCTAAAGATATCTAAATGGATCTGTTAGGTTTGTTCATTTATGCTGAGAGCACTTACTGAGCACCATGGGCTCCTGGTGCAGTGTGGTGAAGAAGGCAGGCAAGGGCCCAGCCCTCCGAAGCATACTTGATCATGAAGGATGACCGCCAGGAGTGCCAGAAAGGTATCTGTTCTCTGGAAACAGCCGTCCTCATTTCTGACAGCTGTGTGGCTCACACATGCCCTTCCCCTACAGGAAACTCCAGAACTGAAGGCACTGTCTATTCCCTCTGCCAGCTAGAGTCCATTCACTCTGATGACTGCTCTCCCAGCCTTCCCCGATCCGAACTGTGGCTGAGATGCTAGGGCTGGCCGAGCATTACCCACCGTTCCAGCTACAAAGCACCTTTGTATGCACATGGAAAAGTCCACTCCCGAGTCTGTGTCCAATGCCAGTGTTTGTGTCCTCAACACCAATGCTAAATTGCCTCCAGGTCCCCAGCTCTGCCATCTCCAGGGGACTACCTTCTAAGATGCTCATTTTATTTTATTATTTTATTTTAGAGAGAGACAGAGAGGGAGAGAGAATTGGTGTGCCAGGGCCTCAGCCACTGAAATCAAACTCCAGACACTTGCACCACCTAGTGGGTATGAACGACCGAGCACTTGCCTCACCTTTGTGAGTCTGGCTGACGTGGGATCTGGAGACTAGAACTCAGGTCCTTAGGCTTTGCAGGCAAGTGCCTTAACTGCTAAGCCATCTCTTCAACCCTAACATGTTCATTTTAAAACAATAGCAACCACAGTCCTTGGAAAATAACATGGGAGTGTGCAATGGAATTGTGCACTGGTCCTGATGATTTTTAGGATAGACCCTATACTCAGTGCAGGACTTGCTAACTAGAAGATGGTACTCTTTCATATGCAAAGGCATTAAAGCTCCAGAAATATTCCTTGTTTAAGTCTTTCTGGTAATCCAGAAATAGTGTTAAGAATAAAATGGCACTCATTAGATTGAGGGGCGATGTGACAGGGGAAAGATCAGGACTGTGGAGTGAAGGGGCAGAGCTGACTTGACATGTTGCCGTTATGGCTTGCCTGTCATGTTAGTGGGAGTCATTTTTATGACTGTGACCGAACCCTGAATGAATAACTCAGGAGAGGAAAGGTGTATTTTGCTCCTGGATTCGGAGGCTTCAGATCAGCACGCAGGGGAGGGTTTGTTAGGGCAGCTCACATTGTGGCGAATGGGAAGATGTGCAGAGCAGTACCAGGAAGGGGCCAGGGCTTTTGTAACCTAATTGTCCCCCATATGCCCACTGCCACTTTACAAGTCTCCAAAGCATTTCTTAATCCAACAAAGATGACAGCTAAAGTGAACCAACATAAGCCAGTCACATTGCCTGAAATCTCCTCAGGTTCCCTGGTTATCATCAAGAATGAAGCCTTCCTGCAGGCTTATCATTGTGAGAAAACCCAGTGAGTGCTGGGCGTGGTGACGTACGCCTTTAATCCCAGCACTCGGGAGGCAGAAGTAGGAGGATTGCCATGAGTTCGAGGCCACCCTGTGACTCCATAGTGAATTCCAGGTCATCCTGGGCTAGAGTGAGACTCTGCCTCAAAAACCAAACAAACAAACAAAAAAACCCAGTGAGTGTGGGCTGGACCAATGGCTTTGGGATTAAGGCATTTGCTTACAAAGTCTAACAGTCTGCATTTGATTCCCCAGTACCCACAAACAGCCCAATGCTCAAGGTATCACATGGACATGCAGTTTGTTTGCAGTGACAAGAGAACCTAGTACGCCCATTTTCTCTGAGTGTCTATCTCCCCTCTGCTTACAAATATTAAAAAACAGTGAGTATAAGCAGATGCCTAGTGGGAGATGCTTAATCAGTGACCATTTTTATGATCTCCATTGCCCTTAAGGTTAGATGAAGTAGTCATGAGAACACTGCTGGTATAGGAGCATGCCTGTGTGTGTGCATGTGTGTGTGAGGGCACACTGCCTGAGTGTGTGCATGTGTGTGTGACAGCGCTGTCTGTGTGTGGATACACGTGTGTGAGAGAGAACTGCCTGTGTGTATACATGTGTGTGTGAGAGAGCACTGTCTCTGTGTGTGCATGTGTATTTGTGTGAGATCACTGTCTGTGTGTGTGCGCATGTGTGAGGAGCACTGCTTGTGTGGACATGCATGTGCACATGCATATGTGTTTGAATTGTGACTGAGCTTAAACGCTTCTGACATTCTGGAATGTTGGCCTGGCTTTGTGAGGAAACGCTGAGTGAACTTCCCGGCACAGGCCTGTGCGACAATATGCTGGTGAAGATCGTAAAGTGGTTTGGTCAGATGTTCCTAGATGCAGAAAGTAATGGGGCTCTGACATTTCTATTCGAAGCAAATATATATTGAAGGAAAGCATTAGGAGAACAGCCTTTTAATTTTCTTTTTGAGAAACACTCTTTATAATCATAACAACCTTAGACATTTCTTCCTGACCTGGTCCCAGAGCCACGTGTCTGAGGAGCAGCTACAGGAAGAAGTTAAGTGAATTCTATTGCGAAGAACACTGCAGCCTGGAAACAGCGCCGGTGAGCTTGTGAGCCAGCAGGAGAGGCTCGGCTTCAGGGGCACCTGTCTCACGGTCACACTGGGAGGCTCAGTGCCACAGTAACACATCAAGTGCTCACTTCATCGTTGGCATGGTGAATAGCCGCAGGGGCAGAGCACCATTCTCAAGGAGAAAGATGTCCCTTCTCTGTGGTGTGTGGATTTCAACAAGGCCTCATGGACAGCTTTCACTGAGCTCACAAGAGATGTCCCCAGGGACATCTGAGTGACCAGCGAGACTCTGAGGGGCACAAAGAACCTTGCAGAGAGATGTACTATTCCTGACATTCTTAAAAAGGCTCCCTGTGCGCTGCTGCTCACCTTTGCCCTTGGATCGTTCCTCAGCCTGCCTGCTCTGTGTTCCAGAGGACTGCCCCCATCAGCTATGCTCCTGAAGGTTCAGTAGCACTGGATTTCTAGCCAAGCTCAGCCAATGGGAGGCTCCAACTCAGGGATGTTAGGAGGAGAAGGGTTTCTTCTCATGGTGCCTATCTTCTGTATGGATTCGGCTACCACCAGGCAAATCTGTCATGGCTGTAGTATGTACCTGTCACTTTTGGTCCCTGGGCTACATAAATCCATGTCTTTTCTTTGTTTCTTCAGTCTTGGACTAACAGTGAGCTCCTGCCATTGCTTGTCCCTGGGTTTTATCATAGACCCCTATTGGGCCCCTGTTTCTCCATCACCAACATAACTAATTCTCTCTGTTGCAGAAACTGGAAGTGGTATACTTTTTCCTACTGAGGTTCTATGACCACATTGCTGTCTCCTGAATAGACTGCAGAGGTCTGAGAAATCTCTCCAAGGTCAACGCTATCTATCTATCTATCTATCTATCTATCTATCTATCTATCTATCTATCATCTGTCTCTCTATCATCTTTCTATCTATGTGGGCACATGGAGGAAAATGATGCTGTTACACATTTTATGAGATACTAAAAATGATTCCCACGTGAGCTATTCTAGTCTTACTAATTCAAGTGTCTCCCTACCCCAACATCCCCAGGAAATAGCAGGTTTCTTTCAAAACCTCAACAAGATGATTCTCTGGTCTTTATTCCCTTGGTTTGAGCGCATAAGAACTCTGACTCACATGGGCACGGTTAGTATCTCGCTGAGGTTAGAACACTCAATTTCATTTCAGATTTACCTCCTTCTTGTAGGTAGACAGTTCCAGTAATGACTCCCAACGGAGCCAGGCCTCCCCTGCTCCATAGCTCATGGCCATCCATTTCCCCCCACCCCCCACACACACTTGCTGGCTGTACAACTAGCTTTTGCTAATGGGACAGCAAATGTAGCCCAAGCAGAGACCTGAGCAAGCATTGTGAATTGAGCATTTCTCTCTCTCTCTCTCTCTCTCTCCCTCTCCCTCTCCCCCTGTCTTTCTCTCTCTTGCTGCATTTTGAACCCAGCCACCATGTAAGAAACCAAAGCTGGTCTCTGGAGTTGCATGGCCCCAGCTAACAGTGCATCGATTGCTAGAAGACGGAGGAAGGCTATCCTGGCCTCCCTAACCCCATTTGAGCTGCCAAGTGAAGGTGGTCAGAGGAATGAGCTCAGGTAGGTGAGAGAAAGAACCACCAGGTGAGCCCAGACCACACTGCTGCCTGATAGAACCCAGGCTAAAGCAAACAGAGGTTGTTTGCAGCCAGACTTTCAAGGTGGTTTGCCAAGCACCAAAGCTAGTTCTCAGAATGTTCTTTCTACTTTTTACAAAATTTTGTTTTGTTTTGTTCTTTTGAGGTAAGGACTTGCTCAGGCCCATAGACTGGAGAGGCTTGAGCATGACTGGAATTCACTTTGTAGTTTCAGGGTAGCCTAGAACTCATGGCAATTCTCCTACCTCTGCCTCCGCACCTTCTTTCTACTTTTTGTCCTTTCCTACCATCGACCAATATTTTTGGGAAAATATTGTCCTTGGGGTTGGGGAGATAGCTCAGTCAGCAAAGTTTTGGAACTCCATGTAAGCATGAAGACCTGAATTCAGATCCCCAGCACCCATGGAAGAAGCCAGGCATGGGGCTCAACTCCTCCTGTAATCCCAGCTCTCAGGATGCAGAGACTGGACGATCTCTATGGCTTGCTGGCTAGCTAATCTAGCCAAGTTGTTGAGCTGCAGGTCTAGTGAGAGACTCTATTTCCAAAATAAGGTGGAGAACAATTGAGAAAGACATTTGACAGCAGCTTCTGGTCTCTACACTCATGTGCGCACGTGTATACCCTCTCATGCAAATGAACCCATACACAATACACATGCAAAGGAAGAAAAAGAATGGAGGGAAGAGACAGTGAGAAAGAGAATAAGAAAGCAAGAGTGAACATGTATGTGTGTGAGAGAGAGGAGAAAATAATGTCCTTTAACCCTCACAGAATCCCAACTGTCCTCTTACCAAAAGGAAACCCACCCAACACCCCTGAGCACAGACAGACCCAGAAACCATCTCTTATCCTCCTGCCTCCACCTCGTCAGCAAATTTCTACTGGCCCGAGCCATCCCAACTGGCCCCAATAACCGTCTCTGACCTGTTCCCCTTATGTGTTAAGCCCTGACTTCATTGCATGAAAAGTTTCCTTTAAAAATAAATAAATAAATAAAACCGGTGTGGTGGCGCACACCTTTAATCCCAGCACTCGGGAGGCAGAGGTAGGAGGATCACCATGAGTTCAAGTCCACCCTGAGACTACATAGTTAATTCCAGGTCCGCCTAGGCCAGAGTGAGACCCTACCTCGACAAACCAAAAAATAAAAAAATTTTTAAAAGTAGGGGGTGTGGTTTTGCTTCCAAATGATGTTCCACAGCCCTCTGGCTCACATGTAGTAACATTCCCTGGGCTGGAAAACTCAGAGGAGCTGCTATTTTAGAATGCATCAGGCCCCTGCTACTCCATTCAGCCACGGCTGCTGAGGCTTTTTCATGGAAAATGAAAGCAGCTCCTTAACACACAGGCTGGTCCAGAGAAGACTCCAGAAAGCAGGGGTCCTTTACCTCCTTCCCCATCCTGTCCCTCGCTACTCAGCTCCTTGTCCCCAGCCAAAGACAGGTCTTCCTCTTCTGGAGCAACTGAACTTACTAATCCGCTGAAGTGGAGGTCCGTCTGTCGTCCCTAGCCTGGTGGCCTCTCCCGCTCTCATTCTAATTATTCTCTGATGCAAGCTATGTCACTCTCCAAAAATGCACGGCCGGCCGACCAAACGTTAACAAGAGAGACAGCTATCAGAATACAACACGCCTGTTTGCTCGGCTTCTCTTTCTGCAGCAGACCAGGTCTGGACACCTTCCCACTCTCCCAGGGACAAGGTGTTGGCTAAGTGGCTAAGTGTCAACATGGGCAGACAGGGCTGGAGCAGCCAGAGTTGTTTTTTAGACTGTCGCTTGGCACAACTCCCAAGGGCTCTGTGCAGAAGGCGCCGGCTCTGGCCCAGAGAAGAGGTACTTCGGAAAGGTGGCTTCCTGTGGTGATTATAGCCTTCTCATTATCACCCAAGAAGAACCTGGGGGGGGGGGGCAAAGGTCACTCCTGTTAAAGACAGGCTCTCCAGAGGCTCTTCAGCTTTGGAGGTGACTCCTGGCTTGCAGACAAGGAAAGCCCTTGGGTTGGAGAGGGTGTCACCAAGACCAGGCCAGTGGGTGAGATGTCAACTGTGACCACCTCTCTGGAAGGCTTTTTTTTTTAAAAGGCAGGATCTCCAGCCCAGGGTTATCTAGAACTCATGTTGTAAACGAACTCCAGACACATGTGCCACCTTGTACATCTGGCTTACATGGGTCCTGGGGAATTGAACCTGGGTCCTTTGGCTTTGTAGGCAAATGCCTTAACCAGTGAGCCATCTCTCTGGCCCTATTATACGGAACTGAATTTGGCCCATAGTTCCATGGAAACTATGCAGGTATAAAGCTAAGTAAGTGATTCTAGCTAAGGGAGGAGATGAGTGTATGCATATGCTTACATATGGGCTTAAGAAAGCCAAAGTGGAACAGGTTCCCATAGAAGGTGGAAGTCCCAGCTGAGTTGGTACATTCTAGGAAGGCTGCAGTAGAGGAGGTGCTACTGAAGTGAGCCTGAGAAGGAGTAGATGCTGGAACCCTAGCAGGGACACAACCCAGCCAGTGGTCCGCTGGTGAGAACGCGTGCCCTGTGGGTAAGAGGACTGGGACACAATGTGCGCTTTCCCTGAGGCAGTGCGGTGGACCAGAGCGGGCTGAGCGGCAGAGACCCGAGAGGAATTAGAACTGGGAGACACCAGCTTCCACCTGGGATCTTGTGGGAGCAATGCTGTTGATGAGTCCTGAGTCCCTTTTGGGTGCTGAAGTGTAGCCAAAGGGACTGAGAACTGGGGACTTACCGGAGAAGTATAAGAAAAGGAAAAGAAAAAGTGTTCAGACTCGTGAGGACAGAGCTTGCTGTTGCTGCACATGAGGTGAGGGAGAAGCCAGTGTTAAAGTAGAGCTTTGCTCTTCTCTGCTGGGTCACTGTCCCCCAGGGTCCCCAGATACCCATCTGCCTGCGAGGAAGCAAGGAAGGAATGACATTGCAGAGTGCAGTTAGGATGGCCGTGTGTGTGTGTGTGTGTGTGTGTGTGTGTGTGTGTGTGAGAGAGAGAGAGAGAGAGAGAGAGAAGTGGGGTGAAGGGAGTCTATGAGTGGAGTCTCAAATTGGTTACAGGGAGAATTTTAAGGGAGAGACCAAGGCAAGGCAATGTTCAATGCTAATCATTCAAAATGGGATTATGTTTGGAAAAAAGGGCTTCAGTGGAAGGGAGCTGGGAGAGATTGGGAGGAGGACCAAAGAAGTTAATGGGAAGGGATTTTGATCAAAATACACGTACAACATGGATGGAAATTGCCAACATAAAATAAATGAAATTATGCAGAAAGGTTCTCCCCAGCCAGGATCATGAGAAGGGAGTTTCCAGGTTCTTCTTCCTCCTTCTTTCATATATCAAGATGAAGCCTCAAGTGCCCAGGTTAAAATTCTCCCACGTACCCAGCAAGATGCCAAAGGCAGCCACCTGGAGAGCCATGAGGGGAGGAAAGGGCAATGCCATCAAGGAGAAGTTTGTGCTGGTTAATGTACTGGGAATCTCACAGAAAATGAAGAAAGTGGCCAGATGGAGATTAGCCTAGGAATCCAGTGCTGTCCTGACATCTGGAATCTGAGCCCTTTCACACGTCACCTCAGGACAGCAGCCACAGACCTGGAGCTCCAGGGAGGAGCCTGGGGGAAGAGGGGCTGGAGGGCAGTTCATGGAGGATAGGTGCCGGGCTGGGAGCCGGGCCCGCTAAGGGTTTGCTGTTGACGTGCAAGGTTAGTGCGCATCTGAGCCACCTGAAAGTAGACACCTGGCTGGTTGGATAGAACCAGTGAAGGACATGGCAAGAGCCTTAAGGCTGGGCCCAGGGAAGGCTATGTGACCAAGATCAGGCTGGTTCACGGGTCACTGCCTGGGCTGGGAGAATGGGAGGCTAGGACGTGAAGCATAACCCAAGCAAAGAAAGGACATTTCCTTGTCAATGCGAAATACCTCATCTCAAGGAAAGTAAGATAACTTATTCTGACTCAAATATGAGTGACCATGGCGTACGAACATTTGGAAACAATTTCATGAACTGTTTATAGTTACAAAATAAGAGAAAATGGTAAAGCAAGACATTTTCTTTTCAAATAAAGTGGTGGGAATATCAGGTAGAGTGCAGCAAACAAGGAAAAAAAAGTTATTTGATGACTTTCTTGGAGGAGGCTGTCTGTCAGTACATCCCCAAAGGATTTATCTTAAAGTCAAAAGGATGCGAGGTTGGAGCAATAAGTGGCTACGTAAGGGGACTAAAGCCCTAAATTACTAAAGGTAATTTTGAGGCAGCATTCCAACTGTCCTCCATCACCAAGTTCCAGTCAGTCCTTCAGCCTTATAGAATCTTTAACAGAGATGAGGGCTTGCTTCCAGAAATTCGGTCCACACTCCCAAAGACCAGTGGAAGGTAGCTAGGACACATTCAAGGACCTTCATGAGACAGAAAAACTCACCGCATAGTGCTAAAGTGGGGGAAGACTCTGTGTTGGGGGCACTCCATGCTTCCGGGACTTATGAGAGCCACTGAGAGGTTTTCCCCCAAGACCAGGCATCGTGAGCAGCCCAGAGTTGACTGAACTGGACACTTAGCTTATCCTGTAATTGGTGGGTGAGACTCAGAAGAGGAAGGGCCAAGTCTGCTCTAAGGAGAAGAATGAGACACCTGAACTTCCCCTGAGCTGCAGGAGTCAATATTTGCATAGCCTGGCTCCAAGTTCTGGGGACAGCAGTGAGAGCTGGAAGCTGGGCCAGTTTAGCGAGCAGGGTCCCCAGCTGAGCCTGTGAGCTAGTGTCCACTCTGCATGCTGGCCTGCTGGCAGAGCTGCAGGTGACCTTTGCTGCAGTCCCCAGGGCCTGGGAAGAAGGGCCTGAGCAGGCTTCCCTTTCCCGATGGGCTTCCTCTGTTACCCTCCCTTGCCACGGAAGGCGGGCGGCAAGCTGCTCTGTAGCTCAAGAGCATGGCGCTGCTGCCCCCTCCTGGGAGACGCTGGACGTCTTCTTCCAGCGAGCAGCTCCGCTTGTCACCTGGGCCGGTCACCTGCAGAGCTGGCCAGCTGCTGGCCTGAGCCTGGATGAACAGTATTTCAGCCTGGCTGTGTTCCTCCTACATGGTCCCTTTTCAGAATCTCTCTTCAAATTATCTAAACCAGAGGAGCCTGTAAGTCCAGCTACTCCTCAGGCTGAAGCAGATGGATGTAGATTTCAAGTATAGCCTGGGCAACTTAGTGTGACCCTGTTTCAAAAAGTTAAGTGGTAGCTGGGCGTGGTGGTGCATACCTTTAATCCCAGTACTCAGGAGGCCGAGGTAGGAGGATCACTGTGAGTTCGAGGGCGGCCTGAGACTACATAGTGAATTCCAGGTCAGCCTGAGCTAGAGTGAGATCCTACCTTGAAAAAAAAAATTAGATGTGTGGGACACGTGCCTAGCACATGGAAGGCAAGAATGAGGGAATGAGAGAAATCAAGCACCCCAGACCTCCCCTCTTTAAGTCACACCCCAGTGTCTTCACATTGGTCTTGGTGAGGGGCCCCCGTGGGCTCAGGTAGGCATGTTGAGGCCTATGGCCTGCCAGCTCTGGCCAGTTGGTGGGTATCACAGTGCCTGCTTGTCTGTGACTGGTAGTGTCCAGTAATGCCTGAAGTTGTGGACTGGACTGAAGTAACCCTGTCTGTGTGTCATGCTTTTCCTGTGCATGCATGCTTTAGATGAACTTTGACTTAGTTAGACCCGGATAGCTGGGGATGTAGCTCAGGGGGGAGTGTATATAAGACCCTGGGCTTGATCCCAGCACCACATAAACTGGGCATGGTAGTGCCCATCTGTAATACTATCACTCAAGAGTAAGAGACAGAAGGATTAGAAGTTCAAGGTTGCCCTCTGCTACACAGTGAATTTGGGCTACATGAGATTTGTCTCAAAGAGAGAGAGGGAGAGAAATGTTGGGCGTGACGATGCACAGCAAATCCCAGTGCAGGGAGGCAGAGATAGGAACTCAGTGCTCATCGGGCTCAGGCCAGCAACCGAATAAGGAACTCTAGGCCAGAGAAAGACCCTATCTTAAAAGAGGTGAATGGGCCAGGCATGGTGGCTCATGCCTGTAATGCCAGCACTTGGCAGGCTGAGGCAGGAGGATGGCTATGAGTCTGAGGCCAGCTTGAGTCTAATTCCAGGTCAGTCTGGACTAGAGTCAGACCCTACTTGAAACAGAAAAGAAATAAAAGGTGAATGGTATTCCTGAGGATAAGACCTGAGGTAGTTATACTCTGGCCTCCACACAGATGGGCACCAACATATGAATGCCCACACACATAAGAACATAAACACACACACGTGCAAGAAAGTACATGAGAATAGTTCTATTAATATGCTCTAATACGCATTTTGTGACTATGGTCATTCTCAAAATACCTGTTGTATTTTCACCTTATGTCCTTTTTTATATTTTTTATTTTTCGAGGTAGGGTTTCACTGTAGCTTAGGCTGACCTGGAATTTACTGTGTATTTTCTCATGGTGGCCTCAAACTCATGGTGATCCTCCTACCTCTGTCTCTTGAGTGCTGGGAATAAAGGCGTGCGCCACCATACCCGACTTGTATTTTCACCTTAAAAGAAGCCCTTTGTGGCTTCTCCTGACATATCACAGTTGCCAGTACCTCTCTTTTGTTCTTTGAGGCCATCAAGTAAAATGAGTGTTACTGGGGCGGCAGCACTGAGGTGCTGTGACAGAGAACTGAGCCAGCCGACAGGACAGCATACACGACAGCCCAAGGCTGATGGTGCCCTGGGTGGGAGGGTGCAGGAGCCATGAGATTTCCTCACACTACCCAGAACAGGGAGCAGTCTGAAACCTGTACTCACTTATCTCTTAATTTTCCCATTGATATTTTTGGACCACAGTGTACCATCGGCTACTGAAAGCATCTGAAGGGGTAGGAGGTGCCAGCCCGTGGTGTGATGACGGTGCTGGTCCAGTCTCGGCCCTGTCTGCCTAGAACTGGGTACTCCCACACTGAAAGTCATGAATGCTCCATCCTCTCCTTTCTTTCTCCTTTTTCTTTCTGACCTCAATTCTCATTTGTAAAGGAGTGCAAAGGGGAGATGTCCCTGTGGTTTTCTAGCCCATCCTTGCTGGACAGTCTGGTTCATCTGTCCTCCAGGCCACTCCCTCCACCTTGGCCAGGCAAAGACTGTCACATTCCTTCTCCTACTGGTTTGCCTGTCTTCACACTTGCCGTTCTTCCCCTGTCTGTTGCTAACGAGGTGACTTTCACTTGGGTTTCCATAAAAAAAAAATGTTTTTTTTTTTTGAGGTGGAGTTTTACTCTAGCCCAGGATGACCTGGAACTCACTATGTAGTCTCGGGCTGGCCTCGAACTCACAGCGATCCTCCTACCTCAGCCTCCCGAGTGCCGGCGTTAAAGGCATGCATCATCATAGCCGGTTGGCTTACTTTAAAATTTTGTTTTTGAGACAGGGCCGCCATATATTCCAGTCTGGTATTGAACTCACTTTATAGCCAACTATAATTTTAAACTTCTGAGCCTCCTGTCTCTACCTCCTTGGTGGTCTGAGGGCTGGAATTATAGACCTGCCCCACCAGCTTGGTTTTAGGCAGTGCTGAGACTCAAACCCAGGGTTTCAAGCATGCTAGGTAAGCACTCCAACAAAGGAGCCACATTCTCAGCCCCTATTTGTGCTTCTTAAAATTAAAAGTCAGGGCTGGGGATTGCCTCAGTTGGGAGAGTGCTTGCCTAGCCTGCACAATGCCCTGGCTTCCACTCCCAAAACCATGATAAGGTTGGTGTGCTGGAGCATGCTATAATCCGAGCACTTGATACGCAGAGGCAGGGTGATCAGAAGTTCAAGGGCATCCTCAACTACATAGCGAGTTTGAGGCTGGCCAGGGCTACATGAAACCCTATCTCAAATAATAAAAAAATAAAAAATAAAAAAAAGGAAAAAGACAAAGGAAAGGAAACCGACTTAAAATTCAATAGTGAGTTCTCCTTAAGCCCTGGCATGCCTCCGTGTACTTGCTCACATCTATGCTCCAGACCTCCTCGTGTCCTTCCTATGACCTGTTTCTCACTTGTCTTTCCTGGTCCGTGGGGAGCTCAGCCTGGGATCCTAGGACGAGGTCAAGCCACCCCTCAGTTGGGACTGATGAAGGTGCTACAGCTCTCACCTCAGTTAACGGAGGCTTCAGTGAAACAGTTACGTCCTCATCGTCAAGAGTTGGGAATTGGCAGGTCGGTCTTGGCGCAGCGGCTTGACCTTATTCCCTATGCCGCGGTGTCTCTCTGTTCCACCCTCCTGCCTTGGGTTTTCATCTCGAACATCGCCTCACGGCTGCAAGGTGACTGCTACACTCCTGGGATCCCAACACTTCTTACAGCAGGCAGGAGCTCTGCAACAAACGTGTGTGATGTCTCCTAGTTTTGGCTTGCTTTAAAAAAAATTTTTTTTTTGGCTGACCTGGAATTCACTATGTAGTCTCAGGGTGGCCTCAAACTCATGGCAGTTCTCCTACCTCTGCCTCCAGAGTGTTGGTATTAAAGGCCTGTGCCACCACGGCTGGCTTTTAAAAAAATTTTTTTTTGTTCATTTTCATTTATTTATTTGAGAGCGACAGAGAGAGAAAGAGGCAGATAGAGAGGGAGAAAGAGAGAATGGGCGCTTCAGGGCTTTCAGCCACTGCAAACGAACTCCAGATGTGTGCGTCTCCTTGTGCATCTGGCTAACGTGGGTCCTGAAGAATCAAGCCTCGAACCGGGGTCCTTAGGCTTCACAGGCAAGTGCTTAACTGCTAAGCCATCTCTACAGCCCACACCTGGCTTTAAAAAAAAAAAAATTATTTATTTATTTGCAAGGAGTGATTGAGAAAGAGAGAGAGAGAGAAATGGATGTGTCAGGGCCTCTAGCTGCTGCAAACATACTCCAGATGGATGTGGCACTTTGTGCCTTTGACTTTATGTAGGTACTGGGGAAATCGAACCCGGGTTCTCAGGCTCTATAGGCAAGCTCCTTAACTGCTGAGCCATCTCTTCAGCCCAGTTTTGGCTTGTTTCAATAAACTTCCTAAAAATATCCAACCCATGCATTCTGTCATATATGTCTTGGATGTCTTAAGAGAGGCTTTCGGTAGGTAACATTGGAAGCTCTAATGAAGAGGTCCAGTTAGTGAGAAAGGGAAGAAGAGATGTGGCCTAGACCCTACAAATCTCTACCCAGGTTGTGCGTGCTCCTGCCCACGCTGTTATGCCCCTCACTGAAATTCACTGTACACACTCACAGAATGAGCCCCCACAGAAGTCCCAAATCCACAGATCCAGGAGGGCCCATTCCCACCCACGTCTGACCTGAAATATCCACGTAGACCCCTA